>NC_053493.1:365836466-366436466 GCF_905171775.1 Rana temporaria | reverse complement strand
CTCTGGATACATAGCTACATTTTAGTCTATGCTGCAACTATGTGTGTCTTTCTTATTATTACTAGATAGCATCCTAGATAGCATCCTGTAACTAGAAAATGCATTTCCTGCAGAAAATGTGTGGGAATGCTGAATAGCTGAATTGCTAAAGCTAACGGGATGAATAGTTTAAATCCGTAAGAAAAAGTTGAAGAAGTGAGAATAGGTGGAAAAGTAGGAAAAGCTGAAAAGCTTTTTTTTTTTTTTAAATGCTGACACTAAACTGAATTGTTGGCTTTAAAAGTTTGCAAAGAATAAGCCCAATACACACTCTAGAGAAGAAAAAAGAAAGGCGCACCAGCCTCGTGCATTACCGTTTGACAGTTTAATAAATGAATAAGAAAACATAAAACTACTCACAAACGAGATAGTGTAAAAGGCTTGTCAACAACGGTATGGTGATGAATACCCCTCGAGCCATAATCCCAGATGGGGGGGAAACGAGGTGTGTCACTGCTTGGTGTGTCACTGCTCTGTTTAATCGATACAATTTCCTGAAATGATCACTAAACTTAAACAGCTTTTTCACAAAAACTGTAAAAGATATCAAACTGAAAAGATATTGCCGGATAGCTAAATATTTTGTGAACATTCTAAAGTTTATTTGGCGTCTGTAGGTGAAAGTATGAAGGAGCTGAAACTTTTGGGAGAGGAAGAAGATTTTAAAGCGGAGCTCCACCCTAAAGTGGAACTCACGCTGATCGGAACCCTCCCCCCTCCGGTGTCACATTTAACACCTTTCAGGGGGGAGGGGGGTGCAGATACCTGTCTAAAGACAGGTATTTACACCCACATCCGGCCACACAACTTCGGATTTTCTGCGGGCAGATCAATCAGGTCAATCAGCGGCGCAGTGCAACTCGCACATGCGCCGTAGGGAACCGGGTAGTGAAGCCGGAGCGCTTCACTTCCTGGTTCCCTCACTGAGGATGGCGGGGGGAGCAGCAGAGTGACGAGCGATCGCTCGTCCTCTGCTGCGGACGGTGCTGGACTCCAGGACAGGTAAGTGTCCTAATATTAAAAGTCAGCAGCTGCAGTATTTGTAGCTGCTGGCTTTTAATATTTTTTTTTAGTGGCACATCCGCTTTAAGGATTTGAAGCATGCTCTCATTGACTTCAGTGTTAAAAAAAAGTGTTAAAAAGCCTATTATTTTAAAAAGTATAAACAGTACAAAAAAAATTGTCCCATCATCAGCAGAACATTTTAAAAGTTGAATGGCTTTAATAGCTGAAAGTATGCAGAAGTTACTTAGCGCCAAAAAAACTTATGGAATAATAAAATTAAAGTTAAGAATAATAAAAAAAAGAATAACAATACTGGGAATGCTTGGAGAGCATTCTCACTAATAAATATGTATTGCAAAAAAATAAGAAAATAAATAAATGTTTGGGTTTAATACCGCTTAATTTTTTTTCTGTAACAAATAAATATGTAAAATAGAAGAAAACATGAGCTGTTAATATGGCAAAACAGGAAATGTCCCTTAATTATCCATAGATAATCAAGTTATATTAGGTGATGGAATCTTGTGTAATGTTGTTATAATACTCACACTCATCCGACAGTTTTTGCAGCTGTCTTCCCCATGCATTTCATTGCCAACCAAAAAGTAACTACAGGGAGTGCAGAATTATTAGGCAAGTTGTATTTTTGAGGATTAATTTTATTATTGAACAACAACCATGTTCTCAATGAACCCAACAAACTCATTAATATCAAAGCTGAATATTTTTGGAAGTAGTTTTTAGTTTGTTTTTAGTTTTAGCTATTTTAGGGGGATATCTGTGTGTCCAGGTGACTATTACTGTGCATAATTATTAGGCAACTTAACAAAAAAAAATATATACCCATTTCAATTATTTATTTTTACCAGTGAAACCAATATAACATCTCAACATTCACAAATATACATTTCTGACATTCAAAAACAAAACAAAAACAAATCAGTGACCAATATAGCCACCTTTCTTTGCAAGGACACTCAAAAGCCTGCCATCCATGGATTCTGTCAGTGTTTTGATCTGTTCACCATCAACATTGCGTGCAGCAGCAACCGCAGCCTCCCAGACACTGTTCAGAGAGGTGTACTGTTTTCCCTCCTTGTAAATCTCACATTTGATGATGGACCACAGGTTCTCAATGGGGTTCAGATCAGGTGAACAAGGAGGCCATGTCATTAGTTTTTCTTCTTTTATACCCTTTCTTGCCAGCCACGCTGTGGAGTACTTGGACGCGTGTGATGGAGCATTGTCCTGCATGAAAATCATGTTTTTCTTGAAGGATGCAGACTTCTTCCTGTACCACTGCTTGAAGAAGGTGTCTTCCAGAAACTGGCAGTAGGACTGGGAGTTGAGCTTGACTCCATCCTCAACCCGAAAAGGCCCCACAAGCTCATCTTTGATGATACCAGCCCAAACCAGTACTCCACCTCCACCTTGCTGGCGTCTGAGTCGGACTGGAGCTCTCTGCCCTTTACCAATCCAGCCACGGGCCCATTGATCTGGCCCATCAAGACTCACTCTCATTTCATCAGTCCATAAAACCTTAGAAAAATCAGTCTTGAGATATTTCTTGGCCCAGTCTTGACGTTTCAGCTTGTGTGTCTTGTTCAGTGGTGGTCGTCTTTCAGCCTTTCTTACCTTGGCCATGTCTCTGAGTATTGCACACCTTGTGCTTTTGGGCACTCCAGTGATGTTGCAGCTCTGAAATATGGCCAAACTGGTGGCAAGTGGCATCTTGGCAGCTGTACGCTTGACTTTTCTCAGTTCATGGGCAGATATTTTGCACCTTGGTTTTTCCACACGCTTCTTGCGACCCTGTTGACTATTTTGAATGGAACGATTGATTGTTCGATGATCACGCTTCAGAAGCTTTGCAATTTTAAGAGTGCTGCATCCCTCTGCAAGATATCTCACTATTTTTTACTTTTCTGAGCCTGTCAAGTCCTTCTTTTGACCCATTTTGCCAAAGGAAAGGAAGTTGACTAATAATTATGCACACCTGATATAGGGTGTTGATGTCATTAGACCACACACCTTCTCATTACAGAGATGCACATCACCTAATATGCTTAATTGGTAGTAGGCTTTCGAGCCTATACAGCTTGGAGTAAGACAACATGCATAAAGAGAACGATGTGGTCAAAATACTAATTTGCCTAATAATTCTGCACTCCCTGTAGATGCCATCTAAAGATCCTATTTTGTATAACACAGTATAGCCTATAATGTTTTTTATATTTTAACAATAAAGTGCTAATCTTTGATAAATGATTATTTTGAAACTCTAATTTCATTTTTCGGTGGATATTGTAAAACATTTCTTATCGCCTAAGTCCTCACAGGTTCTTTATGTATTTAGTGGGAAAACTGCAAACTCAGCCATCTGTTCTTCTTTGATTGTCTAAAGGTTATCCCTATAGACAGAGTATTATAAGTGTGTATAGCTGAGTAAAATTATTTTTCGTCTAATGATACAATTTAAAGTCGGTTTTTATATTGTAACGTGACATTTTGCAGGTATCCTGGAGCTATTCAAAGTACTTGGAGGCACTGGAACAGGAAAGGATGCTGCTTAAAATACAAGAAGACCTGGAGAAGAAAACTGGATCAAGTGTAATATCAGGTAACATGATCACTTCAGATGTGTATGATTTGCAATGCACTTTTAATAGTTTCAATTATTAAAGCGTATGTAAGCCCAAGAACAAACATGTAATATATTGCAAATTACCAGTCCTTAGATGTGACTGTTGCATACATTTTAGGCACATTTTTCATCATGTTCACCTAGTAATCCTGCCTGTAACACACTTTCTGTCCAAGGGTGGTAACCTCTACTCACCATGAATTAATCTAAGGAGAATCAGCATCGGACCGTTTTCATCAGACGAATCGATCGTGTGTACGCGGCATTAGAGTTTACGTTCAGTGCCTTGAAAAACTACTCATTTAAGTTTTTCACATTTTGTCATGTTTCATCCAAAAACATGGGATTTTATGTAATAGACCAACGCAAAGTGACACATAATTGTGAAGTGGAAAGAAACATTATAAGTGGTTTTCAAAATTGTTTACAAATAAATATCTGAAAAAGTGTGGCGTGCATTTGTATTCAGCTCCCTTTACTCTGATACCCCTAACTAAAATCTAGTGGAACCAATTGCCTTCAGAAGTCACCTAATTAGTAAATAGAGTCCACCTGTGTGTGATTTAATCTTAGTATAAATACAGCTGTCCTTTGAAGCCCTCAGAGGTGTGTTAAAGAACCTTAGCGAACAAGCAGCATCATGAAGGCCAATGAACACACCAGACAGGTCAGGGATAAAGTTGTGGAGAAGTTTAAAGCAGCTTTAGGTTATAAAAAAAATATCCCAAGCTTTGAACATCTCACGGAGCACTGTTCAATCCATCATCTGAAAACAGAAAAATTATGGCATGGCTGTCCACCTAAATTGACAGGCTGGGCAAGGAGAGCATTAATCAGAGATGCAGCCATGGTAACTCTGGAGGAGCTGCAGAGATCCACAGCTCAGGTGGGAGAATCTGTCCACAGGACAATTATTAGTCGTGCTCTCCAAAAAAATAGTATTTATGGAAGAGTGGCAAGATGAAAGCCATTGTTGAAAGAAAGCCATAATAGGTCCATTTTGCAGTTTGCGAGAAGTCATGTGGGGGACACAGCAAACATGTGGAAGAAGGTGCTCTGGTCAGATGAGACCAAATATTAATTTTTTGGCCTAAAAGTAAAACGCTATGTGTGGTGGAAAACTAACATTGCACATCACCCTGAACACACCATCCCCACCGTAAAACATGGTGATGGCAGAATCATGTTGTGGGGATGATTTTTTTCCGCAGAGACATGGAAGCTGGTCAGAGTTGGTGGGAAGATGGATGGAGCCAAATACATGGCAATCTTAGAAGAAAACCTGACTTGAGGTTGGGGCGGAGGTTCACCTTCCAGCAGGACAACGACCCTAAACATACAACCAGAGCTACAATGGAATAGTTTAGCTCAAAGCATATTCATGTGGTAGAATGGCCCAATCAAAGTCCAGACCTAAATCCAATTGAGAATCTGTGGCAAGACTTGAAAATTGCTATTCACAGACACTCTCCAGCCAATCTGACAGAGCTTGAGCTATTTTGCAAAGAATGGGCAAATCTTTCACTCTCTAGATGTGCAAAGCTGGTAGAGACATACCCAAAAAGACTTGCACCTGTAATTGCAGCGAAAGGGGGTTCTACAAAGTATTGAATCAAGGGGGCTGAATACAAATGCAAACCACACTTTCCAGATATTTTTTTGTAGAAAAATGTTAAAAAAGATTTATAATTTCCCTTCCACTTCACAATTATGTGCCAATTTGTGTCGGTCTATTACATAAAATCCCAATAAAAGACATTTATGTTTTTGGTTGTAACATAACAAAATGTGGAAAATTTCAAGGGGTAGGAATACTTTTTCAAGGCACTGTACATGTGGATTATTACAGCTCCTAACAGGATAACTAGGTCTATTCTAATCTGAGCCTAGTTTAATATGTAATATCCAGGTGATTGAGTAATTATGAAGTACTTATGAAGGTTTCCTCAACTCACTATAGACTAGGTTTTCAGTGTTCCATGTTTGTGACCCCCACCTATGGATTGACTCCATCAGCTCCAAGTCAAAACAAGAACAGTTATGCCCTGTACACACGATCGGTTCATCCGATGAAAACGGTCTGATGGATTCTTTCATCAGATATCCGATGAAGCTGACTTTCATCAGTCGTACCTACACACCATCAGTTAAAAAAACGATCGTGTCAGAACGCGGTGATGTAAAACACAACGATGTGCTGAGAAAAATGAAGTTCAATGCTTCCGAGCATGCGTGGACTTGATTCTGAGCATGCGTGGATTTTTAACCGATGGACGTGCCCACAGACAATCTTTTTTTTCAATTGGTTTTTTAACCATCAGATAATTTTAAAACAAGTTCCTAGTTTTTTCACCGATAGATACAAAAACCGATGGGGCCCCCACACGATCGGTTCGTCTGATGAAAACGGTCCATGAGACCGTTTTCATCAGACGAACCGATCGTGTGTACGCGGAATCAGACTCCATGGTGGGGAAAGTCAGAAATTGTAAATATGTTTAATGGAGCTGCAAAGAACCAGGAAACCTGGTGGGTGATTTAGCCCACACATTTACCAATAACTGGAATATTAGTTTTAGCTGGACAGGACTGTCAGACTATTTCCTAATGGTTTATCTCTTTGTTTAGATAATTCATCACTCTACAGCATTAGAAGTGATGATTCTAAAAGATCGGGGAAGACTTTTAACTCATCACATGGACAAACACAAAGGGTTCCCTCAGCTGCAAGACCCTAATGGAGACTAAATGGGTCTGGACATTGTTCTGCTGCTATTGTAACACGCTATTGTAACACATGAACCATCATCAATTTATTCCAGAATTTATTATTTATGTCAGAAGAAAGGTTGAATGCATGAAAATTGGCATAAATCTTGAGTTTTAGTTAAAATAAGTTTTATGATGGAACTCCACACAGTACTTCAATATTATTTTTTTAGCCAGAGGTTTAAATTATGTGTTCTTTTTTTATATAAATTATAGTAACAGTGTGTTGAAAATATAAAAGTTAAAGGATCACTAAAGGAAAACATTTTTTTTGCTGAAATGACTGTTTACAGGGTATAGAGACATAATAGTTAACTGATTCCTTTTAAAAACGATTAAAAATAGATAAAAAGCAATCATATAATGTGCCTCTTAGATGCAAAAACGAAACTGAAAGTAGTTTAGTCTTTGCATGTTATTTTATGCCTCTGTGCTGGACAGTGCCATAGAGAGTCATGGCTAGGAAAACGAAACTAAACTCTCCCATGACTTTTTTCATACGGAGCCAGACAACCAGGAAGTGTCCAGAACAGAGCAGTTTTACAGCAACATCAGAGCAAAAACGAGCAATGAGGATATGAAACCAGGACTGCAGTAAGGTAAAGGAAGCTATTTAGCTAAAAAAAAAAATTCCTTTAATGACCCTTTAACCAATAGTAATGAAGCGTTGCCCCTTATGGATAAATATTTAGCACATTTATCCTTTTCTGCTTCATTCTCCGAGCACAACCATAAAAGATCCTGTGTACCTTCATTGGAAGGCACACACTTTGTGATACCAGGCAGGCTGGACAGTTGAGAGCTTAAAGAGGAAGGATTGTGTGGGGATGGACAGGGAGGTATAGACAATACACAATGGTTAAGCATCAGTACAACTGCCAAACTGTGCTTCTTTTAATCAATTTCCATATAGAAATATGCCCTCATATGCAAAAAATCGAGAACTTGCTTGGATCAGGGTGTGTAGCTGGTATCTATTTCTTGGAGAAGAGACATTGGCTGGCTTGTAAATTTTGGATGATTGTCTGTTGTTTGTCTTCAAATATGCAATCAAGGAGGATACTAGCAAAGATATCCAGTTGTCTCTTTGAAGAAAATATATTTTTGTGGTTGGATTATTAGCAATTGACGAATTGCCATTTGTTGTCTCCAGGTACATTTCGATTTTTACAAAATTTTCCACAATTTTGTATGTTTTACTGTTCAATAAAGCTTTGTGACATATAGTTGTGTACATTCTTCGACCTAATCACAGGTTCCAGGGAAATGTGGGTACAATTTTATAGATTTGGTTATAAAAG
The DNA here is from genome assembly GCF_905171775.1 of Rana temporaria. Lineage (NCBI taxonomy): Eukaryota > Metazoa > Chordata > Amphibia > Anura > Ranidae > Rana > Rana temporaria. Next base: position 366,428,708 of record NC_053493.1, on the reverse strand, counting down.
AAGTAACCATAAACATGGGAAGGTGGTCAGATAAGCAGACACAATCGGTTTTGTGAATAAGTCAGTACATGTTCATGTGAATAAAGATGGTAGGAGGGAGAGAGCATATGAACACTTCTGTTTCATGGCTTGTCTTGGGGGAAGCAATAATGATTGTATAACATTTTCCAAGAAATATCAGCCAAAAATGTCCAGTGACATGAGATCATTTATCTGATCTACCTGTATTTTAATTTGTATGGACAGTTTTAAGCAAACCTTTGAACACTTGTCCACTGTACTAAAGAGCACAAATTCTGCTCTGCTGAAAGTCATCCCACCCTCCAAATAAAAAACATTTAACAAAAACTGCAAAAGCCATTTGAGAAAAAAAGTTTATTAATCCAATGGCATAAACCAAGAAATGACACTCACAATAGTTGGTGCTCAGCCCAGTTCTGAAAATGTATTCAATCATGTATGGGAATTACACATCGCTAGAACTTGTTGCTTCCATGCAGCTTTTGCTCCACCAGTGCGGAATTTGCAGGTCTCCTGACAAAGTCATAGAAGATGAAACACATTGGGCATTTACTAATACATGAGGAGGATTTCGACTTTGTGGGAGTATCAGATGCCTGGTTTGACAGCTCACATGACTTGCTTGAGACTGTACATGGGTACTCCTTGTATGGAAAGGACAGGATAGGTAGAAGAGGAGGAGGAGTGTGCATATATGTTAAGAGTGAGTTGCTAGTTAACATGAAGGATAACATTACTAGCGGGGCAAGGGAAGATGTAGAATCCCTGTGGCTGGAGCTTCAAGGGGGAAAAAAACAAACAGGATAGTGGGTGTATGCTACAGGCCCCCTAACCTGAAGGGTGAAAAGGAGACCAATCTCCTCTCACAGGTAGAAATATTGCAAAGGCAGGACAATGTTATTATCAAGAGGACTTCAATTATCCAGATATTGACTGGGCAGATGGAACTGGCTCACCATCTCTTGAATGTCTTGCAGGATAATTTCATGTCAGTCGGTGGATGCCCCAACTAGAAATAATGCTCTGCTAGACCTGCTAATTAAGAACAACACAGAGCTGATTGCAGATAGCAAAGTTAGGAATAACTTTGGTAACAGTGATCACAGAGTAATTACATTCACCATAAATCTTAGTAAAAGGAGATATAAGGGTAGTACAAGAACAATAAACTTCAAGAGAGACAATTTTACTAAGCTGCACTACGTCATGAAATAAATTGGAAGATTTTTTTAGAAACAAAAATCATGGAGGAAAAGTGATAGTGCTTTAAAGTGGAGTTCCACCCATAAATATAACATTACATCAGTAGTTTTAAAAAAAATTCATTAGTCCTTTAAGAATTTTTTTTTTTTTTAGATGCCTTCAAAGTGTTGTTGCTAGGCAGAATAGTTAATCTTCCTGCACCTAGGTGCTTAAGCTTCCTAACCTACACAGCACAGACTCCTGGGAATGTAGTGGGTATAACTTTCCAGGAGTCTGTGCACTCCCCAGCCTGAAGAATCATGTGACTTGGACAGTACAGGTGCTGAAACCTGATCTGAAACCTATTACACTGCTTGTGCAGCACTGAGCATGTGCGAGATCTGCAAGGCTGAAATCCAGGAAGTCATACAGTCTGGCTTCATGATGCCCACACTTAAGATGGCCCCAGTCAATTTCTATTTTATAAAGTGTCTAAATGCTGTAACAACCTAACAAAACGGACCTTAGTTTACAGACTAACTTTACTAAAATACATTAAGCTTGTGTATTACAGGGGTATTTATATTTAAAAAGTGAAATTGTGGCCGGAACTCCGCTTTAAGAACATATTAATTCATGGAATCAACCAATGTATTCAAATCGACAACAAATATAAAATAACTAAAGTTAAATCTCGGTGGCTAAATTCAAGCATAAAAGAGCATATTAAAGAGGAAAAAATGTCCTTTAAAAAAATACAAGGCTGAGGGGTCATCCTCAGAATTCCAACACTACAAAGAATGCAATAAGAAATGTTGAAGTGCAATCAGGGCAGCAAAAATAGACCATGAGAGACACGTAGCAGAGGAGAGTAAAAAGAATCACATTTTTATTTTAAATATGTTAATAGTAAAAACGCAAAGCCAGAGCATATTGGTGGCAGAAAGGATAGTCAGGGAAACTTAGTTACAAGTGGCAAGAAGAAGGCAAATGTGTTTGGCTGGGCTCACACTGCAGCACGACTCACAGCAGGAGTCCGGTGTGTCCCCATTCACCGTTTAAGGTCCGATTTAAGCCCAAATTTTTGCCTGAATTTGGACCTGAAACGAACCAAAAGACGCACAGGACTCCTGTGCAATTCGCACCAGAGATGTGCGAACTGGCTCCATAGTTAGCCGGTCACAATCTCCTGCAATGCTTTTTTACTTCCTATACACTCCTCCCTATCTTTTGCAGACTTTTTTCTTTTTGGGGAGCCTAGTATTGACAGGTACCTGCTCTTCTGCCCGGGTTTGCTTAGTCGATCCAAGTGGAAGTCTATCCTCTCCTTCCCTTGGCCTCTTGGGACACATCACAATTAATGGCTAATGGTTGTGTGGGACCATTAACAAAGCGCAGTGTGGCTCAGGCATGGGCAGTGGGGAGCCAGCTGTGAAGCCACAAGGAGTCATAGTTGGCTTCCCTGGACAGGTAAGTGTCATTTTACTAAAAGTCAGCAGCTACAGTATTTGTAGTAATTTTTTTAGAGGGTACTGAAGAACCTCTTTAAATTTGAATAAATCACCAACGAACTTAGCCAGGTTATTGTTAGACAGTTATTCCTAATCCTTAAGGACAGCTTACTGACTGGAATGGTACCAGCTGATTGCTGAAAAGCTAATGTGATACCCAGTGGCGGCTGGTGCTCACATTTTTTTTTAGGGGGGCGCAAACAAACTAAAAAAAAACATCAATTGCCTCCACTGTGCCCATTATACGCAGCCACTGTGCCCATCAAACGCCGCCAGTTTGCCCCCTTAAATGATGCCAGTTTCCACATCAAATGCAGCCAGTTTCCCTCCAAATGCAGCCAGTCTGTTCTAAAAAGGAAACCAGTTTCCACTCAAATGCAGCCAGTTTGTCCCCAAATGCAGCCAGTTTGTCCCCAAATGCAGCCAGTTTCCCCTCAAATTATGCCAGTCCCCCCCCCCCTGCCCAGCACTTACCTTTCTCAGGTTAGTGCCATCCTCCTCCATGCTCCCTCCAAGTCCTCGATGTCTTCTCCCGTTCTCGATGTCGCTTCAGCCAATCAGGTGACCGGTAACCAGACCCGGTGCACCTGATTGGCTGAGAGGCGGGTCAGTGTTAGGGAAGCAATTCCCTAACACAGCATGGTTTAAACGGGGAACGCACAGCCGTGCGCCCACTGTTTAACTATTTGGAAGCTGACTAGAGCCCACAGGATCTAATCAGGAAGCCTATTAGAGCCAATGGCAGCACTCCCAAAACACACCCACTGCTGTAATTCAGTTGCGCTCAACGGAGAGCGGACACCTGAATAGTGGGCGGCAGCGGCAACAATAGATATATTTATGCAATGCATGAATATATCTATTGTTGAGTGACGGGTGCAGGAAAAAGGGGGCGGCGCTCCTGCGCCCGCTATGGACGCACCGCCACTGGTGATACAAATATTCAAAAAAGGGCCAAGATTTATACCTGGGAACTACAGACCAGTCAGCTTAACATAAATAGTATGTACACTATTGGAAAGGATGATAAGGGACTTTATCCCAGAATTTGCAGATGAAAGTAGTATCATTAGTAGTAAACGGCATGGATTAATGAAGAAACAACCTTTTAACATTCTATGAGGGGATAAGCTGTAATTTGGATAGAGGAAGGCTTGTTGACTTTACCAAAGCATTTGATACATTACCCCATAAGCACTTAATTCACAAATTGAGGACTGTTGGTATTAATGATAGTGTATATACCTGGATATACCTGGATAGAAAACTGGCTGTCTAAAGGATGGTGATAAATAGCGTATCTTACCAATGGTCTAGAGCTGTGAGCGGGGTGCCCCAGGGCTTTGTCCTGGGACCAATTCTGTTTAACTTGTACATAAATGATATAGAGTATCTCTCGGCGCGTATTTCAAATTGGGCGGGTAGGGGGCGTGATTCATTTAAATGAAGCGCGTCCCCGCGCCGACTGAACTGCGCATGCTCCATATCAAAATTTCCCGCCGTGCTTTGCGCGAAATGACGTCGCAACAACGTCATTATTAGAACTTCAACTTGACTTACGTCCATCCCTATTCAAGGACGACTTACGCAAAAAAAAAATCAAATTTTGACGCGGGAACGACGGCCATACTTTAACATGGCAAGTCTATCTATACACCACAAAATAGCAGCTTTAACTATACGCCGGAAAAAGCCGACTAGAGACGACGTAAGAGAATGCGACGACCGCGCGTACGTTCGTGGATCGTCGGAAAAAGCTCATTTGCATACCCGACGCTGAAAACGACGCGAACTCCACCCAGCAGGCGCCGAAGTATTGCATCTAAGATCCGAAGGCGTACGAAGCCGTACGCCTGTCGGACCTTACCCAAATGCCGTCGTATCTTGGTTTGAGGATTCAAACTAAAGATACGATGCGGGAAATTTGAAAGTACACCGGCGTATCAGTAGATACACCGGCGTACTTGCTCTGTGAATCTGCCCTCAAGTCTGTGGTACCCGCCGATCGGCTCTCACTGTGTGTAATTACAGTGGGAGCGACCCGCCGGCGTGCATGCACTCCACCTACCTGGAAATGTGGGATCACAAATATATATATATATATATATATATATATATGTGTGTGTGTAAAACTGCTATAGGGCGACCTGAACTGGTTAAACTGCATAAGGGGTTCTTTACTGTTAGAGCAGTAAGGATGTGGAACTCCCTTCCTTCAAAAAACTTTTAGATGAGCATCTTAACCTCCCTGGCGGTCTTCCCGAGACTGACACGGGGTTAGATTTTCTTGCTACTATCGGTAACCCCGTGTCAGTCACGGGCTTGCCTCGCTAGATCCACAGGCACTTTTTACTTACCTTGTCCCTGGATCCAGCGATGCCACCGCGCTGTGTGAGCGAGCGGGACCTCGCTCGATTCACATAGTGCTTCCGTGTGACGCCGATCTCCGTTCCCTGCGACGTTACGACGCACGGGGACGGAGAACGGCGCCAAATTCAAAAACGTAAACAAACACCTTACATACAGTATACTGTAATCTTATAGATTACAGTACTGTATGTAAAAAAAACACACCCCCCTTGTCCCTAGTGGTCTGTCCTGTGTCATGCATGTCATTTTATATAATAAAAACGTTTCTTTCTCCCTGCAAACTGTAGATTGTCCATAGCAACCAAAAGTGTCCCTTTATGTCAAAAATAGTTTTAGATCAGCTAAAAAACAGCGATAATAAATTATAATCACTTGCAGAATTGTGCGATAGCGATTTGTGGGGAAATTCGTCATAAAAAAAAAAAAATAATGACAGCAACAATTCTGCAACTGAGCAAATTTCAGTGATTTTAATTTGATTACATTATTGAATAATTTTTATTATAATTATATTATTATTTGTTATAATTATTTATAATTATTTATTATATTATAATTTATAATTTTGTTTTTAAAAAAATGTCATACCCGGGATGCCTATTAGAATCTTGTTTGGTCAGATTTAAGTGAGTTATTTCTAAAAATGACAGACCTACAATATAAAACGCCAAATTTCCTTGCAAATAATGGTACCGCTTTCAGCACCTTTTTTCTGACAGAATCATACCGCCAGGGAGGTTAACAAACATAATATACAGGGATATGGCAAATGATAGAGACAAAATACATACATACACACCCACACAGGCATGACTGTATGGACTGGTGTTTTTATTTAACCTTATCAGCTATGTAACTATGCAGTCACATGCCACTATCCTTAAATAGTTAAACATTCCTACTGACTTAGGTACATCCAGAGGAAGATTCAGATGACCAGAAGATAATAGGGGAATCCTATTCCATGCCGCTCCTCTATTACTGGCCCTACCTTGACCTTTCTATCCCTTGCATTGTATTGCACTGTTTACCTGATTCATTAAAATACCGCACATTGAATAAAATTATCATTGTCATCTAACAACTGATGACCCAATAAAAAAAGGAACTATAACCAACAGCCAACTTGGATGGGAGACATTTTGTGATCTTTGTGATTAATTACTCTCTTTATTCATGGAATATGGAGATAATGTTCTCTCTTTAGATGTCTTCCACATGAGATGTTTAGAGATCCAGATCTGGGGTCCTGGGAACACATCTTAACTGGTTCACAATTTCCAAAGCTTTATTACAGCTTGTTCTCACTGCAGCTCTTCTATTGTCTCATTAGTAAAAAATTGCTTAGTACAAAAGAAAAAATAATACGATTGTCATCCACTCTTAATAATAGTATGTTCTTTAATGACTAAGTTGTGCTTAGAAATCAATCATACAAATGTTGTGACATTGCAGGCATTGCATGCGTGTGTGTGGCTAATGTCATTGCCTGAAGTTCACCTTTTTGTAGAATGCAAAATACATACGAACAATATTAAATACCCTCTGTGTGGCCTTTATCTGGCCTTACATACGTAGGCAAGGCCACTCAAAGGATGAAGGATCTCCCCTCACACAAATACACCAAACAACAGAAACTGGAGGATGAGAAGAGTTTAGCATATTTCAAAGCAGCTGGACACAGTGGAGTTGATTTACTAAAGGCAAATAGGCTGTTAATTTTTCAAGAGAATTTCCGCCAGTGTTGTCCACCCTCAGTATTTTTCCTGGCAGCCAGTATAAAATGGTCACTTTTCTCCTGCCAGTAAATGCCAGTGACAGGAAAAGGTTGGCAGTAAAAAAATATGGCTGTGATGCTGGAGACCATCCGAATGCCTGCTACAGTGTGTTGGGGTGGTGGTGGCGGGGGGGATGGGTATAGCAGAGGCGGTACCCGAGTATGTTGTGTGATGTCATGGTGCAAGGGAGCCGAGCAGAGTGACCAGAGCCTGGTGTGCAGGTCTGCGGGACAGGACAAAGGCAACTTGAGAGTGGGACTGTCAGTGCTGTTTGAACTGGAGTGAACTGAAGGGACCACCTGTCTTGGAGAGAGACTGTCACTGTGGCTCAGAAGGGGACGTGTCGGTGAGGTGTCATCATCATCTTCTGTGCTGCTGCACCCTGCTGTCAGTATCAATGTGAGAGTTAATTTCATGTGTGCAAGCCTGGCCATTCTAATTTCATGCCCTCCTGTCCCTGGGCTACTTACTTACTATAGCGAAAATAAAATAGGAAATATGTTTTTTGTCCTAATATCTACCTTAAATCACACTGCTAATCGCATATTGTACTTGTTTGAAGCCTAAATACTGAAACTTGCACTTATAGAGGTGAGAGTTATCAATATACTATACTCACTTGGTAAAGCAGACTGAGCTGTCTGTACTATCATTTCAGTTCGTTCTTCAGACAAAAGTTTTTTTTTATGCTAACTTCTCACTCTGGTGTTCATTTATGAAACTGAACATCGGTGATTCTGAGGATTGCAGCTGATCTCAGTTCATTAACAGTTTATAAAACAGAGATGATCGGGGGGGGGGGGGAGGGGAAAGTTCTCCCTTATCTCCACACGCAGAGAAGCTTTCATTGACAGAACAAAAATGGCCAGTTAATGAAGCTGCGATCTCTCAGCACTTCACTGGCGATCTGTGTCAGAATTCACCCTCCCTGATTCACCAGCTCAGAGCTGGTGAATCGGGGAGTAAAGAGAGAATCCCAGGGAAACTGAGGGGGAAGGAGGAAGGTTATTGACTTCCTTCTTCCTCGATCAAACTCCCCAAGACAGTAAACATGTCCCCCTCTTGGGCATGGAGTTCACCAGAGCTTTAGAGGTTGCCACTGGAGTCCTTTTCCACTCCTCCATGACAACATCACACAGCTGGGGGATGTTAGAGACTTTGCACTCCCCCACCTTCCATTTGAGGATGTCCCACAGATGCTCAATAGGGTTTAGGTCTGGAGACATGCTTGGCCAGTCCATCACCTTTACCCTCAGCTTCTTTAGCAAGGCAGTGGTCGTCTTGGAGGTGTGTTTGGGGTCGTTATCATGTTAGAATGCTGCCCTGAGGCCCAGTCTCCAAAGGGAGGGGATCATGCTCTGCTTCAGTATGTAGTAAACCTGTAAAGCTCTGGTGAACTCCATGCCCAAGAGGATTAAGGCAGTGCTGGAAAATAATGGTGGCCACACAAAATATTGACACTTTGGGCCCAATTTGGACATTTTCACTTAGAGATCTACTTACTTTTGTTGCCAGCAGTTTAGATATTAATGGCTGTGTGTTGAGTTATTTTGAGGGGACAGCAAATTTCAACTGTTATACAAGCTGTACACTCACTACTTTACATTGTAGCAAAGTGTAATTTCTTCATGAAAAGATGTGAGGGATGTACTCACTTTTGTGAGATACTGTATATAGTGCTTAATAAACAGACACCAGAGTGTTTCAGTGAATTTTTGGTACTGTAATCTCGCTCTGTCTCAGGAGATTACAGCAACAGGACGCATTCTCCACTGTTTGAAGCGTTTGTACATCACTTAATTTCACAAATAGAGAAGTGATCTACACTGCTTCATAAACTGGAAATCGGAGGAGAACGATCTCCACTGTGAATGCCAGAGAACTGAGCAGTGGATATTTTCCACTGTTTCATAAATGGACACCTTTATGCGCATCTTTGTTGAATTTTTATCCTCAGAATCAAATAGACTACCCCAGGTCTCAATAAAGTGCCTCCACTCCTACTCTGACCACTATCCCTCTCTAGACGTACACTGACCTACCTTAGACCATATGGGATGCAAGCATCCTTTGACTTACAGCTTAGGCCATGTACACACGGTCAGACAAAACCGATGAGAATGGACCGAGGTTCAGTTTCATCGGTCCAAACCGACCGTGTGTACGGCCCATCGGTAGGAAGGCTGCCGCTCCAGGTGAGCACACTAGAACAATCAATGTCCACTCAGGAACCAATGGGTGCCGGCAATGCACGGGATATGCAAAAGAAGAAAGATATGGACAGCCGCACTCCAATTTCTTAAAAAAAACGTGCCCTTTATTGGGTAAAGGAAAAATGCACCACAAGTATCAGCACACAGTGGGAAAAACAGCTGACGCGTTTCGCATTGGATATCAAAGCTTAGTCATAGCTCATAACATCGGTCTGTTGTCCTTCGGTCTAAAATTTTAAAACATGCTGTAAAATCGAACCGATGGACCGCTGACCAATCGGTCCAAACCGATGGTTAGTACACAAAAGCATTGGTTCAAAACCCGCGCATGCTCAGAATCAAGTCGACGCATGCTTGGAAGCATTGAACTTCGTTTTTTTCAGCACGTCGTTGTGTTTTTTCGTCACCGCGTTCTGACCTGATCGGATTTTGAACTGATGGTGTGTACACACATCAGACCATCAGGCCACTTCAGTGGTGGACCGATGAAAACGGTCCGTCGGACCATTCTCATCGGATGAACCGGTCGTGTGTACAGGGCCTTAGGCAAAGGCCACTACTCTAACCTCCAGGGCCTGCTGCAGATATTTGTTGGTGGGATCAACACTGGTAATTTGAAAGAACAGGGTTCTCTTTCCCCTTCCCCACCACACTGACACCCCTTGGTTCCATTGTAGCCACCCTGTTAATCGGGCAACAGAGAACAGGTACAATCACTACAGTGTCATGGCAGTTGAAAGCTTCAGAGGAAAGATTTTTCCCCTGTCATTCCTCCAAATTATGTTTAAAGACAATAATTGATTCAGACCAACAGCACTGGACTAAAACGGAAATATTTTTAGAAAGATGTAGCAAAGGATGCGGCTATTACTCAAGATTGTGCATTGTTGTGATCAGACGCAATTGGAAAAATTATGACTGCATTTACTTTTTTGAATTGAACATATACAGTATACTCAGCTGTCCAAATACATGCTCCAAGACTGTGTTTACAATCCAATAAATCTATATTTAACTAAGATTGTTGACATGAGCATTTATGGCCAGAACTGCGTGTCCTGTGAATTGATTCACATTCAGAGACATGAGAACACATTTTCCTAATTTGATTTAAAACATTAAATACAGCCCAAACAGACGATTAGGTTACTCAGTGTCTTCTTATTTGTTAATGATGGATTTTCTCTAATTATCCATGGAACAAAACATTAAAAACCTATACTATCCAAAGGAATTTGTATGAAAATTGATAGCTCCTAACTGTCATAACACAAGGGCCCATTTGTAAACCACAACTAAATACAATTTTGCTGTTACATGTAGTGACAGGCTGAATGAAGTCCAACCACTAAAACAATTTAGCTCCCAGATAAGGTCCTACAATACATTTTTGTAGTCTAATGCCCCGTACACATGATCACTTTTTGTGATGAAAAAAAATGAAATTTTTAAAAACGTCATTTAAAATGACCGTGTGTGGGGAAAACTTTGTTTTATGTCTTCTGAAAAACGACAAAAAACAAATTCGAGCATGCTTCAATTTTTTATGTCATTTTTTAAAATGTCATTTTTTTTTCATCACAAAAAGTGATCGTGCATACGCGGCATTAGATGTGGTGGCTGCATTTGTTTTCTTTTTTAGGGTCTTTCCTTTATTTTCACCCGCTATTTTGGCCATTAAGTCTGTTGTATCCCAAAAGAAAAAAAAAACTGTTTTTGATGTAATTACTTTTAAAGTGTAAGCCGGAGTTTGGCTTAAATTTGTTAGTTAATCGAAATCTTAACATTCATAAAGAATTGTGTTTTTATTTATATCAGAACATTTCCGTGACACTTGTAACAGAATGTGTTTACAGCGATATAAATTCACTTGGTTACAAGTATCACAGGAATGTCCTCATATGAATAGAAGCACAATTATTTGTGAGTGGCTCCTCTAACACAGGTCTTTTAATCATTTCCATTTTATTTTTTTACTTTTATTTTGTTAATTTTTATGTTGAAACAGGAAGCATTACATGATTTAATATACACACATTTTTTTCTGCTATGTGCAGATTCAAACGGTCTCTAAACTGTAAAGAACATGGTTGCTACGGCAACACACTGATGTCATCAGGCTCTGGCAGTTGGAAGGAATTTAAACTGTGCAGATTCAAACGTCTCTAAACTGTAAAGAACATGGTTGCTACGGCAACACTCTGTGATGTCATAAAACTCTGGCAGTTGGAAGGAATTTAAACTGCTCCGGCAGAGATCACGTCAGAAATCATTGGTCACTGGACAGAGCAGCATCACTTCTTACAGAGGGATCAGCTACTACTACTGACTGCGATTTACTTTTGCCAATTTAATAGATTACTGCAAATTTCTGCATTTTACCTTTGTGGGCTTCGCTCACCGGATTTAGATTGAACTTTTCTTTATTGTACTAACCTATCAGCAAGTAAGTCCCTCTCTATACTTTGTATATTATTATTATACAGGACATTGTACATATCTTGGTAGCATCAATCCATTTCTTCATATGTTTATTCCATGGACAATTTCTAAGGCCCCGTACACACCATAGAATCCATCCGCTGAAAAATCTCAGTGGATCGGTTTCAGCGGATAGATTCTATGGTGTGTACATTCCTGCGGATATTTATCCGCGGAAATTTCACAATTCCAGCAGATAAAAATTTGTAGACATGTCTACAAATCTATCCGCTTGAATTGATCCCAACGGATTGATCCGCTGGTCTGTACAGCCGGTGAGTCTGTACAGACCGAAGGGATCCCCCGCATGCGTCGTAATGATTCGACGCATGCATGGAATTCCTTATATGACAGCGTCGCGCTCGTCGCCGCGTCATCATCGTGGCGACGGCGCGACACGTCATCGCGAGGGGATTTAGGCGCGGATTTCGATCCTATAGTGAGTACACTCCATCGGATCCAAATCCGCTGAAATCCTCGAGAGGATTTATCCGCGGAAACGGTCCGCTGGACCGTATCCGCGGATAAATCCTCTCGTGTGTACTAGGCCTTAGGCCCCGTACACACGAGAGGATCGATCCGCTGAAATTGATCCGCGGATCGGTTTCAGCGGATAGATCAGCTGGTGTGTACGATCCAGCGGATATTTATCCGCGGATATTTTTCGGGCCGACCGATTTCCAGCGGATAAAAATTGCTTAGCATGCTAAGAAATCTATCCGCTGGAATCGGCTCCAGCGGATCGATCCGGTGGTCTGTACAGACTCACCGGATCGATCCGTCCGAACCCATCCCTCGCATGCGTCGTAATGATTCGACGCATGCGTGGAATTCCTTATATGACAGCGTCGCGCACGTCGCCGCGTCATCATCGCGGCGACGGCGCGGCACGTCATCGCGATGGGAATTCGGCGCGGATTTCGATCCGATGGTGTGTACACTCCATCGGATCAAAATCCTCAGAGGATTTATCCGCGGAAACGGTCCGGAGGACCGTATCCGCGGATAAATCCTCTCGTGTGTACCCGGCATAAGTGATTCTCAGGGGATTTCATTACATTCATTCTCTACAGAACTTTCTGTTACATCTCAGGCTGTTCTCATCCCTCCAACTGCCAAATAACTCAGCAGAAATTTGAATTTTCCCTCCAGTATTCCTTTTCCTAAACGTGACATAGCTGAGCAGCTGTGTTTATATATATATATATATATATATATATATATATATATATATATATATATATATATATATATATATATATAAATAGTATAAGGAGTTAAGGAGTATAAATCCATATTAAATCCAAAAACATTTAGTATATTGCAGCTTACCAATTCTTAGATGTGGTGGCTGTAAAGAACATGGTTGCTACGGCAACACACTGATGTCATCAGGCTCTGGCAGTTGGAAGGGATTTAAACTGTGCAGATTCAAATGTCTCTAAACTGTAAAGAACACGGTTGCCTGGCAACATATTGTGATGTCATAAAACTCTGGCAGTTGGAAGGTATTTAAACTGCTCAGGCAGAGATCACGTCAGAAATCATTGGTCACTGGACAGAGCAGCATCACTTCTTACAGAGGGATCAGCTACTACTACTGACTGCGATTTACTTTTGCCAATTTAATAGATTACTGCGAATTTCTGCATTTTACCTTTGTGGGCTTCGCTCACCGGATTTAGATTGAACTTTTCTTTATTGTACTAACCTATCAAAAAGTAAGTCTCTCTATAGTTTGTATATTATTAGTATACAGGACATTGTACACATCTTGTAGCATCAATCCATTTCTGCATATGTTTATTCCATGGACAATTTCTAAGTGGTTCTCAGGGGATTTCATTACATTCATTCTCTACAGAACTTTCTGTTACATCTCAGGCTATTCTCATCCATCCAACTGCCAAATAACTCAGCAGAAATGAGAATTTTCCCTCCAGTATGACCAAACCTTTTCTTAAGCATGTCATAGCTGACCAACTGTGTTTATATATAAGACACACTGGGTCGTTTTGCAGGCGCTGTTGTGCTAAAAATAGCACCTGAAAAACTGACCTGAAACAGCCGCTGCTATGTTTCCAGTGTGAAAGCCCCGAGGGCTTTCACACTGGAGCGGTGCGCTAGCAGGACGGTAAAAAAAAGTCCTCCTAGCAGCATCTTTGGAGCGGTGAAGGAGTGGTGTGTATACCGCTCCTGCCCATTGAAATCAATGGGACACTGCGGCTATACCGCTGGCAAATCGCCTCTGCAGAGGCGCTTTGCGGTGGTTTTTAACCCCTTCTCGGCCACTAGCGGGGGGTAAAACCTAGTGGCCGAATAGCGCCACGAAATTGGCGGTAAAGCTAGCAGCGCTTTACTGCCGACGCACCTCCCGCCCCAGTGTGAAAGGGGACTTAGAGCTGCACTATTCTGGATAAAATGAGAATCACAATTTTTTTGCTTAGAATAAAGATAACAAATTGGGCTAACTTTACTGTCTTTCATTGAAGTATATTTCTTCCTCAAAACATTGCTTTTGTAAGAACCCTGCGCAAATACAGTGTGACATAAAATATTGCAACAATCTCCATTTTATGCTCTAGGGCAGGGGTGCCCAACCTTTTTAAGAGTGGGGGCCACTTAAGCAGCTTGGTAACCGGTCACGGGCCACAATGAGCAAAGCGGGTGGATGGCAGTCCACTCTATAGAGCTCACTGAACTCTTTTTTTTTTTAGTGGATCGGATTGGAGGTAAGGGTTTGTAAACGGACAAAAGTCCATTTATCTGTCACTCCTTAGAGGTGAATAAAGGGTCCGATAGGGTCGTACGGACCGCATGAAAGGGGCCCAAGGCTGCTTTCACACTAATGCACCGTTGTTTACCCACCCCGCAGATTCACCTGTGGCTTTCCTGCAGGTTAGCTGCACTTTGCCATAGACTTCTATTATATCCTGTAGGTGTGGTGCACTTATAGAAAGCACACCAAACTTGCAGGAACCAGCAAGAAAACTGCTGGCAGAGCTTTCTTGCTGAGTAAACCGAGCGTGTATTCTGCTCTCTATTTTCTCGGCGAGATTCTTGTCGGCCTGTTTCTCGACGAGAAACCCGAGAGTGTGTATACTTACCTGTCGCCGTGGAAACCCGCGCATGCTCCAAATTACTTTGACACATGCGCGGTAGCTTCCACGGCATAGGTAGGGTGAAGCAAGATGGTGGCGACGGCATTGAATGTGACGAGCGCATGCTCGTTTTATGAGATGACGTCACCGCGTTCTTGCCTTTCAAGAGAACTGCGGTTCTTTTGAAAGGTCTGTGTGTACACTCGGGCGGCAAGAGATTCTTGCCAAAAATCTCGTCGGGAAAAACAACATTTTAGTCCTGACGAGATTCTTGCCCGTGTGTACGAGGCCTATGGCTCAGTGCAGGTAACCCGCAGGTGCATTGCTCTGCACCTGTGAACAGTTGAAAGCAGCCCAGTAACCACTGCAGAACACATATGCCCATATATACACTGTGATTTTAGTAATAAACTTACCTTTAATAACAGTATTCTATTCCATTCCAGAGCAGGAGGTTGCGGGCAACATCAGAGCGCTCCGCGGGCCACTGGTTGGGCACCCCTGCTCTAGGGTCTCCGCTAAAAATATATATTCATAGCCGGATTCACAAAGACTTACGCCGACGTATCTAATGATACGCCGCGTAAGTCCACGGATGCGCTGTCGTATCTATGCGCCTAATTCACAGTACAAGATACGCCTGAATTTTGACTTCCTACGACCGACGTAAGTCTCCTACGCCGTCGTATCTTGGGTGCATATTTATGCTGGCCGCTAGGGGCGCTTCCATTGATTTACGCGTCGAATATGTAAATGAGCGAGATACGCCGATTCACAAACGTACTTGCGCCCGTCGCAGTAAGCTACGCCGTTTACGTAAGGCAAACGTCCGGCGTAAAGATAAACCACCAAAAAGCTGGTCTAAGTATGTTAGGGTATGGACGTCGGAACTGCCGTCGGATTTTATGTCGTTTACGTAAGTCGTACGTGAATGGGGCTGGGCGTAGGTTACGTTACGTCGTTGCCATTGAGTTGTCGTATCTTAAGGCGTAAATTTGACGTGATTCTGAGAATGCGCGCGCATGCGCTGTTCGTTCGGCGCTTCATTTTCATGGGGTCACGATTCATTTTAATACAACACGCCCACTACCTGCCTACTTTGAATTAGGCGGGCTTACGCTGGCCCATTTACGCTACGCCACCGTAACTTAGGGAGCAAGTGCTTTGTGAATACTGGTCTTGCCTCTCTATGTTATGTCGGCGTAGCGCATATGAGCTGCGCTACGCCCGCTCAAATATATGCCGCTCTATCTGAATCCGGCCCATAATGTTTGGGTTCTAAGTAATTTTCTAGCAAAAAATACAGAATTGAACTTGTAAGCAATAAGTGTTATGAAAGTTCATTCCTTTTGATATATTCTAAAAGAACCAAGAAACGCATTGTTTCTCTTAATTGCTGTTGATAAACATTTGCCAGCTGAGTTTTTTCTTTGGACAGCTCTGAGAAGAGAATGGCTCTGCACTTGTTTAACATGAACCCGGGGAAATGCTATATTAAGGCGGGGGTTCACCCTAAAAAAAAACATTTTTTTTTCTAGCATGCCATCAAGCATACTAGCGCGATCTACAGTACACCAT
Organism: Rana temporaria; assembly: GCF_905171775.1. Lineage (NCBI taxonomy): Eukaryota > Metazoa > Chordata > Amphibia > Anura > Ranidae > Rana > Rana temporaria. Next base: position 366,412,473 of record NC_053493.1, on the reverse strand, counting down.
TATTTTATTTTTTGGCGCCGTACTTACAGTTTACTCCCGTAGTGAAATTTCAGACTCCCAGCGGGGAATGGGCGTTCCTATGCACAGGGAAGATGATTGACGGCCGGCTATGGCGCTCCCCGAAGATAGCCGAAATAGGACTTGCCTCTTCACGGCACCTGCGCAGTCAGCTCCGATGTCTGTGCGCAGGTGCCGTATAGCGCCGTGAAGAGGCAAGTCCTATTTCGGCTATCCTCGGGGAGCGTGACGCGCCATAGCCGGCCGTCAATCATCTGCCCTCTGCATAGGAACGCCCATTCCCCGCGGGGAGTCTGAAACTTCACTACGGGAGTAAACTGTAAGTACGGCGCCAAAAAATAAAAGAAAGGTGTACTGTAGATCGTGTTAGTATGCTTGATGGCATGCTAGAAATTTGTTTTTAGGGTGAAACACTGCTTTAAGATCGTGAGGGGGTTGAATGGCGATCTTTTAATGATTAATCGTGCACCTCTAGTATATATATATACAGGTATATAAAATAATTAATTATATTGCAGCTTACCAATTCATAGATGTGGTAATCACATAATTGCTATGTAGTGATTGTTTCATTTTCCGGGGTATAAAGCACCAATAATAACAATGTTCTCTTTTCTCTGTTTTGCAGGATGGTGATTCGATACCTTCTTCATCTCCTGATACTCTCAGGAATCGTTTCATACATGGAACCCCCGGCTGACTGGCTTTCAGACCACCGCATGAGAGTGAGGGCCGATATGATGGAGAGAAAGAAAATAGAATTTGAGGAAATGTTTGAGAGACTGAGGATAGAGGAGATACAGGCGAGACAGGCGAGAGAGGAGTTACTGGCGATGGCAAGACTGTCCCAACAGAACCCGCCAACACAACTTTACCAATGGGCCACTTATCTACCGATTATAGTGGTCTGCATTCTATTCCTCATTGCCACGTTCCGAATGCTGATTAAAAGCGCATCTGGACAAATGTTTTTCTTCTCTGTAAATATTTTTTTCTGCCTGTACATAATTCCACTCGTAATCAACTATTTCACAGGAGTGGAAACTAATACATGTATTGTTTGGCCACTGAAGGCTGAAGTGGGACCAGAACTCAGCCTGACTATAGGATGGATGTTCCATTTCTATATCGCATACTTCATTCAGGGACTACACATGCTGGTTGAGTCCCACCTTATTAAAATTGTTATCCTACTTGTGCCGCTATTTATGTTCTCATATTTGATGGCATATGGACTGAAAACACTTGTTAAAACCTTTGTGGAACATGGTGTGTACCATACGCTGGAGGCTCCACAAATCCTCCAGGTACTGGCATTGTGGCTCGGCCTGCACTACATTGTGTGCATTATCTTACAAAAGCTTCCACGGGGTAACGGCAGCGACATGTTGACCATCGTCGTGCTTTTGTTGGAGTTTGCAGCATTTTACTGGATGAATACATTGGATGCGACATCTCTGGAGAAGATTAACCCCTGTACGATGTAGAATGGGATGAGTGACAGTTAGGGCTGGAGCTAGGCTATTTTAGAGGGATGACCTATATGCACTCATCTACCATCAAGAGGGTACGCTACCACCCTAAGTATAGGGTGAGTGTGGCCAGTGGAACTTCCCCCCAAGTTTCATCTGCCCTCACTCCCCCACGCCAGGAAACTGGTAATACCACCTGCCCTCACCTATATGCATTCATCTACCACCAAGAGGGGACGCTACCACCCTGGGTATGGGGTGAGTGTGGCCAGTGAAACTTCCCCCCAAGTTTCATCTGCCCTCACTCCCCCACGTCAGGAAACTGGTAATACCACCTGCCCTCACCTATATGCACTTATCTACCACCAAGAGGGGACACTACCACCCTGGGTATGGGGTGAGTGTGGCCAGTGGAACTTCCCCCCAAGTTTCATCTGTCCTCACTCCCCCACGTCAGGAAACTGGTAATACCACCTGCCCTCACCTATATGCACTTATCTACCAGGGTGGTAGCGTCCCCTCTTGGTGGTAGATAAGTACCTACCGCCAAGAGGGGACGCTACCACCCTGGGTATGGGGTGAGTGTGGCCAGTGGAACTTCCCCCCAAGTTTCATCTGCCCTCACTCCCCCACGCCAGGAAACTGGTAATACCACCTGCCCTCACCTATATGCATTCATCTACCACCAAGAGGGGACGCTACCACCCTGGGTATGGGGTGAGTGTGGCCAGTGAAACTTCCCCCCAAGTTTCATCTGCCCTCACTCCCCCACGTCAGGAAACTGGTAATACCACCTGCCCTCACCTATATGCACTTATCTACCACCAAGAGGGGACACTACCACCCTGGGTATGGGGTGAGTGTGGCCAGTGGAACTTCCCCCCAAGTTTCATCTGTCCTCACTCCCCCACGTCAGGAAACTGGTAATACCACCTGCCCTCACCTATATGCACTTATCTACCAGGGTGGTAGCGTCCCCTCTTGGTGGTAGATAAGTACCTACCGCCAAGAGGGGACGCTACCACCCTGGGTATGGGGTGAGTGTGGCCAGTGGAACTTCCCCCCAAGTTTCATCTGCCCTCACTCCCCCACGCCAGGAAACTGGTAATACCACCTGCCCTCACCTATATGCATTCATCTACCACCAAGAGGGGACGCTACCACCCTGGGTATGGGGTGAGTGTGGCCAGTGAAACTTCCCCCCAAGTTTCATCTGCCCTCACTCCCCCACGTCAGGAAACTGGTAATACCACCTGCCCTCACCTATATGCACTTATCTACCACCAAGAGGGGACACTACCACCCTGGGTATGGGGTGAGTGTGGCCAGTGGAACTTCCCCCCAAGTTTCATCTGTCCTCACTCCCCCACGTCAGGAAACTGGTAATACCACCTGCCCTCACCTATATGCACTTATCTACCAGGGTGGTAGCGTCCCCTCTTGGTGGTAGATAAGTACCTACCGCCAAGAGGGGACAGTACCACCCTGGGTATGGGGTGAGTGTGGCCAGTGGAACTTCCCCCCAAGTTTCATCTGCCCTCACTCCCCCACGCCAGGAAACTGGTAATACCACCTGCCCTCACCTATATGCATTCATCTACCACCAAGAGGGGACGCTACCACCCTGGGTATAGGGTGAGTGTGGCCAGTGGAACTTCCCCCCAAGTTTCATCTGCCCTCACTCCCCCACGCCAGGAAACTGGTAATACCACCTGCCCTCACCTATATGCATTCATCTACCACCAAGAGGGGACGCTACCACCCTGGGTATGGGGTGAGTGTGGCCAGTGAAACTTCCCCCCAAGTTTCATCTGCCCTCACTCCCCCACGTCAGGAAACTGGTAATACCACCTGCCCTCACCTATATGCACTTATCTACCACCAAGAGGGGACACTACCACCCTGGGTATGGGGTGAGTGTGGCCAGTGGAACTTCCCCCCAAGTTTCATCTGTCCTCACTCCCCCACGTCAGGAAACTGGTAATACCACCTGCCCTCACCTATATGCACTTATCTACCAGGGTGGTAGCGTCCCCTCTTGGTGGTAGATAAGTACCTACCGCCAAGAGGGGACGCTACCACCCTGGGTATGGGGTGAGTGTGGCCAGTGGAACTTCCCCCCAAGTTTCATCTGCCCTCGCTCCCCCACGCCCAGCATACTAGTAATACCACCTGCCCTCACCTATATGCACTCATCTACCACCAAGAGGGTACGCTACCACCCTAAGTATAGGGTGAGTGTGGCCAGTGGAACTTCCCCCCAAGTTTCATCTGCCCTCACTCCCCCACGCCAGGAAACTGGTAATACCACCTGCCCTCACCTATATGCATTCATCTACCACCAAGAAGGGACGCTACCACCCTGGGTATGGGGTGAGTGTGGCCAGTGGAACTTCCCCCCAAGTTTCATCTGCCCTCACTCCCCCAAGTCAGGAAACTGGTAATACCACCTGCCCTCACCTATATGCACTTATCTACCACCAAGAGGGGACACTACCACCCTGGGTATGGGGTGAGTGTGGCCAGTGGAACTTCCCCCCAAGTTTCATCTGCCCTCACTCCCCCACGCCAGGAAACTGGTAATACCACCTGCCCTCACCTATATGCATTCATCTACCACCAAGAAGGGACGCTACCACCCTGGGTATGGGGTGAGTGTGGCCAGTGGAACTTCCCCCCAAGTTTCATCTGCCCTCACTCCCCCACGTCAGGAAACTGGTAATACCACCTGCCCTCACCTATATGCACTTATCTACCACCAAGAGGGGACACTACCACCCTGGGTATGGGGTGAGTGTGGCCAGTGGAACTTCCCCCCAAGTTTCATCTGCCCTCACTCCCCCACGCCCAGCATACTAGTAATACCACCTGCCCTCACCTATATGCACTTATCTACCAGGGTGGTAGCGTCCCCTCTTGGTGGTAGATAAGTATCTACCACCAAGAGGGGACACTACCACCCTGGGTATGGGGTGAGTGTGGCCAGTGGAACTTCCCCCCAAGTTTCATCTGCCCTCACTCCCCCACGCCCAGCATACTAGTAATACCACCTACCCTCACCTATATGCACTCATCTACCACCAAGAGGGTACGCTACCACCCTAAGTATAGGGTGAGTGTGGCCAGTGGAACTTCCCCCCAAGTATCATCTGCCCTCACTCCCCCACGCCAGGAAACTAGTAATACCACCTGCCCTCACCTATATGCATTCATCTACCACCAAGAGGGGACGCTACCACCCTGGGTATGGGGTGAGTGTGGCCAGTGGAACTTCCCCCCAAGTTTCATCTGCCCTCACTCCCCCACGTCAGGAAACTGGTAATACCACGTGCCCTCACCTATATGCACTTATCTACCACCAAGAGGGGACACTACCACCCTGGGTATGGGGTGAGTGTGGCCAGTGGAACTTCCCCCCAAGTTTCATCTGCCCTCACTCCCCCACGCCCAGCATACTAGTAATACCACCTACCCTCACCTATATGCACTCATCTACCACCAAGAGGGTACGCTACCACCCTAAGTATAGGGTGAGTGTGGCCAGTGGAACTTCCCCCCAAGTTTCATCTGTCCACACTTCCCCACGCCCAGCGTACTGGTACTACCCCCTGGCCCCACCTATATGCACTCATCTACCACCAAGAGGGTCCAGAGAAAATGGGGTGCCTTGCAGATAAGTTGGGCTGTAGTTCCCCATGCGGACAGAGATTGCTGGGAGTTGAAGTTCCTCAGAGCCTGAGCAGAGGCGGCAGATTACACAGGCACGTCGTGACCCACCTGTAGTCTGGACAATGGCTCCTCCCTCTGGAGCTCTGTGTGGGGGATTGTCCCTCCTCCCCCGATCTCCACACACCGACACCTACATCTCCACTCACTTACCACCGAGGGTGGAGCTCCAATTGCCCACCCTCCCCCACACACAGGGCTGATCCAGGAAATATTCGATTGCCTCTCGGGGGATCAGGAAGGAATTTTTTCCCTAGCTGGAGCACATTGATCATGCTTTGCTGGGTTTTTCGCCTTCCTCTGGATCAACTGCCTCACAACCCAATACACCCATTCATCTACCACCAAGAGGGGACGCTACCACCCTGGGTATGGGGTGAGTGTGGCCAGTGGAACTTCCCCCCAAGTTTCATCTGCCCTCACTCCCCCACGCCCAGCATACTAGTAATACCACCTGCCCTCACCTATATGCACTCATCTACCACCAAGAGGGTACGCTACCACCCTAAGTATAGGGTGAGTGTGGCCAGTGGAACTTCCCCCCAAGTTTCATCTGCCCTCACTCCCCCACGCTAGGAAACTGGTAATACCACCTGCCCTCACCTATATGCATTCATCTACCACCAAGAGGGGACGCTACCACCCTGGGTATGGGGTGAGTGTGGCCAGTGGAACTTCCCCCCAAGTTTCATCTGCCCTCACTCCCCCACGTCAGGAAACTGGTAATACCACCTGCCCTCACCTATATGCACTTATCTACCACCAAGAGGGGACACTACCACCCTGGGTATGGGGTGAGTGTGGCCAGTGGAACTTCCCCCCAAGTTTCATCTGCCCTCACTCCCCCACGTCAGGAAACTGGTAATACCACCTGCCCTCACCTATATGCACTTATCTACCAGGGTGGTAGCGTCCCCTCTTGGTGGTAGATAAGTATCTACCGCCAAGAGGGGACGCTACCACCCTGGGTATGGGGTGAGTGTGGCCAGTGGAACTTCCCCCCAAGTTTCATCTGCCCTCACTCCCCCATGTCAGGAAACTGGTAATACCACCTGCCCTCACCTATATGCACTTATCTACCACCAAGAGGGGACGCTACCACCCTGGGTATGGGGTGAGTGTGGCCAGTGGAACTTCCCCCCAAGTTTCATCTGCCCTCACTCCCCCACGCCCAGCATACTAGTAATACCACCTGCCCTCACCTATATGCACTCATCTACCACCAAGAGGGTACGCTACCACCCTAAGTATAGGGTGAGTGTGGCCAGTGGAACTTCCCCCCAAGTTTCATCTGCCCTCACTCCCCCACGCCAGGAAACTGGTAATACCACCTGCCCTCACCTATATGCACTCATCTACCACCAAGAGGGGACGCTACCACCCTGGGTATGGGGTGAGTGTGGCCAGTGGAACTTCCCCCCAAGTTTCATCTTCCCTCACTCCCCCACGTCAGGAAACTGGTAATACCACCTGCCCTCGCCTATATGCACTTATCTACCACCAAGAGGGGACACTACCACCCTGGGTATGGGGTGAGTGTGGCCAGTGGAACTTCCCCCCAAGTTTCATCTGCCCTCACTCCCCCATGTCAGGAAACTGGTAATACCACCTGCCCTCACCTATATGCACTTATCTACCACCAAGAGGGGACGCTACCACCCTGGGTATGGGGTGAGTGTGGCCAGTGGAACTTCCCCCCAAGTTTCATCTGCCCTCACTCCCCCACGCCCAGCATACTAGTAATACCACCTGCCCTCACCTATATGCACTCATCTACCACCAAGAGGGTACGCTACCACCCTAAGTATAGGGTGAGTGTGGCCAGTGGAACTTCCCCCCAAGTTTCATCTGCCCTCACTCCCCCACGCCAGGAAACTGGTAATACCACCTGCCCTCACCTATATGCATTCATCTACCACCAAGAGGGGACGCTACCACCCTGGGTATGGGGTGAGTGTGGCCAGTGGAACTTCCCCCCAAGTTTCATCTGCCCTCACTCCCCCACGTCAGGAAACTGGTAATACCACCTGCCCTCACCTATATGCACTTATCTACCAGGGTGGTAGCGTCCCCTCTTGGTGGTAGATAAGTATCTACCGCCAAGAGGGGACGCTACCACCCTGGGTATGGGGTGAGTGTGGCCAGTGGAACTTCCCCCCAAGTTTCATCTGCCCTCGCTCCTCCACGCCCAGCATACTAGTAATACCACCTGCCCTCACCTATATGCACTCATCTACCACCAAGAGGGTACGCTACCACCCTAAGTATAGGGTGAGTGTGGCCAGTGGAACTTCCCCCCAAGTTTCATCTGCCCTCACTCCCCCACGCCAGGAAACTGGTAATACCACCTGCCCTCACCTATATGCACTCATCTACCACCAAGAGGGGACGCTACCACCCTGGGTATGGGGTGAGTGTGGCCAGTGGAACTTCCCCCCAAGTTTCATCTTCCCTCACTCCCCCACGTCAGGAAACTGGTAATACCACCTGCCCTCGCCTATATGCACTTATCTACCACCAAGAGGGGACACTACCACCCTGGGTATGGGGTGAGTGTGGCCAGTGGAACTTCGCCCCAAGTTTCATCTGCCCTCACTCCCCCACGCCCAGCATACTAATAATACCACCTACTCTCACCTATATGCACTCATCTACCACCAAGAGGGTACGCTACCACCCTAAGTATAGGGTGAGTGTGGCCAGTGGAACTTCCCCCCAAGTTTCATCTGTCCACACTTCCCCACGCCCAGCGTACTGGTACTACCCCCTGGCCCCACCTATATGCACTCATCTACCACCAAGAGGGTCCAGAGAAAATGGGGTGCCTTGCAGATAAGTTGGGCTGTAGTTCCCCATGCGGACAGAGATTGCTGGGAGTTGAAGTTCCTCAGAGCCTGAGCAGAGGCGGCAGATTACACAGGCACGTCGTGACCCACCTGTAGTCTGGACAATGGCTCCTCCCTCTGGAGCTCTGTGTGGGGGATTGTCCCTCCTCCCACGCTCTCCACACACCGACACCTACATCTCCACTCACTTACCACCGAGGGTGGAGCTCCAATTGCCCACCCTCCCCCACACACAGGGCTGATCCAGGAAATATTCGATTGCCTCTCGGGGGATCAGGAAGGAATTTTTTCCCTAGCTGGAGCACATTGATCATGCTTTGCTGGGTTTTTCGCCTTCCTCTGGATCAACTGCCTCACAACCCAATACACCCACTCATCTACCACCAAGAGGGGACGCTACCACCCTGGGTATGGGGTGAGTGTGGCCAGTGGAACTTCCCCCCAAGTTTCATCTGCCCTCACTCCCCCACGTCAGGAAACTGGTAATACCACCTGCCCTCACCTATATGCACTTATCTACCACCAAGAGGGGACGCTACCACCCTGGGTATGGGGTGAGTGTGGCCAGTGGAACTTCCCCCCAAGTTTCATCTGCCCTCACTCCCCCACGCCCAGCATACTAGTAATACCACCTGCCCTCACCTATATGCACTCATCTACCACCAAGAGGGTACGCTACCACCCTAAGTATAGGGTGAGTGTGGCCAGTGGAACTTCCCCCCAAGTTTCATCTGCCCTCACTCACCCACGCCAGGAAACTGGTAATACCACCTGCCCTCACCTATATGCACTCATCTACCACCAAGAGGGGACGCTACCACCCTGGGTATGGGGTGAGTGTGGCCAGTGGAACTTCCCCCCAAGTTTCATCTTCCCTCACTCCCCCACGTCAGGAAACTGGTAATACCACCTGCCCTCGCCTATATGCACTTATCTACCACCAAGAGGGGACACTACTACCATGGGTATGGGGTGAGTGTGGCCAGTGGAACTTCGCCCCAAGTTTCATCTGCCCTCACTCCCCCACGCCCAGCATACTAATAATACCACCTACTCTCACCTATATGCACTCATCTACCACCAAGAGGGTACGCTACCACCCTAAGTATAGGGTGAGTGTGGCCAGTGGAACTTCCCCCCCAAGTTTCATCTGTCCACACTTCCCCACGCCCAGCGTACTGGTACTACCCCCTGGCCCCACCTATATGCACTCATCTACCACCAAGAGGGTCCAGAGAAAATGGGGTGCCTTGCAGATAAGTTGGGCTGTAGTTCCCCATGCGGACAGAGATTGCTGGGAGTTGAAGTTCCTCAGAGCCTGAGCAGAGGCGGCAGATTACACAGGCACGTCGTGACCCACCTGTAGTCTGGACAATGGCTCCTCCCTCTGGAGCTCTGTGTGGGGGATTGTCCCTCCTCCCCCGCTCTCCACACACCGACACCCGCATCTCCACTCACTTACCACCGAGGGTGGAGCTCCAATTGCCCACCCTCCCCCACACACAGGGCTGATCCAGGAAATATTCGATTGCCTCTCGGGGGATCAGGAAGGAATTTTTTCCCTAGCTGGAGCACATTGATCATGCTTTGCTGGGTTTTTCGCCTTCCTCTGGATCAACTGCCTCACAACCCAATACACCCACTCATCTACCACCAAGAGGGGACGCTACCACCCTGGGTATGGGGTGAGTGTGGCCAGTGGAACTTCCCCCTAAGTTTCATCTGCCCTCACTCCCCCACGCCCAGCATACTAGTAATACCACCTGCCCTCACCTATATGCACTCATCTACCACCAAGAGGGTACGCTACCACCCTAAGTATAGGGTGAGTGTGGCCAGTGGAACTTCCCCCCAAGTTTCATCTGCCCTCACTCCCCCACGCCAGGAAACTGGTAATACTACCTGCCCTCACCTATATGCACTCATCTACCACCAAGAGGGGACGCTACCACCCTGGGTATGGGGTGAGTGTGGCCAGTGGAACTTCCCCCCAAGTTTCATCTGCCCTCACTCCCCCACGTCAGGAAACTGGTAATACCACCTGCCCTCACCTATATGCACTTATCTACCACCAAGAGGGGACACTACCACCCTGGGTATGGGGTGAGTGTGGCCAGTGGAACTTCCCCCCCAAGTTTCATCTGCCCTCACTCCCAGCATACTAGTAATACCACCTACCCTCACCTATATGCACTCATCTACCACCAAGAGGGTAAGCTACCACCCTAAGTATAGGGTGAGTGTGGCCAGTGGAACTTCCCCCCAAGTTTCATCTGTCCACACTTCCCCACGCCCAGCGTACTGGTACTACCCCCTGGCCCCACCTATATGCACTCATCTACCACCAAGAGGGTCCAGAGAAAATGGGGTGCCTTGCAGATAAGTTGGGCTACATGCCCAGGTAAAAACAGGACTAACATTTATTTACTAACACACTGGTCAACATACAATGACTGGCATGCACTGACCTACACTAGCAGACGACGTCCAGATGTACATAAACTGACCGCTCAATGCTTTAGATAGACGCACACAGACAGACAACCAAATTAGGAGAGAGTAGATCGTACACACAGATTATAGTTTGAGGCCTACTACAAACATACATCCAACATTAGAAAAAGGATGACTAGCATCCAGTAGGGTAGCTTAGTGTAGTTAGTGTAGGTCCTGCCCTAGAAGAGTCTACCTTGCCGTGGTGGGCAGGCTTGGAATCTCTTGGTCAAAAGTGTGTCAGCGAATGGGTGAGAGGATCACTAGATCTTCACTTCTGGCCAATTGATTTTACCAAAGGACTCTTGGTTTAATCAGAGTATATATAGTTGGAAAAGGAAACAATTTGTATAGGTCCAGGGCCGGACTGGGACAGAAATTTGGCCCTGGACTTCATCCAGACCGGCCCACTTTAATAGCTAGATTCAGAAAGACTTATGCCGGCGTATCTACAGATACGTCGCGTAAGTGTAAATATGCGCCGACTTATTTTTGTTCCGTACCCACAGAACAAGATACGCCTGAAAATAGGCTTCCTCCGACCAACATATCTTTCCTACGCCGGCATATCGTGGGCGCATATTTACGCTCGACGCATCTTGCGCTTACATTGATTTCCTATTTAAATATGCAAATGAGGGAGATACGCCGATTCACGCATGTAAGTGCGCCCGACGAAGGCTACGCCCAGTGCGCATAAGTCTTACGTCAGGCCTAAAGTTATTCCATCAAAAAGCTGGAATATCTTTGCACCAGGCGTGCACAGGTCAGCTGGAGAGCAGCTACAGCAGCAGCGTTACGGACTAGCTGAGCAAGCTGAGCACCCACACTTGCAGGACAACACATCTGTGTGCCAACATGCCAGGGGCAACCGTGGTCCTAGCACTACTAATGGGTCCACCGACTCGTAGGAGGGCACGGGAGAGGATATACCGCTCGCGCATGAACGTCTTTGGCATAGGTGATTCGGAGGTGTATCGCATCTTCAGATTCAGCCCTGATGCCATCCTAGAATTAGCCAGAACCCTGCATGATGACATCACCAGCAAAACACACCGCTCACATGCAGTGCAGCCACTGGTCAAGGTACTGGCAACACTGCATTTTCTTGCAAGTGGATCTTTTCAGCATACAAGTGGAGTCGTGTCTGGGATGTCACAATTAGTGTTGCTCACGAATATTCGCATTGCGAATATTCGACTCGAATATAGCATATTCGAGAAATCGCGCTATATTTCGAATTTCGCGGTTAATATTCGCAATTCCGAATATTCGCATTTTTTCAATTTGATTTTTAAAACAGATCACATCCTATCGACGTCTAAAAGCATTGCTGGTATGATTAGAGACCCTGGGCCGAGTAGCTAAGCTGAGGCGATCCTTTTATGTTGCCAAATTGAAAAAAAAAAATTGCGATTTTTCGCTATTGCGAATGCGAAAATGATTGCGAATTTTCGATAACTGTGGTAGGAGAACTCTGATTGTCTCTGATGCAAAAGGGGGGGGCTTTGTGTATGTGTATGTTATGAATATTTGTATGTTTGATATTATTATTTTTTGTAAGAAGGAAAAAATTGCGCATACCTTAAAAAAGGGGAGAATACAGCAGCAACTCAAAAATGTTATACAACATAAATTAATACAAGACAGAAAATGGAGTCGCTCTACAAGAATAAAAAATATGTCTAGTGACAAGACATGTGGGCAAATTATAAAATAAGCAAGCGCAAATAACTTGTGAAATACACAGTGAAACAAATATATAAAGAAATATAGTCCCAATAATAGAAAAATAATCTTTCATAAAAATGTCTTTGATATGTGAAGTGAAAAAAAGTCCAAAGCATGCAGCATGAACGTGTTCAATCTTCAAGGTGTTTGATTGACAAATGGCTGTGACAGATGGATAGAGTAAAGAATCACCACCAATGCAAAACACTTTTTATTTTCTATTGTAAAATATCAAGAATATTCTGAGCCAATCAGAGTGCTCCTTCCGCATTTGCCGAATATTCGCAATTATTTTGTATTGTAAAATATCAAGAATATTCTGAGCCAATCAGAGTGCTCCTTCCGCATTTGCCGAATATTCGCAATTATTTTGTATTGTAAAATATCACGAATATTCTGAGCCAATCAGAGTGCTCCTACAGCATTTCTCGAAATTGCGCAATAAATATCGCATTCGCATGTTGCGATATTTCGATAAAATATCACGAATATTCTGAGCCAATAAGAGCGCTCCTCCAGCATTTCTCGAAATTGCGCAATAAATATCGCATTCGCATGTTGCGATATTTCGATAAAATATCACGAATATTCTGAGCCAATCAGAGTGCTCCTACCGCAGTTATCAAAAAATCGCAATTATTTTCGCATTCGCAATAGCGAAAAATCGCAATCATTTACTTTCGATAAAATATCACGAATATTCGAATTTAGCGAATATATCTCGAATATTCGAATATATATTCGAGATATATCGCGAAATCGAATATGGCATATTCTGCTCAACACTAGTCACAATCCACCATGAGCAGATGTGTGCACCAGGTTGTCCCCGCAATCCTCAAACGCATGTCCCACCACTTCATCAGACCCACCCAGGAGCATCTGCAGCAGAAGGCAATGGAGGATTTCTACAGAATTGCCAGATTCCCACGCACTGTGGGGGCCATTGATTGCACACATGTGGCACTATGGCCCCCCCATGACACAGAGCACATATACCGCAATCGTAAGCACTGTCATTCCATCAACATACAGGTGATAGCCGATGCCCAATGCCTCATATGGCATGTCCGTGCCAAACACCCAGGGTCCAGCCACGACAGTTACATATACCGTCAAAGCACCATCCCAACAGATTTTTAACAGAACGTGTATGGGGACAGCTGGCTGGTTGGTGAGTGACATGGGTGTCAGGCATGACTGTCCAAACCCATGATGAAGACATCACGAGGGGCACATGCACGACTAACATCCTCCTGTCTTTTCCCTTCCAGGTGACTCTGCATATGCACTTGGACCCCATCTCATGACTCCATACCGGACTCCCCAAACCACAGGACAGCAAAACTACAATGCTGCACACATATGTTCCTGTGCAGTGGTGGAACGCACCTTTGGCCTCCTGAAGTCCCGTTTCCGATGCCTGGATAAATCTGGGGGGACCCTGTTGTATTCCCCAAACTTTGTGTGCCAGATCATCGGTGCATGTTGCATTCTACACAACTACGCCATGATAAAGGGCCTGGAGATTGAACTACGTGATGACCTGACCACCGAACCACACAGTCCCCCCCTAACTGAGGCTACCCCGTCTTCTGGGGGAGCAGCAGTCAGGAGACGCCTCACAGAAGACATGTTTGCACATTAAACACACACATTCATCATGGCACAAGGAGAATGCACACATGCACACCACTGTGGTCCCTAGCACACACCCCACATCCTTATCACATTGGATTAGCCCAAGTCCACAATGCAGGACTTGGGAGCAGCAACGCCACGGCAAGGCTCCAATTATGTTGCTGTACATTCATACCACATTCACATGGGTCGTGGGGATAAATTCTCCCCAACGACCGAGGGTGACACCCCTTACTGGCAGGAGTGTCACCCCCCCCCCCCCATTCACACACCAGTCACACTGTAACAGCACTCCTCACTGTGTGCTTTAACAAATCAAAAAAAAGGCTCATGACCTGAGCATAGAATAAAAAAAAGCCACTTATTTGGGCTGACGGGGGCTGTGCCTGCTGGCACCTCAGCTGCCTGGGGTGGGGGGGGTGGGACATCTGGAGGTGGCTCATCCCCGGGTGTGCCACTCCTGGCAGGTCATGGCTGCCTGCCCTCCAAGGCCACGGCAATCCTGCTCAGGAAATGGTTCGTCTGGGCCTGCATCCTCAGCTGGCGGGTCTCACGTTATGCCGCTGGTTGCGCTGCCTCTGCCTCCCCTCCTCCTAGATGGCAGCAGTGTTGGCATTGACGGCCTCAGTGAGGGTCTGCACCTCTGCCACAAGGTTCACAGCAGTGGCCTGCAGGTCCCCCACGCAGGTTACCACTGCAGCACTGTTGGCATTGGCATCTGGCACTGCGTCATAGATTTTGGCAGAGTGATGTGCCACCTGCTGCAGGTGCCCGGCTATCTCCCCCATATGCCGGGTCTGCTGGCCCTGGTCCAGGGCTATTTGGTCCTGTACACTTACAGGTACACCCCTCGTCTTCTGTGTTGCCTTTCTTGGGGCAGAAGACGCTATCGAGCGGGTGTATGGTGAGCCCCTTGAGGTGGTTCCCCTGCTGGTGGGAGACACAGAGGGGCTACCCCTCATGGGGGTGGAGGTGTGAGAGGGCCCAGCCATAAAACTGGACTCCTCTATAATGAGGCCGATCTGGCCAAGGTCCACTGACTCCTCCACCACCTCCTCGAGAGGAGAGGTGTGGACACTCCCCTCCACCGCAGGATCTTGGGGGTCTTGCTGAGGCTGCTCCGGGGACGAGGTGGTTGAACGGCCACCGCCAGCAGATGGGCCCGCTCCCTCCTGCACATCTGTGGATGATATAAAGCAGTCACATGTTGGGGGACTCACACACTTGTCACATGTTCCCTTCCACCCCCTCACATGCTACACACCAGATAGGGGATATAAAACACTTACCTGTCCTCGAGGCATCATCCCGGGAATCGAAGCCCTCAACTCCCTCCAAATGCTCCCTCTGCATACACTGGGCGACCTTCTCCTCATCCGGGGTCAATACAATAGTGCAGGGTGGTCCACCCCCGTGCCACTCTGGTGCTTACGAATTGCGGTCAGCTTCTCCCGCACACGGAGCCTCAGGTTGTTTATTTTTTTGTTAATGTCCTTGGCGCTGCGGGTGGCATTGCCAAGGGCACTAACCTGAGTGGCAATTGTGTCCAGGATTTCTTGCTTCCTGGCGCGGGTGGTATCGCGACTCTCCGCACCATGGAGGAACCTATCATATTG
The DNA here is from genome assembly GCF_905171775.1 of Rana temporaria. NCBI lineage: Eukaryota > Metazoa > Chordata > Amphibia > Anura > Ranidae > Rana > Rana temporaria. Next base: position 366,396,930 of record NC_053493.1, on the reverse strand, counting down.
CTCCATAGCAGCAATGACAATTGCCCTCTCCTGTGGAGAAAAATTCCTCTTTCTCTTGCTGACTGGAGCAGCCATAGTACAGCAAAAGAGCCAAGAACTAACGAACAGCAAAATTACCTTGCTCAGGGGGGGAAAAAGCAGGATGTAATTTTGCGTCGGACGGACGCATGTCTGGGCGTATTTATGCGCTCGGCGTAAGCCGGCGTATACCAGGAAGTTGGGCCGGCGCAGTTGTGAGCATGCGCACAAGGAAGCGATCATACGTCGACATCACTGCGCATGCTCCGTTGAAGATACGCCGGGCGTAATACACTGCTCCACGCTCAGGCCATCATTTGCATAAGTTCACACCCACTTACACTTACACCGGCTTACGCCTTCAAATTTAGGTTACGCCGGCGCAACGTGGAGAGCAAGTGCTTTGTGAATCATGTCTTTCCTCTCTGACTTATGCCGGCGTATCGCATATACGTTGCGTTACACCGGCACAAAGATGCGCCCATCTACCTGAATCTAGCTATAATTGTCCCCCTTGCATCAGAGTCCCCCTTACATCAGTGTCCCCCCATCAGAGCCCCCTTGCATCAGAGCCCCCCTTGTATCAGAGTATCCCCCATCAGAGTCTCCCTTGCATCAGAGTGTCCCCCATCTGAGTTTTTCTTGCATCAGAGTGTCCCCCATCATAGTCCCCCTTGCATCAGAGTGTCCCCCTTGCATCAGAGTGTCCCCCTTGCATCAGAGATCCCCCTTGCAGAGAGTCCCCCTTGCATTAGTGTTCCCCTTCAGTGTCCCCCCTTGTATCAGAGAGTCCCCTTTACATCAGAGTGCCCCCCTTGTATCAGAGAGTCCCCCTTGCATCAGAGTGTCCCCCCTTTCATCAGAGAGCCCCCTTTGCATTAGAGTGTCCCCCCTTACATCAGAGTGTTCCCCCTTGCATCAGAGTGCCCCCCTTGCATCAGAGTGTCCCCCTTGCATCAGTGTTCCCCCTTGTACCAGAAAGCCCCCTTTGCATTAGAGTGTCCCCCCTTACATCAGAGTGTTCCCCCTTGCATCAGAGTGCCCTCCTTGCATTAGAGTATTCCCCCTTGCATCAGTGTCCCCCCTTGTACCAGAGAGTCCCCTTTGCATTAGAGTGTCTCCCCTTACATCAGAGTTTTCCTCCTTGTATCAGAGTGCCCCCCTTGCATTAGAGTGTCCCCCCCTTGCATCAGTGTCCCCCCTTTGCATTAGAGTGTCCCCCTTACATCAGCGTGTCCCCCATTGCATCAGAGAGCCCCCCTTGCATCAGAGTGTCCCCCATTGCATTAGAGTGTCCCTCATCAGAGTTTCCCCCATTGCACCAGGGTGTCCCCCATGAAAGTGTCCCCCATCAATGTGTCCCCCCCCTTGAATCAGAGTGCCCCCCTCTCCTCCCCCTCCCACATGTACTCATTCACAGCTCTCCAGAAAGGCAGCATTGTTCCTCTCTTCAGTCATGCGATAAGTGACAAGTGATAAGGGGAGAGAGGAAGGAAAGTCTTCCGGCTGTCTATCTCCCCCTATAGGGCGGGAGGGAGCAGAAAGGCTAATACTCACTCCAGCAAGTGATGGCTGCTGCTTCTCTTGACAGGAGTGAAATCGTGATTACTCACTGTCAGAGAGGAGCGGCTCGAGGACTGCACCTGACCGGCCCACTAAGCCATCGGCCCACCGGGAAACTCCCGTAGTCCCAATGGCCAGTCCGTGCCTGTATAGGTCCATAATTATAATTTCATAAACACGCAAAAAAAAATTGGTATATTTACATTTGAATTGCTTCCTCTTTTACTTATTCCTTTTCATGACTGGGGGTCATTACCACTTGGATGCACAGGCCCACATTTGCAAGGCTGGAAGGGGCTCTATGGCTACTTCTTCCACTTCTGGTGTGTATAGGGATGTGCAATAGGTGTTTATGTATTAACATGTGTGCTAACCATATATATATGTATGTACTGACAAGCCCCTTATGAGACAGTAGTGACAAGGTCCTCTCAATGGAGACATCAGGGGTCTTCTAGCTTCACCCCAAGTACTGGATATACGATTAAATCCTGTAATGACACATTCCCCTTTACTAGGAAAAGATATCACGTTCTCAGGGAATTTTATATTATTTTTTTTTATTCATTTTATATTCCTACACATTCCACTCACACAATATATAGGGAATTCTTTCCTGTTATCCAGGGCTAGAGGATCTGCTCTATTCAGAAAATGTGTATTTCTGTAGACTGTAGACTTTAGGCAATCTAAGCCTTTCTCTAGTCTCCAAAATAATTGTAAAATTCTCAATTTTAAAAAGTGATCGTGAGGCCCGGTTCACACTTGTGCGATGCCAGACATTGCATGTGATTCGCAGCGCACTGCTGTTCACATTACATGCGATGTCTGTGCGATGCGATTTCAGCCATACAGATAGTATGGCTGATATCGCACCACATTCGGTCTAAACGCGCACAGGACCCTTTTTATCTGTTCGGACCAGAATCGGATCACATGGGTGTTCACACCCATGTGATGGCGAGAGGCTGTAAGTAGCGGCAATGACTAGCAGCAGAATAGATATCAGCCGGATAATCAGCAGCGCCAGCCAAATAACAGCCTTTAGACAGCAGCGGACAGTGGCAGCACACAGCAGGTAACGGCCAGCAGCAAGCAACGGCCAGAAGAAGGATAGTGGCAACGGCGTCCTTATCTCATTATCTCCCAGCCTCCACGTCTTGCTCGGAGGGGGAGAGTAATGCTTCTCGGTATCTCGCCCAGCAGACTTCTCCCTATCCTACGGGAACACAGAGCACAGAATACAGGCTCACAGGATCATTTGGAAACCCCGCCCATCACTCAACACGTCCACACGTTCACTCGTCCACACCCATTCGACACAATAAAGCAGCTTTAGCGCCGGTTCACACTACCGCGACTTGGGATCTGACTTGTGATGCGAGAAATTGCAGCGAATGGAGCCGTCTTAATGCACACTACTGAAGTCGCTCCGACTTCAGAAAAGGTTCCTGTACTACTTCAAAGCGACTTGTACCCATTGATTTCAATGGAAGTCGCCTCCAAAGTCGGATCACGGTCTTAACTGAAGCAACTTTACAGGAAGAGCAAATTGTTTTCTCAGGCAAACCCCTCCCTCCCACAGAGCTGATTATTGTTTGATTGGCCACTGGCAAAGTCGCCTGTCCTGGAGGCCACTTGAAGTTGCCTTGTAAAGTCACGCTGGAAGTCGTGTTGTCCCAGTGTGAACTGGCTCTTATGCCCCGTACACACGATCACTTTTTGTGATGAAAAAAAATGACATTTTTAAAAACGTCATTTAAAATGATCGTGTGTGGGCTAAACATCATTTTTTGTCTTCTGAAAAACGACCAAAAAAAAATTCGAACATGCTTCAATTTTTTATGTCATTTTTTAAAATGTCATTTTTTGTGTCATAAAAAATGATCGTGTGAGGGCAAAAACGACGTTTTAAACCCGCACATGCCCAGAAGCAAGTTATGAGACGGGAGGTAAAACTGCCATTCATAATGGAGTAAGCACATTCATCACGCTGTAACAGACAAATAAGCACAAATTGTCTTTTACTAAGTAACCAGCTAAAAGCAGCCTCAAGGCGAATAGAACTTCCCCTTTAGAGTGCTGTCGCTTTGTTCATCATTTTTCAAAAACGATGGTGTGTGGGCAACATCATTTTTAATGATGAAGTTGGAAAAATTTTGTTTTTTTTCATGATGAAAAATTATTATTTTTTTCATCACAAAAAGTGATCGTGTGTACGCGGCATAAGGTTTGTTCAAAATGTTATTTCCTCATTTCAAGGTTCTATTGCTAGACAGCTTTTGGGAGTCCTATAAAAATGGCAAATTAGCACCAAAGATCTTAAATATGAAAACCAGTCTACAATTCGAAATTCACAGACAATCTCAAGCAGTTTTGTTTAAAAGAAGCAATATTCTTCAGTTTAGTAGCATCAGCTCTTACAGATGTTCTACATCAGTGGTCTCCAAACTGCAGCCCTGGGGCCAGATGCAGCCCTTTGCTCGCTGTTATCCGGCCCTGGGGCACCATTCCTCCTGCTTATATGAGACACTATTATGCCAAACTGACAACATTGTGGCACTATATCTCTTCCTAATACCAAATGTGGCAATTTACTCCCACTGATGCCAGGTAAATTTCCACTCCCGCTGGCCACAGTCCAGCCCCTCTATAATTTGACGGACAATAAATTGGCCCTTTATTTATAAAATTTGGAGACTCCTGTTCTACACGTTTAGAGGTGAATATGGATGAACAGGGTGATTTCTGTGAAACTGATTGCAGTAAAATTTAGCTAAAGTAGAAACTCTCAATTTTGCTCATTCAGCTACTCTTTTTTTCTCCAATACATAAAAAGTGGGGGGAAAACATAATAAAAATTCACCAATCCCCTAAAATAAAGAAAAAGTATCCTACTAACGAGGGGTAATTTTGTTTGCCCAAAAACAGGTCCAAAATGGTTAAGAGATGCACAAAAAAAAAATAAACTTTGGAGATTCGGAAGATGCTGAGAGTAAAAGAAGTTATGAATACCTATTTAAAAAATAAAATAAAATATATATTGTAACGGAATGATCCGGGACACCCAGAGACTTTGTGAGGATGGGGGATACTCCTGTGTCAGCGTCACTGATAACTCTTGGGTCTGAGTCCACCCTGTGCCATTTGGGCATGGGGTGGCAAGTGAATCATAATTCATGTATTACATGAGATAGGACATCACTGATAGTTCGTATTGCAGGATTTTGAGATACTGCAGGATGTTGGCCCAACCAGTCAATAGTGACTCATTCTATGATTAGCCCTGACTAGTGACATGCTAATTGAGTCAGGGGCTGGAAGACATTCCATTGTCCTTGTGTAAAGGTGTTAACCCAGGTCTGCTCCCAGAACTCTAATTATGCATGCTAAATACTGTTTATGTGTAATAACACTGTCTAAAGCCTAGTGATGCTCAGAGGTGTGAATAGGTGTCAAGCTGTATGCGGAGACGGAACGTCTGCCTAGGGAACTCCTTGTGTGATGGGGTTTTAAGTTTGTTATGCTGTTAATGAAGGAATGTGCAGTGATTAGACATGATAATTAAAGGCCGGCGCCGACTTGTCTAGAATGAGTAATTAGCCTTAGTGTGTGATTAGGGGGGTGGAGATCTCATTGTCCCTTTGAATACTGTCACATGGTTGTACTGTATATAAGACTGAGAAGAAACCATTAAAATTGTCTTCATTTGAAACCAGAGAACACGGAGCAAGTCTCGTTATTCTGGGAAATGGGAGGCCTGCTTGTTTGTCTGTGTGTCGGATGAGCTGACGTAGTTGATGGAAGGTCGTAAACGGTGGTGACCGTTACATATATATACATATACATATATATATATATATATATATATATTGTAACAGTAGGAGCTACTGTCACGGTAAAATGGTCACAGGGTATGCACAGTCCACATACAGAGCGTAGATGTGGACTGGAGAAGACTGCTTTTGCTCAGGTGAGCCCTTTATAATGAGAGTGTAGGAAGATCTCATGGCTCACAGTTGGAGACAGCTCCACAGTAAGAGACAGGAGGTCTCCAGAAATCAGAGAGGCTGTAGGAGACAGCCAGAACATTGGTAACTGCAAGAGGCAGAGCTGTAGACGCTGAAGGGAAGCCGTCTATGTTGAGGAGTCCGCTGGTCTGGGCGACCAGGATAACGTGCAGAAGTACTGCTACAGAGAGCCAGGTGGGCTAGTATTTTCTGTTTTGCATTTGATGGAGAAGAACCCCCTGCGTGGGAAACCTGTGATTGGACTTTTATTTTTGCCTTTTTAATAAAAATGGGCTACTATGCCCTTAAATACAGTTCCTGACTGGTGTGAATCACTGAAAAAAAACGCGAGAGTTAACAACCCCCAACCTTACAATCTATATATGTAGCGCCCTGCTCCTGATGTCCAGGTGCTATATTTACATTTAGTGGGTGTCTGAGCTGGTAGTTAGCTCAGACTATGGCTGTGCTTGGAGGGTTTTACCATTGTTGCCTGTAGGTGGCGTTACCACCACAGGCCAATGTTGGAACACAGGCAGGCCAGAGTGTATTGGGTATTTATTCCCCGGGAATAGCCCAGTGGGAGTGGTCTCCCCACTGGGAAGGATACTTAAGGGGCAGACGCCATTTTCTTGGGTCCTTTTGCCTCGTGGCCCTCCTGGCTCAAGGTATGTGATGGTCCATTTTCAGCCCCTGCATTTCTGCCAGGTAGGCCCAGCTGTCTTGACTGGGGCCTACAATTCCTCAATGGAGGAAACCAGGGGAGGACCTGTCCTGGGGAGGACCAAGCAGAAGGCTGGTATCTCGGGAGAGGCCTGGTAACCTCATTGGAGGATGCACCGTATTCTATGATGCCTTACAGTGTTGCCGGGTTGGCTTAAAGGCTCTAAACTGTATGGCAGGAAATCTGTGTACTAAATGCTGTGGCAGAGGATTCTGGAACAATTTATTTCTATCTTCAAAGAAAGGTCTGTGGCAGAGACTGTATTCTTCTTTTTTTTTTTGTCCGTGCATCATCCCGGCTGCTAGGCCAGTGAGAGGGACCTATCCGAGCAATACCCACTCTGAGGAAAGTGGTGAGTGTGACTTTTGAAACTTAGAAGTTCCCCAGTGATCTGCATTGTGTGCCTGAACCTTCCCCTGACCCTCCATCCTTCTACCTATACAAGTTTGTGTGAAATAAAACCTGACAGAAAAAGGATTTACAACTTGTGTGGACATTGAAGTTTCTTAGACTCTCATCTCATCCCCTAGACAACGAAGAGCGAGGAAACGTGCAAGGCCCAAATCTAAACCAGTAGCTCCTACGGGGGTAGTGCTACATATATATATAATTTTTTTTAAACCGAGTTTAGTCTCCTTTTATCGCTCTCAGTTATATGATGTAGGCAGTAGTCAGGAATATATTGGGTGTTTGAGCGAAGTAGTATTTCTTCCCTGCAAATTCTCCTGAAAACACACATTTGTGGGAGCACACGACCTGCATTCATTTTCCTCCGTGTGAGTAGAAGGGTTGATTTAATAAAGGCAAATAGACTGACTGCACTTTTGCAGTTGCACTCTGTAAGAGAAGTTGCTCCTATTAAATGAGCAGAAGCTTTGCTGCCTTCCATCATCCAATCATGTGCAAGCAAAAAAAGCATTTTTTTATATAAATTTTCCTTGCACATGATTAAGTATTCTTTGCAAATTGAAGCTTCACCTCATTTACTAAACGTAACTGCACTTTGCAAAGTGCACAGTCTATTTGCCTTTAGTAAATCAACCCCAGAGTCTCATCAATTCCTATGATTATGTTTGGTCCACATGTTTTCTTCTCAGCCTTATCGCACAGTTTCCTGACACACACTGCTCATAAGACCCCTTTCACACTGGGGCTGTGACTGCGTTAGCACCAAACGCTGCTCATTTTAGCGGCGCTTTACTGCTGTTTAAGCAGCACTCTTGTGCCGCTGTTCGGCCTCTTTTAACCCCCAAAAAAGGGGTTAAAACCTTGCCATGAAGCGCTTTCAAAGTGCTTTTAAATTGCTTTTGAAAGCGCTGCCCGTTCATTCCAATGGGCAGGGCATTTTGGGAGTGTTGTATACAGCGCTCCCAACCCGCCCCAAAGATGCTGCTCACAGGACTTTTTTCCCAAGCGCACCGCCCCAGTGTGAAAAGACACACTGGAACGAATGAGAGGTGGTTTTAATTTCTAGCGCTAAAACGCCTGAAAACCGCCCCATTGTGAAAGGGGTCTTAAAGCGGGAGTTCACCCAATTATATATTTTTTTATCTTTTCCCCTTAGATGGATGTTCGTTTTGTCTAGGGGAATCGGCTAGTTGTTTTAAAATATGATCCGTACTTACCGTTTTTGAGATGCATCTTCTCCGTCGCTTCCGGGTATGGGTCTTCGGGAGCGGGCGTTCCTTCTTGATTGACAGTCTTCCGAGAGGCTTCCGACGGTCGCATCCATCGCATCACTAGTAGCTGAAAGAAGCCAAACGTCGGTGCGGCTCTATACTGCGCCTGCGCACCGACGTTCGGCTTCTTTCGGAAAATCGTGACGCGATGTATGCGACCGTCGGAAGCCTCTCGGAAGACTGTCAATCAAAATAGGAACGCCCAGTCCCGCAGCCCATACCCGGAAGCGGCGGAGAAGATGCATCTCGTAAACGGTAAGTACGGATCATATTTTAAAACAACTAGCCGATTCCCCTAGACAAAACGAGCATCCATCTAAGGGGAAAAAGGGTCATGTGCGGGTGAACCTCCGCTTTAATCTCCTCTAGTCCACTACAGTGTTGTGACTGATCTTTAGTTGCTTCTCATATCACACTGTGGAAGCTAAAGTGAAACTAAACTCTGGTTTAGTTTAATATTCTATTTACCGTATTTATTGGGGTATAGCGCGCTCCCGCGTATAGCGCGCACCCCTAAAGTTGCCCCGAAATTCCTGTGGAAAAAAGATTTTTGTACTTACAGTTTGGTGTCTTGCGCGGCGTCTGCGGCTTTGGGTGTCCTCTTCGTCGGGTCCGGCGTCCTCCCCGCTCGTTTCCCGCTTATATACCGAGCGCAGTACACTCGTGTAAAGTCGGGCAGTCTCGGCTACACTCGCGCTCACGTCCTGTATGTCCAGGACGTCAGCGCGAGAGGAGCCGAGACTGCCCGACTATACACGAGTGTACTGCGCTCGATATATGCCGGCGCAGTATTCAAACTCGGCGCAAGAAAGCGGGTATCGGCGTATATCGCGCACCCACAATTTTGCCCTGATTTTCAGGGCAAAAAAGTGCGTGGTATACGCCGATAAATACGGTAAGTACCGTATGTTTTTCGCTGCTGGGATCTAACTTGTTGTTAGAGAGTGGACTTGTTTGTTTTCCATGGTCCCACTGTATGTAGGAACACCCACCCTTGGCACTATGGGATGTGTAGTGTACAAAGAGCAGTGCCCATAACAACAACTAATGTGCACTGCTTGTTCCAAACAAATGGAAGTGAGGGAGAAAAAGGAAAGGTCTGGGAGCTCACAAAGGATGGTAAAGGAGGCAGAAAAACACAGAAATCTAATAAAATAATTATTACAGGGCCAATAGATAGTGGATGTGTATGGATTATTTTTGTTTCACTTTAACTTCTTGTACCGACAGTAAATAAACCTAACTGCTGAGATGTGTATATTACTTCCCTCCTTCTCATTCATTCAGCACATAAAGGCAATAGAATCACAAAAATATTGGCACCTATCCTGAAAAACTCAGGGACAGTGTCAGCTACATAAGTGACAATATTTGGCCTCCAAAGTGTAGTTATTTGAGAGCATGAGAGCAATAAAAAAAAACAAGAATGGGAAATCCTTCCTACAGAAGGCTGAGGCCCCGTACACACGACCGAGTTTCTCGGCAGAATTCAGCCAAAAACTCGGTCGGAGCTGAATTCTGCCGAGAAACCCGGCGTGTGTACACTTTCGGCCGAGGAAGCCGACGAGTTCCTCGTCGAGCCAAATAAAGAACATGTTCTCTATTTCTTCGTTGTTCTATGAGGAAAGTTGGCTTGCCGAGATCCTCGGCGGCTTTACACAGAACTCGACAAGCAAAACGATGAGTTTTGCCCGTCGAGTTCCTCGGACGTGTGTACGGGGCCTGAGTGTTATGACACTTCCAGAATCCCTGCCAGAACTTCCAATGCTACTTGCAGGATCCCTGACAGAACTTTCACAGTTCCCTGAAACTATGCTGGGTGTGTCCTCTGACCAAACGGGTATTTAAGGAGGCAATACAGACTCCTTACTGCTGACCCTGCTCCCCTACTGGTGCTGCTATATTTTAGGGTCCAGTGCATGTGTGTAGGTGCTCTGCCTATTCTTCAGAATCTGGCAGAGCTGCGCACACGTGGGGAGTGCAAATGTGGCATGATTAGGAAGGTGCATGGCGATTTGCTGGGGATTGCACAAACCTAACACAAAGATCTGTACCTCCCTAATAGTGTTCACCCACGCACAAATTTGCTGAAGGTCTCTGCTAGATAGTGAAGGCCAGGCAAACCTGGCCTTCAGCACATCTCTGCATGTGTGGATCAAGTGCAATCTAATTCTCACCTAGATGGAAGCACTGCCCTGCAGCAAAAAAAAGGTAAAAGTTTAAAAAATACAGGTGGTTCTCAAAAAATTAGCATATTGTGATAAAGTTAATTATTTTCTGTAATGTACTGATAAACATTAGACTTTCATATATTTTAGATTCATTACACACAACTGAAGTAGTTCAAGCCTTTTTATTGTTTTAATATTGATGATTTTGGCATACAGCTCATGAAAACCCAAAATTCCTATCTCAAAAAATTAGCATATTTCATCCGACCAATAAAAGAAAAGTGTTTTTAATAAAAAAAAAAGTCAACCTTCAAATAATTCTGTTCAGTTATGCACTCAATACTTGGTCGGGAATCCTTTTGCAGAAATTACTGCTTCAATGCGGCGTGGCATGTAGGCAATCAGCCTGTGGCACTGCTGAGGTGTTATGGAGGCCCAGGATGCTTCGGTAGCGGCCTTAAAGCGGGAGTTCACCCATTTCTAAATTTTTTTTTTCTTCCCCTAGATTCCTGCTCGTTCGGTCTAGGGGAATCGGCTATTTGTATTAAAATAGGTGCAGTACTTACCCGTTTTCGAGCTGCATCTTCTTCCGTCGCTTCCGGGTATGGTCTTCGGGAGCGGGCGTTCCTTCTTGATTGACATTCTTCCGAGAGGCTTCCGACGGTCGCATCCATCGCGTCACTCGTAGCCGAAAGAAGCCGAACGTCGGTGCGGCTCTATACTGCGCCTGCGCACCGACGTTCGGCTTCTTTCGGAAAATCGTGACGCGATGGATGCGACCGTCGGAAGCCTCTCGGAAACCTGTCAATCAAGAAGGAACGCCCATTCCCGAAGCCCATACCCGGAAGCGACGGAGAGGATGCGTCTCGTAAACGGGTAAGTACTGCACATATTTTAAAATAAATAGCCGATTCCCCTAGTAATAACGAGCAGGAAGCGAAGGGGGAAAAGTGCCCTCTAAGGGTGAACCCCCGCTTTAAGCTCATCCAGAGTGTCGGGTCTTGCGTCTCTCAACTTTCTCTTCCCAATATCCCACAGATTCTCTATGGGGTTCAGGTCAGGAGAGTTGGCAGGCCAATTGAGCACAGTAATACCATGGTCAGTAAACCATTTACCAGTGATTTTGGCACTGTGAGCAGGTGCCAGGTCGTGCTGAAAAATGAAATCTTCATCTCCATAAAGCTTTTCAGCAGATGGAAGCATGAAGTGCTCCAAAATCTCCTGATATCTAGCTGCATTCACCCTGCCCTTGATAAAACACAGTGGACCAACACCAGCAGCTGACATGGCACCCCAGACCATCACTGACTGTGGGTACTTGACACTGGACTTCAGGCATTTTGGCATTTCCCTCTCCCCAGTCTTCCTCCAGACTCTGGCACCTTGATTACTGAATGACATGCACAATTTGCTTTCATCCGAAAAAAGTACTTTGGACCACTGAGCAACAGTCCAGTGTTGCTTCTCTGTAGCCCAGGTCAGGGGCTTCTGCTGCTGTTTCTGGTTCAAAAGTGTCTTGACCTGGGGATTGCGGCACCTGTAGCCCATTTCCTGCACACGCCTGTACACGGTGGCTCTGGATGTTTCTACTCCAGACTCAGTCCACTGCTTCCGCAGGTCCCCCAAGGTCTGGAATCGGTCCTTCTCCACAATCTTCCTCAGGGTCCGGTCACCTCTTCTCGTTGTGCAGCGTTTTCTGCCACACTTTTTCCTTCCCACAGACTTCCCACTGAGGTGCCTTGATACAGCACTCTGGGAACAGCCTATTCGTTCAGAAATTTCTTTCTGTGTCTTACCCTCTTGCTTGAGGGTGTCAATGATGGCCTTCTGGACAGCAGTCAGGTCGGCAGTCTTACCCATGATTGCGGTTTGGAGTAATGAACCAGGCTGGGAGTTTTTAAAAGCCTCAGGAATCTTTTGCAGGTGTTTAGAGTTAATTAGTTGATTCAGATGATTAGGTTAAGAGCTCGTTTAGAGAAACTTTTCATGATATGCTAATTTTTTGAGATAGGAATTTGGGGTTTTCATGAGCTGTATGCCAAAATCATTAATATTAAAACAATAAAAGTCTTGAACTACTTCAGTTGTGTGTAATGAATCTAAAATATATGAAAGTATAATGTTTATCAGTACATTACAGAAAATAATGAACTTTATCACAATATGCTAATTTTTTGAGAACCACCTGTATATATATCTTATTGCGGGAGAGAGAGGAGTTAGAGCCTGATACAAACAATTTGTTTTTGTGGGTGAAGGTCCCTTTAAGCTCCAGCCTTTGAAGGAGCCGCTGTTACGTCTTCTTCCAGCTATTTTGCCTTGTGCAAAGGATCTTTGATATACTTCTGATTGACGTTTTTTTGATAACCCAGATTGACCCGACTACTCTGTTGCCTGCATTCTGTGCTCTCTAATTTGCTACTTGCCTACGACCTTTGCCTGGACCTGACCACTCTCTAATCTGCTGCTTGCCTACGACTTTTTGCCTGGACCTGACCACTCTCTAATCTGCTGCTTGCCTATGACCCCTGCCTGGACCTGACCACTCTCTAATCTGCTGCTTGCCTACGACCTTTGCCTGGACCTGACCACTCTCTAATCTGCTGCTTGCCTATGACCCCTGCCTGGACCTGACCACTCTCTAATCTGCTGCTTGCCTACGACCTTTGCCTGGACCTGACCACTCTCTAATCTGCTGCTTGCCTATGACCCCTGCATGGACCTGACCACTCTATTGCCTGCTGTCTGTTTATGACCTTCATGGCCTGGATCTGTTTACCTTTTTGCTTTACATTTAATTTACAGTTATCACACTCAGCCTGCATGTCCTCACTCACCCCATGGTGAGCATGATCCTGAGGGCTGTGACCTGGTATCAATATGCAATAAAAGCCATTATAAACCATCAGAAGTTTTGATGAACACCAAATGGTACTTAGATTCTCACTGCAGGTAAGCCAGAACCCACCGGGGGGGGGGAGGGTGTTACTGTAACACTAAGGCCTCGTACAGACGAGCAAACATGTACGATGAAAACGGTCCGCCGGGTATTGTACAGGGGTTAGTAGGATGTAGGGTAGCATACAGAAGTACAAGGCTCAGTAGGATGTAGGGCAGTGTACAGAGATCAGTAGGATGTAGGGCAGTCTTTGGGGTCAGTAATATGTAGGGCAGAATACAGAGGTCATTAGTATGTAGGGAAGTGTATAGGGGTCAGTAGTATGTAGGGCAGTGTACAGAAGTCATTAGTATGTAGGGCAGTGTACAGGGGTCAGTAGGATGAAGGGCAGTGTACAGAGGTCAATAGTATGTAGGGAAGTGTACAGATGTCAGTAGTAGGTAGGGCAGTGTACAAAGGTCGATAGGAAAAAGAGAAGTGTGCAGAGGTCAGCAGTATGAAGAGCAGTGTATAGGGATCAGTAGGGCAGAGGAAAGGTATGGTCCAAGGGTGTCAGGAGGGCATTGTACTGGGAGGTCAGGAGACCAGGGTGCGGGAAGGTCAGGAGAGTACATTACTGAGGGGTCAAGAGGACATGATGTGGGGGGAGGGGGTCAGAAGGGCATGGTATTGGAGGGGTCAGAAGGGCATGGTACTAGGGGCTCAGGAGAACAGAGTACAGGGGGTTCAGGAGAGCCCGGTAATGGGGGTCAGAAGGGTATGGTATTGGGGAGTCAGGTGGAAAGTACATGGGGGTTAGGAGGGTATGGTATTGGGGGGCTAGGAAGGCACAGTACTAGGGGCTCAGGATGGCAGAGTACAGGGGGTCAGGCAGGCATGGTGCAATGAGGTCAGAAGAGCATGGTGCAGGGAGGTCAGGAGGGCATGGTGCAGGGAAGTCAGGAGGGCATGGTGCAGGGTGGTCAGGAGGTCATGGTGCAGGGAGGTCATGGGGGCATGGTGAAGAGAGGTCAGGGGGGAATGGTGCAAGGAGGTCAGAAGGGTATAGTATTGGGGGGGGGGAAGAAAGGCAGAAAAGTTATTTACTTATGCAGAGTGGCGCAGGGAAGCTGTCATGGCAGAGCTGCTCTCACCTACAAGTGCACCGGCTCGCCTCTCACCTACAAGTTCCTTGGATGGATCGAAGGGGGAGGCACGCACTGCAGTTTGTGGTCACAAGCCCGAACCCGCATGAACTATTTCTGAGGCTTCCCATGCCCGCCAGTTGCATGTATGCAAGGGTCGGGGCTGGGATTGGTTGAGCGTGTGCCTGCATGCTCTGAAGCTGTCAAGGAAAAACTATGTCGGCAACCTGGGGATCTGTTCGCGATCCACCTATCATCTACTCGTTGTCCACAGGTGGATCACGGTCGATGGGTTGCAGACCCCCGCTTTAAATGCATGTAAATGCAACAAAATACGTCTAAACCTTGCTTTAAGGCCCCATTCACACCAGAATGCAGTACAGGAAACCAGCATTCCGTGCACATTTTCTGTACCGCGTTCAACCCTCAGTGCGTTTGCCTGCACTGGATTGTACGATACAGAAGGACCATGCGATCCGGTTGCAGTGCATTGCCAAAAGTAGTGCATGCATTCCTGTGCGATTCCTAATGTGAACTGGCCCTCAGGGCTTGTTCACATCGTGCTCCGTGACCTTCAATTCTCTGCACTGGATAAACATAGGTCGCTGCGAGGGAACAGAGAAGACAATGCTTTTCTAAGTGGCTTGTTCGCACATTGAAGCGGTAGTAAAGTCAAAGGGGCAGATCCACAAAAGAATTACGCCGGCGTATCTCTTGATATGCCGCGTAATTTCAAATTTTGCGCGTTGTATCTTTGTTTTGTATCTACAAAACAAGATACGACTGCATCTCGGATTGATCCGACAGGTGTACGTCTTAGTACGCTGTCGGATCTTAGGTGCATTTTTTCGGCGGCCGCTAGGTGGCGTTTCCGTCGAATTCCGCATCGAGTATGCAAATTAGGTAGTTACGGCGATCCACGAACGTACGTCCGGCCGGTGCATTTTTTTACATCGTTTGCGTTCGGCTTTTTCCGGCGTATAGTTACCCCTGCTATTATGAGGCGTACTCAATGTTAAGTATGGCCGTCGTTCCCGCCTCGCATTTTGAATTTTTTACGTTGTTTGCGTAAGTCGTTCGCGAATAGGGATTTGCGTAGAATGACGTCACTCGTCGTAAGCATTGGCTTGTTCCGGTTTCATTTCGAGCATGCGCACTGGGATACCCCCATGGACGGCGCATGCTCCGTTCAAAAAAAAATTTGTTTACGTCAGGTCACAACGTATTTGCATAAAACACGCCCTCATCACATCGTTTTGTATTCCGCACCCTTACGCCGCCAAAGATACACTACGCCGCCGTAACTTACGGCGCAAATTCTTTGAGGATTCGAAAGAAAAAAGTAAGTTACGGCGGCGTAGTTTGTCTTAGATACGCTACGCCCGGCGGTAATATGCGCCGCTGTACGTGGATCTGCCCCAAAGTCGTTTCTGTACTACTTTTGTGGAATTCGGAGTGCGGTTTCAATAGACATCTGTGCAGAAAGCCGCCCAGATGTGTGAAATCGCCCCGAAGTCAGGACTGACGTGCAGGAATGACATTGTAAAGCGAGTTCAGCTGAACCCTCACAATTTCATTCCCGCTGTCAGTGGGAACCTGGGCTCTGCTGGGAAACAGCCGCTGGTCCCAATGTGACAGCCATGCTGGTGTGTCCCCAAATGCAAACTATCTGTGTTTGGGGACATGCGCCCACACAGCTGTCAGAGTGGGACCAGTGGCTGTGTTCCAATAGACATGAATAGGACTGGCTGCACAGAACACCCGTGTGGGCAAAGGCGGCTCTTCTCACGGGTGTATATAGAGGTATGCCCATGTGAATGAGGCCTACAAGTGGTTTGCATTTCTCATATGACTTCGGATGTGTTTAGAAAAGCTAAATACAGGGGTGCCAGGACTAGGACCCCTTTCATACTCGGGCGTTTTTTAGGCACTTTGGCGTTAAAAAAATTGCCTGTTAGGCCCCCTTCACACTGGGGCGGGAGGTGCGGTGGCGGTAGAGCGGCGCTATTAACACCCGCTACCGGCCGAAAAAAGGGTTAATACCGCCCACAATGCGCCTAGAACCAGTCTGCCCATTCTCCTCTGACCTCAACAAGGCATTTCCGTCCACACAACTGCCACGCACTGGATATTTTCTCTTTTTCGGACCATTCTTTGTAAATCCGAGAGATGGCTGTGTGTGAAAACCCCAATGAAATACTCAGACCAGCCCCTCTGGCACCAACAACCATGCCACATTCAGTCACTTAAAGCGGAGTTCCACCCAAAAATGGAACTCCTGCTTTTCGGGACCCTCCCCCCTCCGGTGTCACATTTGGCACCTTTCAGGGGGGAGGAGGGAGCAGATAAATGTGTAATCCAGGTATTTACTCCCACTTCTGAGCATAGACTGCCACAGTATGCATGGCAATCTATGCCATGTCCAGCCCTTTCTCCGTCCCCTCGCTGTCTTCTGGGAGACACACAGGTCCCAGAAGACAGCAGGGACCAGGGAAACCTTGCACATGTGCAGTAGGGAACCAGGCTGTGAAGTCGCAAGGCTTCACTAACCGAAGATGGTGGCGTCTCCACCCGAGAGCTCAGGGACAGATCGGCTTTGGGAAAGGACATCGCGGGCTCCCTGGATAGATAAGTGTCCATATTTTAAAAGTCAGCAGCTGCAGTATTTGTAAAAAAAAAATTTGGTGGAACTCCGCTTTAAATACCCTTTTTCCCCATTCTGATGCTCGGTTTGAACTTCAGCGAGTCGTCTTCACCACGTCTGGGTGCCTAAATGTATTGAGTCGCTGCCATGTGATGTACACTTTGCGTTGCCAATCAATTAAACAGGTGTACCTAATAAAGTGTCCGGTGAGTGTAGAATATACATGTATATATCAGAAGTGATAATGCTCTTCAGCACTAATACATGATATGAGAATCACTTTCATGCCGGGGAGGAGGTCAGTCATGGCCGCCCCCACACTCTCCTCCTATAAGGTCATTGCTGAGCACAGAACACAGGAGGCGTTTGCAGGAGTTTTGGCCCAGCGCGGAATCCGTGACCGGAAGGGGCGGGGCTATTACTGCGTCTTCTTCTTCCGCCCGGACTCGTCTCATTGAGGAAGGACACGGCTGTGGTGGAGGTGAGTGGTGGCCGGGCTCTTCATACACCGGTGTACGGCTCTCTACATAGCGGCGGCCTCCTCCCTCCGGTGACACAGAGCTCTCCCCGGGAGGAGGACTGTCCTTGGCCCCTCGTGGCCTGTCCTGTGGAGAGCCGCACACAGGAAGCGGAGATGTCTCCTGTCATATCACACCGCATTGTATAGGAGGGGGGAGGAGGACGACGAGGACATGTTGTCGTATTATATCTCCTACACCCGGGGCTGTCCGTGCATGGAGGGTCAGTACAAGGACACTGAGCTCTCCTTCCGGGTCACACTATATAATAATATATATATGGGGGGGGGGGGGGGGGGTCACACATTGTACCTTCATGTCATTGTTCTGCCCTAAAGAAGACTGATGTGCGTGGGGAGAGAATGGTGGCTTTTTGTATAAGCTTTATTTGAAGTGTACAAAACAGACACTTCAGTGCAATGTGCTGTACTGTGTGGTAGTGCAATGAAATGCGCACTGTATGAATTGTATGGCAGTTCTAGTCGGCATTGCAGTATGAATGGGACGTGTTGGAAACCATCTTGTTTCCTGTGGTGACAGATGTGTTGCCATGCAGGTCTCTGCACAGGGTGTGGATTGGCCCTAAAGGGTAAGTTCACCTTTTAGGAGAATGTTACACTCATATTTAGGATGTGACCTTCTCCTATGTACCCGCCTCCCTCCGCCAGAGCCAATGGGACTACTTCCTCTCTGTGAAGGTGGGCAGCGTATACTCTCCGCTGTCACTTTTACAAAACGGCGCAGGGCTCCGCCCACACCGCCATGTTATTCATTCAGAGATTGGTGAATGAACTGCAAGTACCGTTTTGCATTGCAGCGGATATACTTGTAGATTGAATGGGCTGCGAGTGCAATGCTCAGCACACTCGTAGTTCAGTCATTCCCGAGTTATACCGACACCAGAGAGCAAAAAAAAAAAAAAAAAAAAAAACCCCATTCCCCAGAATTGTGGCTCTCCCTCTAGCTAGACGGAGAGCCACAATTCTGGGGAATGGGGTTTTTTTTTTTTGCTTTCTGCTATAATATCCACAACAATGTTTGTTTTTTTTAAACATTTTTTTTTCCCTCAGTCTAGGCCAATATGTATTCTTCATATTTTTGGTAAAAGTCGCAACAAGCGTATGGTTTGCGCAAAAGTTATAGCGTCTACAAACCGGAAATTATTTATGAATTTTTATATAAAAACTTTTTTTCTAGTAATGGCCTGTGAATTTTTTTTTTTTTTTGGCCAGATCAGACACTTTTGACATTTATAGAGCGTTCAGCACTAGAAATATGCACTGATTACTGTAGAAATGACACTGGTAGGGAAAGGAGTTAAAGCGGAGCTCCACCCTAAAGTGGAACTCACGCTGATCGGACCCTCCCCCCCTCCGGTGTCACATTTGACACCTTTCAGGGGGAGGGGGGTGCAGATACCTGTCTAAAGACAGGCATTTGCACCCACTTCCGGGCCACACAGTTTCGGGTTTACTGCGGGCAGAACGTCGCCTCCCGTCCTCCCCCCGTTGTGTGCTGGGAACACTCGGCTCCCAGAGCACAGCGGGAGCCAATCAGCGGCGCAACTCGTGTATGCGCCATAGGGAACTGGGTAGTGAAGCCGGAGCACTTCACTTCCTGGTTCCCTCACCGAGGATGGCGGGGGGGGGGGGGGGGGGACAGCAGAGTGATGAGCGATCGCTTGTCCTCTGCTGCGGACGGCGCTGGACTCCAGGACAGGAAAGTGTCCTAATATTAAAAGTCAGCAGCTGCTGGCTTTTAATATTTTTTTTTTTCATGGCACATCTGCTTTAACACTGGGGGCGATCAAGGGGTTAAGTGTGTGTGTTCTAATTGTGTGGTGAGGGGAGTGACTAGGAGAGATGACAGATCACTGATTCTACTTTGTAGGACACTCAATCTGTCTCCTGTCCTGACAACACAGTGATTTAGGTGTTTACACACACACACATATTCCCATGCTGGCGTTTGCGCACGCATCGGATTGCCCGTTTTGAAGTGGTTGCTCGCAGGCTCTCTGGCATATCTCCTGGGCAAAGGTCATCTCCAAGGGCCAGTTCACACCAGACACAGTTCTGTGCGCTTTTTTTCTGCACTAAAAATGCATGCACAGCGTTTTCCATGTATTCCAATGGCCCTAGTTCACACCATGCAGTCAGTTTCTGGTGCAGAAACTGACCGTAAACTGACTGCATGGTGTGAACTAGAGCCATTGGAATACATGGAAAACGCTGTGCAGGGAAAAAAGCGCACGGAACTGCGTCTGGTGTGAACTGGCCCTTGGAGAAAACAGCCTGTGTATTGATGGGACTACTATAGCTATATAAAAGAAACACTGCACCTTTGTAAGATCTTAAAGCGGTGGTTCACCCTGCAGAACAACATTTCAGCATAAAATTCGGCATAGTAGCGCGAGCTACAGTATGCCTGTCTTAATTTTTTTTATCCCCGTACTCACTGTTTAATCGTACATAGAAGATTCCGTCTGCCGCAGGGAATGGGCGTTCCTAGCAAGAGGGAGGGTGATTGACGGCCGGCTCTGGCACGTCACGCTCCCCGAAGACAGCCGGAGTAGGTCTCGGCTCTTCACGGCGCCTGCGCACAGGCGCCGTGAAGAGCCAAGCCTATTTCGGCTATTTCCGGAGAAGCGTGACGTGCCAGGGCCGGCCGTCAATCACCTTCCCTCTCCATAGGAACGCCCATTCCCCGGAATCTTCAATATACAATAGCACAGTGAGTACAGGGATAAAAAAATACAGACCGGCATACTGTAGCTCGCGCTACTATGCCGAATTTAATGCTAGAGGCAAAAAAAATTTTTTTTAATATAGAGTGAACCCCCGCTTTAAAGCGGTTGTAAACCCGCATAAATTTTTTTTACACCTGCAAGGAAAAAGCCATAATGAGCTAGTATGCACCGCATATTAGCTCATTATGAAATACCTCGGAACGAGGTAGGGAACTTACCTGGTCCACGCCGCGCGTGTCTTCCGGGTATCGCCACTCCCGCGAATGCGGGCGGGAGATTTCCTTTCCGGCATGGGTCGGCGGGGCCGGCTATTCAACCGAGGATCCCCCCCTGCGCCGCTGCAATCAGTGGCGCATTGCGAGGGGAATATCTCCTAAACCATACAAGTTTAGGAGATATGCTTTATGCCTACAGGTAAGCCTTATTATAGGCTTACCTGTAGGCAAAAGTAAAAAAAGTGGGTTTACAACCACTTTAATAGTAGTCTGCTTGGAGCTCCTCTGGAAGTCTGGCTGAAAATCTAGAAATCTGCACATTCCAGGACAGAATATTGTTGCTTTTTACTCCTGTATTGGGGGTGTGAGCGGACGTCCAATGGGTTTCATGTCCTATCAATTGGGCAGATATGAGGATTGCTGACTTTTTTTTTGCCCATGGAGGCCCAAATTCACACAAGTGTTTAACCCTTTGCAGCATGCAGAGACAAATCGTAGACACAAACTAAATGCACATTGGCATGCACAACCAAGTTTGACTGGTACACGGGAATAAGCACATGGAGCCAGACAGAGCCTGTGTTCCTGGGTCTGTGGGGCTCATACTTGTACCTGTCAGTCAGCTGTGCTGGGGAGTCCATACAGCCAGTCTTTCCATTCAGTTTTTTATGGGCTGCCTGCACACAGTTCAGTGATAGCACAGCCTGCATGGGGCGGAGTGTGTGAATGAGACATAATTTGTGCAGCCTTTAGGGCCCCTCTAAACAGAGGACTGCATGTGGCCCCCTAGGACCTAGTCTCCTAGAAATAGAACTGTGGGAAGGGCCAAGCAGGTCCTCCCACTACAGGTTGCTTGCGGAATACTAAAGGAGTGGGCGGAGACCAGTCAGAGCAGCAATGACCAGTCTTTGCCTCTTTATGGGAGCCTCCTGTAATAGTCTCACATTGGATTACTGCACAAAGCACGCCAAGATTCAAGGAAGCATACACTTGATTATTTGGGCGATATTTGCTCATCTTGGAGTTCAGCTTTGGTACTTTGACTCGCTGACCTGCAGAAAGCATACAGAAATGAGCTTCACATATATTTTGTATTCCTGCCAAACACTAACTAGCCTAACATATTTCCTCCCCCCTTCCTACCAATGCGGACTAACCCATGTGGGGGAAAAAAAAGTATACTTCTATTTATCCTGCTCCGGTCACGTGGTCCAGATCTCCTCTGTCAGCCCACAGCTGCAGGGGAGAGGAGGGAGTGCTGACAATGGCTGGGGTATAGGGGTCTGTAGGGGACGGCTCCTGGATTTCAGCCGTCGGGCGCTCTCCTTTCCCCTGCAGCTGCTGCTGACTGACATGGAGATCACCAGAGCAAGCTGATAATAGGTAAATAGACACACAGTAGTCTGTAGGTAGGGGGAGGGGATATTTTGAAGGGTATTTGTGTTAAGCTGAACACTAAACTCCACGCATCATATAGTTGAAAAGTGTTATCATGTAAAAGGAAAACCGCCTTTAGTTTCGGGGTGTCCTACTGTAGGGGTGTCATCTCATTTTCAGGTAGAACAGACTCAACATCTTCCTGATATGTTGAGGGTTTAACAAACTCCATCGGGGACATGTGACCTGGGCAGAGGAAACACTCTGTATTGTGGAGAAAGGACGGAGTATTGTGTGTTGTAAATGTGTGTGGCGCACACAAGGAATGTGGCTTTGTGCATTATAAAGTTCCAGAATAATCAGCATGAAAATGTCACTGACTGCTTTGTATGTTTTTTATTCTTCAGGTTTACTAAACGACGCCATCATGTCACAGGGACTTCTGGCTAAACCTCAGATGAGAGGCCTTCTGGGCAAGAGGTTGAGATTCCACATTGTTGGGGCCTTCATCTTTTCCATCAGTGTCGTGGCGCTGTACAAGGTGATTGCTTTTAGATTGGAATTGTTTATTCTTAGTTTAGCTCCCGGTCTCCCGAAAAGGAGGGGATAGGAAGCAATTGGGCGAAAGTTCAAGTTTTGGGTCCTTTAGAAACTCATTCTGATGGGTGCTGAGACCCGTCCTCTGGAATTGCTGTGTGTGAATAGTGTCTGTGTTTGGATCCTTGCATTCGCTCCAATTGTATGACAAATTGTGACATGCGACTGTGTCCATGGAGCCGCTATATCTGCAGCTACTTCTTTAGGCTGCATGCACACAGCTCTGAGGTGGATTCACACAAAGCAGACAATAGCTCTGCACAGAAAACATGTCTGTCTGAATGAGCCCCAAAAGGCTTTACAGCTCATCAGTTTAAAGTTAATGAGGGACTGTGGTGCACGAGCATTGCTTACATACACGTGAATGTCCTAAGCACTTTTGCATTCATGTATGTATATCTCTTGCATTTTTTATTTGTTAGATTTGCCCTGGAGACTTATTAGTGAAAGGAAAACCCAGATCTTGGGTGACAACCACAAAAGTGCTCCCTTGGGGAGGATTGCCTCTCACTTCCTGTTGTAGCTATGAGACAGGAAGTAAAGACGAAACTGTCCAGTGGAAAACGGATGGTAAAAACACTGGGTATGGAGGGGGGGGCTTTACACCCCTTATTATTATGACAGCTCTGAACCTGTAAGTGCTCAGCTTCACACTCCCAGGAGGGGTGAAAGAGCCTGGGAACTCAGAGTCCCTTAAGTGACCAGGCATTATCGATTGCTAACAACCTTTCGTGGATCGATTACACGACCCGGGGGTACATTTTAAACACGCATGCACTGTATTATTTTTTTTTGGGCCATAAAACTTTGCATTTCAATAATCGAAATTCACCCAACGTTACCAAAGCCAAATGATTGAGCTTATTGAAAGATTTTCTATCCATGTATGGCCAGCTTTACAGAGAATTTCTGTCGGAGGGATGACTTGACTCCATAGTGGTTTGACGTCCTGGGGTTCCATGCTTCTCTGGAGGTGCCCAGTATTCTTGCTGGCTGCAGAAAAGCATGGAGCTACATGGTTGCACAGGTCTGGTGAGAATATGGGCTTCTGGTGGCAGTGGAGCTCTCTATGTTCACCATGTAGGACAAGGTGTCAATGTTCCTGCAAAGATTAAAGGCTAACGTTTTCTAGGTCGATTTTCTTCATGGATGTTTTTAGTACAAAATATGATCCATAAAAGTGTAATAATCATAATTCTTCTTTGTTTTTAGTTTGGAGTGGCAGAGCCAAGGAAGAGGGCGTATGCCAACTACTATAAGAATTACGATGCAGTGAAGGAGTTTGAAGCCATGAGGGAGGCTGGAGTGTTTCAGGGTGTGAGGCCCAAGGGAGAATGAGACCACATTCCAGGTAATGAGTGATAGGAAACGCCATACAATATTTGGGATGTGTGACTTGTGAGCTCTGAGGACTTCAATATGATGTTACTATCATTTGGTTGTTTTCTGGGCTGGCAAATGTCAGTGTTAGCAACAAGCCATAACAAATCTTCATTCATAACTACTTGGGTCTAGTTCACACGGGCATTGCAATCACACAAACAGTACTATGGAGAGCACACAGTGCTGTTCACATTTTCCTATGGAAGCCTTATGTCGAGTTTGCAAGGAGTTGAAGTGCTTCAAGTCTATTGTCCTGTCCCGGGATGCAGTGTGGGTGTACATTACAGTGTGTGTGTGTGTGTGTATATATATATATATATATATATATATGTGTGTATGTATGTGTGTATGTATGTGTGTATGTATGTATGTAGTCGAAACAACTAATCGATTATGAAATTAATCGATTACAATTTTCATAATCGATTAATCGGGCAGTAACATAATGGGGTTAAAAAAAGCTAAAATTAGCCCTTTATCGTACAAAAAAGCAATTCGCTACTGTAAATATTACTTTCACTGTCCCACAGTAAAAAAATGAAAGAGAAAAGGGTTGGGACTTTAAATGAGATGCGTGTTGATGCAAACAGTATGTATAAGTAAATTTGTATAGCTTAATAACCAGGCTTAAACTAACCTCCTCTGCTTTTAACATACTAAGTTAGACAGTTGAATTTGGCTTGCAATTTGGTTGATAGTTTGAGCCTGGTTATTATGCTATACAACTTTATTTACTTATACTGTTTGCATCAACACGCATCTCATTTAAAGTCCCAACACTTTCTCTCTTTTAATTTTTAGGGATGGAGGCATGTGTTATCCACATGCCTCATTTTAAAATCCCAAACCCAGTTCCATGTTTACAGTAAAAAAATTAACCCCTTACAGTAGCAATAATTTTCTCTTTTTGTACTTATTTTTTATTTTATTAACCCCATTATGTTACTAAATGTCTCAGGCCTGGGTTCACACCTCTGTTTTATTCAGAAACACACTAAAGTTACTTTACATGTTTTCCTATGGGACACGTTCACATACATTTATTTTTTTCAGCTGCTGTGTATTTGGAAAGGGCAAGGACTTTTTACTGCAAATGGGTGCTTTTATTTTTATTTTTTGGTTCAATATACTTCAATGGAGAAGCTCCAGAAAAGCATGTAATATGTTTTTGCGGCAATTTGTGTTTTGTAGACTGCCCAACAACAAATTGGCCCAAAAATGTGAATTTTTTTTTTTGTTTTTTGTTTTTTAAGGCTATTATCCGATTAATCTGCCAACTAATCGATTAAATATGAAATGTTCGTTGCAGCCCTATATATATGTGTGCCAAAACCATGTCAACTGTGCTG
Source organism: Rana temporaria (assembly GCF_905171775.1). Classification (NCBI taxonomy): domain Eukaryota; kingdom Metazoa; phylum Chordata; class Amphibia; order Anura; family Ranidae; genus Rana; species Rana temporaria. Next base: position 366,371,910 of record NC_053493.1, on the reverse strand, counting down.
CAAACGCACATAGGACATTTGGGGGGAGCTTTTTTATGTTCATTAAATGCTTATGGACTATCAATAATATAAATGTGTTTACGTCTCAGTATCTTGAGCAAGTGTGAACAAGCCCCTTAAAGTATAACTAAGGCGCCTTTTACACGGACGGCTGTTCTGCCGCAGTTAAAAGCATGTTTTTTTTTTTTTCTTTTGAAATTCAAGACTCCAGGCACAGCGATCGGCTGCATTTGTACACTGCGATTAGCTGCGTTTACATGCAGCTGCGTTTAGCTGCGGTTGGCCATTATTGTCATCCCCATAGCAACCGTTTTTATTTTGATGTGCTTCCTGTTTTTTTCTTTTGTTCACGCTGCTATCCGCAGCTGACAGTGCACTGCGATTACCTGCAGATGGCTGCGCAAAATCGTTCTGGACGCAGTCAAATCAATTTTTTTCTATCTGCACCAAACCGCATGTAATGAAAACGCAGTGTGTGAATGGGGCCATAGGAATGGCATTGTGTGCTTTCAGCTGCGGTAGAAAATTATAAAATCCGCACCTAAAAGCACCATTCTATTCGTCCGTGTGAAAGAGGCCTAAAGGTGGCGCCATTCAAATTTTGTTATCGGCATAACGTCTGACAAGAGATAAAAAACCAACCTGAAATTTGTGTGGGGGAGGCTGCTATAAATTGGCAGAGAGCTTTTCTAGTCGCAGCACAGCTTTGCACATTTCTTCTTTCCTCTGCCTATGGGGGGGGGGTGCCTTTCCTCCAATCGGCTCACACAGTGTATGCCAGGAATCCACACACTGTTAGAATTTTCTCTTCCTGTTTTCACCACAATGTGCACTTTCTAAACAGTCTAGAAAGATGAAGACAGCAGATATACAAGTAAAACTTCACTTATTTCATCCCAGTGTATCATCTGAGACTATTCACTTCACTGGGTATATGGAGGTTTTACATCCACTTTAAGGTAAAGCTACACAGCTTTTGAATCTGGCCTCGCCCTGAGGCGATTTAGTTCGCATTTGTAGCGCTATACAAGTTACTCACTCGCCTCACTAGTTGGAAAGTAGTTGCAAGCATGCAAAGTAAGGAAGCTGATTTTCGATTGGATCGCTAAGATGACACTTTTAAAAGCACTTTAGATCTATCAGCGTTGGTTGATGGCAAAAGTTCTAGTGACAATTGCTCTTCTATGAAATGTTGCAGCGATCTCTATGCTTGGCTGCAAATTGTTGAAGATGAGTAGAGCTCAACCCAATGCTGTAGTAAATCGCCAGCGACTGATTAAATCACTAGCTACACATTACTATTGCTGGCATTAGCGAGTTGTAGCAGCAAATACTTTGTGAAAACATCACTCATCTGTCATCAATGCTTCACAAATGTCGCAATTTACTTGCTTTCTCTAGAGCAGTGTTTCAACTCCAGTCCTCAAGGCGCCCCAACAGGTCATGTTATCAGGATTTCCCTCTGATGTAACGGCTGTGGTAATTACTAAAGCAGTGAAACTGATCAAATCACATGTGCAAAATAATGGAAAGCCTGAAAACATGATCTGTTGGGGCGCCTTGAGTTGGGAAACACTGCTCTAGGATGAAGCCAGGGTAAGGGATTCCTGGAGCCTGTCTTGTATGCGAGTTGAAGTAATTTCCAGCCTTTGGACTGCCAGTGCTGATGTGAATTATGCACATGCGCACTGAAGTTGCATTATCTCCTTTCTTGGGTATGCTGTGGGTACATTTTTGTAAAGTATGAATTTATGCAAATCTCTGACTTATGTGAGATTTGTAGATTCTTGAGTATACATTATTTAATATCGGGAAATTTGCACTAAGGACAGTTCAGAACTGACTCTTATTTAATTGATGTGATATTTTTTGCGCAATTCTTATAATCCCCCTTTTTTTTTTTTTTTTTTTTTTTTTTTTTCCCCTTTAGGAAGATTCTGAATTGCTCCATGTGCTGAAAATGCTTGATGTATATTACAATTTCCAGTGCAGGTGAACACCACTGGACTTCTTTCTACTGTTCTGTAAATGTGTTTAAATAAAACATTGAAATCCTGAATATTTCCTGAGTGTTTTGTAGCTTTGAGGTATTGGTTGTCCTTCTCTCCCTAGACCTGTGTGTGGCGCCCCCCTATGCACGTTGAGGTCCATAGACCAAATTTACACACATTCCCTGAAATTTAGGTCGCAGCAGTGTGAAAGGGGCCCTTATGCAAGTTTATCCTTGGCAGGTAAAGGCTATAGAGTAAAGAAGTTCTGTTCTTACTGATTTGAACTCTGGAAAAGGACTTGGAGACACGGCACTCTCCATTTCCAGAGGTCCTCCAAGGGCACTCCAGTGTGTCATCGATTGAGACCAATGTTAAAGTGATACCTTGGTGGTATATGATCCCCACTCGGTTGTCGAATATACCCAGGCTCATCTTCATTATGTTGTCATATGCAAGAATGAATGCAGTGTAGGGGGGGTGCAACGGATCAAAAAAAATCACGGATCGGATCGATCCTCGGATCAGGAGTATCGGATCGGATCGATCCTCGGATCAGCAAAAAAAAAAAAAAAAGACAAATCTTGTTCCACCCACCTAATCACTATCCACCCCCCTCCACCCTGGTGTACAGACATGCTCCCCAGGTGATGGTGTAGCTCCTACCTGCAGGTGCAGAGCTCACTGATGCTGTCTCCACATGTCTGCAGGCAGCATGTCGTTATTCTCCAGTGTTTACATGGAGCCCAGTGGACAATGACTTAGATACTGTTTCTATAGATAGACAAGTCTGGGGAATCAGAAAGGACCTCGGGGACCCTCTGTTTATTTTTGCGCTCTGCTGGACAGTTCCTTTTTACCTACTCGTAACAAGTGCTTTCTCCATCCTGGCAAATGTCTACCCGTAGCTTTATCTTTACAGGTGCAGCTTGACTCATGGGCCTCAGGCACTGAGTGAGTGCGGGGAGGCGTGTCACGATGTGCTCTGACAAGCACACGGGGTGTAGCAAGATGGCCGCCGCTCCGGAGCTAGGCCTAAGCCTGGGACTTTCCTACGGCCGAGGCTCCGGAGCATTCCGCGGATCGCGTGGTGTGCCGATCCGAACGGGGTGACCCGTTCGGATCACGGATCGGTGACGATCCGTTGCACCCCTAATGCAGTGTGTGGTGGGAATGTCCTTGTTTACAGGGCTTTTGGAATAAGGTATGTGCTATCTGGAGACAGTTGGCTGGAGTTTCCATTCCACAAGCCCTGGACTTGGCAATGCTAAATGAACCCGTTGACCAGACTCCTCGAGCCACCCAGTGACTAGCATTTTTCATCCTCTTGGTGGCCAAACTAACCATTGCTAGGCATCTCGGGTACAGCAAAAATTCTCCTGGATAATGCTTCATGAATAGCTCGCTGGCATAATCCAAGATTCTCACAAACATTTTGGAAAGGTCTGGAGTCCCTGGGAACAATATATGTGCATTTAATTATAGGGCTCCTAGAACCATTGTTTTCAGCTATATCTCTCTTTGGGGCTTTCTCTTCTACCCCCTTATGTCCTGTTCTTTCCCTTTTCTGCCTCCTTAACACTTGTCTGGAGATTTGGTTGTGTCAGTTTGGTCTAATCAGGACCTTCAGTTATGATGGCAAATATATTATCATCATAGAGCAATCACTTTAGCATTTTGAAGGGTTGTTTTTACATTTTTGACAAATGATCAGTCTATCATTTTAATGGTAGGTTAATTTTAACGGTGAGAGACAAAACAAATACAAAAAAATCCAGAAAAATGCACTTCAAAAAAGTTATAAATTGATTTGCATTTTAACCACTTAAGACCCGGACCAAAATGCAGCTAAAGGACCCAGCCAGGTTTTGAGATTCGGCACTGCGTCGCTTTAACTGACAATTGCGCGGTCGTGCAACGTGGCTCCCAAACAAAATTGGCTTTTTTTTTTTTCACAGAGATTTATTTTGGTGGTATTTGATCACCTCTGCAGTTTTATTTTTTGCGCTATAAACAAAAATAGAGCGACAATTTTGAAAAAAATTCAATATTTTTTTTTTTTTACTTGTTGCTATAATAAATATCCCCCAATAATATATAATTTGGAACCATTGTAATTTTCACACCAAAAAATGCATTTAAAATGCAGTTTCCTCTGAAAATGACAATTGCAGTTTGGTAGTTAACCACTAGGGGGCTCTGATGGGGTTATGTGTGACCTCATGTGTGTTTACAACTGTAGGGGGGTGTGGCTGTAGGTGTGATGTCATCGATTATGTATCCCTATAAAAGGGAACACACGATCGATCCCACTGTGAAGAACGGGGAAGCTGTGTTTCCACACAGCTCTTCCATTCTTCAACTCCGGGGACCGATCGCGGGACTCCAGCGGCGACCCGGAGCTTAGGACCGGGGCGCGGCCCACGGCTGGTTACTAGCACCGGACGTACCTGTGCCCAGCTGTGCCATTCTGCTGACGTAAATGTGCTGGAGGCGGTCCTTAAGTGGTTAAAGTAAAATTATTTGATCCCTTTGAAAAACATGACTTATTTTATCCAACTCCGCTTTGCAGATGCTCTCCAAGTCGTTCGAGTTACCAAACATCAGCCTTAAAACCCTAACATTCAGCTCCCTCCACATATTTTCTATGGGATGACTGGCTGGGCCACTCCAGGACCTTAATATGCTTCTTCTTGAGACACTCTTTTGTTGCCTTGGCCACATGTTTTGGGTCATTGTCACTAGGGGTGCAACGGATCAAACTCTCGGATCGATCCTCAGATCAGGAGTCACGGATTGGATCATTTTCAGATCAGCAAAAAAAAATAGAAATCTTGTTACACCCACCAGAGTTTTAGATTTCACAGTTATTCTCAACACAAAACGGAGCTTATGTGCTTAAATACAGTGTTTGGAAATCCAACGGACTGTTTATTGCTAATGTGACAGAACACCTCTGATTTTTCACATTAAATTTAACATTTAAACAGTCCGTCGGATTTACAAATACTGTATTTAAGGGTATAAGCTCCGTTTTGTGATGAAATTAACTGAATTTAAAACTCTGTTGGGTGTAATGAAAGATGTCCACTTGCCCCCATGTCCTCCGATTACAGATGCAGCTGTTAAGGGGCCAGAGGTATTTGTGGAGAGGCCCCCTATCTCCCTATTTTCAGATTGAACATTACAATCATGCTTACTAGGGGTGCAACGGATCTCCTACCTGCAGAAGCTCACAGATGCTGTCTCCACTCTCCACATGTCTGCAGTGAGTGCGCTGTGCGGGGAGGCGTGTCACGCTATGCATTGGGCTCTGGCAAGCACACGGGGGTGGAGCAAGATGGCCGCCGCTCCAGAGCTAGCCTGAAGCCTTTCCTACGGCCAAGGCTCCAGGGCGCTCCGCGTGATGTGCAGATCCGAACAGGGTGGCCCATTCAGATCACTGATGGGTGACGATCCGTTGCACTCCTAATTGTCACGATGGAATACCCATCCACGACCCATTTTTAATGCACTGGTTGTTTTATTTGTTTATTGTCCCTTTGATGCAGTAAAGTTGTCCTCTCTCCTTAGCAGAATAACACTCCCAAAGCATAATGTTTCCACCTCCATGTTTGATGGTGTTCTTTGGGGTCAAAGGCAACATTCCCCCTCCTCCAAACATGGCAAGTTTAAAATGTTGCCAAAGAGCTTGATTGTGATCTCATCTGACCACAACGCTTTCACTCAGTTCTCCTCTGAACTTGTTTAGCGAACTTCAGACAGGCTTTACATGTGCTTTTCTGAGCAAGGGGACCTTGCAGATGCTACAGGATTTCAGTCCTGCACAGTGTAGTGTGTTACGAATTGTTTTCTAGGTGGCTATAGTCCCAGCTGCCCTGAGATCGACAAGTTTCTCCCGTGTAATTCTGGGCTGAATCCTTACTGTTCTCATGGTCTTTGAAACTCCACAAGGTGATAACTTGCATGGAGCCCCAGACCGAGGGAGATTGACAGTTTGTCTTTTTTCCATTTGTGAATAATCGCACCAACTGTTGTCACCAAGCTGCTTTTGTGACGGTCTACAATCTTGTCCCCCGCCATCCTTGGACAGCTCTTTGGTCTTGGAGAGATTGGAATCTTCTTGCTTCAGTGGACAGGTGTCTTTTATACAGGCAACAAGCTGAGATTTAAAGTGTGTGCTCCTCATCTCAGCTCGTTGCATGTATAGAAGACACCTGGGAGCCAGGAATCTTGCTGATTGATAGGGGATCAAAATACTTATTTCACTCATTAACTGCTGGCCGACCAGCCGCCGCAGTTATATGGCGGCAGGTCGGCTCCCCTGCATGAGAGCCCATAGCTATACGTCGGCTCTCGCGCAGGCCACTAGGGGCGCTTGCCCCCGACTCACGTGCCCAGCGGGCGCAATCGCCACCAGGCACACGCGATCACTCGTTACAGAGCGGGGACCGGGAGAGAAATGCTGATCTTCTGTTCATACAATGTATGAACAGAAGATGAGTAATTTCCCCATGTCAGTCCACCCCCCTACAGTTAGAACACACCCAGGGAACATACTAAACCCCTTCCCCGCCCCCTTAGTGTTAACCCCTTCACTGCCAGTGGTGTTTTTATAGTAACCCAATGCATTTATAGCACTGATCGCTATAAAAATGCCAATGGTCACAAAAATGTGTCAAAAGTGTCTGCCGTAATGTCGCAGTACCGGAAAAAAAAATCGCTGATCACCGCCATTACTAGTAAAAAATAATAAGAAAAATACCCCCTATTTTGTAAACGCTATAACTTTTACGCAAACCAAACGCTTATTGCGATTTTTTTTTTTTTTTTTTTTTTTTACGGAAAATATGTAGAAGAATACGTATCGGCCTAAACTGAGGGAAAATGTTTTTTTTTTTTTTTTATATATATATTTTTTGGGGGGATATTTAGTATAGCAAAATAAAAAATCTTCATATTTTTTTTTTTCAAAATTGTCGCTCTATTTTTGTTTATAGCGCAAAAACTAAAAACCCCAGAGGTGATCAAATACCACCAAAAGAAAGCTCTATTTGTGGGAAAAAAAGGACGCAAATTTTGTTTGGGAGCCATTTTGCACGACCGCGCAATTGTCAGTTAAAGCGACACCGTGCCGAATCGCAAAAAGTGCTCTGATCTTATGGTCCGGTGGTTAAAATGCAAAACAATCTCTAACTTTTTTTGGGTTTTTTGTTTTTATTCTGACTCGCTGTTAAAATAAACCTACCATTAAAATTAGACTTTGTTAAATGGGCAAACAAAATTAGCAGGGGATGAAATACTTTTCCCTCCTCACTGTAGAACAGTTTAAAATAAACACAAATAGGTAATGAGAAACATGGCTAGCTGACCTACAAAAAAAAAAAAATTACCTGGCGGATGCTGCTTTCTTGGTGAAGCTTTTTATTATTGACTGACCCAAGTATATAAAGGTAATTTAATTCCTTATTTTGCTGCATGCTTGTTCCAGGGCTGTGCTGATTTAAATCCAGGAAACTTGCATGTTCAGGAGGGAGCCAGCAGGGGCAGCTCTCCATTCTATACGCAAAAAAACAACCTGCGCAGAGATGTCATTTCTGACCAGCAATACTAATGTGTGGTGGGAGTAGCTGATATGACATGGCTACACTGGGGACATCAATTCATAGATAATATCTTCACTTTGTTAGATTGCATTATCCAGTGCTTAATGTCCTTATAGCAGATGATCTATTCACATTATATCTCACAGCACTAAAGAATTTCAAAACACAATTTTTTTTTTTTTAACTTTATTTTAATCAAATATAGTTACAATATCTATATATCAATGAAAGTCAACATTGTTATAGCAGCGGGTAAGCACAGAACACTTTCTTAAACCCAGAACAGACGTAGTCATAATCTAAAGACTTGAAAGGTAAAATGTAGAGAGACTTGATCTATATTTCCTATCTGGATTGCTCACATGTCACGATCATTGCTGAATTTCCCAAACAGAATGCATGGACATGAGCACAACTGCTCCCAAGAGTCAGTTCACCACATTACATTGGGGGGACCTGCAAAGTGTGATTCATTTCAATTATAGCAAGTGCTGACTCGGTGCTCTGCTGTATAGCAGACAGTGATTAGTTTGGCCTCATTCACATGGGCCTAATACAGTGTACACCAGTGTGAGGCCACATAGGGATGCACAGGTGTTCCATGCACCCTTCACCATGGACACACCCACTGCTCCTAATCTGACATCTGTGTGGATGCATGGCTCTGAAAGCAGACTGTGCATTCAGGGTTGTGTACCGACACAGCTAGCAAAATGTTCCAATTGACATGAATGGGGATGCATGAAACATCGGCGCACCTTTTGTGCAGGTAAACATGACCTCATTCACACGTGCATACTTTAAAGCATACCGACGTGCAGAGACAAATTGTGGTGAGGTCTGATTAAGCAGGCACATTAATTGTGAATTCTATTGAGCAGGGATCTCCAAACTGTCTAACCAAAGGACCAGTTTACTGTTCTTCAGATTTTAGGGGGCTCTAACAGTGGCCACTGGGAGTAGAAAATGTCCTGGTGTCAGTGGGACTAAACTATGTCCGACCTAGTGCCCCATCTGCGGTGTTAGTTGAAGGAACAGTGCCCCATTGGCAGTGTTTTAGTGGAAGGAACAGTACCCCCACTGGTGGTGTTGGAAGGAATAGTGTCCCTGTAATTGGTTTCAGTAGTAGGATTTATGCCCCATTGTTAGAGGGAGGAATAGTGCCCCAAGGGCCAGATGACAGCAAACAGCCAGGGCCAGAGTTTGTAGACTACTGTTGGTAAGAAACCCTTTACTGGTGGAAAAATAACATTTGTAACAAGAAATGTGACTACCTTCTGGGAAAAGATATGCAGCACTATACCCTAACATGGACCTCCCAATTGTTTGGGTTTTGGAAAGTTTTGGGCAATTCCCCAACCCACCCATTCCCTAAAGAATCTTGGATCGTATTGGGCCAGTGGTCGGAGAAATACGGGACAGACAGAAAAACATGACAGCAATTTATTCCCACACTAGAGATGGAGATTCAGTTTAAGTTAAGAGTATTTTAGCCCACCTGGTCACATCCTACAAATACACCTGTTTAGTTGGAGCTCCTATCCAGTTAGCCCTTGTAGAAGCTCAACCATCATCTCCAGGGACCAGTTCTGTGATTGGAACTAGCGCTAACCATGAGTCAAATGATGGCCGTCTTGGCTGAGAGTGGTAGGAGAATATGACAGGTCCCCTTTATTGTTTTGTATAAAAGTTGAAAGTATAAATGTGTTTAAAACTTTAAATTCATAAACAAATATTTTATCATTTAATGGTGCTATTAGGATCACAGAGCATCACTAAGTCTTGAACAAGCAACTTGTATTCATTAAGCAATAAATTACATCGGGAGTGCGATCTGATAGATGTTTGGCATGTGGAATATCCACCATCTATACACTGAAGGCAGCCATTCTATATGCTGGAAATTGTAGCCTGTGAAAAAGATTGGCTTCATCGTACTCCCCCCCCCAATCCAAAAAACAATTATACGTTTTTCAGATAGTGGCAGTGACATTTTCCAGATACTAAGAAATGGAGTCTGCCAGGGCTTAGCATATCTGCCAGCAGAGCCGCCATTTTTAGTGTTGGAATAATATGGTCTGATTTTATATACTGTGTGTGTAAAATCATTTAACAAGGTTGTGCTTCAGGAAAGATTTTAGGTAACCAAATATAGGGAAAAGTTTTCACGATAAAATTAGAGAGCACAAAATCTGGTGGAGCTCTGCACAGAAACCAATCCGGTTTCTTTTTCAAAGCTTAAATGAGCACGCTGAAGTTAGCAGCTGATTGGCTATCATGCACAGCTGCACCAGACTTTGCACTCCAGTTAAGGCTGGGTTCACACTGATACTACACAACAGTGATACGACTTTCATCCTACTTTGCTCTGCGACATCAGTCCTACATTGATCCTACATCCATCCGACTTTCATGAACAGGATATGACTTTGATCCGACTTTGTGATAGTCTGACTTGTTCTTTGACCAATCAAAACAATCCCAGAGTGAGATAAATTCCTTTTACTGCTGCTGTAATCACAATGTCGGATGTCAAAAATCGGATAGTTAGGACAAGGATCCTACTTTGATCCTACTTTAATGATATTCAATGGGCTGATGTAGGATCAAAGTCGGACCAAAGTAGTACAGGGAGCATTTTCAAAGTCGGACCGACATGTGTCGGACCAGTTAAGACGGCTCTCATAGGGAAACATTGATTTTCCCACGTCATGTGACATGAGCTCCCAATGTCAGAGCGTTTGACGGACCAGTGTGAACCCGGCCTAAACCACAGGTTGTAGGAAAGAAAATCAATGTGTTGATGGGGGAATCCCTTTCCACAGCGCTATTGTATTCTGACAACGGGAGCTTTCCCCACCATCCAAATACAATTATTACTGCTGCCGGCGGCAGTAATTGCACAAAAAAAAAAAAAACCCAAACAGGCTTGGTATACTGAAATCGATCAATAGATTGACTGCAGTACAACCAGCCTGCCCATAGATTGATTGAAATTCAGCTGAAGCGGCTGAATGTCGATCTGTCTGTGTCCACTTTCAATGGTGTGAGAAGATCCTGAGGAAAGATCGCTAGTGTGCAAACATTGGATTTATATACAACACACATCATACATCCTCTGCTATATTACTCTCTGACATATAATTACATCATTAGCTACAAAGGTCCAAATCGGAGGAAAAACTCGACTAAAAAAAACTTTATTAATTGAAAAGACAACAAATATTTTAAAAGTGATGTTCTTCCAGTCAGCATTCAGCCATTTCAAAAGGAAACTGACACCAAACGTTTTACCAACTCCAATCTAATTTTATAGCTGTACATTCATTCTGTATTTTAAAAATGGCTTACTGTGTAAAAATACAATTTTACTTTTCATTGGGACACATTGAGGAGGAGAAAGAGTGGCCACAGACAGAAACAAAGAATGAAACTCCTGTGCCTGTACCTGGAAGTGATGTAGACAACTTTCTCTAAACTAAAAGGTTGTAATTTTTTCCCCCAAAAAATAATAATAATTTATGTAATGTATTAGGTACACGCTGTGCTTAATGGAGTGTAAAATCCTAAATTCAAACAGAATGTAGAATAGGAACAAGATGGTTGGCAACTGGTACCAGACCGGCTGAAATGGTCTCAGTCACTTGACTCACTCTGGCCTGGACAGGAACCAATGAAGTGTGAGCTCTTGTGACTGAAAACTCTTTAGATATAAAGAATATATATTTTCTAATGTAAACCTCATATGACGAAAGAAGACAGGATAGTCCAAGAGACATCTCCGGTAGAACTTTTCAGCTTTCATATTATACACTAAGATGCATGAAGCCTGTGTTAAGGACTCCTTCCCTATCCTACTGGCTGTGTTTTCCTGGAATGGGCACCTTTGTTCTTTTACAGTTTATCTCCAAAACAAACCATCAGTAAAATCCCTTGTGCTGTGCCTTATTTTTCACCATTTTAAATTTGCTAATAAATACTCTGGCGAATGGAGCCTCTACCAGAAACTGGTAAGTCTTTGTGTTGGATGGAGGTGGGTCGGCGGCCACCACCTGGGCAGCGAGCTGTAGAGAGGAGTGGCTGGGGATCAGATGAGGGGAACTCTTGGCAACGTAGTCCACAAGCCGGCTGTACTGCTGTTCAGATAGACGCTCTCTGGTGCCATCAGGCTGGAAAAGATGCAAAATAAAACCCTTTCAGTTATCACATCATACACAACACGAATCCAGCTTTCTGTATTGATGCAGACAAGCTTCACATAGAACTTATGGACAGAAATATAGGACCTTAAACTGGACTTTAACCACTTCAATACAGGGCACTTACGCACCTTACTGCCCAAGCAATTTTCAGCTTTAAGCGCTGTCGCACTTTGAATGACAATTGCGTGGTCATGCTACACTGTACTCAAACATTTTTTTTGTAATTTTGGTCCCACAAATAAAGCTTTTCTTTTGGTGGGATTTGATCACCTCTGCGGTTTAATTTTTTGCGCAACAACTAAAAAATATTTAAAAATTTTAATTTTTTTTGTAAAAAGTAAGTCTTCTTCAATTACAGGCATGATATGGCGGCACTGATGGGCAGCGATGAGGTGGCACTGATTAGGTGGCGCTGGTATGCGGCACACATAGGCGGCACTGATGGGTACTTATGGGTGGCACTGATGGGTACTTATGGGTGGCATTGATGGGCATCACTTATTTAACATTTTTTGCCAGTCAGTGCCCATTTGGCCCAACGGCTCTTCCCGTTTACATCGTGATCAGCCGTGATTGGACACGGCTGATCACGTGGTAAAGAGCCTCCGCTGGAGACTCTTTACCGAGATCGGAGATTCAGGGTGTCAGACTGAAACCCTGCATCACGATCGCTGCGCGCCGGCATGTTATCCTGCTGGACGTCAATAGACATCCAGTCAGGATAACACAACCACTTCCCGGACATCAATTTACTATTGAACCGGGCAGGAAGTGGTTAAGTGTAATGCTCTAGTGAAGTTTGCACCTTCATTAGACATGGAAGCCATAGCAGCGGCTAGCATACCAGGTTCCCAGTGGCAGCAGCTAGAATACAGGTTCCCAGTGGCAGCGGCTAGAATACCAGGTTCCAGTGGCAGCGGCTAGAATACCAGGTTCCCAGTGGCAGCGGCTAGAATACCAGGTTCCCAGTGGCAGCGGCTAGAATACCAGGTTCCCAGTGGCAGCGGCTAGAATACCGGGTTCCCAGTGGCAGCGGCTAGAATACCGGGTTCCCAGTGGCAGCGGCTAGAATACCAGGTTCCCAGTGGCAGCGGCTAGAATACCAGGTTCCCAGTGGCAGCGGCCTAGAATACCAGGTTCCAGTGGCAGCGGCTAGAATACCGGGTTCCCAGTGGCAGCGTCTAGAATACCGGGTTCCAGTGGCAGCGGCTAGAATACCAGGTTCCCAGTGGCAGCGGCTAGAATACCAGGTTCCCAGTGAGGCAGCGGCTAGAATACCAGGTTCCCAGTGGCAGCGGCTAGAATACCGGGTTCCCAGTGGCAGCGGCTAGCATACCAGGTTCCCAAATGGACTTCATCAGGTGCCTAATTGAGACAAGGCTAAAAGCAACCTTCATCCAACCAAAAAGCTGTCCATAGATGGATTAAAATTCAGCTGGTTTAGCAGGGATTGGCCACATTTTGATCCTTCTTTAGCAGCCCCCTATGGTTGATGAAAAAACAAATAAAAAAATAAGCGTCTATGGCAGCCTTAGCACCGTGTCCAATAGGCAATTCTGCTGCTGGTGACATTGGCAGAATCACTCTTGCAAGGAAACCACTAATGGAATTGTTCCCTTGCTGGCCTAGAGCACTGAAAAATTGCACTGGCTAGCAATGGAGCAGCGATGTGAGCGTCATCTCATTGGTCCAGCTAGCAAAGGAACAAATCTACAGGAATAGGTAAGTAGTTTGTTAGCAATCATGTTACTGTTGAATGTTGCCAGCGGTAAAACTGCTCACCTGGCATGGCCGTTATGCTGGTAGAATGGCGATAATACTATTTTTCAGGTTAGTAAGTCTCTATGACAAGGCATACGCTGCCCTGGAAGTGGTATGCGGCCTGAGGAGTCAGGTAATGGCTGTTTACACTTACTTGGACTATACTGAGTTTAGATGTGAGGAAGACAGCAGTGTGCAGCTGCAAATTTCAGGGCAAGTAAAACAGTTTTCAGTCACTAGTGATCCTGGTGAAAAGATACATTTTATTGCACATTGTGGACGGGGTAATGAAGGTCAATACTGGCACAAAATAAGTAATTGCTGAAGTTACACTACAGCTGGCCATACTGTACTTATTAAGAGGTGAATAATTATAATGTTTGCCAGATTGCTCAATGCCCCTCCAGCTCACAGGCATGCCAGCGTGAGCCCCATTCCAGACCTCGGGAACATTTGCCATATAAATATATATTATGGGTGAAAGATACAACCTGCCAAGTGTGATTTGCACTTTCACTCGTTAAGATTGTGAATCACTAATTTTATAAAAATGTATTATGGGGTAACCACGCTGTAGGTTGTACCTGTGTATTGGTCACCGGTTCCTGTAAGCCCAGGGTACAAAGGTTGTCACTTACCTCTGTGTCACTGGTAACAGGCTGCTGTTTGAGCTGCAGTAGGAGGGAGTTCTCGGTATACACGTTCCTCTATACAGTCTATTTCAGTGATGGGGAAGGCCTGCTGCTGGGTTTGTCCTCACTGATACTGACCACAAACAGAAACTTCTGAAGTCAGCAGAAGGCAACCAGCATCTCTGTCCAGAGCCGCTGACAATGATGACATCGAGCGCCTTGTGCAGCTCCGGCCGACCCAAGGACTGCAGCATTTTCCTGTAGGGCAGACTGGACACTCTCTTAGCACCAATCCAGACACTTCTTTTTTTCTTTCCCTCTTTTCTCTCTCCCTCCCCCCTCCTCCCCCCCCTTCCTTGCCCCCCCTCTTATTATGATAGTTGGTGTGTAAATAAGATGTATATGTGGGTAAATGGAAATGAAAACTTTATCCCTTGGAGATCTGTCAATAACAGGAGAGGTTGAAAAAGAATAAAAAGGTGCCAAGATATAATACAAGCCCCAAAAAAAGAAAAATCTAGGATTATAAGGATGGATCTAACTGTGTACCCACACAAATATTTTATGTATGTATTATGTTGTATGTATATGTTAAAGTATATGTTTTTATGTATGAAGAATCTATGAATTTTATATGAGATGCTGATTTTTCTTTTAAAAAGAGTTTGTAAAGATTTTTTCTATGAAAAGAATAAAAAACAATTTAAATACAAAACCACCCGCAAAGTGCCGCTGCATCTGGTATAAAGCCCTCTGGGCTTTCACACTGGAGATACAGCAGCGGCTCTTCCAGGGCGTTATTTTTAGCCGTTAAAGCACCTGCAAATCGCCTCAGTGTGAAAGGGAAACTAAAAACTAATGTAAATTTTGAATGGATGATGGAAAGTAAAACCAGCTGATGGTTTCATACATCTCTCAGGTAGACTACTGGTGAGATTGCTGCTCTGCTTCCTGGGACATACCCCCACTGTGCCCATTTTGAGGGGTTCCTATTATCCCGGATAAATCTATTATTTTATATTATGGAGAATGTAACAGAAGGAGTTGGAACAGACAAAGGTGGAAAGGAACAGACTTGGGAAACTACTGTATCTCAGGAAGGTCCCACTGTTGAAGTATATAAGACATATAAAGCTGGGGATGACTTAGGCCAACCATAGACGGTTGAATCTCTGCTGTTTCAGCAGGAACCAGCTGAGATTCGAACCATGTATGGGCAAGCTGAATATACCAAGTAATCGATCAATCAACTTAGGTACAACCAGCCTACCAAATTTTACTTGCGATTATTGCTAGCAGGTGCTATAGCCGCCTTGCAATAATCACTCTCTTCTCTTGGCGGGGAAGGCTCCCCTCCCCCCCTCCTGGAGAATACAATGACTCGGAAGGAGGAATTCACCTGTAAACACTGACTATGTTGATGGGGGGATCGTGCAAATTTCTTCCGTTGTTGCAAGAAAGAATTTCGCACCATCTATGGCCTACTTTAAATGTCTCTTATGAGTAGACTGACTTTTTAAATACAAATTGTTTAGAAGATAAAACGGGTCCCTTCTATGCATTTTATCATTGTATTTAGGTGTGTGCTTAGAGTTCATCTTTTATTATTGTGATATTACAACTAATTATGCATTACAATGATGTGCTTGAGTCATGCAAGACTCCGCCTAAGAACATGTAAATTGTCAGCTTTTTGCACAAAGTGTATGTCAAGCAAAAACCTGTTACAGCTTTTACCAACTTCCTGTCCAGATAAAACTAATATGAGAAAATCTCTCCAACTGTGCCCAGGATGGCAGTAAAAACCCAACAGGGATTCTAATCCTTCCCTCTTCATCCAGAGCTAGAAATACAATTTTTGGCTTGACATACATTTTATTATAACACAATTGTGGCATGTAAAGCTGAGTGTGCAGGTTTTATCTATTCATACCGGTCAGTCTATGATACAGTAGAGCTGTGTCTGTGTACTGGTGATCATGTACTATGGCATACATGGCAGGTGAATCGAACAGTTTCCCAATAATCAGATCTCCCGTATAAGTAAGATAAGTCCGGTCAGAACACCTAGCACTGACCACCAATATGGATGTGACGAATACAGGGCATTTACATTGTCATAGAACAATATGCAGGAATCCAAGGACACAAGCATGTAAGAGGCTATATAGCAGTGGTTCTCAACCTGGGGGTCGGGACCTCCTTGGGGTTCAAATGATGATTTGCCAGGGGTCACCAAATCCTGGGCTGTTCCTGAAGCCTGACACCTCTTTTGCAGCCACCCAGCACGGCTGTCCCTGGAGCCCACAGCCGCCCACTAGCCTCTTTGCAGCCGCTATTCAGTTCACAACATGGCAGGGGGGGGGGGGGGGGCAGAGACTCTAGGTCAGCTGACTGGTGAGGAATGTGAAGTGTGAGACATAGTGAGTAACACTACTATAGTTCCATTAAAAGTCCCCACTACAGTTCCCAGATCAGCAATGACCTTGATCAAGAGCACCTATGTTGGCTGATCAGAACTCTCCCACAGCACTGACACTCATCCCAACTCCCCACCCCCAAGGAGTAGGGGAAGGAATACAAATAGAGAATACGTGGAAAGGAAAGGAAAAGAGGGGGAACAACAAATAAAAAGGGAGAGAAAGATTAAGAGAAAGAGCAAGAAAGCGGCTAGATTGAGGGATGGAAAAAAAAAGAAGAAGAAATTAGGATGGAGAGATAAAAGGGAAGGTAAGGAGAACAAAGAGTGGTACATACTAAAATGTACCATAAGGGGTTTTAATACTTCACAAATGTAAGGGCTAGGGGCGCAATTTACTTGTTTTGCCTTGGGTGCTGACAACCCACGCTACGAAAATGTTTACTGTTAGGGGTCACCACAACTTGGGAAATTTTATCAAGGGGTCACGGCACTAGAAAGGTTGAGAACCCCTGCTATATAGAGTATGACAAGCAGGGGATTCCATGATGCAAAAACAAGGCAGCGTGAGGTGGCAAAGGCGCATTCATTTGGTGTATGACTTGTAGTGGGTATGACACTATACACAGTAAATGACATTACCAGAATATTTCAAATGACTGTTGGCTGCTTGGTGTGATTGCAGGTCTCGGGTGGATATCTTTGTTTGGGAAGTGGGAAAGACCAGCGCCATGTAGTATTCCTGTAGAGAAACCAACAGACGGATTAATGCAGATTATACACACATCAGAGGGCAATAGTACCGCGCCAGTTACACAGTAGTAACCAATCAGAATCAGTAAAGACAGTACTGTTGCATACTGGTCATTCCTACATCACAGCTTTGTACATGTGTCTGCTTCTGATGAGTTGTTAGTACTATGTAACCATTTCAGCCGCGGAGAATTTAGCTGCCAATGACGGGCCATTTTTTGTGATTCGGCACTGCGTCGCTTTAAACTGACAATTGCGCAGTCGTGCGACGTGGCACCCAAACAAAATTGACGTCCTTTTTCCCCACAAATGGAGCTTTTTTTTGGTGGTATTTGATCACCCTCTGCGTTTTTATTTTTTGTTGCTATAAGTTTCTTTCTCAGTTTAGGCCGATACGTATTCTACATATTTTTGGTATAATAATAAAAAAAAAATCGCACTAAGCGTATATCGATTGGTTTGCGCAAAAGTTATAGCGTTTACAAAATAGGGGATAGATTTGTGGCATTGTCATTATTATATATTTTTTTTACTAGTAATGGTGGCGATCTGCGATTTTTCTTTATTAGTATTTTCCGAAAATTACCAAAGTATACAAATAAATAATCAAACAAGTCCGTTGTCCCAACCGGAGCATAAAAACAAAGATTAGGTAGTTCAGTTCCATTGTAATGTAGGCGATCTTACAAGATATCAACAATACACAAGTTATAAATGTTAACATGTTCAGCACCAGCGGGAAGGGAGGGGAGGGTAAAGTGAGACTTGAGGTAGGGAGGAGGTGGGGACACCAGCAGGGTTGCAAATTAACGTTATTTTTATTGTGACTGACATTATGGCAGACACATCGGACACTTTTGACACTATTTTGGGGACCATTCCATTTATTACAGCGATCGGTGCTAAAAAAAAAATACACTGATTATTGTGTAAATCACATGGCAGGGAAGGGGTTAACCACTAGGGGGCGAGGAAGGGGTTAAGTGTGTCCTAGGGAGTGATTTTAACTGTGGGGGGGTGGGCTACCAGTGACACGACAGTGATCATGCTCCTGAAGACAGGGAGCACGTAGATCAGTGTCTGTCGTTAGGCAGACAGGGAAATGCCTTGTTTACACAGGATCTCCCCGTTCTGCAGTTCCGTGACACGATTCTTAGGACACCAGTGGACATCGAGCCCATGGGTCCCCGCGGGGGCACGGTCACGGAGCTCGCCGCGGCGGTGTGTGCCCGCCCGCATGGTGGCAAATTCAAAGCAACGTACAGGTACGTTGCTTCGCGCAGCTGTACCATTCTGCTAACGTATATCTACAGGCGGCGGTCGGCCAAGCGGTGAGTATTACTAAACTCAGGAGCCTGTATTCACTATATACTGGTCTCCTACAGTACACAGAAACATGGAACTGCAATTACTTTATAAATATAAATGCTAAATACCTTTTATCATCAGCAGTATATAGCAGTCTTGGGACTTCTATCAATGTCTGGTTGAAGTCCTCTGACTGTTCCTATGAGGCTAACCGCCTGGTCTGTACAGTGTTGATTGGCCCTTTGCGATCACATGCACCCTCCCAATTCATTTTTTTTAATTCTAGCAATACAAACTGAGAATGTCGGGAGTGTCCCCAAGGTTCTGTTCTATCAGCAGATGGATTGGGAACTGTTGAAGAAGGGGAGGATCCGAGAAGACAGGAGCAAACAGCCTTTTTACACAATGCGAAGAATTAACCCCTTCCACTTCCACAGTGAGTATAACAAGCATGCTTTTCTGCATATATATGATTTTATTGTTGTGGGTTTAGTGACACTCAAAACTCCATGTTTCATGTGAGTGCATCCATCTGCCTTGAAAAAGGTATCCTGCATGGTCCAAAAGCATTGGCCAGTGATAGCTGCTACTTTATGTGAATAAAGGACAAGATTCTCACTATACCGAGGTGTCTTTATAGAAACCGTGTCACTGGATGGCACTAGACTCGTTCCTGCTTTATCCAAATAAAATAATACTTTGGCTGTAGTTGGGCCAGCCTATTCGAAATGGGGACAGAACACCGTGATCATTCCATTCTCATATTTTATCATTTACATTGTGCTGATAGTTTTACAGAAAACACTGAACTATCTGCCCCTACAATCTAATGAGTCTCCCTCCCTGCCAGCACTGCCTTGATGAGATGTATACTGACAGTGCAGAGGTTGTATTCAGGATCACTCTTCAATGTGGGCAGCAGAGATTTATTTAGGTTTTGTGCTGCCCTAGGCCTGACTTAACTCGTTTACCCCCAATTTAATAATATGACCCACCCCTTTCTGTCAAAAGCCACACCCCTTGCGGTTGTACGACCCACCCTGAAATTTTCAAGTGGGGACACTAGCAGTGGCGTCTCCAGCTTTCATATTTAGGGGGGGCACATGGGGGACAGGGACAAAAGTAGGGGGGCCAACTATAAAATGCAATTATATATATATATATAATATATCTGGGGCCCTTTACTACGATCCCACTATGGGCCCTTTCATAGTTCTGCAGTGAGCTCCCTTCCTACTATACTGGGGCCCCCAGGGTGGCAGAAAAACAATAGATATATGTCACCAGCACACCAAGAAAATATAAGGGTCCAAAGCAGTGGGAGAAACTATCATTGTTTGCAAAGGTTGTCTTGCCCACGGGCCCTGGGGTTCTGTCCACAGTGGGGATCCCCAGCTGTCCTGTCCCTGCTATTTACAGCGCTGGTCTGGCATCTGTCTCCTTGGCAGCGGCGGCCAGTCTATTAGGACCTAGTGCTGGTGACATTATGGGTGCATGCAGGGGAAGGCTGGCACTATTGGTTATAGAGAGCGAGCCCCCAGCTGGTCACCTAGCAGCAGTAATGCTGTATAACCTTCTCTGTTGACATGCTGATCGGCATGTGATCCAGGTGATGTCCAGTCAGATCTAATAAACACAGTATTTATTAGCATCTAAGAGTACAACCACATTAAATATAATCAACCGTTATGATCAGCAGCCATTGTGGGCTCTATGCCTGTAAAGTGTGGGCTTTTGATCAATAAAATCACTGATATTTATGACTAGGATTTGACTAAGAGCATCACCTGGATTTGCATCCTGATCAGCATGTCAGAGAAGGGTCCACTGCTGCTAAGCAACCTGCAGGGAGCTCAACTGTCTACAACCAATAGAGATGGGCTCGGGTCGTTGTGTTTGAAATCCCACATGCCCGATCCCGCCAGGAAGCCGACACTCCCACAGTGCTAATCAATGTATGGGCTGCCTAAGAGCTAAGACCAGCCATAGACAGTTTAAATCTCAGCTGGTTCAGCAGGAAACTGGCTGAGATTTGAACCATTAATGAGCAGATTCTCTTATAATTATCATAGTGGTTGCTGTATAGCACTGGTGATAATCACTGTTTGTCGGAGAGAATATAATTGCTGGCAGGAGGGATATTCCCCTGTCACCACTGTCTGTTGAAGGGGGAATCATGCAAGGTTTTTCCTGCAATCTGTGGATGCAGGAAAGAAATTTGCACCGTATATTATCTGCCTAACTGAAAGTGAAAGTAAATTGTGAATGTTTTGAAAGAACAGGAGAGGGGGAGGGAGGACAGATGGGGGGAGAGAGAAGGATGGAGATAATGTAGTTCAGTGATTACAGTGTACTGCAGTCTGCAGTGCACACACTCTTAAACACGGTCCAGGCTAGAATATCTGGTTGTGTGAGCACTCACATTATGCAGTGATGGCGAGCAGAGGGAGGGGGAGGAATCCCCCGTAGAGCTGACTGGGGATGCTCTCCCTCTCGGGGAGCAAAATACAAAAATTGCAAAAAATAATAATTTTTTTTTTTTGGGGGGGCACATGATGGGGCACAGCATGATGTTGGGGGGGGTCAGGGCCCCCTCTGGCCCCCCCCCTAGGGACGCCCCTGGACATAGTTCTGAGGTCCTGGGGGGGGGGGAGAAGGACAATGAATTCCGTTCATTTGCATACATTTTCCTCTCACTTCCTGTTTAGCTATGGGGCAGGCAGGAAGTGAAGGGAAATCTCTGCAATGGGGCAGGGATGGTAAAAAATAAACTGACAGGGGCTATAACCCCCCTTACTCAATCCAAAAAAAAAAAAAAAGTGTGCTTACAGTAGAACTCATAGGCAACATTTTTCTGTAATTTTATGGATGAGACTAAGAAGATATAACCATGCCAGTGGTGCAGCAGAAAACATATGACACAGTGAGGAATGTTTGTGGTCCAGGATGATAGGGACAGTCAACATTAGAAGAAACTCCCCCACCCCCCCACAGTTGCAGAATGCCACCCGCCCGCATGCCGGAAGCAGTGCGGCCGCCTTTATGGGGGCACTAGACTAATTTGCCTATGAGCCCAGTCCGCCCCATAAGACTGGCGCTACACTAATAGTGTAGCGCAAGCTGGCGGGGACTCTTTCCGTGCTGCCCCCCTTCAAAGTTCTGTCCTAGGCTTGGGCCTTGTTGGCCTAAGCCAGGATACAGCATTGCCTGGGGGTCCCCAAGGAATTCCCTTAATTTGCAGGGGTTTCCTCTCACTCCCTGTTTGGCTATGGGATAGGACATGAAGGGAAATCTCCGCAATAGGACGCATATGGCAAAAAATAAATCTGACAGGGTCCCTTACTCTATAAAAAATGAAAAAAAAAATTATATTTTAAATATAGATATAAACTTT
Source organism: Rana temporaria (assembly GCF_905171775.1). Lineage (NCBI taxonomy): Eukaryota > Metazoa > Chordata > Amphibia > Anura > Ranidae > Rana > Rana temporaria. The sequence continues at coordinate 366,349,847 of NC_053493.1, read as the reverse complement.
GAAAATCATAAAAGAGATAAGAAATCTGTCTCGCAGTCCTATGGAAAAGAGGCGGGACTTGCACCAGATTTATGTATGAGTTGGTAAGGTATTAATGAATCTGTTTGCAGAATTGTCCCAGACAGATTCTTGCTGTGACACAATACATGTGCGACAATTTACTCCAATATGGAAGAGGTCTTATTTACCTTCACAACTCTAGTCATTAATATGGCGGTACTTTGAATTTGCTGCAAACAAATGGTGACTGACTACGTGAATTTGTTGACACATCGGTATGAACAATGAACATGTTGCAGGGTTTCATGAGTTTGGCACAAGGCTTCCGACCACATCACACGCCAGAAATGACTCACAAATTCCCCCAAATCATGGTGACTAGGAAAATATATTCTTTTTTAAGAAAAATATTTGATTATGTTTTTTTCCTTGTCTTGTCTTTGGCAAAACCTCAATCATGTTGGAAAAACAAGGTGAGTTCTGGTTCCACACACTGTCCTCGCCTTGCTGCCGGAGTCATCTGAGTGCAGAGCTTGGGCCTTGGATGTACAGATCCCTAACATGATGTCATTTGTCTGGAAGCAAATCCTGCAGCGTGTAGCTAATTCTTCCCTGTTAAAATGCAATGGCGATGCACTTAACCCTCATGATCTTGCATTAGCTCAAATCCCAAAAATGACTGTTTGAAAGCCAACTTATATTAGCAAATTAGAGGAAACCTTATACTCTTGAGAGCTCTCCATCTCGAATGGTATCACACACATCGTTTATACAATTTATACAGGAAAGGGGGGAGAAAAAAAAAGAAGACAGAAACCCATTTTAAAACGAACGTCCTCTGTTAAAAATAAAATTCTTCTCTCTATGTGTCATGGATGTAAAAACTGGAACAACAAACGTTTGCCTAGATACAGAATTTATAGAGAAGTTACTTAATCCAGCTGTTAAACATTGATACATATAGGTTTACGAGCCCCCCCGAGACGTGCGGTTTCGTTGATGGTGCTCCGAGAGTGCCAGCAAGCGCAGGGCGAACGTAAGAACTATTTAAACAGATCTCGATGTGGAAAATGGAGAGGCGAGGAAGATGCAACATCGTGCGCATTCTGAAAGCTTGTAAAGGTTTAATAAATGAGGCATGGTCATTAGACCGAGAATTAGTGGATTGTAAAACCTTCAGCGATACTATAAAACGCTTTTACGGGGGGTTTGAATGCCCTGGAACGCCAGAGACGACAATCTGTTCTGCTCAGATGGGACGGAGATTTTCCACTGCTGAATATAACATCCCAGTTCATAAAGATCACAGAGCCGGGAAAAAGTTACATTTCACCATGGATTTCATGTACATTAAGTACATTCTAAAGCAGCAGCCTGAAATCCAATAAGACTCAAAATTCACCATCTTCAACACCCTAGTTCCATTATCACTGCCTTATACCATCTGCCATTACTTTTATTACCTGTATATTTTATGTAAGAATCTAAGAATATAGGCATTTGGTTTATTTTTGTAAGACATCTGGGTTTATTTCAAGGCAAAAATGAAGAGTGAAGTGTATGTCATAGTGCACAGCAACCCGTAGTTTGGTGACCCCCAAAAGCTTCCCATATCCTCATCTTCAAATAAGCCTGGAAAAGTGCAGACCTAAATGTTCTCTGGTTCAAGACACACCCTCTTTCTGAGCCCACTGTAACTCCGCCCACATTACAGTGCATCCTGGGAGCAAGGCCATGTAAAGTTTACTATAAAATAAGGATTTGTTTTAACAGAGTAGACTTCGTGCCTGCTACAATTGCAGAGTATTGTGGAAGAGATTACAATTCACTGACAGACCAATCAAACCTTGCCAACCACCCTATAGCGTTTTAGTTCTACAGGGCAAGGTACTGTTTGCAGGATCACGTATATATATATACTTGATCCTGCGCATCCAGGTAGTGGGTGCAAATGTGCGCTGACCGCAGCTCGCTCCCGCTGTGATTATACACAGCAGGAGGCTGAACATGGGTATGGTGGACTCATTGTTTGCCGGCACTATCGATCATCCTGCAAAGAGGCAGAATGGCAGTGCAAGGTTCTTAAAGGCATGGATGAGGGAGTTTTGGGGGTGGAGGAACTTGACTGGTCTGCACAGAGTCCTGACCTCAACCTATTAAACACCCTTGGGGATGAATCAGAGTGTAGACTGTGAGCCAGGCCTTCTCATCCAAACAAAGTGTTGACCTCACAAAAGCACTTCTGGAAGAATGGTCAAACATTACCATAGACACACTCCTGAACCTTGTGGACAGCCTTCCCAGAAGAATTGAAGCTGTTATAACTGCAAAGTGTGGGTCTAATCAATACTGAACCTATGACTGGGATGCCATTAAGTCATGTGCGTGTAAAGGCAGGCGTCCCAATACTTTTCGTAATATAGTGTAGGACAGAGAAGAGCGATTAAGCTCTAGTACTGGAAACCATTATCCACACCCAGGTAGTCCACGTGTGTTATCAGCATGGCGTCAGATGGAAAATAGACAGTGACTGCATACAACTTGGAGGGGACCATTGTTATCCCAGAGCTACGTCAATCCAAAACAATAGGATGAAGAATAAAGGCATCAACATGGGCCTTATTGGTTGCATAATTTACTGCTCAGTGTTTGCCTAATTTTTGTATTTTAAACACACTTTTTTTGGTCATTCATCATAATAAGTAAGAGAAACAGTCAACATAGGGAAGTTTCATAGTGAAAGTTCAATAGTGCAGATATATTAACATGTACAAAGTGTGGAATGCATTTGTATGTAACAATTATTTGTTTCAATGGACTTTTCGATTCACAGAAAATGCTACACTGACATATATTTTTTAAATAGCACATGGATATAATTTGGCTACATAGGAATGCATTGTAATGTAGGAAGCCGTGTGTATTGTAATTCAGAAATTCAAGAAAAAGGAAACGTAGTGATCGGCACGAAGGGTCTATCAAATCTGTGTGTGTCCATTATATCACAACATACCTGTGCTACTGTATAAACTGGTTCATAACTCATAACTGGTTATTTTTTTAAATAAAGAAATTAGGTGAAAGAAACATCTTTAGGTTGCAACTGACTGATCCGTGTCTTCCATGTAGCAACACCGGCGTTTCTTACCATATCCGGTCTGTGACACCAGCTCAGCTGCTCCTCCAATCGGTTTGGTTAAAGACACCAACAATCCCTTTCCCAACACCGGAAGATAACACCTTTGGCTTTGTGTCCGGCTGATCCCTGAGCCTCAGAGGTCCTCTGGAAGTTCAGCATGGGCTGGTCTACTATGCCAGCTATCGCTCTGGATGAAGGAAACACATTGTATGATTTACAAGAGAATGGGGAAAAAATCCAGGCAGAAACAATGATAGAATTGTGTCATATTTCTTCCAGTTATACACTTCAATCATTTCATAGCAGGGGATTACGTCCTTGTTACCAATCTAACAAAACTTTGTTCAAAATTAGGCATTTGTCAAAAAAACTAAATGTCACAACCTAAAACCCCAACTTTCTATTCAGATTCAGATTGAAACAGGGAATTGTTTTAAAACACAATTTTTTATTATATTTTTTGGAGTCTGTGGTCTAATGGAAAGATTTTTTTTTTTTAATTCCTGTCCCGTAGACAAATCAGAAAATTAAAATCTCTTCAAAGTGAAGAAATCTTTCGTTAGCTGATCAAGAATTCCTCTCCATTCCTGTTCCAGGGACAACTCAAATTTTGGATTCGCCATAACTTTTAGTTATGAACCACATGCAGTCCAGTGCATTTTTTTTTGCATGAAAAATGCATAGAAAATAGTAGGTTATATGGTTTTCAATGGCATAGTTTACACCAGTGCTTGCAGATCCAGTGTGTTCCAAGTTCCAGAAAAAAGTAGATATTTTTTTTCTCGCACTGGACTGTACTGGAACGCTTAAGGCCCCTTTCACGTGTCGCGGACCGTATGTCCGCTTTTTCATCCATCCGTTTTGCAGGTGAAAAAGGGGACATACATTGGTCCCTATGTGATTGCGGGTGTCAAGCGGATAAACATCCGCTGACACCCATAATCACCCGCCTCCGCAAAGATCCGATTTTGCGGACGGAAGAAAATTCAATTTTTTCTTCTGTCTGCGGATCGGATAAACAAGGACACACGGTCCGTGTTCATCCGATCCCCCATAGGGGACCGCCCTGTCAGCCGCTGGCTCAGCAGGGATATACGGAGCGATCCCAGCTGAGCTTACGAACACACGGAGGCGGATCATTACTGATCCGCCCCGTGTGAAAGGGCCCTAAAACGCATCAAAAATGCAATGGTACACACCAAAAATGCATGGAACACACATGTGCTTATTTAGGGTTAAGAAAAAATGCACTGGACTGCAACAAAAAGGAACAAAAAACGCACTGCAACGCATCAAAAAAGCATAAAAATCGCATCAAAAACACGCATTCAGAAAAGAATCTCAAACACATCCGGTCCCAAAGACAATAGCTCCCAAGACAAGAGGAGAGGGTGAAAAATGGGGAAAAAGACAAACAAAAATACCTGACAGGTTTAAAAATCTTTCCGACTTCATCCAAAACTTTAAAAAACTGGCTTGAAGTGGAGGTTCCATCAAAAAACAATTGTGCTTTAAACTGTAGCTTACGACTAAGAAAGAAAAAAAAAAGAAAATATTTTTTTTATCATCTGGAAATGCGTGTTGCTATGCGGTCCATGAAATCTGCCTTTGAAACCACCTAGGATTCTGACATCATCTCCCTCTAATGCTCCTGGGAAATGTGTGTCATCATTTCCCAGGATGCAGTGCGCTGTCCAATTATCACTCCCATCAAGACTTCCAGGAAGTAAGGGCCAGATTCACCGCCGTCGTATCTCTGTTTCTATCTATGCGATGATTCATAGAATCAGTTACGCATAGATATCCCTAAGATCTGACAGGTGGTAATAGTTTTACACTGTTGGATCTTAGTTGTAAACCAGCGTCGGGTTATGCAAATTAGCAGTTAGGGCGATCCACTAAATTTTTTCCCGTTGTTACGTCGCCGCAAGTGTTAGTTTGCCGTCGCAAAGATAGGGTACCTTTTACAAAGTGTAACTTAGTACACCATGTAAAAGTTGTACCGTCTTTCCCGCGTCGCTTTCGATTTTTTTTTTTTTTTTTTTTTCCGGCGCAAGTCTTTTTTAGCCGTCGCGATTCACAAAATGTCGGCGCGTCGTAACTTCGCGCAAAGCACGTCGGGAAAATTTGCAACGGGAGCATGCGCAGTACGTCCGGCGTGGGAGCGCGCCTAATTTAAATGGGACTCGCCCCATTCGATTGGGCCCGCCTTGCGCCGGACGGATTTAGGATACCCGCCGCACATTTCCTGGTAAGTGCTTTGTGGATCGGGCACTTAGCCAGAAAATTTGCGGCCAGTGTAACCTAAATCGTTACGCTGCGCCGCCTGGCTGTGAATCTGGCCCTAAGTGCCTGTAGGCTTCACAATGCCCACAGCAAAATGACAACGGTTGTAGATATAGTTTTATAAACTATCTTTTTTGAATATCTATGCGGATCGGCGGCGGATTGTAAAATAGTAAGTGACCAGATTTATATTATAAAAACGCAGGATGAAAGGCCATACATTTAAAAAAATGCTAATTGTGGTTGGAACTCCGCTTTAAGTTTTTGTTTTTTTGTATAGCTTAGTCTTTATGTTTATTTACTAGCTCAGGATTACAGTGAAAGAACACCAGATAACATAGGTGGGGTGAACTCTGACCATATCCAACTCGACTGGGGGACCCAAGCAGTAAGCACACCCCACCATTGTTGTGCCTTCACCATCTGGAGCCTCCCTTGTTCATCTAGAGCAGCTGTTTATAACCAGAATACAATGTAAAGTACAATACATGAAAGCCTCTTATGACCTGTGGACTGAGGGACTCTTATGTGATCCTGTGTGTTCACCCAAGTATATCCACTATGGGTAGACTTTAACCGGAGTCATTTCAACACAGTCTTATATCAGACTTGGGTGGGAGAGTACAGCTATGCACAACCAAGCAGAACATGGCAGAACTAACATATAAAGACAATTATATATAGAGCTTGTTAGTGTATTAAAGTAAAATGGACTTTGCTTAGCAAAATTGGAGAGCAGAAAGGCATATTGTGCTCAATCATCCTATAAACTGCTGGTGTAATTTGTTTTTTATCTGTATTAGGTTACATGCACACAGCTGCACACGGGCGGCCACCGGCAAGTTTCAGAAGATTCTTGCCAGTGGTTCTAAATGCTGCATGCAGACGCTGTGTGTGAAAAGCAGCAGTTGTCAGTGGTGGCTGATATATACAGTAAGTAAAGTGCTGCATAAATTGATGGTGCCTGTGTAAATAAATAGCACAGAATACAGTTGTATCCAGAGGTGGCATTTTGCTGCCCATGTGAAATGTAGCTTTTATGCCTCGTACACACGATCAGAATTTCCGATGGAAAAAGTCAGACGGATTATTTTCATCGGATATTCGACCGTGTGTATGCCCCATCAGACTTTTTATGTCGGAAAAACAGAGTTGGAAAGAGAACATGTTCTCTTTTTTTTTTCTATCAGAAATTCCGTTCGTCTGTATGGAATTCCGACTGAGGAAAAACGTTTTGAACAATTTGAACGGAAACAATTTGACGCATGCTCGGAAGCATTGAACTTCATTATTCTAGGCTCGTCGTAGTGTTGTACCTTACCGCGTTTTTGACGGTCGAAATTTGGTGTGTCCGTGTGTATGAAAGACAGCTTGAGCGGAATTCCGTCAGAAAAACCAGTCAGAGTTTATTCTGACGAAAACTCAGATCGTGTGTACAGGGAATTAGAAGAATGACAGCCAATAGTCTGTCAGGATGGACTTTTTCCCCATGGAAAAATACAATGCATACTGGAAAGTTCTGTGCCTCATCCTGCAATGATTTGTACTTTAATTACGGAAAGAATGTAAACGGATGAAGTGGATGAAGTGCACTGCCCCCCCCCCCCCCGCCACATATTTCGAGTCAGTTTTGTCCACCTGCTGCATGTAAGACCTGCAGTTAGCAGCTGCAATGCGCTCAGTGATATACACACTGCTGGAAAGAGCCTGCTTCCAAGGAAAGACATTATTCATCTCTCCACTGAGTCACAGAACAGTACCATTGACCAGCCAAACACATGACATATCTACTCCTGCCTTTACCAGTCTTTGTTGTTTAAAAACCAACCAGCTCATGAAATCCGATCATCTTGGACTCAGGGACCGAAACACTTATTGCTCTGGATTGAATGAGAGAATATTAACTTTACCATGGGACACAGTTTAATGATATGCTTTTTATTCCTCTCCTCTTGTTTTTCTGCAGAAAATTTTGGACTGCAGGGATTAAAAGCTTTTGTAGTGGAAGGTGAATTCAAAAAGCTGTCACTGCCACAGCCAGACCTGCTATCTCAATAACACAGAAATACTTTGCGTCCTGCATCATGGTTGCAGACATCAATGGGGAATCTATGGCCGCTATTTGCTTTGCGATAGCGTGCATCGATCTACGTGGGGGCTCCATAAAGATGCTTGGAAAGGGAATGTTCTCACGGGCTTGTCTGGTTTATCATCATCATGGACGCAGCTCTCAGTTCTAGCCCAGGTCTTATGTATTGTACACATTAAATATAATGCACAGCTTAGCGGTGTACTCGGCCTGCACTGACCCTGGAGACAGATAACGGACTACAAAGAAGATCTCATCGTGCTCTCTCTCAAGTCCTGGCTGTAGATTCAGGTCAGAATGAGGAAAAATACTGCTGCCAAAATGTAATGTTAGTTTTCACACTTGTACTCCCTTTAGTGAGTAGGGTAGAACAATGTGAATGGACTCTTTTCACATGACCAGGGAACATTCTGCTGGAAAATTTCTGAAGCTTAGGCTGTGTGAAAATGGACAGCAGCTCCCTTACCAAGGCCCCACCGCTCGGGGCAGAAATGAATGTCCTTCCAGACAGGGTCAGATTTCTCAGAGTGTCCCCCCCACTCCTACACAAGTCGAGTTTTGAACCTTAGTAACAAGATCAGAAGTCCACACAAGACAGGCCAAGGCTGGGGACAGAGAACGCCGGGAACGACGTCCATACTTAACATTGGCTGCGCCTCCTAATAGCAGGAGCAACGTTACGACGAAAACGACTTACGCAAATGACGTAAAAAAACTACCGCCGGGCGCCACGTACGTACGTTTGTGAATCGGCTGTAAGTAGGTAATTGCATACTCTACGCTGAAAACTACGGGAGCGCCACCTAGCGGGCCAGCGTGAGAATGCACCCTAAGATACGACGGCGTAAGAGACTTATGCCAGTCGTATCTTAGGCTAATGTCGGCGTATCTAGCTTTCTGAATACAGAAAGTAGATACACCGGCGCAGATTTGAATTTACACGGCGTATCTATGGATACGCCGGCGTAAATTCTATCTGAATCTACCCCAGACAGTTTACTTACTGTGCATCAGTAGTACTAAAGCTGTGTACTCTCACCCTACTCTGATAGTTGTACGGTTCAAGATGTACAGATCCAGGGTGGGTGAACTATGAATACACAGCACACTATTCAGTGCTAGGACAGGGTTATTCAAGGTCCAAGGTGAAAATGCCAAACTGCTCCCCCTCTCTCAGGTTTAATATAGATGAATCAATGTATTTTCAAGAGAAGAAATAATTTAAACCAGAGGTGCCCTACCCACTGGCACACCGGTAACCTCAGGAGGTGGCCGCCACCTCCTGCTCTGGGATGGCAGATGGGCAAGTTCAGATTGTGGTTCCTGACCTGCCATCCGCGAGCATCAGTGTGAATGGAGCTGGCACTAGAGAAGGAAGCATGGGGCTGCAGTAGGGAGCAGAGCCAATGCTTCCGGCATAGCACTGGCTCCTGTCACAGGCGAAGCAATACTAAATGCACTCCGCCTGGGACAGCAGCCACCAGTAGTACAGTACCTACCAGCAGTACCAGCCAGCAGTACCCACCAGCAATCCCAGCCAGGAGTACTTGACAGCAGTTGAAGACAGCTAGCAGCATCTGCTAGACATACCTGCACTGGGGGACAGCCAGCAGAAGCCGCCAGCCAAACCCATCTTGGGGTACAGCCAGAAGCAGCTGCTAGCCATACCCACCCTGGGGGACAGCCAGCAGCAGCCATCAGCCTTAGCCACCTGAGGGGCAGCCGCAGCCCCCAGCGATACCTGCCTGGGAGACAGCAGCAGTCAGCGATACCTGTAGGAATCCTGAGGAAGAAGTTAAGATTAAGGTCAATTTTTAATTAAAATCAAACAGCAATGGGCATATCTGTTCTCTACATTGGTACACTAGCTACATTGGGCTGCTTTTAAACTGATCTGCAGGTGCAGTGCAGTGTACCTGCGGGTTACCTGCACTGAGGCATAGACTTCTGTTATTACCTGCAGGTTTGGTGTGCTTTCTAAAACTGAACCATAACTCCTGAATGCTGGAGTTTTGGTGCACCAAACCTGCAGGATACAGTATAATGGAATTCTATGGCAAAGTGAAAGTAACCTGCAGGAAAGCCACCCGCAGCGCATCAGTGTGGAAGCAGCCTTAGGCCCCTTTCACACAATCGGTCCGACTGGGTCCTCATGTACATATTTCAAGCAAACACTATAGGATCCCACATTCACCTCTATAGATCGGCAGATGTAAAGGAATTTGCGTCCTTTTACACCCGTCTATCTGCAATCTGATCCGCTTAAAAAAACAGAAGGGGATCTGTCCCTTTCCAATTGGGCGGATCAGATCGGATGGCCCATAGAATAGGGTTGGCTGTGACGGTATCTGCCCTGCATATGCAGAGTGGACACGAACCTGTCATCCTCCCACTCTGCTCATTGTGGCCCGCGACCGGTTACCAAGTCGCTAAAGTGGCCCTCGCTCTTCAAACGGTTGGGCACCCCCGATTTAAAGCCCATTTAAAGAAAAAATGCTTGTTTAGGTCTAGGGTACAGGGAAAAGCAGTTTTACTTGCTGTACCTGATCCTCTGCTTCCCCATGGAAGTAGAGGATCTCTTCCCTCCTCTAGTGGTAAACTGTCCTTCAGTATCCTCATGTCCAATGCAGTATGTAAGGTATGGGCACTGCTTTTTACTTAATAGCGGATATATCAGATTTGGGTGTGAGAGTTCAGCTATGCACTACAATACCTGAACATAACAAAACTAAGCATATAAAAGACAATTTGATATAGAGCTTGCTAGTATATTAAAGGATAAGTTCATCTTTGGGAACATGTTACATGTTCTGTCCGTTTTTAGGGTAGAACATGTAACATGTTCCTGATCCTGCAGCCGCTGTCTGTGACAGCAGGTCAGGGATCTTCTCCCCATACCAGCTGTACCTATTTGAAAAGAGTGTGGCTGTGCCCACATGGCTATATCATTGATTCACAGATCCTTTTGCGGCTGTTGGCTTGTAGTTCTCAATGAATACTAGGGCGCTTTTGAGAACTCTAGTAGTTCATTGAGTCTTCCCGTCTTTGTGAAACTGCCTGCCCGTACGATGTAGCAGACAGCTTGCACTGACAGTCTGTAGGAGTCCTGCATTGCACCCACAATCTTCTAATCACAGGTGCAATGCTTTCCAGACTACTACAAAAAAAGTTGTAAATGCAAATTTTTTTACCTGCAAAAAAACATGCATTAATTATTTTATTTTTTTCTTTAAGTAAACTTATCCTTTAAAGTAAACTGGACTTCGCTTAGAAAAATTGGAGGACAGAAAGGCATGTTTCACTTATCCTATAACCTGCTATGCAATCTTTTTTAAGCAACAATCACACGGCTGCTCACAGGCGGCCACTTGTAAGTATCAGTAGATTCTTATTGGCGGTTGTAAATGCTGCATGCAGACACTGTGCGAAAAGCAGCAATTGTCAGCGGTGGCTTTTAGATTGGTACTCCGCATAGATTAATGGCTGGTGGCAAAGGAGCATAGAGTAGGGTGACCACATTTCCAAACTACAATTCAGGGACACTCTCCCTTCCCAAAAATTAGCTTGTGCTGTAACGAATCACAGCACAGTGATTGGACACAAGAGGCGGGATTTATGATTTCTCTAATCACAAACAGGGGGCGGGACTGTGCTCCTCCAGGCATTTCCTGCCAGGACAAGTACTGTCAGTGAGTAAAGCGGTGATGTGGCGGCCTTTTTTGGGGGCATCAGATTGGCCCAGGAGGGGGTGGCTGTGTCAGTTTCATTCCGGGACACTGTATTGTCCTGGAATGAAGGTGCTCAGGACAGACCTACAAAATGCGGGACTGTCCCGGGCAATCCGGGACACATGGTCACCCCAGCATAGAGAGACAAGGCTGCAGGGACTGGAGTGCGCAGAGGATCAGGTAAGAAAAACTGCTTTTTCCGGTACCCTAGACCTAAACGTGCACTTAACCCTTGTCTTGTGAAGGGCAGCCTCTCAGCAAAGGAAGATTTTTTGTTTTTCTCAGAGTTCAGTTTTAAGGCCTCATTCACACAGGCACAGAGGCCCATAGACTGTGAATCAGCCTTGTGTTTATGCAATTTGGACCAAAAGGTGCAGTGTGGCAGCAGCCCATTTGAGTGTATGAGGATGCAGCGGCTGCATAGACACAGCTACTCATCCTGTTTTCATAGAGGTGCAGGGGCAGGTAAGTGGCCCCAAACGCACACTGTCTGTGTTCAGAAGAAGGATATTTTTTGTGATATTAATTTATCAATTTATTTATAATCCCATGTCTTAAAGTTTTTTCTAAGCATGAGATATTTCTTTTTATGTTTGTGACCAGTAACTCCACTATCTCTAACTTGATATGTTGGCTACTTACTGTATACTAGTTCAGTGTTCAAGTTCCCCCCAGAGAGACAATGGTCTGACTTCAGATGCTGTACAGTACGTAGACGAAGCATGTGCAATGAGAAGTTTTCCTTGTGGGTTTGATCTGGCATACTGCCCCACAGGCTACAGCAAAACAGCAGGGAAACCACTGCAGCTATGACCAACATATATGGCTGTAATTATAACAGTCACTTTTTTAATGGACAGGAAAACTGCTGTGTGCAAAAAAAAAACATGCTTTCATGAAGGGCCATCAGCTCATTACATCCCACCAAAACACCAAGGACTGTGTTTAGTTTGAGCTGATCAAACATACTGAAATGGACTGCCAAGTTGTGCCCCAGCACCCCCTCTGATGACCATTCCGTGTTGGTACAGAGTTCAATAAGCAGCATCGGTCCAACACACAACCATCTTGGGGGGGCTGATTATCCTTTAAGAGTCACCCTGCTGAAGTAGACAGTGTTTGTGTGACAAACCTCTTTACAGGTTACATGCTGTAGGTGCAACAATGCAGGACGGATGGGAGATACCCAGTCAAGCTCCAGATTTATGGCCTGGGACCACAGGGACAATGGTTTTAATACAAAAAAGGTAAGTGTGGGCCTTATTGGGCAGTGTCAGTTTGATGAATTCTCAAAGTGACAGATTCACTTCCAGTAAAAAAAATAAAAGAAAATAATAAAATATATTTTTTTCTTTTACAAATAAATTCAGCTAAATCTTTGATATGAATAAAAAGCAAGTATAAACTTCTGCAGGTTCACAGACTCTTCTGCCAGTGCAGTGACATGGTGCTTGCATCCTGGGCCACAGAGGTCATCACACGGCAAAGAGACAGATTAACCTCAGCAAAACCCTTGAACGGAATTTGCTGGGATTATCACATGACGCTGCCCACATCATCATACACCAGTACGTAAATCACTTCCAGCATTTCTGGCCCAGCATGTAACGTTTCCCGACTTCCTCTGGGGACCATTCTGAGGTTTGTGGTTGCAATTTTAGGTCCAATGTAACGCAGATTAGGAAAGTCTACAAACCCATACAGAGTCATCTCTCGCGACCTCTCGCCATGGAATGCTTTTGGTCACTTTGATCTTGAAGCCTTGAGATCATGGAAGGAAGACCGCAGCTCAGAGCTCAGCTAGTGCCACATGAAGTACAACACGATACGGTACATGTGTACATCTCGTGCATGCCTGTATATGTCAACACACCCAGCAAGCCAACACCAACAAAGTAGAGACCACAAATGAGCTGAAGCCAGGCAAACAGCTAATGAAGACGCATATTCCTAATTTTAGAAAATCAGTCTAGAGCAAAAAACTGCTGCCACATGATAAATCAAACCAGTGACAGCACAGCACATTCTTGTATTAATATAGAAATAAAATGATTTAAAATGATATATGTCTGATGCTAAATCATTCACATAGCAGACAAGTACAGATGTCCTCTTTCTTCCAAAGGAGGAAAGACTTCTGGGAAAGATTTCCTGTTGGTAGAAGCTGAAGGACAGGCAAAGAGGATTTACAGCAGGAAAGTCCACAGACACTGCCCACCAAACACATCAAGAAGTGATGTCACACACCACTGCCTCCCAGCTTCTGAGTGTGAATAGCAGTATAGCTGGCCTTCACACTAAGTAGCATTCATTTGAAATATAGTGCTACCCCCTGAAGGAACCGCTAGTTAAGATTGGTCCCTCTGTTGCTGGCATCAACCTTCTCAATTGCCTCTCCGACACACAAGGCCGAATGCACAAACATACAATTTTACAGAGAAATCGCTGACAGTGACATTAGTACCCAGCTACAATGCTATTTAAAAAAAACACAAACACCAAACAAAGTAGTAAAACAAACTAATGTATTGTCATCAAATAAAGAAGGTAAGTGAAGACAGGGATGAAAGAAATAATAATAGAAGCAATACACTTAAAATAAATAATAATTGTGAGCAATTGAGCCCACGTTTCCCCAATGAGCTTAAACTGTAACCGAGTCACCTATAGTATAATAAGGGCAGCGAAAAACAGATAGTATAAACCCCTGAAGGGGGAGGACTTGGAGTGACTTTGCTAGGTCTAAACCTGCCTCCGGTGTTCAGAAAGGTGAAAAATTGCTAAAGTCCATGTAATTACTGTAAAACAGAGAGGAAAAAATCTCCAAAAACGAGACAAAAAAAATTGTTATTTCTGCCGGTGTGGTTGGGGATTGTTCAGGGGTGCGCTAATGGTGATGCCGAGTGGCTTCCAGATACCCCCCCATTTCAAGGAGGTGGGGACTTGAGGAAGAGTTCTGGCAGGAATAACTTGAACAAGGCTAAACAGTAATAAAAAGGGCAAGCAACAAGTGCAGGGAGGCGTTAAGTGGATCTAATCTAATAGGGTAATCCAGCACAGGTAATATGGCAATTGTTTAGGGGTAGGCTGTATTAGTGCGAAACTTGCCTAAGGAGCCTGGATGGCAAACTGCGTAACTCGAGTCTCAAATCAAGGATCGTTTTCGGCCTTCAGTGATAAGAAAATTTGAAGGAGCATGATGGAATTTTTTTCATTAAACACAAGGGTGTTTACCAGTGTATGTGGTTTTCATTTTGGCAAATCCATATAAATTCCAAAATGTAATGTTACAGGCACTTCACCACAGGCGGACTCTGCCTGCTAAGTAGGGAATCTGTCCGTGATCCCCGCTGAGCAGGCAGATGGCTTGTCCGTGTCTGCTCCGCTTATGCAGAGCGAACACAGACACAGCTCGCTCTCCTTTATGGGTGGTCGGATGTAAATGGACAGGTCAAATGAACCTTAAAACTACTTTTGAACATTCAGCAAGACTTCGAATGTATAGAGAATTCTCATTCATAAATATTCTAGTGTATGCAGACCAGCTTATGAAATAAAGTCTTCTACTTATTAACATTCTTCTTATCTATACACACTAAGAAGCTGTGAGATGGTCTGAATGACGTCAGGTAGCAGACATGGCAACACATTTCAGACTTCAGGAGAGCTTTTACCCAAAAGTCAAGATAATAAGTGAGATTTTAGCCAGCCATAACAGGATCGAAATTTGAAATGGTACAGCAGGGACTTTATGTCTATGTACAGATTAACTGAATAACACAGATTATTTCATTTCAATGGCATCTGAAAGTCAGTGTCGAATATGTAATCCCTAAAGTTGATATGTTAAAAGCAGAAAAAATGGGCATCACAGTTTGTGTATGGAGCTGTGTAGCCGCAGAGAGGTCAGGGTGTCCACAGCCAAAAGTGCCTACAATTGGTACATGGGCATCAGAACTAAAGCAATGGAAGAAAGTGGCCTGGTCTAATGAATCACATATTCTTTTACATCATATGACTGCCTGGGTACATGTGCATGGGGAGGAGATGGTACCAGAATGCAGCATAGGAAGTAGGCAAGATGGCAGAGGCAGGGTGATGATTTGGACAATGTTCTCCCTGCCACACTGCAAAAATGGTTCAAGAACGGTTTGGGGAACACAACAACGAGCTTTAAGAGGCCTCCAAATTCTCCAGATCTCAATCCATCGAGCATCTGAGGGATCTGCTGGACAAAAAAGGCCGATCCGTGGAGGCCCCACCTCACAACTTACAGGGCTTAAAGGATCTGTTACTGGTGGCATGGTGCCAGATACCACAGCCTACCTACACAAGTCTAGTGGCTTCCATGGCGCAATGCATCAGGGTTGTGTATAAATGTCCCTTAACTGTACCTTGCTTGTGTACTGGAGTCACCTATGCCTTCTTATGATGCTGCTGTTTTTTTTCATTGCAGTTATTGAAAGAAGACATTACAGAGTGGGGGATACATGTACTCCTCTGTGAAGCACGGAGCCCCAGAAGCCCGAGTGGGGCTTCAACCCCTATTCACTGCCCACTTTTCATCTGAATAAATCATATTACAGAAAACCTACAGTAATACTACAAGAGACGAGACGAAAGAAAATATTGCTTATGAATATGTATTTATGTACTCTTCTCAACATATTTTATTGAAATTTATTTGTATTTTTGTAATTAAATTTATATTTTTTATAACGAAAAATGTCCCTGTGATTGCCTTTGAAAGTCCGCCATGTCACTACCTAGTGTAGTACAACCTTTTTTCTTGAAATACTACAAGAGAATATACCCCTATCAAATAAAATTTCAGTGTGTGACATAAATAATAGCTTTTTTTATAAATACATTATTTGCTTTCCCCTTTTTTCATGCTTTGTTGTATTTTGTTACAGTTAATCTCCTGCCGTCTTTTTGCGCCACACTGGAGGGTTTGTGGCATCTCTTTCTGATGGTGACAACAATGAACTATGCATGCCTAATAAGTGTTGAAAAAAACACCTGCAGTCTCCATCGGAAGCCTATAAGTCACCCTATAACAAGGAAGTACCTGGAACAAGGAGCCCTTACGGCAGGATTATCAGCTATTGTTTTAATAAAAGCGGAGTGGAATTTAAGATTCAAAATTACTTTTAAATTACATTAACATGTTAAAGCTTATATGAGAATTTGGTGATTGGGTTTATATCCACTTTCATTTTTCCATAAAAATAATAATAAAAAACAACCATGCATTATTTGGCTTTGCATTCCATTAGTTAGCTACAAAGTTGAATATTAAACTTGGAATATTCTGCTAATATTGTTTACATCACTTTTAGCCAAAATGGCTTTTATCCGATGTGCTAGAATCTTTTCTCTTAATAACTGATGAGAATCAGAGCTTACTTCAGTTTAATGGAAAACGGCTAGAGAAATGTCATTATCGGAGATCCACAGAGTAAACGTACATTAGCCTACATGCACTTTACTGGAGTATCCTAGATGCTGAGAGGCTGATTATGTTAAACTTGGCTGGTCTCATCCCATTTTCTCACAGAGCATGACCTGCCAAATAAATGATCACGAAAACCAAAATGGGGTTGGACCTGATTTAATTAGGTACAAGGGAAAATAAGGCCACTCTACCAAAAGCTGCATTTCTATAAAGGCATATTCTGCCAGGTCTAGTAATCTAAGGTCTACTTAAAACGCTTTTTTTTTTTTTTAAAGTCCAAAGAGTTATGAGCAATGAAGATCTGTGGTCTGCACAATGGACACAACATTTTGTAGGATTTTAAGAATAGCCAAGCAGCTGTATCTCCTCCTACCACTAGATGGCGATATAAAGCCTTCCCAAACCAAAAACAACGTTTTATTTTGAGGCACAATTATGCCATTTTTGTCGGGTTATAAACGACTGACATAGAAAGCTACAGTGGTGAATTTAAGTGTAAAAACGGGCAGAGCAGGACTGGCCAAATAAGTGAAATGCAACTAAAAATAAAGATAAAAAAAAACACAACTGTATGTCATTTTCTTTTCACTAAATACAATTAAATTATACCCGCTATCAGGGTACTTCCACACAGTGGTGGATTAATAAGGGGAAAGAAGGGGCAATTGCCCTGGGTTCCCTGTTTGAAGAGGCCCCCCCCTATACAAACATGTAATAATTAAAGAATGTTTATTTCTTAAAATTGATCAGGGAAAGCAATATCATCATCTGTAAAGGCTTGTTCACACTAGGTTTGCAGAGGGAATGTAAAACTATGTGCTGCCTTTTGCAGATGCGATCGAGTGCCATTGGTTTGCAAAATCAATGGGAATCCCAAAACACATGGTACCTTCCCTTTTACTCCCAGGGACTGAATGGAGGGGGGAAAAGAAGGTATGTGCTTCTGTAGAGGTCAGCATTATAGTGCACTTGCTCTTTTGTCCTGGATGGTAACCTGTTGCCACCTGCATAACATGTGTGATGGCAAAAGAATAGGCTTCAATGCCTACATACCGCACACATACGTGTCACTGGACAGCCGATGTTTCTGTGCTGAGAGTTTCCATACACTCCCAGCACAAAGACTGTGCTGTCTAAGACAGCTCTCCGTCCCCATTAGCAATCAGTAGACCACTGTGACAGCCATTCACAGTGGTCCCGTGTTTGCCAATTTCTCTAGCTCCCTGGGCATTCAGAACCTTTTAAAGGAAGTCAGGGTGGGCGGGAAGGGGTTAAAGCACAGATTGGTCATGACAACATGAACCTAGTGGCTTCTCTTCAAATATGTCTAAACATGCCTTAACGTTTTGAAACATAATGCACCCAAATACATATATATTCCACACAGTCATGGGTAACTTGTTGGCTCTATGAAATAGAGGTGACACTAGACTTTCCATTACCAAGACCTAGCCCTGTGCTAGAGGTGGAGTGGGGGGGAACTCTACCCACAATTGGTGTCAAAACCCGCAATGTAGCAGAACACCTTGCCCCCCTTTCCCACCAGAACCCCAGCCTACTTCTTCCTAACCAGATCTCTCTTTTCCCTACAAAAGACCTCTTTCACCTTCCGTGGTACACCGTTCCATACTCTACCCAACCTCCTTAAACCTTAAATAAACCAAGCTATGGACTGCAACTTGGCATTTGGCTTATCTTCAAATATGCTTAAACATTCTGCAACATTATGCACCCAAATAAACATCTTCCACACAGTCGTAGTTAACTTGTTTCCTCTATGAAATGGAGATGACACTAGACCTCGACCCCCTTCCATGGACAGTACCTAGCTCACTGTGCTAGAGGATGAGCTGGGGGGAACTCTACCCTCACTAGTGTTGATCCCCAAAACCTACAATGGAGCAGAACCTTGACCCCTTTTTCCCCTTCAGATCCCCAACCAACTACCTCCTACCCAGTCTTCTCCCTTCTCTACAAAAGACCCCTTTTCACCTTCCCTTGTATCACTGTCTACCTCACAATCTACCCAACCCCTTTAAATATTAAATAGCCCAAGCTATGGACTACAACTTGGCATTTGATACAGCTACAATACAGTATGTGAAAATAAATAAATTCATGTTACTTTACCCAGCAAACTGATACCCAGACGAGACAGGCCCTGTTTTAAGCCTTCTCCCAGATTATCCGGCAGCTGTCTTCTCCATTCCTCCTGTCTGTTGTAATGCTCCTCATCGAGGGATAATCGGTCCATGTTTCGAGCCAAGCTGGTGGCCAGGTTAGTGAGAGAGGTGAGTGTACCTAGATGAAAGAGAGCTCCAGTCACATAACACAGTCTTGGCATCCAAGATTTAAAAATGTACAACAGGATGTTCTAGGGCGTATTTAATAAATAAATAACATGCTCTGTGCAATGTAAACTAATCAAAAGCATTTGTTCTGAACTAAAGAAAACCACTGGCACAAATGACATTGTGTGATCTCCTTTAAAGTGCACCTGTGTTTGAATAATGAAAATCTGCAAGCCACTGGCGCAGGGTCTGGGTAGACAATTACTAAATTTTATGCCAACCATCTGAGCACCACATGTCATAATCAGCCTGTGAAGAAGTTTGTTAATGAGTTTTCACACCAGACTGATTGCTATCACACAAAGAGGTTTACCAACACACTGTAAAATCTTATTGCAACTGGCATCCAATTTTTCCCATTCTGTGAAGAAAAGGAAATTAAAGAGGAACTGAACTCTGTATGCTGAGCCAAAAAGGCTTGTAGAGGGCAAATAACTAGTAATCAGTACTGCCTGTGGTCTCCCTGCAGCTGATCTTTTTTCAATACTGACATACCATACCTTTGTTTGTGTCCAGACAGCCATCTTGGTAGAGGCAGGGCTTTGCCTCCTTGTGTTGGAGCCTCTAGCAACAAGAACAGTGAGCAGCACAGGAGTGAAATCACCACCTCTTACTCCAAATCTCATGAGACTGTCAGTCAGAGGCAGCAGTGCCTTTGATTTCACAATGCAGATTGTGACAGTAGAGGTACTGTCAAGGTAAAATGGACAGTTTTCTTGACATAAAGTATGCACATTTGCGAGGTGCAAGAATACAGAGCGTAGATGTGGACTGGAGAACAGTTTTTGCAGCTTTCTCCAGGTTTTGGTATTTTGACATTGGGCTCTGTAGTTTGGAGATTCCACAGTGTCTGGGGTGGGACGGGATTTCCAACCCTGTATCCAGATTTTGTGGATGACCACAGCCCTTATAATGAGAGTGTGGGAGGAACCTCATGGCTCCCAGTTGGAGACAGCTCCACACTAAGAGACAGGAGGTCTCCAGAAGTCAGAGAGGCTGTAGGAGACAGCCAGAACGTTGGTGACTGCAAGAGCTGTAGACGCTAAAGGGAAGCTGGCTACTTTGAGTCCGCTGGTCTATGTGACCAGGATAAAGTGCAGAAGTACTGCTACAGATACTTCTACAGATAGCCAGGTGGGCAACCATTTTCTGTTCTGTGTATTTGATGGAGAAGAACCCCCTGCGTGGGAAACCTTTGTTTGGACTTTTATTTTGTTTCCTTTTAATAAAAATGGGCTACCATGCCCTTAAATATTGTTCCTGATTGGCTTGAATCACTGGAAAAAAGCATCTACCACGAGAGCTAACAACCCCCATCTTACAAGATATACAGTTATGAGGCTGTAGGATCAGGAGCACCTAGGCACACTCACATACAAGGAAGCACACTTCAACAAACAAAAGGTACATTTTTCAGAGTACTACTTACACAAATAACATTTCTAAATGGTCACTAAAACATAACAACTATTAACTTTTTGAGCTCTGTTTCAACTTTAAGCTTTTGCCATGTGTCCACATCCATCCATTAGCACATCCAAATTCAGCATTGCTCAAATTGATCTTCCATGTTTTTCTCTTGCTAAAAACAAGTGGATGAACACAGGGACAGCTCTACTTCTACTACTGATCCGCCAATATACAGGATATATGTACAGTCTGGAAGGGAGTGACAGTGAGTGAGAACTTGAAAAATTCCAGTATTTGAGACTTTTGTCTTTTAAAAATCAAGAAGTTCAACATGAAATTAGTTAATTCTCAGTTAAAAGGATAAAACACATTGAAAGTAAAACGCCTAGAAATAAAAGACTGCAGTTAACCATTTTTAACCCTGTAGACAACAATCAATAATAAAAAATATATATATTACCCTGTAAAAGTTACCTTATAATACTTACCTGAACCACCAACCATGCCTCTGATTTTCCCTCTCTTGCAGAGACATCTTTAGCAGCTAACATTTTTGGGTGTGTCAATGATCTGCATACCCTGCTTCAGCACTGGGGTTTCACCCACAAGTTGCTATATGACTAGTGCGTCCGTTTCAGCAAGAGATGACACACCCAGAAGTGCCGAATGCGGAAGATTCTATAGTCAATGAAGCTCTGCAAGACAGCAAACACTGGAAGCAGGGGCAGTAGGACTGGTAAATATGATTGAACTTGTTTTTCTTTCTTGATATTATTTTTATATCTGTACAGAGGTGCTCAAAATGGAAGACAGAGCAGCTCTACTGCTTTGAACAATGCCGTCAGTCTAACACTTGTTTACAAGAAAAGGAGTACAGCAGGGGTAGGCAACCTCTGCGCCCTCCAGCTGTGGTGAAACTACAAATCCCACCAGGTCTCTGCCTCTAATACACCCAATCGGTTCATCCGATGAAAACGGTCTGATGGATTTTTTTCATCAGATATCCGATGAAGCTGACTTTCATCAGTCTTGCCTACACACCATCAGTTAAAAAACTGATCGTGTCAGAACGCGGTGACGTAAAACACAACAACGTGCTGAGAAAAATGAAGTTCAATGCTTCCGAGCATGCGTCGACTTGATTCTGAGCATGTGTTGATTTTTAACCGATGGATTTCCCCACAGACGATCGTTTTTTTCTATCGGTTTTTTAACCATCAGATGATTTTAAAACAGGTTCTAAGTTTTTTTTACTGATGGGAAAAAAACTGATGGGGCCCACACACGATTGGTTCATCTGATGAAAACGGTCATCAGACAAACTGATCGTGTGTACATAAGAGTCATGCCTGTGATTGTCAGGGTCTTGCGATGTCTTATGGGACTTGTAGTTTCAAAACAGCTGGAGGGCCAAGGTTGCCTACCCCTGGAGTACAGGGATGATTTCAGCATTGTGCTGTTAATACTTTACTGTCCTTGTCAGTGAGGAGAGGTATTTATATGTATAGGCAGATGTCTCTCAATAAAAATATTGAGTGGAAAAAAATCTTGCTATTGTTTGTAACACTGGGCCAGATCCTCAAAAGAGATACTCCGACTTAACTGCTGTTCAGTCTGTGTGTAACTTTGGAAACGATCCTCAAAAGGCTTTTTCCAAAGTTAGACAGAAGATCCGGCATGTGTAATTGAATTACACTGCCTAATTTTAGGATGCAGTACCGCATCCGCCGCTGGGGGCATTTCGAGTCGAAATGCCGTTGCTAGTATGCAAATTAGCACTTAAGGCGATCCACAAAGCTTTCTAGCTTCCTTTTTGCGCCGTAAGTGTTATTTTGCAAGTGTAAAATTAGGGCTCGTTTTACAAAGTGTAAAGTTAGTCACACCTTGTAAAGGCCCATTCCAGCGACGGCATTTGGTATGCTTTCCCGAGGGAGAACTCCACGTCAATTTGTAAAAAACAAAACCGGCATGGGTTCCCCCCCAGGAGCATACCAGGCCCTTAGGTCTGGTATGGGTTGTAAGGGGACCCCCCCTACGCCGAAAAATCGACGTAGGGGGTCCCCTACAATCCATACCAGACCCGTATCCAAAGCACGCTACCCGGCCAGCCAGGAAGGGAGTGGGGACGAGCGAGCGCCCCCCCCCCTCCTGAGCCGTGCCAGGCCGCGTGCCCTCAACATGGGGGGGTTGGGTGCTCTGGGGCAGGGGGGCGCACTGCGGGCCCCCCCACCCCAGAGCACCCTGTCCCCATGTTGATGAGGACAGGACCTCTTCCCGACAACCCTTGCCATTGGTTGTCGGGGTCTGCGGGCGGAGGCTTATCGGAATCTGGGAGTCCCCTTTAATAAGGGGGCCCCCAGATACCGGCCCCCCACCCTAAGTGAATGGATATGGGGTACATCGTACCCCTATCCATTCACCTGGAGGCAAAAAGTAAAAGTTAATAAACACACAACACAAGGCTTTTTAAAATATTTTATTATTCTGCTCCGGACGCCCCCCCTGTCTTCGTTATTAGCTCAATTACCAGGGGGGGCTTCTTCTTCCACTCTCCGGGGGTCTTCCGCTCTCCGGGGGTCTTCCGCTCTCCGGGGGGGCTTCTCCGGACTCCGGGGGGCTTCTTCCATCTTCTCCCCTCTTCCGCTCTTGACTCGGCGAACCCCGGTTCTTCTGCAGCTCTCCGGTGCCTTCTTCTTCAGCGCTGGCTGCCTGCTATGTTTGTGTGTTAGCTCGATTTCAAACAGGCAGCCGGCGCGGTCTTCTGTGACGCCAGGGTCTTCTGGTCTTCCGATGTTGCCTCGTCGCCTGTTGTCGCTGTAATGATGGAAGCGCGCCTTGCATCCCATTTATATAGGCATCACCGTCCCATCATGCTCCGGTAGGTACCCACGTGGTGGGTGCACGTGGGTAGGCACCCACCACGTGGGTACCTACCGGAGCATGATGGGACGGTGATGCCTATATAAATGGGATGCAAGGCGCGCTTCCATCATTACAGCGACAACAGGCGACGAGGCAACATCGGAAGAACAGAAGACCCTGACGCCACAGAAGACCGCGCTGGCTGCCTGTTTGAAATCGAGCTAACACACAAACATAGCAGGCAGCCAGCGCTGAAGAAGAAGGCACCGGAGAGCTGCAGAAGGATCGGGGGTTCGCCGAGTCAAGAGCGGAAGAGGGGAGAAGATGGAAGAAGCCCCCCGGAGTCCGGAGAAGCCCCCCCCGGAGAGCGGAGAAGACCCCCGGAGAGCGGAGAAGACCCCCGGAGAGTGGAAGACCCCCGGAGAGCGGAAGAAGAAGCCCCCCCTGGTAATTGAGCTAATAACGAAGACAGGGGGGGCGTCCGGAGCAGAATAATAAAATATTTTAAAAAGCCTTGTGTTGTGTGTTTATTAACTTTTACTTTTTGCCTCCAGGTGAATGGATAGGGGTACGATGTACCCCATATCCATTCACTTAGGGTGGGGGGCCGGTATCTGGGGGCCCCCTTATTAAAGGGGACTCCCAGATTCCGATAAGCCTCCGCCCGCAGACCCCGACAACCAATGGCAAGGGTTGTCGGGAAGAGGTCCTGTCCTCATCAACATGGGGACAGGGTGCTCTGGGGTGGGGGGGCCCGCAGTGCGCCCCCCTGCCCCAGAGCACCCAACCCCCCCAAGTTGAGGGCACGCGGCCTGGCACGGCTCAGGAGGGGGGGGGCGCTCGCTCGTCCCCACTCCTTTCCTGGCCGGCCGGGTAGCGTGCTTTGGATACGGGTCTGGTATGGATTGTAGGGGGACCCCCTACGTCAATTTTTCGGCGTGGGGGGGTCTCCTTACAACCCATGCCAGACCTAAGGGCCTGGTATGCTCCTGGGGGGGGAACCCATGCCGTTTTTTTCTTTGAAAATTGGCATGGAGTTCTCCCTCAGGAATGCATGCCGATGTCATTTTTTTTTCCCCGACGCAACTTTAAGCCGTCGCGATCCTCAAAAACTCGGCGTAACGTAACTTCGCGCATGCGCAGTACGGCCGGCGCGGGAGCGCGCCTCATTTAAATGGGACTCGCCCCATTTGAATAGGAACGCCTTGCGCCGGCGGAATTTTAGTTACACAGCCTGAAATTTCTAGATAAGTGCTTTGTGGATCAGGCACTTAGGTAGAAACTTTAAGGCAGTGTAACTTAAATTGGATTTTTTAAGTTACGTCAGGTTTTTGTGGATCTGGCCCACTATTACTGCAGTTCCTTGTGTATGTAGAGCAAGCCAGTTCCTGCCAAATTTTCCATGATAAAAGGTCTGAGACCTAAAAGTCTTCACCACTCCAGTTCACATTCCTCCTCCTCCAGGCCTCTTCAGGAAACACCCATATACACACATATGAGAGGGGCCCTCTGCTTCTGGTGGTTCCAGGCTTAGTCTAGTGTACTAAGAGGCCCACATGACACTAGGGTCCCAGGTTGCTGCCACCAGACGGGCCCCCCCCCCCTGCTTCCTGACTGGAACTGGTCTCCTTGTCTCTGGTATAAGCTTACCCTCCATTCCCATAAAAATAAGAAGAGACTAAGCCAGACTCCAGCTTGAAGTTTATGTTTACTTAATGTAAAGTTGCACTTAACAGTTCAATGTTCACAGCAGTACATAGTTCAGTATTAACTTTCAATTATTCTCCATCTTTTGTGAATCTGCAGATCCACCGGTGTACCAGTGTTTCTCTGATTTTCTATTTCTAGTCTATATCCAGCTATTCTGGCAAGCCGCGCTTGGGAGAACAAGTTTTAGCTGTACCCAAAAAATAAGCCCAATGGATCAATGAGGACATGGAAGAACTGATCAGCTTACATTGTAAGTCATTCTCTCCAAAAGGTACTTCAAAAATGATCTTAACCTCATTGGATCTTCTCTTGGGGCTTGAATGTTGAGTGCATTGGACTGTGTATAAAGGGACCCTTCACTCAGCTCAGGCAGATCAACAGGCATACCAATAAAACTATAAAATCTGAAAGCTTTAAAATACTATAACGTCTCTGTCATACAGAGACTTTGAACAATAACATACCAAAATATGTACATAGAAAATAAAATATACTGAGTGAAGAACCCTTTATTACATTTTCTGACCATGTCAACCAAAATGCAGAAAGAAGAATATATTGGCTGCAGTTGGCAGAAAAACAAAACACTTTGTGATTTGTATTATCCTGGTAATACCAACGTTCACTTCCATTATTTCACATTCGATGTCAGTGTTTCTGTATATTCCTTTAGGTGTTATGCACAGAACACAAGTTAGGCTGGGACTGTTACGCACGCATTGTGAAGCATACTCAGCATTCCGGGTAAGATTTCTAACAGCTTGCAGGAATACTGAAATATCTGTAATGTTTTCACATTTATCACGTGCAGAGGATCTACAGGACGCATCACGTTACTCCTGAGGGGGGTGTCAGCCTCCAGATTGCTTTTGGAAGACTCCCATAGAAGATGGATATAAGATGTTTATTAAAGAATAGACTGTGGCTGTATGTAACATATACCCAGAGAAGCTTAATTATAAGCGTTATTAAAAGACACAATGTTACTGTACTAGAATGTGGGGGATTCTCCCGATATATGAAAACACATAAATAATAATAATAGTAGAGACGTGATTTATTTATTATTTCTATTACCTGCACACTCAAGGAAATAAAATCTCGGCTCTGGTAAGTTCCAGTAATAATTTAGCATGACGGAATGGATTAGGATTGTTGGACAAGAGAACATGTTCTCTATGTGATTATGTATACATAGATTACCAGCTAAATGAAGGCAGGCTAGGAGTGTATTTCAAGGTAAACTAGTCAGGTTAGAAAGATGGGCACTGCTCTTGTTAACTTCTTTGAACATGCAATCATATGCAGTGACAAGAGAAGGCTCAGAACCCCAAAATGATAATCACATCTCTGTTTAAAAGGATACCAAAACCTAATGTGACCTTGTCATCACAGCGTCCCTATAACTCAAAAGGTCCCCTGGAAAAAAAACATTGATACACTTACCTTTCCCACAGCCCATGTATTGAAAAGCCTCCTTATCTATGCTGCAAGCATGGAACTGTGGCAGAGTTGCCACTGTCAGTAAATATACAGTTTGCAAAATCTGTAATTTTTGTATCCGCCCATGGATGTCCAGACTGCATATCCTAATGGACATTTATGGGCAGATGCCAAAACTACAATTTTACAACTGTTCATAAATTTACCAACAGTTGGCAACTGTGGATGAGTTGAACACTTGCTTCCCCATGCCGACAGTTGTGCTTTCTCCCAGCAGCTCATATGGCCTGTAGTGCCATATACGCTGGCTGGAGGAACCATCCAGAAGTGTAGCGGCAGCGGCTGGGGAGAGGAGGAGTGTCAACTCAGACCACTGAAAAGGTAAGTATATAAACGCTTCTTTTACAGGTGGCCTTCTGGATAAAAGTGACCCTGTTGTGACTGGGTCACTTTAAACTACAATCTGACTCATGTAAACAAGGTTTAAATTAGATAATATCCATCACATCAACTTTCCTTCCAGCAGACGGAGTGCTAAATATTTGCTCTCTTGGAAGGCTCCAGACTCCACTGGTATCCAACTCACAGAGTGTGTCAGACAGACAGCAACATTTTCAAGTAAATTAATTTGTTTATAGCTAAAAATGTAATGATAAACTACAGTTCTAGAATACAGGCTCCAGCAGATGCTTGTAGTTCTATGTAAAGCACCATGGAATATACATTATATAAATACAATTGACATAGGGCTCTCAGTAACTTCACGAGAAGATTTTCTTAACAGGGTCACAGTATACACCTACAGTATTTGTTTTCAGCAAAGCTTAACATTTATCAATTAAAGTGGAACTACAGGCAAAACTTTTTTTTTTTAATTTGGACAGAGTTAAGCCCTGTACACACGGGCCAGAATCTCGTCAGGAAAAAACCCTTGTTTTTCCTGACGAGATTCTCGGCAAGAATCTCTTGCCGCCCGAGTGTACAGACTCTCCTTTCAAAAGAACCACGGTTCTCTTGAAAGGCAAGAACGCAGTGACGTCATCGCGTACGACGGGCTCGTCACATTCGATGCTTTCGCCGCAAACTTGCTGCACCCTACCTATGCCTAGGAAGCTACCGCAAATGCGTCAAAGTCATTTCGAGCATGCACGGGTTTCCACGGCGACAGGTAAGTATACACACTCTTGGGTTTCTCTGCAGGAAAACTGCTCTCTATCTCACAACGAGAAAAATAGAGAACATGTTCTCTATTTTTCTCGTCTAGATTCTGGGCAGTTTTCTTGTCGTGAAAACCTGAAAGCCTCGTACACACGCTCGGTATACTCGGTATTTCTTGCTGGTTCTTGCCGAGTAAACCGAGCGTGTGTACGAGGCTTAAGGGATGATTATAACTCCTGTCAGATTTTTTTTTTTGCCATCTGTGTCCTATTGTGGAGATTTCCTTCACTTCATGTCCCTTAGCCAAACAGGAAGCGAGAGAAAACTCAGAAAATTAAGGGAATTTCTTGGGGACCCCCAGGGCACCATAAACTAGTGTCCCCAAAGGAATATTTCCCCTCTATTACATTTCTGGGACAACCTAACATTTGGGTTTTTCCTTTTACTCTCAATGAAACAGTAAACAGGACAAATGGAGAAGGTAACTCTCCTTAATGAGTGCAAAGACAACAATAAAAACTGACAGGTGTTCTATTCCCTCTTCTCTCCATCCAAAACTAAAAAACAGTTTTGCCTTTAGTTATACTTTAAAAGAGTTTCCTGAGCTCCAGTCAGTGAATTTGTCTAGGCTGAGATGAGGCTTGTCAGGTGTAATAATACAGTAAATCTTATGTACCTTTTGAAATGTGCTTGACAAAGGATGTGGTTCCTCTGGAAACTCCACTCACAAAGGCTCCAGGTCCACGGGTGAGGCCTTCATAGGGGAGACGTAAGAAGTCAGCTATACCATTCCCAATACTTCTCACCAGACTGGCTGGGCTTCCTAGAATTTCCAGAGATCCGACGACCCAACCTAAAAACAGAAGAAGATGCTTATTCCTGTAAACAGTGCATGTGCTACTGCTAGGCAGTCAACATTTTCATGGTCCCCTGTATCAAACAGTATTCCAGAAGATCTACTTTACATCAGACAAAATTAAAGAAAAAAAAAGGAATGGACACAAATACGGCACTTATATAATTTAGAGGGATAATTTCCCTAAGCAAATATTTGATTTGTACCTGTAGGGTCAGTTATGGCAGGATTAGCAGGAACATTATTATGCCCACGCACATATATTATTGCTGTGTATAACTTGTAATCATTAACATATACTATCACTAGACTTTACTACTCAACTACAAGTGTCGTATTCCTCCAACACTGGCACAATTATCTCAACTGCTCAGTACTGATCCCACTTGGGGTGATTGTAGCTGTATTAGTGCACTTGCGACACAAACAATTCAGTACTGTCCATGATACTTTTTTATTTGCACGAACATATCATTTTTCAGGGTACTTCCGCTTCTTAAAGGTCCAAGCTAACTAATAGTACTGCTTGGACCTTGAAGAAGGGGGAAAAAAAACAAAAGTTTGTCCTGAAAAATTGTATGTTAGTGCAAATAAAGTATCACGGACAGTACTCACTTGTTACTCACTTGTTACTGATCCCTCCAAACTTAAATAATTGACACTGCAGTGCTTGCCTTATTAAATCGTATAAGAATCTGGAATTTGTGGATAGCGTTCTTCCGCAGTACAAGGTTCAGATGTACCTATTAAAGGGTTAAGGCTGCTACACTTGAATGAGAATTTTTTTTCTTTTTTTTTGTTGAACAAAAAAGTGAACCGTGAAATCACAGCACACAAAGAAGTGAACAAGGGTATAGAAATGAGAAAGATTGCCATCATCAACAAAACAGGTGTCCTGACGCCAACATCCCAATTGTCTAGGAAAAAAAAAAAATATCCCCCTTGGGAATGGGCCAATTCAAGCCTCTAGACAAATTCCTTACTTGAAGGGCATTCCCTGGTACCCCAAAGCTTGCAGTCTGTGTACAGGGAGTGCAGATTATTAAGCAAATGAGTATTTTGACCACATCATCCTCTTTATGCATGTTGTCTTACTCCAAGCTGTATAGGCTTGAAAGCCTACTACCAATTAAGCATATTAGGTGATGTACATCTCTGTAATGAGAAGGGTGATGGTCTAATGACATCAACACCCTATATCAGGTGTGCATAATTATTAGTCAACTTCCTTTCCTTTGCAAAATGGGTCAAAAGAAGGACTTGACAGGCTCAGAAAAGTAAAAAATAGTGAGATATCTTGCAGAGGGATGCAGCACTCTTAAAATTGCAAAGCTTCTGAAGCGTGATCATCGAACAATCAAGCGTTTCATTCAAAATAGTCAACAGGGTTGCAAGAAGCGTGTGGAAAAACCAAGGCGCAAAATAACTGCCCATGAACTGAGAAAGTCAAGCGTGCAGCTGCAAGATGCCACTTGCCACCAGTTTGGCCATATTTCAGAGCTGCAACATCACGGGAGTGCCAAAAGCACAAGGTGTGCAATACTCAGAGGACATGGCCAAGGTAAGAAAGGCTGAAAAACGACCACCACTGAACAAGACACACAAGCTGAAACGTCAAGACTGGGCCAAGAAATATCTCAAGACTGATTTTTCTAAGGTTTTATGGACTGATGAAATGAGAGTGAGTCTTGATGGGCCAGATGGATGGGCCCGTGGCTGGATTGGTAAAGGGCAGAGAGCTCCAGTCCGACTCAGACGCCAGCAAGGTGGAGGTGTAGTACTGGTTTGGGCTGGTATCATCAAAGATGAGCTTGTGGGGCCTTTTCGGGTTGAGGATGGAGTCAAACTCAACTCCCAGTCCTACTGCCAGTTTCTGGAAGACACCTTCTTCAAGCAGTGGTACAGGAAGAAGTCTGCATCCTTCAAGAAAAACATGATTTTCATGCAGGACAATGCTCCATCACACGCGTCCAAGTACTCCACAGCATGGCTGGCAAGAAAGGGTATAAAAGAAGAAAAACTAATGACATGGCATCCTTGTTCACCTGATCTGAACCCCATTGAGAACCTGTGGTCCATCATCAAATGTGAGATTTACAAGGAGGGAAAACAGTTACACCTCTCTGAACAGTGTCTGGGAGGCTGTGGTTGCTCCTGCACGCAATGTAATGGTGAACAGATCAAAACACTGACAGAATCCATGGATGGCAGGCTTTTGAGTGTCCTTGCAAAGAAAGGTGGCTATATTGGTCACTGAATTTGTTTTTGTTTTGTTTTTGAATGTCAGAAATGTATATTTGTGAATGTTGAGATGTTATATTGGTTTCACTGGTAAAAATAAATAATTGAAATGGGTATATATTTTTTTTTGTTAAGTTGCCTAATAATTATGCACAGTAATAGTCACCTGCACACACAGATATCCCCCTAAAATAGCTAAAACTAAAAACAAACTAAAAACTACTTCCAAAAATATTCAGCTTTGATATTTATGAGTTTTTTGGTTCATGAGAACATGGTTGTTGTTCAATAATAAAATTAATCCTCAAAAATACAACTTGCCTAATAATTCTGCACTCCCTGTAGTGTCTCGTCCGTCACGGCTCTGCAAATTGAATTGGCCCACCCTGGCCATGGACAAAGCCATATGAGCTACAAACTAAACAATACTGAAGGTACATTGTCTGTGATGATTCATATCTGTGGCGCCAAGGGCAGACTGACCATTCGGGCACTGTCCGGGGGCCCTGTGGTGGGAGAGCCTGGGCCAGCTCTGTCTGCCCCTGGAGGTGCCGCAGCAGCGCAGCTTATCATACAAAAAAATTATACCCCCAAGGAAGTGCCAGTAAACCATTAAATCCCGCCCGGCTATATGAGAGGTTTAGAGGTGTGAGCTCCGTAGAGGCAACTTTGACCTCGGAGGCAGCCATTTCTCCATCTTTGTCTGTCCGGCTCTGCTTTTGGCAACTGACCATTTATGGGTTTCTTATTTTTAAGTGCATGATCACACAATATGCTAAATGAGTTTTTATATGAATACAGATCTCCTTGTTATTATCCCTAAAGAAAGGCATTTAAAGCCATAAATGTGTCAGGTACTTTGGAGAATTCTAAGTATCTGTATGTGTATCAACATTACTCAATTTTGATATTTATGTATTTGTCTTTGCACAGACAAGATTTTATTGTTATTGCCATGTTCAAACTTCATTTGTAATATCAGTGGTCATATGTTTCATAACTCAACCCTGAATCACAAAATAAGGTTTGCAGAAATCCCATGAGCAGAGTAATCAGGTCTATGGAATCTGGCTACTTTATAACCACACTTTGTTTTCAGGTGCGATGACAAACTTTTTGCATGAAATGAGAATACAATATACTTCCTACCCACTCAACAAAACTTTGCTGTGCCCAGAAGTACCCAAAGCTGGTTAGCAGTTCTGTTTTGTTTTTTACATACTTTCAAAAAACCTCATTAGAAATCAGTGCAGAGCATGTCCTGATTTGACACTCACCACAAGACAGCATTTTGCTTGGATGTATCTATTTATTTCAACACTGACTCTGACCTCATGTTTTTATTATCCCCTGTTCTGCCCCTAAACTGGTTGACAGCTCATCACTGTGTGTCAGAGATGAGGAATGTGAGACAGCGGCATCCAAAATCTCCGCTATGACAAGCACCAGACCACCGTACAGGGAAACTGGATGCACTACTAAAGGTCATTTGTACGTGGTGAAATCAACTTACCGCTTCACTTTTGGGAATCAAATCATCGGTTGTTTACATCAACTGTTTACATGACAACTGGCCAAAATGTTGTTTCACCCCGAGATTGACACTTTCTCTCTAGCTGCACTATGATCACATTTTGGCACGGTGAAGTGCGATATCTTTATGATCTAAAAACCCCAGTCTTTGCCGCCATGTCATCTGTTGCCTAACTACGGATTGCAAATATCCACCCTGAACCCCAACAAAGTAACTCGGTGCTGGAGGTTTTTGGAAACTCTAAGCTGTACACAGAGTTGGTCTTATGTAAAACCATGTGAAGAGAAGAGCTGGAAGTGTTGTGTGCAGGAATTTTGTTCCCTGGAGTTTTTCAGCTATCAGCTAGCTGGCCAGGCTGCGGAATGAACGTTAGACTGTCCTCATTTACAATTATGATACACAGAGATAGGTTACTGAACTTAAAATGATCCTTGTAATTCATTTAAAAAACATCTTTTACATCACTTACTCTGCTCTTTGTTGTAAGCAGTGTATCTGAGCAAGAAAAGTACAACACTAACACACTTGGGCCCCTTTCACACGGACGTGTTCGGGTACGGACTCCGCTTTACTCAGCAGGGATCGCTCCATTGATCCCCACTGAGCAGGCGGATGACAAGTCCGTCTCTGAACACTGTGCAAGGATGGAACTGTCAGAGCCCCGCTCTCCTCTATTGGGGATCGGATGAAAAAGGACTGCCTGTCCGTTTTCAACCGATCCGCCAGACGGATGGAAAATAGGGTTTCCATCCATCTGAATTTAGCGGATCGGATGTCAGCTGACATGTCAGCTGACATCCATCGCTCTATAGACCTGCTTGGAGCGTGCGTTCAGGTCCGCCTAAAAAAAATTGACAGGTGGACACTCACCGGCCACTTTATTAAATACACCTTGCTAGTACCGGGTTGGACCCCCTTTTTCCTCCAGAACTGCCTTAAAGCGGATGTCTGCTGAAAAATAAATATTAAAAGCCAGCAGCTACAAATACTGAAGCTGCTGACTTTTAATATTAGGACACTTACCTGTCCTGGAGTCCAGCACCGTCCGCAGCTAAGGACGAGCTCGTCACTCACGCTGCCCCCCCGGTGAAGGAACCAGGAAGTGAAGCGCTATGCCTGCCGATTGGCTCCCGTTGTGTACTGGGAGCCGAGTGTTCCCAGAACACAACGGGGGACGGGAGGCAACGTCATGCCCGCAGTCATGCCCGCAGTCTGCCTGAGACTGTGTTGCCGGAAGTGGGTGCAAACCACCACCCTCCCCCTGAAAGGTGTCAAATGTGACACCGGAGGGCAGGAGGCTTCCGATCTGTGGGAATTTAGGGTGGAGCTCCGCTTTAATTCTTCGTGGCATAGATTCAACAAGGTGTTGGAAATATTCCTCAGAGATTTTGGACCATATTGACATGATAACATCACACAGTTGCTGCAGATATGTCGGCTGCACATCCATAATGCAGATCTCCTATTCTACCACATCCCAAAGGTGCTCTATTGGATCGCAATCTGGTGACTGTCGAGGCCATTGCTGTACAATGACCTCATTGTCATGTTGAAGAAACCAGTGATGAGATGATTGGAGCTTTGTGACATGGTGCATTATCCGTCAGAAGATGGGGACACTGTAGTTATAAAGAGATGGACATGGTCAGCAACAATACTCAGGTAGGTCGTTGGCACTTAAACAATGCTCAATTGGTACTAAGGAGCCCAAATATTGCCCAACACTATTACACCACTACCACCAGCCTGAACAGTTAATACAAGGCAGGCTGGATCCATGCTTTCATGTTGTTTATGCCAAATTCTGACCTACCATCTGAATGTTGCTGCTGAAATCGAGACTCATCAGACCAGGCAACATTTTTCCAATCTTCTACTGTCCAATTTTGGTGAGTATGTGCAAATTGTAGCCTCAGTTTCCTGTTCTTAGCTGACAGGAGTGGCACCCAGTGTGGTCTTCTGCTGCTGTAGCCCATCTGCTTCAAGGTTCAATGTGTTGTGCGTTCAGAGATGTTATTCTGCATAACTTGGTTTTAACTAGTGGTTATTTAAATTACTGTCGCCTTTTTTATAATCTCAAATCTCTGCTCATTCTCCTCTGACAACAACAAGGCATTTTTCTCCAAACAACTGCTGTTCACTGGACATTTTCTCTTTTTTGGAATATTCTCTGTAAACCCTAAAGATGATTGTGTGTGAAAATCCCAGTAGATCAGCAGTTTTTTAAATACTCTTACACCAACAACCATGCCATGTTCAAAGTCCCGTAAATCCCCTTTTTTCCCCATTCTGATGCTTGGTTTGAACTTCAGCAAGTCGTCTTCACCACATCTAGATGCCTAAATATGTTTAGTTGCTACCATGTGATTGGCTGATTAGCAATTTGTGTTACCAGGCAATTGAACAGGTACCTAATAAAATGGTCGGTGAGTGTATTTAAAGCTGCACTCCAGGCACACTGCTAAAATACATAGGAGAGCCAATTTACCTTCCAGATGATTTATGTTTCTGTACATTCCCATCACATAGCGCAGCCAGGCAGATGACACCCCTATCTAGAGTCTTAAGGTTTTTCACCACAATGCATTCTATGCTGCAGCTGTCCCCCAGACCCCCCCCCCCCCAGTGATTGGCGACCGCTGCTGTCAATTAAATCCGGTGTCATGGAAGCAGGGGGCGGGGCTGAGTCCTGTTATCTGTGTCAATGGAGGCAGCAGCGGGACTCCGGAGCGAGCATGCATGGGTGACCCCAGGGAAAGCTGCACCCAATGAAGAGGAGGAGCCAGAAAAAGAGGATTGGGGCTTCTCTGTGCAAAACCATTGCACAGCGCAGGTAAGTATACCATGTTTGTTATTTTTATTTTAAAAAAATACAGCTTTAAAACCACTTGAAGCCGGTGTCATGAACATTGCCTCAGATTTCCCATTTCATGTTGGCTCCTTTCTCTTGCAGAGCCCCTATTGAGCTATTAGACTAGAGTGTTCCCCACATTGTGTGCAACAATATTAACACACAGCCCCATATCTTAGGATGGCAAGGCACTCCCTTGCTGCTTCCCCCACCCTTACCTGCTCCAAGCTAAGAAGCACTTTGTGTGCATCCAGCAGGAAACACTAACATAATCGCCAGTGTGAATACTGCCTCAAGAGAGGATGTCTAAGACTTGGAACTATAGCTATCCACACACACCGCTCAATTTCCCTGTTAATCTCTAAACAGCATGGATAGATGAGTCTCCCCTGCTGGCCATGGTGTTCAGCACTTGCGCTTGCCTAAATATAGTATCTCTGATTCCTGCCACTACTATTCGTACCAGCCCTAATCACCGCTCATGGGTGTCTGCTCATAGGGTTAAGGGGGGGCGAGTGACCCCCCCTGGAATCGGCAAGGGTCTGCCATGCTCGCATCTGTAGCTGTGCTGACTCTCTCTGTGTTTGTGCAGTCAGCTCCACAGCTGTTGCAAGATCAGTGTCACGGAGCTTACAGAGCTCTTTACTGCCACCTCTGGCCGCTTCCTGTATGTGCGCCCTCGTGTTTGCTTTTCTGCCTGTAATGTATTTTCAAAGGGACATGTGGAAACAGGACTTGGGAGAAGGAAGACCACCGTGACCTTACAAGTGGGGGCTGTGAGTACAAGTGAAGGGAGGAGGCTGTTTGTGTACAGGGGGGGGGGCTGACATAAATGCCGATGAGGGGGGCAGCTGAGTGCATACAGGTATGATCAGTGAAGGGGGGTTGTCAGATATAGGAAAGATCATATCATCTGTCCTGTCCTGTATACAGCTATATACACCCATCTTCCTTCCTGTATTCCTCCATCATCACTGACTGCAGATATACATCATCTGTCCTGTATATAGAGCTGTATATACCCACCTTCCTTCCTCTATATACCAATACCATCCACCCCTTCTATATACACATACTGTACACCCTCTGTATTGTACATTTGATCAGCACAGTGAGGCTGCATATCATGGGCACATGCCTGCGCTTTATGGGATAATGACTAAGCCCCTCCCCTTCATGACATTGTCAAAGAAGCGGCGCATAGGTGACCGTAAAATTATGCCCCCCCCCCGTCACCGTTGTGAATGTAGTCTTACTCCAGAGGCCAAAATTTGAAGCAGTGGAGTGCGGCAATTAAAGTAGATGTGAACCCTAATGGACCAGGTCTTAACATTCACTAATTGTAATAACGTTTTTTTGATTTGGTCTCCCTCCTCAGTAAATGACTCATGATAGAAGTGTGTGCATGGGATGTAAAGCATCTAAAGGTTCTTTATAGTTCAGGAATCTTTCTCATTTGTTGGTCTGTACTGTACCATTAGTTTGTACTAAAATAATTGTATAAAACAAGTGTCGGGGCTAGTACAAAAAAAATCTATATTCAAGTGTGCCTATGGCAGAATAATATCTTAATGCATCCTTGACTACGATACAATTTACTTGATTATAATGGAATGAATGGCACATCAAGGACCACAAGCTTTCTGGGCATAATGAGGCCTAAAACAGGAGCGTAGTCCTGCACTTCCATTCCTGGCATCTTGCAAGAGCTCCTGACCACAGAGAATTTCCTGCACTGCACAAGTCTTTAATGGGCAGTTTTAGTCCAGAAAATTAGAGGTACTGTATACCCTCCATCAGAAATGGCAGCACAGGGACAGCTTCACTGAGAGCTGATATAGCTATGCCTTGGCTGAGAACCAGTCATGAAACTGCATTTGAATTTGCATCTCCAAATTTTAAAAAGGTCAACAATTTTTGGGTTTTCAGGCTTGTAACAGTAGAGGGACTAAAATACAACGGACACAAATTTTTTTATTTCTTCTTCTTCAAAAGAGAGAAGCATAATTTTTTTAAAGGAAGTGAACACTTCCAGGAATATCAGAACCTTCACTATGCAAAGAGTTCTGTCCTCTCCTCCTTTTTGCCAGTGTTATCATGCCCTTTACTATTTGTTGTCATGTGACCATTAAGGGTTATGGGGTCTGATCTTATAATTGCATTACTAAGGCTAGCCAGGAAACTAGGGTCGGAGCATAATAAATTAGTAAAGACTATAATATTATAGTGAATAAAATTATAATAATGAGCTACAATCAACCCTTGCTGCTATACAGTGCACAACGTGTATAAATGTGAATATTGGTGCAATGATACCAAATATATACACATAAAAGAGGATGAGGTACCAAAAACCTGATAAAGTGCAACAGTGCCAATAAAAAGTATAACAGTGCCAAAAAAACAATAAAAAGCAGCAAAAAAACAATTCACAGTCCGTGCATCTAGACTGAATCAATGGAAATCCTATGATGTGCTCAATCCTTCACAGCGCTTCCTGCCACAGTCTAAGGCTGACACTTGTTACTTCAGAAAAACACAGCTCATGAGGGAAAAAAGGAAAATGCTCATGGTGCAGTATTGTAACAAAACAGAGAGAACGAGGACTGCAGCCATGTATTCACACTCACGAATCCCTGGACAGAAAACACAAGCAGCCTCTGATACAGCTCAGTGCGGCGATCTCCTCATGCGGATCTAGCTCCATCGATCGTGTATAAGAAAGAACCGGGACGGCCGCACTCCAGAAATAAAAATGTAATAATTTTTTGGAGTGCGGCCGTCCCGGTTCTTTCTTATACATTTTTGCATACTATTGCAGTGCCTGCACCCAAGTGTTTGGACTCCACTTTGCAGTTCTCTGGGACCTCTGAGCGGTAAACTTTCTTTCCTTAGACTGTGGCAGGAAGCGCTGTGAAGGATTGAGCACATCATAGGATTTCCATTGATTCAGTCTAGATGCACGGACTGTGATTTGTTTTTTTGCTGCTTTTTATTGTTTTTTGGCACAGTTATACTTTTTATTGGCGCTGTTGCACTTTATCAGGTTTTTGGCACCTCATCCTCATTTATGTGTATATATTATGCATCAATATTCACATTTATACACGTTGTGCACTGTATAGCAGCAAGGGATGATTGTAGCGCATTATTACAATTTTATTTACTTTTTTATGTATGCAGCTATATCATTTGGTTATTTTTGTAGTTTTTTCCTTTTGTATTTATTTTAGTAGCGCTGTAGTACCTTCATATCTTTAAATATAATATTATAACCCCTAATAATTGTCCTAGGAGTAATTCCTTCTACCCCCTACACCCACGATCCAACCCATAATAACATCTCAATTGCTTTGGCACTGCTAACATATATATATATATATATATATATATATATTACATTCACAACCGTCCCTGCCCTTAAGGATCTTACAATTTAAGGCCCCTTTTACACGGTGCCACCGCTAAGTGGAATCCTCTTGCTCAGCAGGGGATCTCTCTGCTGATCCCCACTGAGCAGGCAGATGACAGGTCTGTGTCAACTATGCTATCTCCTCTATGGGGCAATTGGATGGAAACGGACCACCTGTCCATTTCCATCCAAAGCCATCTGATCTGCTGTACAGATGGAAAATATGACCACCATCTGTCTTTTTTTTGGCGGACTGCATTGTTCTCCGTAGAGGACAATGCAGGGTCCAATCAGGTCCGCCTCAAAAACGGACAGGCAGACCTGATTGGACAGCCCATGTGAAAGGGGCCTAAGGTTCCTAAATCACATTCATACAGTTGTGCTCATAAGTTTACATACCCTGGCAGAATTTATGATTTCTTGGCCATTTTTCAGGAAATATGAATGTTAATACAAAAACTTTTCTTTCACCCATGGTTAGTGTGTGAAAGTTGGTCTACCTGACCATGGTTTGGTTTCAACAGAACCCCTCATTTTCCCCTTCTTGATTAGAGTTTGAACACTGCTGATTGGCATTCTCAATATCTTGGATATCTTTTTATATCCTTTTACTGTTTTATACAGTTCAACTAACTTTTTCCGCAGATCCTTTGACAATTCTTTTGCTTTCCCCATGACTCAGAATCCAAAAATGTCAGTGCAGCACTGGATGAAATATGCAAGGGTCTGTTAGGAGTCCAGAAACTCATTGATGTTTTATACACACAAACTAATTACAAGCAAACAGATCACAGGTGAGGATGGTACCCTTTTAAATAGCCATTCAAACCGCT
Source organism: Rana temporaria (assembly GCF_905171775.1). NCBI lineage: Eukaryota > Metazoa > Chordata > Amphibia > Anura > Ranidae > Rana > Rana temporaria. The sequence continues at coordinate 366,310,486 of NC_053493.1, read as the reverse complement.
TTGTGATAACTTGTGTGCATGTTACCAGGCCAAAATCATGTAAACTTTTGATCAGGGTCATTTGTGTAGTTTCTGTTGCCATTATGATTTAAAAGGAGTAAACACAGTTGATTGATAAAAAATGGCTTCAGACAAACACTAACCATGAGTGAAAGAAATGTTTTTGTGTTATCATTCATATTCTCTGAAAAATGGCCAAGAAATTATAAATTCTGCCAGGGTATGTAAACTTATGAGCACAACTGTACATACACATACGAGGGTCAATTTAAAAAGCAGCCAATTAACCTACTAGCAGTGTGGCAGGAAACCGGAGTACCTGGAGGAAACCCACACGGGCACAGGGAGAACATGCATTAAACTTATTTGAATGTGTATATATCCAGTCCTTGACAGGCAGCGCTTGCTTGCATTACAAAGCAAAAGGGAATTCCAGGTTACTGACAAAAGGGAGCTGGGTAGACTACTGCATTACGACAATGCTTGTATGTAAAACAAACCAGGTAGTCTGTGCTCCTTGTGTGCACCTCGAAGATTACTTTTCAGTTTGGACGAAAGTTGTACCTTTAAGCAAGGATAATTGTTCAGGCCAAAGTTTTGCTAAGTACAATCCCAGCACTGAGCAGACCTTTGCTATAAGAAATATATTTTTTCCCCGAGAAACCCTAATTTTTCATTGCCAAACAACTGTTTTATTTCATCTCCATTTGTGTAGAAGGGTGACATCCTGCTGCTGATTAGATCTCCTACCAGCCCTTGCTGCAGATTGGTTTTGGCAGGGTCACCATAGGACAGCTAAAACCATATGACTGGTGGATGCTTAGTGGTAGAACTAGTCTCCACCGCTCATTATATCTCTGTTTGTGCTATAGGTTATATCAGCCCCTCACAAGGCGTTTTTCACACATGTTCCAAGAGCTGAAGTGTCTATTAGGCAGCAGAGGAATGCAGTGTATCTGTTTTAGCTTTCTACTTAACCAGTGTATTAGACAATTACGCCTCATTAAGGAACTGGCATGCACACACATCTGCTTTGTCTCAGCAGTGCTAACCATTGCCATGTCCTGCAGAGACTTCTACATTGTGATCTTTTCTTCTGAAGAGCAGACAAAACCGTTAGATGCAATGATCTCAGGAAGGAGAAATACATTAATGTACCGCTGTTACACGGGTTACAAATGGCTTTACGTTTCTTTGACACTTTTTCATTACGGCCATAGATGTTCCTATGAAACTTCATACATTGAGCTAAACAGAGGGACCAAGTAGCTGTCACAGATGTTTTAAAGTAACGCTATAGGTTAGAGACGTGCGATCAAACGCCAGAGCCTGTTCGCTGGTCTCCAGCCGTGGATCAATGACAACCACACAGCTGCGCTGTGCAGGCTTACAAATGTAACCGGAGAGATGTTAGAGCAAAGTTATTCTGATCGAGGATCAACACTAAGCAACAAGTAAAATCAATCTGTAAACTGCTAATTCTGTCCAGGAAATATCATAACTGTGCTTAAGTCAGAAGGTCTGCTCAATGTACCTTTAAAGTGAACCTGGCAGGGTTCACAAACGTTTAAACTGACCATACGTTTGAAAAAGTGCAGGCACAACAAATGCAATCCTTGACTGCATACCTGGGGAAGCAACCTATTCTGACTGCACATACTGAATAGAGGCCTCAACCTGAGCTCTGACTAATCAGCTGCACTAGACTCTGCGAGGGCACTGCTTAGTCCTCATAATTGGCCACTGGTGCACTTTGACTTGTAGGTGAAGGAAGGGACAAAACTTTAAAGTCATACCAAAGGAGAGGCCTCTCTTTAGCGTGCATTCAGGATAAGCTGGCTCGTTGGGTGCCTAGTAAAGAGCTATGTTTAAAAACTTTAGCTGCATTGTCAGTTTACTTTAAACACGTTGACAGGTTCACTTTAAACTGTTGGGCAAGATTCAGCAGGGACCAGTACCCAGGATAGCCTGGGTACTGGCTATGGAAAAAGAAGCTCCAAATGGTGCAGGTCAACCAAAAAATGATTTTGTTTGCAAAACCATTTTTTGGTTGACATGCACCATTTGGAGCTTCTTTTTCCATATTTTTTTTCCGTTGGTGTCCATGAGGAATTACCCCCCGGTGTGTATCCAGTCTGACCTGACCCTAAGGGGCTTTACTGTATCCATGGTATTTGTCAGCTGAGAACTGGGGATTCCACACTTTGATCCATCTGGACCGTCTTTTATATTCAACAGTGGATCCAGACTATCTAGGATCCTAAGCCCGTATGACCCACTGTCGTAAGGCATGTGTGTCCACCCCAGCTGGTAAGAGTACCTCATTCATTTATCTCAGAAGAGTATTAACCACATCCCTACCGCGTCATTGTGAAATGACGGCGGCAGGAACCCCTCCTCGATCCGGGTGGACGTCATATGATGTCCTGCGTTCCCGGCGATCTAGGGCGCCCGCGGTGACGCTCGTGACCCGGCCGCCGGGTGCCCGCGATTGTCGGTAATCACGGCAGGAGTGTGGATCTGTGTGTGTAAACACACAGATCCACCTCCTGTCAGCGGTGAGGAGACCAATGTGTGTTCCCAGTACAGAGGAACACACATTGGTCTCCTCCACTTGAGAGTCCCCTCCCCCCTACAGTTATAACACATCTTAGGGCACATATTAACCCCTTCCAATGCACCCTAGTGGTTAACCCCTTCCCTGCCAGTCACATTTACACAGTAATCAATGCATATTTATAGCATTAATCGCTGTATAAATGTGAATGGTCCCAAAAACGTGTCAAAAATGTCCGATGTGTTCGCTGCAATGTCACGGTGACAGTAAAAAAAAAAATCGCAAATCGCCGCCAATACTAGTAAAAAAATTAATAAAATAAAAATGCCATAAATCTATCACCTATTTTGTAGACGCTATAACTTTTGCGCAAACCAATCAATATATGATTATTGCGATTTTTTTACCAAAAATATGTAGAAGAATACGTATCGGCCTAAACTGAGGAAAAAAAAATGTTTTTTTTTAAAAAAATTGTGATATTTATTAAATAAAAAAGTAAAAAATAGTGTTTTTTTTTTTAAATTGTCGCTCTTCTTTTGTTTATAGCGCAACAAATAAAAACCGCAGAGATGATCAAATACCACCAAAAGAAAGCTCTATTTGTGGGAACAATTTGATAAAAAAAATTGTTTGGGTACAGTGTAGCACGACCACGCAATTGTCATTCAAAGTGCGACAGTGCTGAAAGCTGAAAATTGGCTTGGGCAAAAAGGTGCGTAAGTGCCCGGTATGGAAGTGGTTAAAAGTGACCACAGGCAGCTCTTTCCTTCATCTCTACTATTTGGTGTCACCCCAATAGGAAGATACTTCACTTGTTTTCTTCTTTTTGTGGACACTATCCTACACTGTATTTGTTTTAACAGGGCTTGGCGTCAAGGCCCACCCACTGAGAGGCCGCATATATGCATACGGCCGCCGCCAAGAGGTTAAAAAGCAATTACTGATTAGACCACTAGTGAATGCTTGGTGAATGCCATACTCACTGCTTTAAAATATACCCCCTAGAAATCAAATGTAAGTTTCCAGGAAAACAAGGATGTATTTTATTTAGATCTTGATCCACATTTAAAATTTAGGACAATCTGGAGTAGGGATGAGCCGAACACCTTCCCGGTTCGGTTTGCACCAGAACATGCGAACAGACAACAAATTTGTGCGAACATGCGAACACTGTTAAAGTCTATGGGACACGAACATGAAAAATCACAAGTGTTAATTTTAAAGGCTTATATGCAAGTTATGGCTGGGGACACGGGTACAGCCCCAGGGGACATGTATCAATGCAAAAAAATGTTTTTAAAACGTCATTTTTTTAGGAGCAGTAATTTTAATAATGCTTAAACTGAAACAGCTAAAAGTTAGATTCCTTTAAATATCATGGCTGGGGAGTCCCCTTAGTCTGCGGCGCATATTTCTCATGTGTTTTACTGTGTTTTACTGTGCCACAGCAAAATTACATTTCCAAAGGAAGAAATTTCATTTCAAATTGCTTGCGGCTGTAATGTCCTGCTGGATCCCGGCAATATAGATACAAATCCCCCCAAAAAATGGCATGGGCCCCCAGTCCATACCAGGCCCTTTGGATCTGATATGGATATTAAGGGGAACTCCACGCCTAAAAAACAAACAAAACCCCCCCCCCCCCAAAATCAATACCAGACCCTTATCTGAGTAAGCAGCCATAGCAGGCCACGAGCGAGCGCCCCCCCCCCCTCCTGAACCATACCAGGCCGCTTGCCCTCAACATGGGGAGGGTGCTTTGGGGTCCCCCCAAAGCACCTTGTCCCCATGTTGATTGGGACAAGAGCCTCATTCCCAAAAACCTTGGCCAGTGGTTGTGGGGGTCTGCAGGCAGGAGGCTTATCAGAATCTGGAAGCCTCCCCTATGTAAATGAGTATCGAGTACAATGTACCCCTACCCATTCATCAAAAAGTAAAAATTACAGGAGACGATTTTTGACAATTCCTTTATTAAAAAAAAAGTATCCCGCAATGTCCATCAATCTTCAATCGCAGCACCCGACGGACCTGAAAAATAGGAAAAAAAATATCTCTGCCTCAATAGGAGGCGACCCACCGACTGCTGTCTCTTGGCCATGACAGCTCTTATATATGAAAGGGCGGGGCCACCCGGTGATGTAAACAGATGGCCCCTTCTGACATCACGTGACATCAGAAGGGGCGGGGTCACCCGGTTACATCACCGGGTGGCCCCGCTCTCCCATCAAGGCAGAGCTTTTTTCTTCTTCTATTTTTCGGGCCTGGTCACCGTGATTAAAGAAGGATGGATTAACCACTTGCCGACCGCGCACCGTCGTTATACGTCCACAAGGTGGCTCTGCTGGGCGAGAGCACGTAATATGACGTCCTCTCTCCCAGCCGCCACTAGAGGGCGAGCGCGCGCCCCCCGCTCGCCCCCGACTCCCGTGCATGTGCCCGGCGGGCGCGATCGCCGCCGGGCACACGCGATCGCTCGGTACAGAGCGGGGACCGGGAGCTGTGTGTGTAAACACACAGCTCCCGGTCCTGTCAGCAGGGGAAATGCTGATCTTCGGTTCATACAATGTATGAACCGAGGATCAGTGTTTCCCCTAGTGAGGCCACCCCCCCCCCCACAGTAAGAACACACCCAGGCATACTTAACCCCTTCCCCGCCCCCTAGTGTTAACCCCTTCACTGCCAGTGGCATTTTTATAGTAATCCAATGCATTTTTATAGCACTGATCGCAGTACCGAAAAAAAAATCGCTGATCGCCGCCATTACTAGTAAAAAAAATATAATAAAAATGACATAAAAATACCCCCTATTTTGTAAACGCTATAACTTTTGCGCAAACCAATCAATAAACGCTTATTGCGATTTTTTTTTACGAAAAATATGTAGAAGAAAACGTATCGGCCTAAACTGAGGAAAAAAAATGTTTTTTTATATATTTTTGGGGGATATTTATTGTAGCAAAATGTAAAAAATATTATTTTTTTTCAAAATTGTCGCTCTATTTTTGTTTATAGCGCAAAAACTAAAAACCGCAGAGGTGATCAAATACCACCAAAAGAAAGCTCTATTTGTGGGAAAAAAAGGACGCCAATTTTGTTTGGGAGCCACGTCGCACGACCGCGCAATTGTCTGTTAAAGCGACGCAGTCCCGAATCGCAAAAAGTACTCTGGTCTTTGGGCAGCAATATGGTCCGGGGGGTAAGTGGTTAAAGAAGGAACTGTCAAAAACTGTCTCCTGTCGTTTTTACTTTTTTGACACAATTTTTTTTGGTGAATGGGAAGGAGTACCCCCTACTGTTAAAGGGGGCTTCCAGATTCCGATAAGCTCCCCACCCACAGACCCTCACAACCACCGGGCAAGGGTTGTGGGGATGAGGACCTTGTCCCCATCAACATGATGACAAGGTGCTTTGCGGTGACCCCAAAGCACCCTCCCCATGTTGAGGCCAAGTGGCCTTATATGGTTCAGGGGGGGCGCCCGCTCATCCCCTCCCCCTTTCCTGGCCTGCCATTGCTACTTCCTCGGATAAGGGTCTGGCATGGATTTTGGGGGGCCTCTACGCCATTTTTTTTTATTTAAAATCCATACGAGACCTGAAGAGCTTGGTGTTCCCCTTAACCACTTCAATACACTGTGTTATATATACTACACTGCCTGACTGAACTACTACACTGAATATCTTATCCACACTAAATGCAGATTATATATATATATATATATATATATATATATATATATATACACACACACTAGACTGTATATATATATTAAATACACTGTCCCTAATCAACCTGCCTGCCTAATCTAGCTCAGTCTATCTCCATACACAGCTGCTATGTAAGCAGCCTTATATAGTGTGGGGCATGGACTTAGTCCCCCTAAACCACGATTGGCCAAAGGCACCCTGCCTTTGGCCAATTATGGCTCTCACAACAGAGCGCGCTGTGATTGGACAAAGCATCCATGTCAGGTGCATGCTTTGGCCAATCATCAGACATTCATTCCCCTGCGATCTCGCTGTGCATTATGGGATGTTCCGTACCGCTCGAATTTGCTCTGAACACCTCATAACATTTGCTGTTCGGCGAACACCCCATGTTTGACATGAACATCAAGCTCATCCCTATTCTGGGGAAAACAAAAACCTGAAACTCTCCATGGAAATCAGTAAAAGTTGTTGGCCATACAAAAGATACACAAGGGTGTTTTACCTGGCCTTCCATGTGCACCCAAATAAAGTAATAAGATGGTGGGAATCCCCTTTAGTGGAAAACTTGTCTATGTCATGCCTGCCAGTAAGGTAATTCAAGCGGGGGGGAATAAAATGTTTAAAGTGAAAACTATTAGGAGACTGTCGGGTCTAATCAGCTTTTAGATGGAATTTCATTAATGTGTGTGAAAATCAAGGTTTAACATTAATTGGATCAGTGACCCATAACCGGGTCCTAAATGATGGTACCAAACATAATACTGTGCTAATTAAGGACATTTCTTCACCATTGATCTCCGGGTGCTGCATGCTTGTCAGGTCAGCTCCACTCACAGGGAACTTTGACATCTGTGAACTAACTCATCATCAATAGCAGCGAGGGCAAGCGTCTCACTTCATCCGTAAGACATTAGCTGGAGATTAAGAAGGCTTCCACAAATATGTTAATTAACAGACTCTGTACATGATCCTATATCAGGTGACACTACCTTTCTGTCAGCTTAAAGGGAAACGATCACATAGTATCAGTATTCATTCACTATGTAATAATAAAGGAGAACTACAGTCAGAATAAAAACGAGCAGTACATATAATATCAAGTAATGTGTATTTGTTCGTAATTCTTTTGTTTGATTGTGAGTTGCATGACTTGCATATGAGCAGTACTAATCACATACGTTTGTGGGTAGTGAGGTAGTAAAGGTTTACTGGCGAATCAGTCTACATTGCACATTATGGCTAGACAAGGGTCCTGACCACACAGAAGCAGTATAAACTCAAGGGGACCTTGTCACCATCTCATGCAAATTGTGATAAAGATGTTATGTAGATCTACTTACATTTCAAAAGTTATGATAGTCTTTGTTTGTTTTTTTAAATGCTGTACTGCAAACAATGGCTTTAATCCTCTCTTTCTGGCACTTCTGGGAGTGTCAGAGGTCTTGTGTGACAGCCTGTAGCACCCTCAGCAGCAGAGAGACCTCACTTGATCTGCAAAGACTGTCTTTGCAGATCACACAAGGATTCTCTAGCCGTTGCCAAGAGAACGTGTAAGATCAGGTCCGGGGAGAAGGTGATGTGGTATCAAGCTGGCACGGAAAGCCTTCTGAAAGTTTTAGAGGAACAGAAGATTAAAACTTCTGTTTGCAGAACACCATCAGTACAGAATGAAAAGAAGGGCACCATAACTAATGAAAAATGTTGATTCCAGTCTTCAGGACTTCTCCAGAGCCTCTCTCATCCTCTGGAATTCTCTACCTCAATCTGTCCGGCTATCTCCTACTCTAGCTGCCTTTAGACGATCCTTGAAAACTCATCTCTTCAGGGAAGCCTATCACACCTCCAACCAATCTTTTATAACTTCCATCAGCTCATCCCCCACAGTTATAACGTTTTATACCACTTGCCCCACCCCATTAGATTGTAAGCTCTTATGAGCAGGGCCCTGTTAACCCTCTTGTATTTTATTGTATTGTAACTGTAATGTCTCCCTTTTTTATTGTAAAGCGCTGTGTAAACTGTTGATACTATATAAATCTTGTATAATAATAATAATTTACAAAACATCTTAAGTGTAACAACTCTGGGGAAGGTGGTAAGGACGTTTTAAAAAGGACTGAATATTTTTCTAGCAGCTAACAATATTCAAAGTGATAACAGGGTAATAGTTTGAGCAAGGGACCTGATCAGAAAGCACTTGGGGATCAGGAAGGAATTTCTGGGGCCCAGTTTATTCCCAGGGTGTCATACACTGTACTTGGTTGCGTATTTACATAAACATAATAATTCTGTTTAGCTCCATGTCACTAGCTGTAATTATAGTTATCTCCCTGCATTTCGCCCTGAGCACTTACTTTGGAGTGTGTGGTAGAATGCACGGACTGGCTAAAGAAATCAGAACAGTCATCGTCAATGACAGTGCTGGCAGAAGGACCAAGAATAGCCTAGAATAGAAGCCATATGCGGCCCCAACAGCCCCAACTGGGAGCAAGAATGTTAGGGTGCCTCCAGAAGGCCCTGTGAACCCACCCTATAGACAGAAGTGTATAATCTGGAACTTTAAAGTCGCTTTTTATCTTTTAAAGGCAGAAAAGAGAACACAGAATCAAAAGAAAACAAGCATGAATGTACGTTATGCTTCTACATTTAGATTTACTGCTGAGGGTTTAGTAACACTTTAACAGCAGACTGCTTTGGGTGCCTGCACATCAGTTTCCAAATTTGCAAAGAGCCCTGGGAGTCCCAAATACCAAAGTGCTCTGATATGCAATTAGTGATCAGTTCCTGTGTTCAGTAGCTCTCCACCATCCTCTAACACCTCCTACAGTGGTTATTAAAACCATCCATTATATCGACAGGCCAACAGTTAAGCCGAAGAGACAGGTCATATCTAGCGGCCACAAGAGATGGCTGCTGTTTCATGATCAGAATGCCCTGCTCTGCTCAGTTTTCAGAAAACTCTGCAAGAAACAGAAACAGATGCACATACACATGAAGCTGGCTGCTACATGTTGTATGTGTTAGTTCGAATACATTCTAAACACAGGCTTGTGGAGGATAAAATGCCCAAATTTTGATGAACACTGCCATACATGTTTGCATAGATACATACACACAAAGTCTAGTCTAGTTTCCACTCACTAATGCTCACCTGCTCGGAAGAGGGCACCTGCAGCATAATGCATGGCAAGGGCGTGTATTAGCTGTCTGGCAGTGGTGAAGATTGGTCCACGTTCAAACATAGAGAAGGATAAGGGTGTGTGATCCGAGGCAATGTATAACTTCAAGGAAGCGTGGATGCTGACCAACAGGTTAACAGGTTGTACTGTTAGTCTTCTGAGTTTAACCGGGCTGACTAGTGCTGATGCATATTGCCTTACTTGTTCCGGCAACAAAGGAGTAAGCTTAATGCCAGCAGCTTTAACATGGACTTGCAGGACTTTGTTGTCTGGAAGATATGTGTCAAATAGCGTTTTGATATAATAAACAAAAGTGTCCTCCACATAGAGACGGGAAGGCTTCAAATCAAAGCTCAGTTCATTCAGGTCATAAACATCTTGCTCTACGGAAAGGGTAACAAAGAGCTTGAGGAATGAGGCTTCCTTGTATTCTTCTAGTTCTTTGGTAGACATGTGGAGACCACCGGCCTTTGGCCATTTGACATATTCACTTTTCTCCTCTTGGCAAACCAGCACAGGAAAGTGGAAATGGGACTTGCTGTACAACTGATTGTCCAACTGCAAATCTCCACAGTACACTTCCAAGCTATAAAAGGTGGGCATGCCAGAGGTCATGTCTGCCTGCAGCTCGCGACAGGGCTGTCGTAGGTAGTTAGCGACTGGTGCCATCTGAAGGAACACATTATCCAGTGTCAGCCGGATGAGCTCAGAGGAGGTTTTGTAGTTTGTGACATCATCATAAATCCCGACACTGAGCTGAGTGATGAAAGATCTAAATACAATTTTCTGGTTCTGAATCCTAAGCAAAAGAAAGTAGAAGTTTAGCCCATACTATAGTTGGACCAGAAATGTATACATTTATTAGTCAGCAGAGCAAGTAAGATTCATTCAAAACTAATGTAAAAAACAAAAAACAAAAACAAACAAAGGAGTGCATTCCCTACGTTATATTTTTTTAAAAATCTGCAACTACATAAAAATATATATTGATCTTACAGATATGCACTCAGCTCTTAAGTCCTATTGTATTAAGTGGCGTTAGCCCTCCGAGTATCTTTTTCTAAACTACTCAACCAATCCCACTCTTAGATCCCTACAACATAAAGGGTAATCCTTCTGGAGTCCATAATAAGGACTAGGACGGCTAATAGAAAATACTTTGCTTTCATTTCAGTACAATACTGTACATTAAACAGACCAAAAGGAAGCAAATAGAAGCTCATTGTTACATGTACAGTACTTTAATGTAATATGAGAATCAAATGACTGTGAAAAACATCCTAACTTTAGAAAATGTTGACATTAATATTAATCAAAAGGTAAAAGCCACGGCTGTGGCAAAAACATAAAGGGGCAGATCCACAAAGGTATTACGCCGGCGTATCTCTTGATACGCTGCGCAATTTCAAATTTTGCACGTCGTATCTTTGTTTTGTATCTTCAAAACAAGATACAACGACATCTCAGCTAGATCCGACAGGCGTACGTCTTAGTACGCCGTCGGATCTAAGCTGCAATTTTTCGGCGGCCGCTAAGTGGCGTTTCTGTCGAATTCCGCATTGAGTATGCAAATTAGCTAGTTACGGCGATCCACGAACGTACGTCCGTCCGGCACATTTTGTTTACGTCATTTGCGTTTGGCTTTTTCCAGCGTATAGTTAAAGCTGCTATATGGTGGCGTACTCAATGTTAAGTATGGCCGTTGTTCCCGCGTACAATTTAGATTTTTTTACGTCGTTTGCGCAAGTCGTTCGCGAATAGGGATTTGCATAGAATGACGTCACCGTCGTGAGCATTGGCTTGTTCCGGGTTATTTTCGAGCATGCGCACTGGGATACCCCCACGGACGGCGCATGCGCAGTTAAAAAAAACGTCGTTTACGTCGAGTCACGACGTAGTAACATAAAACACGCCCCCATCACAGAGATTTGAATGGCGCGCCATTACGCCGCCAAAGATACACTACGCCGCCGTAACTTATGGCGCAAATTCTTTGAGGATTCGAAAAAAAAGAAAAAAGTTACGGCGGCGTAGTGTATCTTAGATACGCTGCGCCCGGCGCGGAGGTACGTGGATCTGCCCCAAAATATATACCAAAATGCAAATATTATCCATAGATTTTCTCAGCATAGATAGTTACTTAAAAAGTTTTCTCGAATGTGCTTTTAATAGCACCTTGTAAGCAATTCCCAAACATTCCAGCATATATTTTCCTGCATCATAGTGAGTAGTAAAAATTCATAATAGAGTTAGTAAATCAATCTTTCCTATGAGGGAAAACAAATGTAATAGCACATAGTTGGACAAATGGATTAAAGCCTAATTCAGAGAAATAGAAATGGAGTCAGAATTGTTGTATTAGTAGTCCAATGCTTATATTCCTATTACAGCAGTTGTATGGGGTATCTAAATATGACTGTGAAGTTCAATAGACACCAGAATCAGACTGGTTGCGCTCAGTAATGTAACAGCCTGGTTGGATACTCTCCTTGCCTTTCTCTGCGATATACATCTGTGTGAGGACACTTCTGCTATGGGATGTGGCTGTTACTTACTGTGCTCTGCACAGATCACTTCAGTGTGCGAACAAGAAGCAACATTCTCAATAAAAAAAAAAATATATATATTTATATATATTTTTGAACAATCTATTTTTTAGGCCCGGTACACACGGGCAAACATGTACGATGAAACCGGTCCGTCGGACCGTTTTCACCGTACATGCCTGCCAGAGGGCTTCTGTACGATGGCTGTACTAACCATCTTACAGAAGTCCGCGCGTAAACAATACGCGGGGCGTGTCCGCGTCGTCGCCGCGACGATGACGCGGCGACGTGGGCGGGCCTGCCATTTAAAGGCTTCCACGCATGCGTCGAAGTCATTCGACGCATGCGAGGGATGGCTGGCGCTCGGACATGTACGGTAGGTCTGTACTGACGACCGTACATGTCCAAGCGGGCAGGATTCCAGCGGACGGTTTTAAAACACGTCCAGGAATATTTGTCTGCTGGGAAAAGGCCCGGCGGGCAAATGTTTGCTGGAATTCGGCCCGCTCGCGCCTACACACGACCGAACATGTATGCTGAAACTGGTCCGCGGACCAGTTTCAGCATACATGTTTGGTCGTGTGTATGGGGCCTTAAAGTTCTTTGGGGGATACATTAATTCAGAGACTGTAGGGTTATACTACCGCTTACATGAGGATATGAACATGGCTAACAAAAAGAAAAAAAAACTGTAACCATGCCAGTTTAACCCCACCTACTTCCTGCACGCCTTAGTTTTGTGGAAAAGCAGCACCAAGAACATGATCATAAACAGAGTGGTGTCCCTAAAGAAAACACATTTTAGGGAAGGAACATCAATCTCATTTCCTTTGTCATTTATTTAGGGACACAGGAATAAATTGAACTGTGGGGGACACTTCTTGGTGTAGGGACCATTTTTCTGGGTTCAGATATTGCTGTTTGAGGTAGCCTGCCTGTCAATTGTACATGTACCGTGAGTGTAAAAGGCAGGCTGAAACATGATGCCCTTTCGCAAACCAGGATCCTTTCCATGTTTCTTGTCAGAGCGAGACATCTGGTTGCTGCACCCCACTAAAGTGCCATTATTTGACCGATTCCTTATTAGATGACCCTCCAGTCAGGCTATCTATCCATCTTTGCAGGGACAACCAAATTGCCCAAAGTTCCATAATGCTGATCGGCAGTGGAGATTCCTCTCAAATCTAAGTCCCCTACACCAACAAGGTATCTAGGAATCGACAACCTATTGTGTGGATCTTCAATGAGACTGGAAGGAAGGATATTCCCAGCTCCAGAGCAGAATTCCTGACACACTAAACTAGGGACAACCTAGTCTTCAATGTCAGATAAACCAGTCAACGACTGAACCAACTTGTCCCACAATTATAGGATATTGTGTCATAGGGGTCTGGAGTGGAACTAGGAAAAAGGGATTGCCTTTAAGAAGGCTACTATTATGCCCTGAAGTCTCGTGCAGAACACAACAGGCACATAGCGGCGGAGAGTAAAAAAAATCTCATTAAATTATTTAAGTATATAAATGGTAAAAAAGGAAGGCCAGAACGTATTGGCCCCATAACGGATGAAGAAGGGAATCTGGTTACAAAATATGGAGAAATGGCAAAGGTTTTAAAATATATTCTTCTCCTCAGTCTTCACAAGGGAAACGGGGGATACAGTAACCAAGACTGTAATGTTGATTTTCATAGCATGTCACAGGAAGCACCCTCAACAGAGGACAGAATTAGAAATAGACTTGAAAAACTTAACATAAATAAGTCACTAGGACCAGATGGCTTGCACCTTAGGATCCATAAGGAACTCAGTCAGGTAATAACCAGACCATTATTCCTAAGAGATGGCACCAGGATGCATTATTCCTATTTTTTGTGGACAGTTTACTGACTGGAATGGTACCAGCTGATTGGAGAAAAGCTAACCTGGCACTAATTTTTCAAAAAAGGGCAGAGATATATCCCTGGGAACTACAGACCAGTTAGCCTACCATCAATAGTCTGCAAGCTATTGTAGGGGATGATAAGGGACTATATACAAGATTTTAGTAATGAAATGGCATCATTAGCAGTAATCAGCAAGGATTCATGAAGAATTGTTGTTGCCAGACCAATCTATTAACCTTCTATGAAGAAGTCAGCTGTCATATAGATAAAGGAAGTGCTGTGGATGTGGTATATCTAGATTTTGCAAAGGCATTTGATACCGTTCCTCACAAGCATTTAATGTACAAACTAAGGTCTGTTGGCATGGACCCTAGGGTGAGTACCTGGATTGAAAACTGGCTACAGGGGCGAGTCCAAAGGGTGATGATAAATGGGGAGTACTCGGAATGGTCTGGTGTGGAAAGTGGGGTCCCCCAGGGATCTGTCCTGGGACCAATCCTGTCTAATTTATTCATAAACGATCTGGAGGATGGGATAAACAGCCCAATCTCAATATTTGCGGATGATACAAAGTTAAGCAGGGCAATAACTTCTACACAGGATGTGGAAACCTTGCAAGAAAACCTAAACAAATTAATGGGATGGGCAACTACATGGCAAATGAGGTTTAATGTTGAAAAATGTAAAGTAATGCATCTGGGTGACAAAAATATGTATGCAATTTAACTCGCTAGAGGGAGAACCTCTGAGGGAATCTAGAATGGAAAATGACCTGGGGGTCCTAGGAGATGACAGGCTCAGCAATGGCATGCAATGCCAAGCTTCTGCAAGCAAAGCCAACAGAAAATGGGCATGCATTAAAAGGGGATTCACTCCAGTTTTGGGAACCGCTCCTTAGGAGGGATGTGCTGGAACTGGAGAGAGTCCAGAAAAGGGCAACAAAGCTAATTAAGGGACTGGAGGATCTCAGCTATAGGGAAAGACTACAAGCATTTAGGTTATTCTCTCTAGAGTGGAGACGCTTGAGAGGGAATATGATATCAATGTACAAATACCATACTGGTGACCCTAGCATAGGGAAAAAACTTTTCAGTGAAAGGGAATTTAAATAGACAAGCGGACATTCACTAAAATTAGATTTTTTCACACTGGTAATGCTCCTGGGCTGGTTTCTCATATTTGGAGTCATTATTTTTTATAAATAGCCAGTGGGCAGCAGTGGAGAGATACCCCAGATTATGTCCTAGCGGACAAAATGCGTTGGGAGGACTCCATTGTTGCCACATTTTATACAAAGCGCTTGAATATCATTACAAATGTAAGTGTTCTGACTTCATTAAACTTTTGATATGTAATATAGAGTTACGCTATGTGGCCGTTTTTTTCTTCCATTATATGACACAACCCTTCTACATCTATTTGGGATTCCCTGGACCATAATTTCTATGAGGCAACCAACTAGGAAGTTACCTTTCCCGGAGATTCTCTCTATCCTGCTGGTGTTTTGTCATCTCTGGCACAGCATCCTGAAGTCCATAGGATCGCCCAAATTACATTGTGGTTCCGCAAAAAGGCTTTTTGTCCCATTGAACGTAGGTTCTCTAGGGTCCATACATTCTGGTAAGCCTTTTACCTGTGGGGTGGTTCCCTTCACTTCATCGCTTCTTCACTTGCACAGATCTGCATGGTTTGAAGTCATCACCATATTTTGAACTTTGTCAACAACGACGTTTGATCACTCTAATGACAGATAGTCTTTGCATTTTTGCACCGGTTTTGGATTTCCTGCATATAGACTTTCATAATGTGCTTATGGGGACGTTTCTATTTACATTGTTCACTATCAATATTTGAGCACTTTATTTATCAAGTTTTTACATATCTATTCATTTTTCACGTATTTATTTATTTATATATTTTGATTAGCGCTACACTTTTTTTGTTTCCGCTAAAATTAGAAGAGAAGCGGTTTAACCTTAAAGTGGATGTAAACCCCAAATTTTTTTTTTATGTCACAATGTAGAGAATAAGATTTCCTATCATCTGTGCCCAGTCTTGCCACACAGAGTTAATCCAGCTTTGAGCAATCCACTTTTTATTGTTCAGGGAAATAAAACAAACTTCGTAGAGGGCTCTTTACTGTCAGAGTGGTAAGAACATGGAAATCACTTCCACAGGCAGTTGTATCAGCAGAGAGCATCGATAATTAAAACTATTAGATGGGTACCTTAACGACCACAGCATACAGGGGCATACAATGTACTAACATAACATAACAACTTAACATAAACACACACACAGAGGTTGAACTGGATGGACTTGTGTCTTTTTTCAACCTCACCAACTATGTATGTAACTATGTACGTAAAGCAGAGACAAGACATCCATCCTCATAGGACACTCCAAAAAATGAAGGCAAGCTGGGAGTAGGAGGTGGGAATACCAAGTTGACCACCATTTTTGGTTTGTCAGTATCAAATTCCTCCTGTAGGTGGCTGTAAGACCCCCCCCCCCCACAATAAATGGTAAAGTAACTTATTTCAAAGCATTTGAGTTACAAATCATAACAGGACTTCAAAAGGCTAAAAAGGTGTGACAGCTCAATATGACTTTTATGAGTAGAGTTTGCTGTACTCTCACTTTCTTCTGGGTGTCCTCGGTATTCAATAGACTATGGACCATGAACATGACCACTGAATTAGCAGGAACAGGCGTAAAGAGAAGTAATGATTGCAGAACAATTCAACTGCTCCCAAACTCAAACATACGCAGTTTCAGAATTTCATTTAATTGACACTGCGGTACAGTTAAGGGCGGTACTGTCAGATAAACATACCTGTTGAGGCTCGTCAGAACAGGCCCAGCTCTTCCTTCAGGTGCTAGTGTAATGATGACAGTCCCACAGTGCTGGACAACATCCACATATACATAGCCATAGCCCGTCAGAAAAACCACCTATTGGAAAAATAATTATTTTATACAAGAGGCATACAAAGGACAAGGCCTATATCTTGACAAGACGTGTTAACTTTTTACATTGCAGAAACATTTTCTCTTGTGGATAAGTCAGAAGATAAGTCATTTGTCAGAAGTCTTTCTCAGCTATATCCCCATGGATGTGTGTAAGCGAACCGAGCTTCTGAAATGTCACAAATAATACACATTTATTTTGTTTAATAGCCCCTGTGCTGCAATATCCAGCAATGTAGGAGAGATAAAACAAAGAGGAATGTATAGCACTGACATGTACAAACAGATGGCGATATCACGTCAGCATGTACAAATTATCAGAGAGAACACCCCTGCCTAAAGATTTAGAAATCTTTTATGTCATCACAAAGCTTTTTCAAAGTGTTTATTTTCAGCTTGAACAGTTTAAACTGTAATAAAACACTAAGTAGGAAAATATACAGACTGAATTTAAACTTTAAATAGGACACCCCAGTCAAGACTGAAAATGAAGACTCAAGATGCATAAAGGGAACATGGCTGCAACGCGCCACCCCACTGTAATGATTGTTATCTGGAAACCAATTTTGCCTACCCAACTGTAATGCAGCACCTACACCGATCAGCCATAACATTATGACCACTGACAGGTAAAGGGAATATCTCATTACCATCGGCATCTGAAAATTGTTGGGATATATTAGGCAGAAAGTGAACAGGCTGTCTATGAAGTGGATGTGGTGAAGGCAGAAAAAAAGGGCATTGCAGTTTGTTTTTTATGGGACTGTGAAGCCCATGGTGACCCATGTCCACAGCCAAAAGCTTCTACAATGGTCACATGAACATCAGAACTGGACTACAGAGCAATGGAAGAAGGTGACCTGGTCTGATTAATCACGCTTTCTTTTACATCACATGGATGGCCGGGTGTGTGTGCATCACTTACCTGGGGAAGAGATGGTACCAGGATGCATTATAAGAGGGCAAGTCGGCATAGGCAGTGTGATGCTTTGGGCAATGTTCTGCTGGGAAACCTTGGGTCCTGCCATTCATGTGGATGTTACTTTGGTGTCCATGCCCCAATGGGTCAGGGCTGTTTTAGCAAAAGGGGGCCATACTTAATGTTAGGTGGGTGGTGATAATGTTATGGCTGATCGGTGTATATTCTCAAACACACTCACTATAGCGTGATGTATGAAAGCATCAGTACTAAGTAGCTCCTCACAGCCTTGCCGTGGAAGACTGGATTGGTGATGCATAAAGCAGAGACATTTGTACAGGACAAACATAAAGCAGATAATATTGTCCTACATGTGACAAAAGCCCTCTGGAATCTGGCTGCGGTGGATAACACAAACTAAAGGCAAACCTTTTAAAAAAAATTTGTATAGGAAGTAAGGGAGGGTTTCAACCCAAGTTTTTTTTTTTTTTGGCCAATCGGAGTTCCACTGGGGATATTTCTCTCCATTTCCTGCCCACAGCCAAAACAGGAAGTGAGAATAAATCCCTCTAAAGTGAGGGAATCCCTGGTTATCACCAGCATTAGCATCACCATTGAAATATTTCCCCTCTTTTCCTGTTCTGGTGACAACAAGATTTGGTTTTGCTTTCACTTTCACTCTGGATAATAATGGTAAATAGGACAAATAGAGAGAGTGAATCTTCCTAATGGGGACAGAGAGCCTGCAAAACCTGATAGGGGTTTTGAATCCCTCTCCACTCTAAAAAGAGATCGCTTTTAGTTAAAGGGGTTGTAAAGGTTCCTTTTTTTTTTTTTTTTTAAAGTAACAAACATATCATACTTACCTCCACTGTGCAGCTCGTTTTGCACAGAGTGGCCCCGATCCTCATCTTCTGGGGTCCCTCGGCAGCTGTCTCGACTCCTCCCGCAAGAGCTACCCCCCCTTCTGGGAAGGCGCTCTCCCAAAGGGGTTAGCTTGCGGGCGTGCTCCCGTGATACAGTCGGTGGCCACTCGCCCCTGCCCCCGGCGCGCCAAGTCATTGATTTGATTGACAGCAGCGGGAGCCAATGGCTGCACTGCTATCAATCATCCAATGAATGAGCTAATCGTCTGATGTTTTTTCACCTTAATGCATACAATGCATTAAGGTGAAAAAACATGTACCTTTACAACCCCTTTAAACTTAAACTCAAATTAAAAGCACAGAAGGACAATTACACCTTTGGTTTTAAAATCAATATTGTACTGTGCCTAGCAAACTAATTATGTAAGTAATTTAAGTGCCATCACCTTGTTTCCACATAAACTGATATCTGCCAAAATTAAATAGAACTATGGTATCCTGATAAAACAAATATGGACAGCAGCCCTTAATTATAAGTATCTGCAGACTTTTCTCCTAGCCCACCTGCAAAGTCCATACACATAGTGACTGGATTTGGTACTTAAACCTGTCAAACATGCCTTTAAGCAGCTAATAGATTATTCAATTTTCTTTCCTTCCCCCACCTCAAGGTAGTAGAGATCTGCACTACTAGTGCTGAGACAGGCAAGTTTTAGGCATTTTCTTTACAGGGAGGTTTAAAATAACGACAGGGTGGCTTTAAAGCCCAGCAACAACAGCAACAACCTGGCAAGAACCCTATCCATAACAGCAGGAGTGCTGACGTTTGAATAAAGGAGTCTCTAACAGACATACGAAAATGTTAGGTATATTTAAATCTTAACCGTCTACTATTACAAAACTGAAAT
Organism: Rana temporaria; assembly: GCF_905171775.1. NCBI lineage: Eukaryota > Metazoa > Chordata > Amphibia > Anura > Ranidae > Rana > Rana temporaria. The sequence goes on along the minus strand of NC_053493.1, from coordinate 366,290,947 downwards.
ATTACTTTGAGGAGGACCCCCTGGTAATGCTAAAATATCGTTTTGAGGCGAAAGAGATAGGTTTAGTCAATAACTGGGGATTCTATCTACCCAATTTTGACTTACATTTTTGAGGCCCTAAGGTTAAGACCTCTCCCCTTTCCCAACTACTACAAAGCCAAACAAACGTTTCTTACTGGTCCTACTACAGTCTATGTAAAGAAAAATGATAAGAATCTTATAATAAGGACAAGTCACTGACAGTATGTTTGCATTATACTCTCCACAGGAGTAACCCCAACTTTTGGTGATACCTGCGTGCCTTGGCAGTTAATATCAATCAGGTCACTCCATTCTGCTGTTGTATCATCACGTGATAGCACTTTCAGGAAGATGCCAGGAAGGGAATCCTTGGTTTTACAGTCTGGAAAGCTGGAAACCTGATGATACATTTCATGATGAACTGAACATTCCGCTGGAATTTTTCTGCAGTAAACTTCCAACTTTGGGGTATCTGAAAAAATATTGGTCTCTGGTTAAGATCTTTGGTCATCATTCAAGTTATAAGGGAATTGCTTTGCAGCAGAAGTGGAGCACAGAGAAAAAGAACACTTAAAATGACACTAAACTCCAGTTTAAAAAAATCTATTCAAGTACACATACAGTATTCTTAACCTTAAGTACCTTCTATTGTTCTCAGCCTGATCAGGAAAGCACATGTACAGGCCCCCTCTGAAGTTTGCTAATGAACATCTGAATGATTCAGAGGAGAACTGGGTGAAAGTGTTGTGCTCAGATGAGACCACAATCAAGCTCTTTGACATCAACTCAACTCGCTGTGTTTGGAGGAGGAAGAATGCTGCCTATGACCCCAAGAACACCATCCCCCACCATCAAACATGGAGGTGGAAACATTATGTTTAGGGGCGTGTTTTCTGCTAAGGTGACAGGACAACTTCATCACATCAAAAGGGACGATGGACAGGGCCATGTACCGTCAAATCTTGGGTGAGAACCTCCTTCCCTCAGCGAGGGCATTGAAAATGGGTATTCCAGCGTGACAATAACCCAAAACACATGGCCAAGGGAACAAAGGAGTGGTCTAGCCAGTTTGCAGACCTTAATCCCATAGAAAATATGTGGAGGGAGCTGAAGGTTCAAGTTGCCAAACCACAGCCAAACAACAAGAAACCTTAATGACTTGGAGAGGATCTGCAAAGAGGAGTGGGAAAAAATCCCTCCAGAGATGTGGGCAAATTTGGTGGGCAACTACAAGAGATTGCTGACCTCTTTGATTGCCAACAAGGGTTTTGCCACCAAGTACCAAGTCATTTCACTCATTAAAATTAATACATTTATAACTTTTTTGATATGCGTTTTTCTAGATTTTTTTTTGTTATTCTGTCTCTCACTGTTAAAATAAACCTACCATTAAAATTATAGACTGATTATTTCATTGTCAGTGGGCGAACATACAAAATCAGCAGGGGATCAAATACTTTTTTCCCTCACTGTAGCAGCATACAAGTCAGCAGCTAGGCAAGCTTTCTTTACAAAGAGAAGCCTTAGCAAAGATGTTTATTTTTGGTGCACTTAGCTACTGATTAAATTCCAGGTAACAGTGTGCCATAAAGCAATTCATACCTTTGATATTTTCTTTTAGTAGTAATGCAACAGTGCACCTGTTCCGAATAATAACCCGAGGGCTTGGGTCTTCTGTAAGAGTTAAATAGGTCACACCAAGATATTCCTGATATGTCAACACCACAGCCCTTAAAAGACAAAGAAATTGTAAGATAAATGTTACATGTTCAGCTGGATAATACTGTACGACTGGATAAAATGACAGATCTGCTTTTTCAGAAGATGTGATCAATTTACTGATAGCTTTGACCTTCTAGTTAAAGGAACTCAATCTTAATTACAATAAAGATTGTTCAAAAGTAAAAAAAAAAATGTAATATAATAATCAAGGAAAAACTTTTGCAATTAAAAACACATCGAGTTTGACTTCAAAATGGTCATGCTCTTGCACATTATGTCAGTCATTTTGTTTATATTTGCAGTGCATATGGCCCTTGTCATAAAACATCAATTACATCTAATTACATTTGATACAACATGGCAGAACATCAAGCTGGCCAACAATCTTTATCATTGGATCTGTAATCTGTAAGGGAACCATGATATTATTTTAGAAGGTCAATAGAAAAAGTAAAAAAAATAAAGAAAAAAAGATATCTCCTTATGATCAGGGCTGCTCTTGTCTTAAGTAGAAAATATATAATTAAAGCCAAGTTCTCGCTAATCTGATTATATAAGGCAGACCAGCAAATTCATAGAATTTGTAAGTAACATGTTTACCCGTCTTGAAATATCCATTGTGCCCTCTGTGTAAGCATGCATTGGCTAAATTTTAGTGTGCATTATTGTGTGATATTTTCAGATGTGTTCTGGGTATATTCTGTGTATCCTTATGTCAGTGTTATGTTCACCATTAAAAAAAATGTAACCTGTGCACTGAAGTGTCTTGTTTAATGTTTAATTCAATAAAAATGTATTGCAACAGAAATATTTATTGTTCCCAACAGTATAGGTACAAATACTGTTTTTTTTAATAATAGGGGTTATAAGTTTTGTACTTCAGGCTATCTCAAGAATCATATTACTATAGAAAACATGCTAGTAGCCATTTTGAAATATTTCTCTGTCCTATCTTCTCAATTTGTTACAAACATAGAACTCTTTAAGCCACTAAAGCCTCCTACACACGATCAGACTTCAAACCAACTTTTTTGGGGGATTTTGGCCCAAAGGGCATTGGCTGTGAACTTGTTCTGCATACACAAGGCCCAACGTTTTCAGCCAACATTCACCAAATCACGTGGTTTTTCAGCTCTTTACCGCCACCCTTTGGGCAACTTCTGCCATTGTTGTTTAGCATTGGTTCTGAGCATGTGTGTTTGTACTTTAAAATTTAGTTGGCGGACTTGCGTACACAGGATCCGATAAACTGATGCAACAGATTTATTGCCCAACAATTGGTGAGCATGAACAGCCAACTTTTGTTGTCGTTAATTCAGCCAACAATTGTCTGATGGAGCATACACACAGTCGGATTATCCGACACAACACGTCCGTCAGACAATTATGGCCATAAAATTGGATCGTGTGTACGAACCTTTAGTAATTACACCGGAACATATTTATTCAAACAGGCACACAGGGGCCAAAATGTACAAGGTGTCCCTTGCAGAGGAGAAACATACTGAGAATCAGAAGGTCAGGGGTGGGGGGGGGGGGGTCCTGTCTTCTTCCGCTCTCCTTCCAAAGAGAGTGATTACACCCTAATAAAATTAATTTAGTTTCTAAGGGGAGCAGCATGGGACTGCATGAAAATGGTGCACGTAACATAAGGAAATGACATCGCTGGTTCTGGTGACTACTGTAAAGATGTAGTCATACCAAATAGTTAGAAAAACCTACACCTGGAGCAGTACAAGGGCTTTGCTGATGATCTTCTTCTAAGGATACTAGCTTTGTCTGACTGTCTACTACTAGAGATCTTACAGCTGGGTTTTAAAACTGAACTATTAAATACTCAAATTACTGCAGCTAGGTATTTATGTATTTTTAATGCCAGTATCTACATTTGACTTGTTAGCAGTCTCTAGCAATCCTATATTCAGCAGCACTCAGGCTGAGAGTGATAGGGGCAGGACAGGGAGCCAATCATATGAGCTTAAAGTGATACTAAAGTCTCAGTTTGTTTATTATTTAAAATTAACAAACATGTTATACTTAGCTGCTCTGTACAGTGGTTTTGCACAGAGCAGCCAGGATCCTCCTCTTCTTGGGTCCCTCACCTGCTCTCTTCTGTTGAGATTGCTGTGGGGGCACCTGAGCTGAGCCGCTGCTCAGTGTTTACATTCAGACACAGAGCCGTGGTTCGGTCCCACTCCCTCTTTCTCCTCATTGGCTCATTGACTTTGATTGACAACAGCAAAAGTGAATGGCGCAGCGCTGCTCTCTCAGCCAATAAAGGAGAGTTCCAGGCAGCCGATACTCTCCTGCAACATCGCTGGATCGAGATGTGCTCAGGTAAGTATTTGAGGGGCTGAGGGGGGGGGGAGTGCTGCTGCACACATAAGGTTGTTTATCTTAATGCATTCTGACTTTACAACCAATTTAATGCAAATGTTCTAACAAGGAACACACTGATTGATAATAGGTGCAAGCAGGAACAGAGAGGCTGGAGGGGAGAACATGCCTTTGTATTTCTGTGAAGTGTATCTAAAGACACAATTTTTTGTTTTTGTTTTGGACAGAGAAAGGAAGGCAAGAACCCCTGTCAGGTCTTAATTGCTTTTTTGTGTCCCTGCTATTTGTTACGCTAACAATTATTACTGGGGCTAAAAATGAGGGACAATCCAAAAAAAATGAGCTTTCACCAAAGCAAGATAGAAGGAAAGAATTTTAATGGCAACTCTGGTAAAAATGCCTCACTCTGAAGAGATATCCTCTAATTTCCTGTTGTGTGTAAAAGAGAAAGTTAAGGGAAATCTGCCCAATGGGACAAGGATCGCAAAAAAGACCTGACAGAGGGTTCAACCCATTCCCTATGCTATTTGGTTTTAATATACCCTTTAACTTCAAGATACACTTTAAAAGTTGAATCTGCCTTTTACAAAAAATAAGAAATGCACACTTATTTTCAGCAAAAGAATACATCACAGGTGCAATGTGTATCACAAGTGCAATGCCAGGGACCTGCAGACTCTCCCTCCAGCTCTATGTTTCCAACATGGTATGGACTTTCAGTTAGAGGGTTTGATGAAAAGAAATTGTGTTCCATTGAGAACTACAAGTCTGTCTGATGTGGCTTTGCAGGGCTCAAATTTCAAAAGGGACAGCTGCTGTGAGAAATATTATCCCTGCATGATGTCACAGGGGGTATAACATGGTCCAAAATCTGGAGTTAACATGTAAGTGGGGTTATCCACCTGGCTGTGCTACTTGTCTGAGCTATGTAAATCTCAGGACTGGATGGACAGAAATACAAATCATTGCGAAGAAAAACTATTCCCATGTCTGTTTCTGGAATTTCCTGAAGTGCACCTTTAATAAACATGGTTTAAAGCACAAACAAAATGCCTAGATACATTTGCAGGTATAATTTGTTATGTCTTGTTTAAACTTGTAAGAAGGAGGCACCATGCATTTACAAATAGGGACGGGCCAGCTAGTAGTCATAAATAACTGCATTTATAACAAGTTTTTCAGAAACCTTATTGTTTTGCTATTTCAGATTTTAGATCAATAGAAATGGATATTGCCATACTTTGTGCACAAGTCATTTCCACCGCAGTCTCCTAGAGGCACAGTCACACTCTGCCGGGGGAACTCCTGGCGAATGATGGTTGGTAGACTCCAGCACTCGGCGCTGTCAGCCGCGGCGTTATGGCACAAGCTGAGCAGAATGTACTTCTGGAGAGGAAGCGTCTCTGCTATGCAATTACTGGTGTCCGAGATGAGATCCCATAAAGGAACTGTGTTGGATTTGGCGACAATATGTTCCCCAGCTGGGCTGATGCTGAACACAGTGCTGTCTGGTACAGGCACATACTTCAGAAGAAAAGCAGGGGGAGAAAAGGACAAAAAAAGATAAGCTTGATTAAAAGAAACAGATGATTTATTCCACAGAGATTTGACTTATTATTATGAGTTGGACATTTGAAGCCAAACATTGGATTGTTGAAGTACAGCCAGATTTCCGACACAGAACGCAAAGATATCATTTTTCCTTGGGCTTTAAACGTAGTTCACCGAGAGGTCTCGTTGTGTTGTATTTGACTAAGCAACAGGTGAAAAGTAGATATTTCCCCAAAAAACCTCTGCGGTTATAACATACAGCGGACAGATAATAGCTAACATGAATGGTAAAACATGATACTGTCCAGGTTCCAGAATGACCTATATGCAGCTGTTCTAGTACCCTACAGTGACCTGAAATTTAGTCTATAATGTGCAATACAGATTGTGGACATAGTGAATACTGTGTATCATCACGGCAAAAAAAAAATTACTTTTCACAAGCGCTTACTTTACAACATATATTGTACTCCAATCAGCTGGGGAAAAGACCGCAAGGATAATGGAAAGTTCTAACATACCGAAGGACTCTAAACCATAAAATTGGGTAGTGCTGCAGCTTTGGCATGGAATTAGATGATATGCACACCCAGAGGCGTCCCTAGGGGGGGACCTGAGGGGGCCCTGACCCCCCCAACATCATGCTGTGCCCCACCATGTGCCCCCCCAAAAAAAAATTTTTTTTTTTTTTTTGCAATTTTTGTATTTTGCTCCCCGAGAGGGAGAGCGTCCCCAGTCAGCTCTGCGGGGGATTCCTCCCCCTCCCTGTGCTCGCCGACACTGCATAATGCGAGCACTCACACAACCAGATATTCTAGCCTGGGCAGTGTTTAAGTGTGTGCACTGCAGACTGCAGTACACTGTAATCACTGAACTACATTATCTCCATCCCTTCTCTCCCCCCCATCTGTCTCCCTCCCCCTCTCCTGTTCTTTCAAAACATTCACAATTTACTTTCACTTTCAGTTAGGCAGATAATATATGGTGCAAATTTCTTTCCTGCATCCACAGATTGCAGGAAAGAAACTTGCATGATTCCCCCATCAACACAGACAGTGCTGACAGGGGAATATCCCTCCTGCCCAGCAATTATATTCTCCCGACAAACAGTGATTATCACCGGTGACTATACAGCAACCACTAGTGATAATTATAAGAGAATCTGCTCATTAATGGTTCAAATCTCAGCCAGTTTCTGCTGAACCAGCTGAGATTTAAACTGTCTATGGCTGGTCTTAGCTCTTAGGCAGCCCATACATTGATTAGCACTGTGGAGTGTCGGCTTCCTGGCGTGATCGGGCATGTGGGATTTCAAACACACCCGAGCCCATCTCTATTGGTTGTAGACAGTTGAGCTCCCTGCAGGTTGCTTAGCAGCAGTGGACCCTTCTCTGACATGCTGATCGGGATGCAATCCAGGTGATGCGCTTAGTCAAATCCTAGTCATAAATATCAGTGATTTTATGACTAGATTATGATGATTCAAAGCCCACACTTTACAGGCATAGAGCCCACATGGCTGCAGATCATACGGTTGATTATATTCATGTGGTTGTACTCTTGATGCTAATAAATACTGTGTTTATTAGATCTGACTGGGAGCATCACCTGGATCACATGCCGATCAGCATGTCAACAGAGAAGGTTATACAGCATTACTGCTGCTAGGTGACCAGCTGGGGGCTCGGCTCTCTATAACCAATAGTGCCAGCCTTCCCCTGCATGCACCCATAATGTCACCAGCACTAGGTCCTAATAGACTGCCATCGCTGCCAAGAAGACAGATGCCAGACCAGCGCTGTAAATAGCAGGGACAGGACAGCTGGGGATCCCCACTGTGGCAGAACACCAGGCCCCGGTGGCAAGACAACCTTTGCAACCCTGATAGTTCTCCCACTGCTTTGGACCCTTATATTTTCTTGGTGTGCTGGTGACATATATCTCTTGTTTTCTGCCACCCTGGGGGGCCCCAGTATAGTAGGAAGGGAGCTCACTGCAGAACATGTGAAAGGGCCCATAGTGGGATCGTAGTAAAGGGCCCCAGGATATATATATATATATATATATATATATATATATATATATATATATAATTGCATTTTATAGTTGGCCCCCCTACTTTTGTCCCTGTCCCCCCATGTGCCCCCCCTAAATATGAAAGCTGGAGACGCCACTGTGCACACCATGCTTAAGCTACAGACTGGGAACAAAGAGGATTAAAGACCTTATAACAAAGGTTAATGGAGGTGCACAAAGACAGATATATATTTGAATATCCACCCCTCTCTTCATAGATATAGTGGAGGAGTACATATAGCCACCCAGGGACAGTAATTGTATTAATTGCAGAATTATAAAGGTGAAAATAAAGGGATAAAAATCTGAAAAAATAAAGTCAATGCATCCACCAAATCTAATGACTGGTAAGCTAAAATATATTGTTTTGGGGTTTATATATGATTTGAAGGATAAGTTCACCTTTGGAACATGTTATTTAGGGTGAAACATGTAATATGTTCCAGCTCCTGCTGTGACAGCAGACGGGGGATCGTTTTCAGGCACCTGCTGTCAGAATTTTAAAACAGCGGAGCCTCGCTTAGTCACAGAGATCTGTGAATAAATGAACTACATCTACCGTCAGTCTCCACAGCCAACGGAGTTTATTGATTCTTTCTGCCATTCTGCAAATGTCTTCCCATACAAGGTACGGGAAGACAGCTGTACAGAATGTCTGTACAGGCTGCAGAGCAAAAAAAAAAGCAAAAAAAAAAAAAGCATTTTCTTTTACCTACTACCTTACCTATTTTTTTTTTTTTAGTCTTTAACGTCACCCTCATATCGGCTGCCTTAAATGATCACATAAAACTAATGCCATTTATTACTGAACTAGCAGCCATTTTATTTGGTAGCTATGAATTAAAATTCCTTTGATAATCCTCTTGATAAAGCCAAGGCAGGACATACCCTGCTTAATGTAGAATAACTTAGGAAGAACCAATAGGAGTGAAACTACAGACTCAGCAGCAGTGAGTATTCTAGTCTGACTGATTGGCATGCAATACAATTACAGGCTCAAGATCATGTAATGTATAGGGGTATCTTAGTACAGTGTACACAGCTAGGGAATAAAAAAAAAAACATTAGAAGTCTATAAGTAACTAAGAAACAGTTGCAGTCCACAGCAGGAAATGTGGTTCATACCTCTTCATCAGAATGCTGCTGAGAAACGCACATCTGTGGGCTGTAGTAAATCTTAAATGAAGTATTGTTAATGATCATTGTCTTGTCTTCAACCTGCAAAATCTGGATTCCGTTTCGAACCATTGAGGAAATGCTAAACTGACAAAGCTGAAAGAAGCAAAGATAAATTAGTAATGTGATACATATGAGCCTAATCAGTTGCACTGTGTTAAGCAGAAGTGGTTTTGCTATAAGAACAATAAACCAGCATTTCCCCAAGAGTGGAAAGTGTACGGTTCTAGGCACGTTTCAATTCAGTTTGTACATAGGCTGATGATTTAAATGGAATTTGCCACAAGAGAATAATGAAGGCAGAGTCTTACTGGCCCATCTGAGCACTAGATGATCCTCTGGTATGGCAAGGGTTGCCACCTTATCTCCAAACACATATTAACCACTTAAGCCCCGGACCAATATGCAGCCTAAAGACCCAAGGTGTTTTTACAGTTCGGGACTGCGACGCTTTAACAGACAATTGCGCGGTCGTGCGACGTGGCTCCCAAACAAAATTGGCGTCCTTTTTTCCCCACAAATAGAGCTTTCTTTTGGTGGTATTTGATCACATCTGCGGTTTTTAGTTTTTGCGCTATAAACAAAAATAGAGCGACAATTTTGAAAAAAAAGCAATATTTTTTACTTTTTGCTGTAATAAATATCCCCCAAAAACATATATAAAAACATTTTTTTTCCTCAGTTTAGGCCGATACGTATTCTTCTACCTATTTTTAGTAAAAAAAATCGCAATAAGCGTTTATCGATTGGTTTGCGCAAAATTTATAGTGTTTACAAAATAGGGGATAGTTTTATTGCATTTTTATTATTTTTTTTTTTTTTACTACTAATGGCGGCGATCAGCAATTTTTTTCGTGACTGCGACATTATGGCGGACACTTCGGACAATTTTGACACATTTTTGGGACCATTGTAATTTTCACAGCAAAAAATGCATTTAAATTGCATTCTTTATTGTGAAAATGACAGTTGCAGTTTGGGAGTTAACCACAGGTGGCGCTGTAGGAGTTAGGGTTCACCTAGTATGTGTTTACAACTGTTTGGGGGTGTGGCTGTAGGAATGACGTCATCGATCGTGTCTTCCCTATAAAGGGAATGACGCGATCGATGCGCCGCCATAGTGAAGGACGGGGAAGCCGTGTTTACACACGGCTCTCCCCGTTCTTCAGCTCCGGGGAGCGATCGCGACGGAGCGGCTATAAACAAATAGCCGCGCCGTGGTCCCGGATCGCTCCCCGAGCGGACCCGACCTCCGCATGTAGCGGGGGGGGTCCCGATCGGACCCCCCACCCGCTAATAGGCGAGGACGTACGTGTACGCCCATGTGCCTGTACGTGCCATATTGTGGACGTATATGTACATGCGGGGGTCGGGAACTGGTTAATTACACAGGTTGGTTAAGGTGGTAATTAAACTCACTTAGAGTCGGTTCACACTGCAGCGGCATGACTTCGGGGGCGACTCTGCAAGTCGTCCTGAGGACGACTTCAGAGGCGATTTGCAAAACGACTTCTGTATAGAAGTCAATGCAGGTCGCCCCGAGTCACCCCCGAAGTCGTACAGGAACCTTTTTCTAAGTCGGAGCGACTTGCGTCGCTCCTATTAGAACGGTTCCATTGCATTCAATGGGACGCGACTCGTCAAGCGGCTAAGCCGACTGACGTGTCGCCCCAGTGTGAACCGGGTCTAAGTGCCTTATCTGTATTAAATTAGCCTCAGGACCTATGTAATTAATATGTGTTCAGGATTAAAGGGATGAGGTGGCAACCCTAGGTGTGCCCCGAGTATACAGACCAAAAGTGCAATAAAAACACCTAGTTGGGTATGGCATTTCCACCTGTCATGTTATGCCTGCCTGTCTGCACCAAGCATTCAAACATCAGGGCCTGACCCAACCACATCATTCCCATCAATGCAGCAGTTACAACAACTCAGCAAGTGACTGATAGCTCCCAATTGGCTGTGACCTGTCCTCCCTTCTGGGGTCACTCATTTGCACTAAATAGAGTTTTTTTAGAATGGCATTTTTCAGCCACACAGACATGAATTAAAGAGTATTGGAGATGTAAAAAAAAAAACCTACATACCTCCATGCTGCAGCATTAGTGTCAAGATGCATCTATCTCCCTCTCCCTCTAAGACTGAGAATGAAGTGATGACATGACAGCTATTCTCTCAGCTCTTGCTCTGCTCAGAGTGGAGAGCAGTGACAGGTGGCTCTGGACAAAACTGATGGTTTACCATTTCTATGTCACACTATGTCAACTTTGACTGTCAGTGACCAAGTGACTAAGCAAGCATGGTTAGAGAAAACTACAGGTAGACATGAAAGTGTGACCCATTCATAATGTAACAATTGCATGTTTAGATATGCTTCCAACTATAGAAATTGTTACCTTTTTGTGCAGACGTGCTTCGTTAAAACATTGTGTGAAAGAACCTACTATCACTGTGTGTTTTGGAGGGGGCTGTGGGCTGGCCTCCTACCCAAAGACTATGGCCCAGCAGAGAACGAGAGACTTGGGGACAAAATGGCGTTGGGATAATGTAATGTCTTCATATACATTGCATCCCTTCTCTCCCATCCCCCACTTGTTATTGTGTTTAATTATGTTAGGTCATGGCACGTAGACAAAAGGTGTGTAGACACATCCCAGCGGGGGCTGTGTAAGGAGGGGCTGTCTGGTTATCATAATCCCTTTGTGTGTTTCAACTGTAGTTCTGTTTTAAAGTACAAGTGTTAAGTTCCCATTGGTTCTTCCTTGTCCCCTAACCCCTCTATGACAAGGCTAAGGGGGGTGCCCTTAACTGTGTTTAAAAGTGTATGTTTTGTACCTAATACAAAGTTTTATGCTCTGCATGTTTAACCCTCCACAACTGTGTGGTTTGACTCGTGATTGGGGGGGTTAAGGGCTGGTAATGGTGAGTCTGCCGGCTGCGGAGTGTTTGGAGGACAGGAGACACAGGTCTGGCGGAGGTGCCCAGCCGGGGTATCCGACATCTGTCACACATTGCATCTGTTAAATCTGAAATGTCTTGCTCTGTTATACCTGTAGAATCTGTAATTTCATGCCAAGATGCGATTCCACATATGCAGCATCTATACTTTTGTGGCCAGTATACCTTTCCTTTACCTTCAGATATGATTTTTCTATCTGTAGGGGGACTAATTTTCCAACTAATACCAATGATGGGGCACTAATCCTCCCACTAATACCAATGATGGGGCATTATTCCTCCCACTGATACCAACGATGGGAAACTATTCCTCTCACTGACACCAACAATGGAGATTATTCTTTCCACTAATATTAATCAATCTGCCCACAGGTGTTATGCAATTGTTTTACCCCCACTGAGCAGCAAGTCTGAGGCATTTTCTACTACCACTGGTCTTAATCCGGCCCTCCTAAAGTCTAGAGCAGTGTTTCTCAACTCCAGTCCTCGAGGCGCACCAACAGGTCATGTTTTCAGGATTTCCCTCAGATCAAACTGCTGTGGTAATTACTAAGGCAGTGAAACTGATAAAATCACCTGTGCACAATAATGGAAAGCCTGAAAACATGACCTGTTGGTGCGCCCCGAGGACTGGAGTTGAGAAACACTGGTCTAGAGGACAGTATACTGGCCTTTTGCTTACAAAGTTTGGAGACCCCTTCTTCAAAGGATTCCACATGAACGGTCCTACATGTGTAAAAGAGCCCTTAGTGAAGAATCCAGTTCTCTAAGATCACCCAGCTATGTGCACAATGCCACATTGTATTTTATTTGCCTCTGCCAAGGATCACAATTCAGGCAAAGCTAATGACAGTGTGACTCTAACTCAACAGTCAAACCCAGTGATGTGATCAGCAAGTTCCAGATTCTTCACAAAATATATGACATTCTCCTTTATCATATGCTGATTTAACAGATCAACTTTGATCGAATTAGGCTAACAGATTTGAGTGGCAGGCACTCTTATAAAACAAGTTTTAGTTCAAGGTAGTGTTCATAGACCTAAAAAAAACTCTATGGAGCTTAGTCAAGATATTCTATATATCCTTGAAAACTTAAAAACATGAACATTACTATGTGCTAGTTCTGTCCTAGCTTGCCCATAAAACGAAAAAAAAAAAAAAAAACCCTCAATGAAACTCATTTAACTACATTTCAGATTTTGGATCATTTTTTAACTATTAACGGTAATGCAGAGATTGCTGTCTAATTTTGCAATAAACCATAATTACATTTAATTTAGTCTATAAACCTCAAATTGTTTTCTGTGGCCTCTAAATGATGTCTTTCTGCTTGCCAACTCAAAGTTATAGGTGCATTATTAATTTACGATACTAATTTAATTTTCATATGAAAAGCAACTGGAGAAAATGGAAATTATGGATTCCGCTATATTGTGCCCTGTGAAAAGAAATATAAAACCAGGACAGCATGCACCATTTACTTATGGAGTTGTTCCACGTCTCAGGAATGCAGGTGTACAACACCAATGGTACCAAGCTTCGAAAATTACACGAGTAAAAACATAAAAGAAAATATATTTCCAAAATATAAAATATAAAAGGGGCAAGGTCGGAAATGAAGAGTGAAAATAGGAAACGGCTTTGCCCTAGGGGTGAATATAATTTTTGTTTAAGTATCAGTGGTTTTCAAATTGCATAAATGTTCAGAGGGGTACTTAAAGAACTAGATTTTTATATCAAATGTAACATTTGAGGTTTTATCCCCGCAACAAAGGACCTATTCACACTCTCACAAAGGACAAAACAAGAACCCTCGAGATGTTTTTTGGCTAACCAAATTTTCCTGCTGAACATATGTGCGCTTTACTGTACACCTGTCAATTTGGAATTATTCTCAATTTCTGCGCACCTCTTCCAAGATTCCAACAAATTAACACAGCTTTAACATTTTGTGCATCAAATTTTCAAAGTATAATTTTCTTCTTGCCTTATAACTAAAAACTAGGCATCGGTAGTAAACATTCTCCACTCTACATAAAAATGATTTTTGTCATCTTAATTTCTTCAGTTGATCAAATTTGCTTTAGCTTTCTGTCCCAGTGGCACGGCAGGAGGTAAGGGCAATGTCCTACATGTGGATAAAGAGGTTATAACTCTTCCCCACCTTATGGAAAGCTATTAAAATATAACAGTTTTGGATGCTGATTTATTTTGTATGGATAGGAAACTCTCACGGAGTGTTCTCTTTTGGTACTGTTTATTGTTGCTGTACCAGATACAAAAGCTTTTCACTATTCATGACAGATGATAGATATTGAACACCTAAGCCTCGTACACACGATCAGTCCATCCGATGAGAACGGTCTGAAGGACCGTTGTCATCGGTTAACCGATGAAGCTGACTGATGGTCTGTCGCACCCACACACCATCAGTTAAATAATCGATCGTGTCAGAAGGCGGTGACGTAAAACACAACGACGTGCTGAAAAAAGCGAGGTTCAATGCTTCCAAGCATGCGTCGACTTGATTCTGAGCATGCATGGATTTTTAACCGATGGTTGTGCCTACTAATGATCGGTTTTGACCCATCGGTTAGGAATCCATGGGTTAAATTTAAAGCAAGTTGGCTTTTTTTTAACCGATGGTTAAATAATCTATGGGGCCCAAACACGATCGGTTTTGACCGATGAAAACGGTCCATCAGACCGTTGTCCTCTGGTTAACCTATCGTGTGTACGAGGCCTTACAGGTATTTTATAAATTTTATGTGCGAGGTAAGATAGTTGACAGGGCAGCGACTGCCAGCTTAAGCTGACCTCTAACCCTCACACTGCAGCTGAAGAGTCAGGCATAGGCAAAAAAAACACTTGAGCCCTGGAAGATTTTGCCCCGCTCATGATCAGGCCATTTTTTGCTATTCAGCACTGCACTACTATTGGTAATTGCACAGTCATGCACCCCAAAAAATGTATATAATTTTTTTCACACAGATAGAGCTTTCTTTTGGTGGTATTTGTTCACCACTGGGGTTTTCTTTGTTATATATATAATTAAAAGACCCCAATATTTTTTACTTTCTGCCATAAAACATATCCAATAAAAAAAGTAAAAAATCATATTTCTTCTAAAATTTTGGCCAAAATGTATTTTGCTACATGTTCTAAAAAAAGTTTCAGTAAGTGTTTATTTATTTTTTGCATGAAAGTTATAGCGTCTATGTAAGAGTCCAGGGCTTACTACGCATTCACCAATGACGCGTTGCTGCAAGAGGAAATCCGTGCCAACTGAGCATATGCCAAAGACGCCTCAGTGCGCCAACCCGCACCTGCACAGACCTGATGGAAAAAGGCAGGAAAATGCCCAGGAGGTGCACAGAAAGTGACCTCAAACAGCCCAGACACTGCCAAATTTCTGGATTATCTTCAGTCCCCCCTTGTTCCTGTGCTAGTGTGTGATCTGTCTCAACCTGTTGTGACCTGGAAACCTATTTGACTACTTTTAATTGCTGCTTGCCATTTGACCTTGGATTTGTACCTTGACCATTCTACTTCTTTGTCCCTTTTGTACTAAGCTGCCAGATTGGAACTGACCCCAGTGTGGATCTCGACCATTCTTCTTCTGATTAACCCTTCTGCACTTCGTTGCCAGAGTAGACTTGACCTCGACTCGGATCTCTGACTAAGGCTTGCACGGTGTTCCACACCCCTGGCACCCGTGCCACTCGGTGTCCACAAAGTCTATAGCTCCATCTCCAGAGGCTTCAAGGGCCCGAGGTGCAAGGGAGGCCTCCCCACTACTTCGGTCTCACCTCCGGCATAAAAAAAAATATTCCAGTATATATACCAAAGTTTGTAGGCTGTATTGCAGCCTACAAACTTTGGTATATATACTGGAATATTTTTTTTTATTATACTACTAATGGCGGTGATCAGTGACTTAAAATGGGACTGCTAAAGTGCAGCGGACAATCTGACACTAACTGACGCTGGGGGGAACTGACTAGCTGCCACTGATATCCTTAGTGACATTAATACAGTGATCATATGAAAATACTATATAGGTGAAACTAAACTAATATATGAGATAGACTCATTACATGCAAAGCAAGAAAGTTCAAGCCATGATTTGTTATAATTGTGATGATTATGGCTTACAGCTCATGAAAACCCCAAATCCACAATCTCAGAAAATTTGAATATTACATGCAATCAATAAAACAAGCATCGTACATAGAACAATATCAGACCTCTGAAAATTAGAAGCATGCATATGTACTCAGTACTTGGTTTGGGCCCCTTTTGCAGCAATTACTGTCTCAATGCGGCGTGGCATGGAAGCTATCAGCCTGTGGCACTGCTGAGGTGTTATGGAAGACCAGGATGCTTCAATATCGGCCTTCGGCTCTTCTGTATTGTTCGATCTCACGTCTCTCATCTTTCTCTTGGCAATGCCCCATAGATTCTCTATGAGGTTCAAGTCAGGTAAGTTTGCTGGCCAATCAAGCACAGTAATCCCACGGTCATTGATCTAGGTTTTGATGCTCTTGGCAGTGTGGGCAGGTGCCAAGTCCTGCTGGAAAATTAATTTGGCATCCCCATAGAGCTGGTCTGCGGAAGGAAGCATGAAGTGCTCCAAAATCTCCTGGTAGACAGCTGTGTTGACCCTGGACTTAATGAAGCACAGTGGACCAACACCAGCAGATGACATGGCTCCCCAAATCAACACAGACTGTGGAAACGTCACACTGGACTTCAGGCATCTTGCAGTGTGTGCCTCTCCATTCTTCCTCCATACTCTGGGTCCTTGGTTTCCAAATGAGATGCAAGATTTACTCTGATCAGAAAAGAGGACTTTGGGCCACTGGGCCACAGATCAGGTCTGTTTTTCTTTAGCCCAGGTAAGACGCTTCTGACATTGTTTGTTGTTCAGGAGTGGCTTGACAAGCGGAATACGACATTTAAAGCCCATGTCCAGGATCCGTCTGTGTGTGGTGGCTCTTGATGCACTGACTCCAGCCTCAGTCCACTCCCTGTGAAAGTCCCCAACACTTTTGAATGGCCTTTTCCTGACAATCCTCTCCAGGCTGCCGTCCTCTCTGCTGCTTGTGCACCTTTTTCTTCCACACTTTTCCCTTTCACATAACTTTCTATTAATTTGCTTTGATACAGCACTTTGGGAACATCCAACTTCTTTTGCAATTACCTTTTGAGGCTTTCCCTCCTTATGGAGGGTGTCAATGATGGTTTTCTGCACAACTGCCAGGTCAGCAGTCTTTCCCATGATTGTGATTCCTACTAACCCAGAGACACCATTTAAAGGCTCAGGAACCCTTTGCAGGTGTTATGGCTTAATTAGCGGATTAGAGTGGGACACTTTGAGCCTAGAATATTGCACCTTTTAACAATATTCAAATTTTCTGAGATTGTGGATTTGGGGTTTTCATGAGCTGTAAGCCATAATCATCACAATTATGACAAATCACGGCTTTAACTATCTTGCTTTGCATGTAATGAGTCTATGTCATATATTAGTTTCATCTTTTAAGTTGCATTAGTTAAATAAATGAACTTTTGCACGATATTCAAATTTTTAGAGTTTCACCTGTACATGGTCATTGGCTGGGAATGGGTTAACATCTCATATGTGGCTAACAAGTGTTAATGTGTGTATTATGGCTTTTTACAAAAAATCTATTTGTTCCTTCTCCCTGTGTGCCTTGTACTATGTGTAATGTGTGTACAGTGTGTTGATTTTTACTACAGGTCTCTCAGTTTCTGTTTCTGACAGATAGCTCCACACGGTACATAGATCTGTGTTGTTTACCAACACAGAGCTCTGGGCTGTGATTGCACATAGCCGATCAGCAGGTCCCAGGCCGTGAATCATTGGCTGGGACTTGCTGACTGTACTTGTGATTGCACACAGCGGGAGGTGGGCGCACCCTAAACCTGCAAATAGGCAGCAAAGTAGGGGTACATCACTTTGCCTACAGCCGCCGCTCAACCACAGTACATTAAGGGCGGCAAGTGGATAAAGAAAGCAAACAAAAGTAAGTTGGCACGGTTATAATTTAAGACTGAATATCTAGGTTCTTGTATAATCTGTAACATGACTGGTTCTATTTAAGGATTTCTCAGATAAATGTTCTAGAATCTAGAACACAAAATAAAAATGACAATTCATTCCTTTGGACTTCGGAGTATGAACTTGTTTCAGGCAATGCCAGAATAATTAAGGAATTATTAATTACTTGGGGCCAGATTCTCAGAAGAGATACGACGGCATATCTCCAGATACGCCGTCGTATCTCTGAGTTGCGCCGTCGTATCTATGCACCTGATTCTTAGAATCAGTTACGCATAGATTTCCCTTAGATCCGACAGGCGTAAGTCTCTTATGCCGTCGGATCGTAACTGCATATTTCCGCTGGCCGCTAGGGGCGTGTACGCGGATTTACGCGTCAAAATATGTAAATCAGCTAGATACGTGAATTCACGAACGTACGCCCGGCCAACGCAGTACAGTAATGCCATTTACGTTAGGCTTTTCCCGGCGTAAAGTTACCCCTGCTATATGGTGGCGTAAGTGCGGCGTACCATTGTTAAGTATGGCCGCCGTTGTTCCCGCAAGGAAATTTGAAAATTTTACGTCGTTTGCGTAACTCGTCCGTGAATGGGGCTGGACGTAATTTACGTTCACGTCAAAACCAATACGTCCTTGCGGTGTATTAGGAGCAACGCACACTGGGAGATTTCCACAGACGGCAAAAAACTTCAATCACGTCAGGTCACAGAACATTAACATAAAACACCTCCCCCTGTCCCACATTTGAATTAGGCGGGCTTACGCCGGCCGATTTACGCTACGCCGCCGCAACTTACGGAGCAAGTGCTTTGAGAATACTGCACTTGCCCGTCTAAGTTGCAGAGGCGTAACGTAAATCAGATACGTTACGCCCGCACAAAGTTACGCGCTCCTACGAGAATCTGGCCCTCGATGTTTAGAACTAGGTAGGAAATTCCCAGAGTCATACCCACTTTATGTGAGCCCAGGGTGTCAAGACCCCTTCTTCCCCTGGGTGCATCCCTAAACTCATCGAAGAATGATGCGGAGAGTGCCACCACCAGAGAAGGGCACCCGTGACATCACACGACCAGATTAAAGACATCTGAAAAAAGGGATACATTTTACAAAAAATATGCAATGGTCCTCCAATAGGAATAGGTGGCAGAAGGGGAGAAGGGAGCTAAAGTTGGCCTTTAAGAGCTGAAAAAGTAATTATATACGGCTACCATAGTCTTACTCAGCAATGTTACCATAACAAGAATAAGCGGATATTGTAAAGTATTTGTGTGCTTTGGATGTGCATGCCCTTTATGCTGTGTGTGCGTACACTACATGTAATCTCTGACTATATGTGTTGTACTTGTGAGTTGGCTGTCTGTGTGCTGTGAATGAGTGTGCTTCTGTGTAATCTGCTTGTGTGTGCTCTTTTTGTACATTATTTGACTTGTGTGTGTGCTCTGAAAAAGCGAAGTAATGCAGTTTGCAGTAATTGCACATCTCTGCTCTCACTCAGCGGGGTTGATTTACTAAAACTGGAGAGTGCAAAATTAGGTACACCTGTGCATGGTAGCCAATCAACTTCTATGCAGAGCTGCACCAAATTTAGTAAATCATCCCCAGTGGGCCAACTCTAACACTGTGTGTCTGAGGGTTCAATCGAAAGGGTGCTATCCATCCAGAATGATAATGGGCATTGATGGCCAAAAGCAATCTCATTTATGGGGTGCCAAAACAGGTAAAAGTGTGTGTTGTTGCCAAACTGTGCAAGTCCCTGCCCTGCTTCTTCTTACATAGGACAACTACTCACCTGCTAGTGTATGAAACCCTTCACCAATCGTCATATTGTATCAAACTCCTGCCCATAGGCCCGCTCACAACATACCTGGCTATAGGCCTTAATATTAGAGAATAAAGGAACCTCCATACATTAAATATATTTTTTCCCACGCTTTACTGTAGCTTCTCAGTGACATCTAACATCACATTAACACACTGACAGGTTTCTTCAGTGTGGACCACCATATACAGAAAGAAACATTTTGTAGCTGTCATTTAGGCACCTCTTCTCTCCCACAGATTTGGGACCACGTCTCCATGTTTACTAAGTTAATAGCATTCAGCCTCCTTTACCGAGAACAATCAAGGTGTCCTTATTTGTATACCAGTCTATCCTACTGTCCCCCCCTCTAGCTCTGCCCAGTTGGGCACGCTCCCAGATGACCCTCTCATTCCCAGGTATACTAGTACTCAATTGAGAGGACTCTTATAGCCTGGCCTAAAAGGCCTTTTTCATCCTGCTTACAGCCTGCAGCAGACTGTAAAAGAGTCAGGGTGACTACAGCTGATCCTTATGGGTGTTGAACTACCAAACCTGGAGTTGCAGCCCTGTTCAGGGCCCTTGGCAGTAGCTGAATACATTCAACAAGATCTGTGGTATTTGGCTCCAATGCTCCATTCTGGCACATAAATGGGCACTAACTGCACCTATTACATTACAAGAGGAAGTTTTTCTTTAAAAGGGTCTAACACCCAATGACATAATTACCTCCTACCACACTATATTGGGAGCAGAGCCACATAGTGGCATACAAGCTAACTGCACCTGCCGACAAGTGTACCTGTCATCCACTTATAGTGGCAAAAGAGAAATGATGGCATTGTTCTCCAGAAAACTGATAGAGTGCATTTGTTGACCAACCGTCCCAGCAAAAGGAATGGCTGCCTCCATTGTGAAAGGGGGACATAAACACTTAATAAGGGGTGGTAAATTACTCACCATCCTACAAATATTAATTAAGCAGAAAGAAGGGCTTTGTATTCAAAGTGGTACTAAAGCCTTAAAGCGGAGTTCCAACCACAATTAGCATTTTTTAAATGTATGTCTATTCATCCTGCGTTTTTATAATATAAATCCGGTCACTTACTATTTTACAATCCGCCGCCTATCCACATAGATATTCAAAAAAGATAGTTTATAAAACTGTCTACACCGTTGTCATTTTGCTTGTGGGCATTGTGAAGCCTACAACCACTTACTTCCTGGAAGTCTTGGATGGGGAGTGATAATTGGACAGCGCACTGCATCCTGGGAAATGATGACACGCATTTCCCAGGAGCATTAGAGGGAGATGATGTCAGAATCCTAGGTGGTTTCAAAGGCAGATTTTGTGGGACCGCATAGCAACAGGCATTTCCAGATGAGTAAAAAAAAAAAAAACATTTTTTTTTTTTTACTTTTTTAGGTCTAATGAGCACAATAATTAAAATAACAATTTGGGATGGAAACTCCACTTTAAGGTATTTTACCTTAATGCATTCTCTGCATTAAGATAAAAAAACCTTCTTTGTGCATGATTCCACCCCCCCCCCCCCATCTTATACTTACCTGAGCCCAATCTCAATCCATCGCTGTGCACAAGAGCAGCATACATTTCCTTGCAGATCAAATCCTATAAGGGTGCAAGGGCCATGGCAAAGCCCAACTCTCTGTGTGCAAAACCATTTCACAGAGCAGGTAAATATAACATGTTTGTTGTTTTAAAAAAAAAAAAAAAAGTTTAGAATCATATAGTTAAAAACAATTTTATACCCTGACCTTTTGATGTCCAGGAAAAGCTCCTAGTTTGATGTTGGCATCAACAAATCCTTCTTCATCCAGTGTCACCACTTCACCTGTATCCCCGTCTTTCCATTTTGGAGAAGTCATGTCATGTACCAACCTAACTGCCACAGATTTGTGAACTGTGTTTGTATTGGCCCAGTAGATCCCAAGCTGGAAAGCCTCCTGAAAAACATATGCAGAATCTCCATCAACACAAGGAATCAATTTACCAAAAGGATAACAAAATACAGGAAAAAATATGTATTTACTGCAGTCTACCATTTATTGGATGTGGATCCTGCATTTGGATTCCTTTTTTACCAGCTAGGAACATTTTCAGCAAGTACAGAATTTTTTTTATCTTACCAGTAATACAGTGTCCTTGTTGCTTCCTATGAGCTAAACAGACAGTAAAAACAGTGTAATCTTTGTCTAAAATGTGATGTTTAATGTGTATAAAAATCTCCAATAAAAATATTTTTCAAAAAAAAAAAAACAGTGTAATCTTTATTTTGTAAACTAGTAATCCCATCAACCCCCACATAATGAAGATGAACAAAGACAGACATGTTTGAAGTCTAGCCTGTGTGGCAACCTGCTGACCCACCATAGATACAGTGGAGGAGTGTAGCCACCCAGAGACAGGAAATGTGTTATTTTCAGCTGAAAATAAAGGAGTCACCAAATCTAAGTGGTGGTAAGCCACAATATGTTACTTTGTTGGGGGTTTAGATATGCATAAAAGTAAAATTCAAAGCCCATTCTAATTGCCTGCCCCCTTCCCCCCTTTACCTATTCACCTATTGTTAGCGTGTGTACCTGTAAAGATTAAGATTTTTTTTGTTTAATACCTAGCGGATCTATCTGCCAATAGTGTTCACCTGACAACCTTTGATGCCGTTCCAAGGAGCAGATTATGAAATCAAGTTTAAAAGCCTAGGATATCATGATATTTAGTAGAGCAGGTAAACTCAATCCAATAAAACCAGATTTGGCAAAAACGTTGTTCCCTGTGGTTGGCTGAGGCCCAAAGTTCCTCCATAAGCTTTATTTTTGCAAACCACAAACTCAAGGAAGAGGCTGATTTTTGCTTTTAGCAGACAGGGATGCATGCCTTTGCAGCATTAAAAGAGAAGTTTGTATGTTTTTCTAAAATCATACTTACCTAGGTGGATGCGGCATCGGTCTGATGCTGCATCTGTCCCTTGCTTGCTCTAAGACTGAGAAATTAGTGATTAAAGACTGCTGATTGCTCAATTCTCAGTGCTCCGTGAGCAGAGAGCTGGTGACTGTTAGTCACCGGTTCTCTGCTGAGATGCTGAGACAGGTGTCGGTCCAGGCATCTGGGTGGATCCCAACCATATGGTTGTGATGTTTTCCCAGCCTGGAACAGCTCTGTGATGTCAGCAGACAGATGACTTCAGCCCATTGTCTGCTAAAAACGGGTGACAGTAGTGCAGAACGGATTGTACTCTTGCAATCCACATCAGTTCAGCCAAAAGTGCTTTGGCTGTATTTCTCCTTTAAGTAAACGTATCAATAGAGAGCACTTATAGCACTTCAATGACGTGGGGGTTAGATGAAGGAGAAACGCAACAGAGTCATTGAGCATCCTAGAATATAGTCTGAAACGGATTGTTCAAACTGAGCTCACCTTTTGCCCGAATCCGGGGCACACCATTTCAGGATTCTTGCCATATGTGTAAGCTTGTGATAACTAAATATATCCAATAGGCACCTTTCCCCTGTTTTTTTTTTTTTTTTTTAATTGCTGCATGTGACATCACTGTCCATCTGGGAAGATTCCTGGGGAATACAGAGCAAGCAAAATCTTGTGAGATGTCATACCAGTTCATTGCAAAAGTGTCATCATTTCAGATGTTGGCAGCTCTGTTTTCCTCTGTATCAAGCTGGGAGGAGGGTGAAGTCAATCTCACAACAGGTATTATAGCCTGGTCACCCCAGCAGTTAGAAAACAAAAACTTG
This sequence comes from Rana temporaria, assembly GCF_905171775.1. NCBI lineage: Eukaryota > Metazoa > Chordata > Amphibia > Anura > Ranidae > Rana > Rana temporaria. The sequence goes on along the minus strand of NC_053493.1, from coordinate 366,267,450 downwards.
TCAGCTCTGCTGTGAGCCACTGTACTAACTATATGACGTTAGTACACCTATTCCCCCCCCCCCCTCACCAGAACACTCCAATTAGTGCTGATAGGGAGTCGGTTGGCTGCTGGTTTCCAGCATGCTCATCCAAAAGAAGCTGTCATACACACAGGACAAATGTTGTATTTTTTTTTTCCGAACAGGTAAATGTCTCCTGACATTCGGCCCATGTGCTTAACACTGGTAAGTAAAGAAACCTAATTGTTTTATTTCTATAGTTACATTTTGCACCTACAAACAGTTTTATTTTTTTCCCCTATGAATTTGTATTTAAAGTTTCTGGCCAAAGTATTTTAATTTTAGAGCATGACAACATGCTTAATGGTATTTTAGGTTTTTAGGCAAAGGGGATTTCCATCTTTACACTTCAGTCTGCAGATGTCCTTGGGACACAGGTGATCTCTGTGTCTGTGTTAATAAACACATATTATATGTTGACAATCACATTTTATTTGTGGTTAATTCCATGCATTAGCTATATTAGAAACCCAAATTTTAGATCTAAACTTGCAGTGTCCAAACCTGACGTAGACAGCCGTATACCCAGTAGAAGTGCTGTGCCCTCTATTAAATGCTGGATTAAGTATTGTTTTAGTGCCACTAGCTTGAGAAATGTCATGCACTGCAAGACAAAAGTGTCGCTGTGAGTGATCAAGGTGGGCCCCTTTAGGCCCCGTACACACGAGGAGACATGTCCGATAAAATCGGTCCACAGACCGTTTTCATCGGACATGTCTCCTGGGACAGAGAACGCGGTGACGTGACGGTGACGCGGCGACGTGCGCAAACCAGGAAGTTCAATGCTTCCAAGCATGCGTTGAATCAATTCGACGCATGCACGGGATTTCGGTCCGCTGGTTAGACGTAAAACCAGTGGACATGTCCGATTAGGCGTACTAACCATCGGACATGTTTCCAGCGGACAAGTTTCTAAGCATGCTTAGAAACTTTTGTCCGCTGGAAACCTGTCCGCTAGGCCGTACACACGGTCGGACATGTCCACGGAAACTGGTCTGCGGACCAGTTTCAGCGGACATGTCTCCTCGTGTGTACGGGGGGCCTTAGTGTAACCATTGCCCATAGCCATAAGATCCAGGGTGCTGGGCACTCAAAGTTCCTCTACTTTTGTAGCAAAAGACAGCTCCATACTAGGTTCTAAAATACAACCTTCTGAAAAGTGATAACTGGAACACAATTGCCTACAGAATACAACCACCTGAAAAGCAGAAATTGGAATCTGATTGTTTCTGGAATACAACACTCTATTCCTCTAGTTTATATAGTATGACTGTCTTAGTATGACTGTCTTGTAGACTTACTCATAGAGCATGAATGTTTGGCCAGGGATGTAGAGTAGACATCATCTGGTAGGCAAGAGTGAACCAACTATGATGATCACTGCCCGCATAATGAACCATAGCTTTTTAGAATGTGAACCAAATTTAACTGTTGATGTTGATAAGTGATGAAAAACAGCAATGTGATTGACACATACAGAAAACAGACCCTTCTGAGGTGGTGTACGAGGGAAGAAGCTGCTTATGTTAGTGAACTGTTCGCAATACAAGCAACACTGGAAATTCTCCATACAGCCTTGTTATCATAACCTTCCAAGGACGAGGGCTAGTATTTTCCACAGACATGTGTAACCTTGTCTTGTTTTAGGCTTTCTAGGCTCTCTTTGCAAACTGTCAGTGTTACATGTCCTACATTAGAGCCACACAGACTGCTATTAAATGGTGTGATAATCTGGATTAGCCTTTAACATTTAAGAAGTACTTAGAACACCCAAATCTATTATAAAGAGAGAAAATTGATGCAGATGTGTCTTATTATATAAAAGAAATTAAATCCCAGGGTTAGGCTGGGTTCACACTACTACACTACTTTCATCCTACTTTGCTCTGCTACATTGGTCCTACATTTATCCTACATTGGTCCTACATCCATCCTACTTTCATGAACAGGATACTACTTTGGTCCGACTTCAATGATATTCAATGGGCCTGAAGTAGGATCAATGTAGGACCAAAAGTAGTACAGGGAGCATTTTCAAAGTCGGACCGACTTGTGTAGGACTATACAAGACGCTCTCATAGGGAAACATTGAACACAGAGCAAAGTAGGATGAAAGTAGTGTAGTAGTGTGAACCCAGCCTCATGCTTATTCTATACTTGCTAAAATCTCAATTGTTTGCCACATACACCTGCTAACTGATTCAGCACTGCACCTGTTTTGAGTTGAATTATCCCCCGAATCATCGAACCTAATTCCTTTAAACCCAGAACATCGGGACCTGTCCCTGCCCTGGGCCTGCAGAAAAATGCTGCAAAGAGTAATGCCTCTGCCACCACTGGAAGAAGAGGGGGGTATAGAGGATATGTGATGACACTGGTCCAGGCTAAACACACCTAGAAAAGGGATGCTCCAATCAAGGGGGCAGTCTCTGATTAAAGTGTAATAAAGGCAAAAATGACATATATGGTGCAGTATGTCACCAACATTAAAAAAAAAAAAGTCCTCCTGCAACTTAGTTGTTTACCTGTTGATCCTGCTGTTATTTTTCAACATCTTTTAACAGACCAAGTTGTACAGCCATAATGGAAGTAAGAGGGTTAAGTCAAACCATTTAATACTGACAGGGGTGCTTACAATGGTCATCTTTCATTCATTTAAAACTTTTATACCAAAAGGAAAAAAAAATATTTCTCTAATTGCGGCTTTAATTTGTCATTTATGTAAAGTCCATTCAAACCTTCTAATCCCTCTAACATTACTCTCTTCAGACAATGCTGCTGTCCAAGGGTTACCTTGTTGCTCCTCCATATAAAGAGAAGTCAGCCTAAGACAGGAAGTGTGTTACCAGCCAGATTACCAGGTGGAAAAAAAAAAGAAAACAAATAAAACAAATGCTGCCAGCTCATACAAGGATTGAGAAACTGCAATATAATACATTTAAACTTTGGGTTTATAACAAATTTAAGTTTCACTTTACTACTGGGGGTAGTATTGCATAACCCAGTAACAATTCTTGAACGTTACAATATTAAAGCAACCAAGATCATTTTTTGTTAGCCTGAATATAAGGCTCACAATATTCTCACAACACTATGGACTTCCTACTTCAAAATAATATAAACAGTGGCCCAGATTCAGTAAGCAATTGCGCCTGCGTAACCATAGTTACGCAGCGCAATTGCTGACTTGCGCCGGCGTAACGAGTTCTCCTGATTCAGAGAACTCTTTACGCCGACTGCAGCCTAAAATCTGCGTGGCATAAGGCTCTTATGCCACGCAGATTTTAGGCTGCATTCTTGCGATGACCGCTAGGGGGCGTTCCCATTGTGGTCAGCGTATAGTATGCAAATTGCATACTTACGCTGATTCACAATGTTGCGCACCCCCTGCGTACGCAAGTTACGGCGTTTCCGTACGGCGTGTTTAGCGTAAGGCTGCCCCTTCTAATAGCAGGGGCAGCCAATGCTAAACTATACCCGGCGTTCCCGCGTCGCGACGTTCGAATTTTACGTCGTTTGCGTAAGTGAATCGTAAATGGGGCTGGACGCCATCCACGTTCACTTTGAAGCAAATGACGTCCTTGCGACGTCATTTGCCGCAATGCACGTCGGGAAAGTTTCCCGACGGAGCATGCACTCTACGCTCGGCGCGGGAGCGCGCCTAATTTAAATGATTCCCGCCCCCGGCGGGATCATTTTCATTGCCCGGAGATACTGCTCCGTGAATCGAGGGCAGCGCAAAATATTTGCGGGGGCGCAGGGCAAAATCGTTGCCCTGCGCCTCCGCAAATAGAGCGCAATTCTTTCTGAATCCGGGCCAGTATTTTTCAGGGGGTGTATCTTATGGTAGAATATATGACTTTTCAGTACAACACGATGGTAGTAAGACATTAGTGGCAATGGTGGCTTGGTGTATAAGAGACAATTAACAATCACGTCCTTTGTATTTAACTTACCTAAAGAATAGACCACTCCCTTTATGTCATCCATTAGCTGAATGGTATGGTCTGTTTGTGGTTTTAACCAATTCATCTTGCACCTGGATACCACTTTTGGATCGGAGTAATTTTTACATTATTACTAAGGTCCTATTAATTCGGCAATATCTTTGTCATTACTTAACCACTTCAGCCCCGGACCATATTGCTGGTCAAAGACCAGGCCACTTTTTGCGATTCGGCACTGCGTCGCTTTAACTGACAATTGCGCGGTTGTGCAACGTGGCTCCCAAACAAAATTGGCGTCCTTTTCCCCCCCACAAATAGAGCTTTCTTTTGGTGGTATTTCATCACCTTTGCGTTTTTTAGTTTTTGCGCTATAAACAAAAATAGAGCGACAATTTTGAAAAAAATGAATATTTTTTACTTTTTGCTGTAATAAATATCCCCAAAAAATATATAAAAAAAATGTTTTTCCTCAGTTTAGGCCGATACGTATTCTTCTACATATTTTTCGTAAAAAAAAAAACGCAATAAGTGTTTATTGATTGGTTTGCGCAAAAGTTATAGCGTTTACAAAATAGGGCTGACCAGCATTAACTAAAAAGTGATAAGAGATTAAACAGGAACAAATTTTGCTGTTTGTTACTTGTATGGTTCCTTTGACTGACATTATATGCAGATCAAAGTTCACCCCCTTGATCTGCAGATGACAGGGCATGCCAAGAACGCCTTATTAATTCCTGTAAAAGTTTTTTTTTTGGGTCTGTAAAGAAAAAAAATGGTTTAAAAAGAAATGTAATGATTATTTTACCCCCCATGTCTCGTATACCTAAAAAAAATAAAGCTTTTTGCTAGTATACTGTATAATAAGAATCTTGAAGCAAACATAGACCTCAGTGTTGGAAGTACCCTTTAAGATCAGCAGGCATGTATGTGCCTCAGACATACAAGCTGCAATCAGAAGGCCGGCTTTCTTCATTGTTCCAAACTCATATATTTCAAACATTACCCTTTTCAGAATTTGAAAATAGCAATTGTAGGGTTCTATAGAACCTCTGTGTTGCCAGGGACAACAGCCAGAGTGGAAAAAGCCCTCAGAGAGATGGCCATCAGATCCAGGGCGAATACTGCTGCACAAAATGTAAGCACGTTGCTTCCCTGGAACCCAGGTCCTGAATCTAGGGAAGCAACTGGCAAACACTGAGAAGAATCTCCATACTAAAGGAGAGTTGGGAACATACACAGGAGGTTCCGACAGGGGCCAGCACAGAGGTAGGTGGCGATACCAGGGTGCAGGCTCCAGCGCAGAGTGGTTGGGTGACAGTTAGGAAGAGTAAAGGGAAAAGTATCAGGAAAACCAGTCCTGGGCTGGAACATTCTAATAAGTATGCCATGTTGTGTGATGTTGGAGAAACCAGTCAGAAACCAGCATTGCTTGAGCAGAGCGATGCCCCTAGCTGCCGGGGGAAAAACTCCTCCAGTGAGGACGGGGGTGAGGCTAAGGGTAAGGAAAGATGAATTATGGTGGTATGGGACTCAATTATTAGGACAGAGAGGGCTATCTATCAAAAAGACAGTAAGTGCGGAAATGTATGTTGTTTACCAGGTGTTTGGGTTCGAAACATCACAGATCTGGTGGACAGAATATTGAGAGGGGCTGGGGAGAACCCAGCTGTCATGGTACATGTTGGCAACAATGACAAAAGTCAGAGGAAGATGGAGAGTATTAAAAAATTATTTTGGGAACCTAGGAGCTAATAGGACCTCCAAGTTATTATTCTCAGAAATATTACCGGTACCTTGAGCCACACCAGAGCGACAGCGGGAGATTAGGGAAATTAACAAGTGGCTGAGAAGCTGGTATAGAAAGGAGGGGTTTGGGTTCCTGGAGAACTGGGTCGACTTCTCAGTCGGTTACCGTCTCTTTAGCAGGGACGGACTGCAACTAATTGGCGAGGGTGGAGCTCAGCTGGGAGAGAATATGGCCAAAAAGAGGGGCTTTTAAACTGGGTAGAGATGTAGAGATAGCCAGTGTGGAACAAGGTTCAGCGGGCAGTATTGGGGGCATTAACGGAAGGGTGACTAGATCACCTAAACCCAAGGTAAGTAAGTTGACAAATTTAAATTGCAGCCTCATAACAACTAATAAGGAGATAGTATGTAACTGGATAAAACTATGAGGCTTGTACACTAATGCTAGTAGTCTGGCTAACAAGATGGGAGAACTGGAGCTTCTGATGTACAAGGGGGATTTAGATTTTGTGGGAGTTTCAGAGACTTGGTTTGACAGCTCTCATAATTGGCTGGCAACCATTCAGGGTTATTCCTTATGCTGCAAAGATAGGGAGGGTTAAAAAGGGGGAGGGGTATGCCTGTATATCAAGAATGATGTGCAAGTGAAAGTGAGGGGACGATATCACTAATGGAGCTATGGAGGGGGAGGAATCCTTATGGGTAGAGCTTCAAAAGGTAGAAAACTAAGGGCAAAGTAATACTGGGCATATTCTACAGGCCCTCTAACCAGAGGGAGGAGGGTGAGGCTGACCTATCACAGTTTGGAATAGCGGCAAGGATGGGAAGTGTCATTATAATGGGGGATTTTAATTATACAGATATAGACTGGGCTGAAGGAACCATACATTCCTGTAAGGCTCGCCATTTCTTAAATGTCTTGCAGGACAATTTCATAGGTCAGATGGTGAATGCACCAACAAGGAACAAAGCGTTACTAGACATAATGATTACTAACAATACAGACCTGATCACGGATGTGGAAATATGGGGCAACTTAGGAAACAGCGACCACAGGTCAACTCGTTTCAGTATAAATCACAGAAATAGGATTAAATACAAGACACTGAATTTCAAAAGAGCCAACTTCCCTAAACTGCACTCTCTGCTAGATATTAAATTGGATAAAATCCTAGTACCAAAGAACACAGAGGAAAAATGGGAGTGCTTTAAGAGCATACTAAATAAAGGTGAAGGTCAGTGCATTCCAATGAGAAATAAATTTAAAAGAGCTAAAAAAAAATCCTGGGTGGCTCAACTCCAACGTAAAAATGCATATAAAAGCAAAAGAAAAGGCATTCAAAAAATACAAGGCTGCATTCCAACTTACAAAGAATGCAATAAGAAATGTAAGGGTACAATCAGGGTGGCTAAAATAGAACACGAAAGGTGGTAGTATATTATAGTGTATCAGTTGTGTGTGTCTATGTAACAAGTACTAAAATTAAACTGCACCAAACACCACTTTCCATTGATTAAAGTGCATCCACGTACACATTTAAACATCTTTAATACATTTTTTGTTAATGAGCACCCACCCATCATGTCTGGGAGGCAAACATTCCCATGACACTGAGTGGGCCACAAGCGTATGTGTCCACAGCCCAAGGTGGATGTGGTCAGTCCTCAGGCAGGGCATTGTTTCCTCTTTTTAGTGATGTTGCCCATGCTATCCAGCCACAGCATGCAGAGGAGGTGGTGGGCTGGCTTCCTAAACCATCCTCATCCTCCGTCACCCAAGCATAGACTAATGTGCCGTCCAACACAGCTGCTAGAGTGGCTAAACCTGCCTACTTGTCCACAACTATTCCAGCCATAGCCCCAGCATTAGGCATGATGCATATCAATATTTATTTAAAAAATGTCATACGCATATAAATAGCATAGATGGGTGTCAAGCCGATAAAAATAGCACAGTACAATGTAAAAATTGTCATGGACATACAATACAGTAACACATGCATCTAATATAACCCTATGCGTTTCGTGAGATAAGGCCCACTTCTTCAGGGGTGGATGCGTGTGTAGTATGTAACGAAACGTCTCACACTCTGCTTCAGTGCTTTCATCATATATCGCTTCCTCCCAGTCTGAATATAGATATTAGATATTCCCACGGCTGACAACCAAGAACTAGACTTGTTTTGGCTGCTAAACATGAACTGTTTATTGAAACACGTGTACACAGAGATACACTCGGTGGACAAGCCCCCCTCCTTTACATAATGAAATAGGGCGGGGTAGACTTTACCTCCACAGTAGCATGACACAGGTATAGCCAAACTTCTCATCGGTAGATTGTCTTTGGGAGGGGCTGCTGGAGAAATCGCCCCCTCCCCTCTCACAGCTAATCCACAGAGACATATAAATCCCATAATAGGTTGCTCCCAAGGCAGACACAAACAATAGAACAAAGGAATACAGCCACACCCCAAACGACCCAACAGAGAGCACACCATAGTATGAGACTATTTATATATATATATATATATATATATATATATATATATATATATATATATATATATATATATATATATACACACACACAACATTCCAGTATGGTTGTACAGTAAGTTCGATTAGTACAGAGAAGACTGGGGTTCTCGGTCACCCTGTGCCCCTAATAGACACAGGGTAACTTGGGCAACTTAGACAGAGGAGGTGCAAGGGGAACTGAAACAAGGGTTTCCCAACTCTCCAAGGGATTCTGGGTTCCCCGTGCCCCCTGTCCAAAGTGACTCCCGTCACATAGTATATCTGTAATGATAATAAACAAGTGACCCAGTTGTGATGGGTAAGACAAAAGGTAAGAGAGATATAAGGGTAGAAGACCCCATACTTACCAATCGGCCTATATATATATATATATATATATATATATATATATATATATATATATATATATATATATATATATACACACACAATATATTGTTTAACGTCTATTTTGCTACTTCAGCATTCATTGAGCTATATATATATATATATATATTTGTTTTTATATATTTTAGCTGACATCCACAATGGACATTGTGAGACTTTCCAAGAAATACACCTCTGCTGTGTTTGCCTTCCGGTTGTCCCCTGTTGGGTTCTGTCTCCTCAGCATTTGGTAATCTGGCCAGGTCAATTGGCAAGTATAGGGTCTTCTACCCTTAGACCCCTCTTAGCTTTTGTCTTAACCATCACCACTGGGTCACATACTTGTTTATTATCATTTCAGATATACTACCCACGCATCCAGCCCTGAAGAAGCGAGTCTTGCCTTGCGAAACACATAGGGTTATATTAGATGCTTGTGTTACTGCATTTTATATGTATTGTATATCCATGACAATTTTTACATTGTACTGTACTATTTTATCGGCTTGACACCCATCTATGCTATTTATATGCGTATGACATTTTTAAAATAAATATTGGCTATCCGTGTTCACCTCACTCAAAGTCCCAGGGTGACTTTCCTGTGTTCTGTTTGATAATAGATGTAAAAGGCCGCTAATCAGGACAAGCAAAGTATAAACAGTTTGTCTCACTTTTTCAACCCAACAAAATGCTGTATAAAAAGTCAGTTACAAAAAAACGCATAATGCATGCACATATAAATGTGTTGTGGTTTGAAAGATTACCCATACAATTGATTCAGATGGGAAGACACAGTGCTGCACATCCAAAATGCAGGATTTTGGATTTTTGTATAATTTATTGCAAGACACTAAGGGGTATTTATCAAAACTGGAGCAGCCAGAATCTGGAGCAGCTGTGTATAGTAACCAGTCAGCTTCTATCTCCTATGTTCAAAGCAAGCTGAAGATAAAAGTTGATTGATCATCATGCCCAGCTGCTCCAGATTCTGACTACTCCAGTTTTTATAAATTTTCCCCAGTGTGTATAAGAGCATATGGTCCATTTGAAAACATTACTTTCTGAATTTTGTCTATGTTGCAAAATACAAGAAAAGGTATCACTGCTAATGAGCTTGAATACGCAGCTAAAGCGATTAGCGTGAGCCCTACAGGTTTTACATTTAGCTTTAACCTCTGTATACCACTATCTTACATTGTATGCTTATCATGGTTCTGCTCCTCAGAGGCCAACTGGAGAATTTAGGAAATTTTCAATAAACGTTATTATTTTGGGTTTTGTTACAGCCATGTGGCTTTCCTATGCCTATCCTTCACCATTGTAGTACAACAAAGTTGGTTGCACCTTAAAAGTGCACCTACAGTGGGAAAAATAATATGATCCCCTGCAGCTTTTGTAAGTTTGTCCACTTACAAAGAAATTAAGGGTCTACAATTATTATATCATGGGTGTATTTTAAATGATAAAGAGAGAATAGCAACCAAAAATCCAGAAAAAAACACCTGCCACAAATGTTATTAATTGAGTTGCAGTACACAGAGTAAAATAAGGATTTGATACCAATGCAAAACATGAAGGGATTTTGGTCCACTCTTCTTTACAGATCTTCTCGAAATCCTTAAGGCTCCTTGGCAACTCGAATTTTCAGCTCCCTCCATACATTTTCTATAGAATTAAGGTCTTAAGACTGGCTAGGCCACTCCATGACCTTAATCTGCTTCTTCCTGAGCCACTCCTTTGTTGCCTTGGTGGTATGTTTTGGGTCATTGTCATGCTGGAAGACCCATCCATGACCTATCTTCAGTGTTCTGGCTGAGGGAAGAAGGTTGTCATCCAAGATTTTACAATACATGGCCCCGTCTATTGGCCCTTCAATGCGGCAAAGTCAGTCTGTACCTTTTACAGAGAAAGAGACCCAAAGCATCATTTCATCGTTTTCATCATTTCCACCTCTGTGCTTGATTGTAAGGATGGTGTTCTTAGGGTTATAGTCAGCATTTTTCTTCTTCCAAACACGGCCAGTCAAGTTAATGCCAAAGAGCTCAATTTGAAAACGGCACTTTCTCTCAATCCTGCTATCCTTAAATCATTTGGATATTCATTGGAAAACTTCAGACAGGCCTGTCCATGTGCCTTCTTGAGGAGGGGGACCTTGCGGGCTCTGTAGGATTTGAATCCATGGCGGCAAATTGTGTCACCAATGGTTTGTTTGGGAAATGTGGTCCCAACTGTCTTGAGATCATTCACAAGCTCTTCCCATGTAGTTCTGGGCAGATACCTCACTTTTCTCACAATCATCCTTACCCCATGAGGCAAAGTTTTGCATTGAACTCCAGACCGAAGGTGATTGATGGATATTTTGTATTTCTTCCATTTGCAAATAACTGCTCCAACAGTTGTCTCCTTCTCACCATCAGCTTCTTGCTGATGGTCTTGTAGTCCATTCTAGCCTTGTGCAGGTCTACAATCTTGTCCCTGGCGTTCTTTGACAGCTCTTTGGTCTTGCCCATGATGGGTTTGAATGGAAGAAAAATATTCTGTGGACAGGGGTCTTTTATACACATAAGAAGTTCTTAAATTGACAGGACTAATCTGTGTACCACATGAGCACATACTGTAGCCAGTCTGTGGGAACCAGAATTATTGTTGGTTGCTGGGGGGACCAAATACTTATTTTACTCACTAAACAGCAACTCAATTTATAACATTTGTATCAACTATTTTTCGGGATTTTTGGTTGATATTCTTTTTTCTATCATTTAAAATTACACCTTTTGATATACATTTTAGACCCTTCATTTCTATGTAAGTGGGCAAATTCACAAATACTGCAGGGAATCAACTAATTATTTTCCCCACTGTATAAATGAAATTAATAAATGAGGATTGCTTAATTTGTTGATGTGCTCCATGTGTTTGTTTTAGTCTGAAGTCATTTATTTCCAAGCATCTCAATGTAAGTGTAGTCTTAGGTGGATGGCATCAGGTCTCCCACTAGAGTTTACAACTTTTTGGTACCCCAGCAAGAATGAGACCAACAAAGCAAGGGCCAGTAGGAGAAGGAACCAAGGAGTGTAGATCTTGTCTCCAGCATTTCACACAACAAACCATCAGTGGGTAGAGTCCACTAACCAAAATCCAACCAAACCAGAAATGTATTCTCTAGGTAAAAATGTATCTAAAGCATAAGGCTTGCTGTTGTCTTGGATAACGTGTGGAAGTTTGCAACCGTCATGTTTTTTATTGCCGATTTTGTCCCCACTGGAGATAATTATGATCTCTGTGTCCTGGTGACCACTGTTATATGGACTAAAGTAAGGGGGAAAAATCTAACATTTTGAGTTAGTACTAGAAAAGGGAGGAAAGGGACATTTTCAAGATGGTAGTTCCCTCGCTTTGGAGAGATTTGTTCTCCCTTTCTGTTAAGTATACAATAAATCTCCTCAATAACGCACAAAAAAAAAAAAAAAAAAGATACATTTGTTCAAGACTAAAAGAGAAAAAAAGTTTTGGTTTCAGATACACTTTGAATTAGCCTTCCAAAACCCATGTAGCGCGCCAGAGTTGACCAGCTACTATTGCTCGAGTTAAAATAAATGTAAGCAGATCCCCACAGTGATTTTTTTGTTTTTGTTTTACTGTTCTAAAAAATACATTGGAACTTCTTAGTGCAATACATGTTTTAATTTACCTATTTTAAGTCCCAAATTAACAGTGAATAACAATTTTTCATGTACAGGCATCCCATTATTAGCTAATGACAGCGCTATCATTATGCAATATTGCTGAACCTGAAGTTTTTCTGCTATGATCCATTTAAAGGTACTGATGTCTATTAATAAATCATTTAGCACATTTGTTTGTAGTTCTTTCTTTTGTGCTATGCTATACCTACGGTGTTGACATCATATAAAAACAAAGTAGCAATTTAGCAAACAGCTGCCAATTGACCAAGACCTAACCTCTGACCTGAAAAGTTCAAGACTCAACACACCACTGAAGTGTTAAGGAGCAGACACAGATAACTGATCTCTATATTAACAATCTACTCTTTCAGTAGCTGGGGAGTAGCTACTCTTGACAGAAGGAAAGGGGAGGGGGGCGGATTCTGCTATTAATTAAAACCACTTCCAAACATGTTTTTCTTTAAGGATTGATAGGTATATCAATATTTTTTATGAAATACTAAATGAGGGTATTGTTGTTGCATTTCTCACTGTCTGAATATGGCAAATCTGAATAACCACAAAGAATGTCAATTTAGCTATAAGGAAAATAATGGCTCTTGTACTAAATAGCATATCAGTATCAGAAGTAAGTGGTGATATGGAAACAGTTACTGAACATTTACTTAATCTTCTCCCTAAAAACAGTAAACCTAAAGTGGTTGTAAAGGCACAAGGTTATTTACCTTCAAACATTCTATGCATGAAGGTAAAAAACCTGTGTGCAGCAGCCCCCCAGCCACCCCTAATACATACCTGAGCCCCTCTCGATCCAGCGATGTCCACGAGAGCCTTGCCTCTCCGGGGACTCGCAATCCTGATTAGCTTTTGACAGCTATATGCTCCAGCTGCTGTCAGTCACTGTGAGCGAGCCAATCAGGAGGGGGTAGGGCCCAGCTGCGGCTCCGTGTGTGAATGGACACTTGGAGCCGTGGGTCACGTGTGCGCACCTAGAACAAAGGCATGGCCCTAGAAGAGGAGGATTTGGGCTACTCTGTGCAAAAACATTGCACAGAGCAGGTAAATATAACATGTCTGTTATTTAAAAAAAGAAAACAAGACTTTACTCTTGCTGGCCGTAGGCTACCGTGCTTTTAGGAGACCCCTTGTATTAAAATGTGTATTAGTACATTAAATGACTTGACAACTACCCTTTGAAAGTACTTAAAATAGGTTTGCTTTTACCATTTAATTTTGGAGTGAAAGGATTTTCCTCAACGTAAACCACATTCGAGAATTTATTTTCCATTTTTCTCCTATGAATTTTCTTATCACTGCAGTCAAATACTAACACTGATTTGACCCAACTAACCATTAGAATTTATTCGCCTAAATAGATGAATAGACATATGAGAGTTGTATTACCTACCAAAAGAATTGTATTTCTGTAAAATCCTGAGATTTACACAGCTCTGCTAGACTGCACAGATAGCCCAAACACCTGACTTTCCTCTACTGCAGTTAAAGCGGAGCTCCACCCAAAATGTTAAGCTCTGCTTGTTTGCTTCCTCCCCCCTTCCGCTGCCACATTTGGCACCTTTGGGGGGGGGGGGGGCAGGGTAGCAGGTACCTGGTTTTGACAGGTACCCTTTCCCACTTCTACGTGACTTGGCCTTGGTGAAATCACCCGGAAGTTTGGCCCCCTCCTCCCTCCCCCACTGCTGGACCATTTACAAAGCGCATGTGCAGTAGGGAGCTGGATGTGAAGCCGCAAAGCTTCACTGGTGAGCTCCCTAACAAGAAGCAGCAGCACCCGAGAGCCAATTGAAAAATCAGCTGGGGTGAAGACACAGCTGGATTCATGGACAGGTAAGTGTCCTAATCATAAAAGTCAGCAGCTACAAAAAAAATTCAAAAGGAGCCTGGAGCTCCACTAGGTCTTGTCCTCCCTCCAGCACATGATTGTACATTGAAGGAGCAGCAGCAGACAGATGAGCTAATTTCTGTTACTCTACTCTCTCCTACTATCAACATGTCTCTTATTAGCACACGGGCAATGCAGCAACCCTGGTTACTTCCTGGTGCTGTTTCTACCAGTCTGAGTTTGCTGCACAGGAGACTGCAAGAGGCTGTTACCAAGTAAAATGCAGGAACTTGCATTAGGTTTATCTAAAAGTACACTTCATCATTGTTTAAATCTATCTTAAATTCAGCTCTGAATATTTAATTTATGCCACGCCTAAGTACCACTTCTTACAAATGCTGGTTTAATATAAAATTGTAATCACAAAAAAATAAAAAAAAAACACAATTTTATCAATGTGGAAAATTATGCAATATGATCACTTTGCACCCAAGTAGAACATCCTGATGATTTTGAAGCATTTTCCTCTGGTGTATTTTTTTGTTTTGTACAATCTGTGTTTAACCACTTCATTACTGGGCACTTAAACCCCCTTCCTGCCCAGACCAATTTTCAGCTTTCAGTGCTGATGCATTTTGAATGACAATTCCGCGGTCATACAATGCTGTACCCAAATTATATTTTTATCATTTTTTTCCCACAAATAGAGCTTTCTTTTGGTGGTATTTGATCACCTCTGCAGGTTTTGCACTATATACCAAAAAAAACAGACAATTTTGGAAAAAAAAACAATGTTTTACTTTTTGTTATAATAATATCCCAATTATTTATTTTTTTTAATTTTTCCTCAGTTTAGGCCGATACGTATTCTTCTACATACTTTTTGTAAAAAAAAACAAAAAAATTCAATAAGCGTATATTGATTGGGTTTGCGCAAAAGTTATAGCGCCTACAAAATAGGGGATAGATTTATGAATTTTCTTTTATTTTTTACTAGTAATGGCGGCGATCTGCAATTTTTTTAAATTTATTTTTGTCAGGCCTGCGATATTGCGGCGGACATTTCGGACACTTTTGACACTATTTTGGGACCATTCACATTTACACAGCGAACAGTGCTATAAAAATGCATTGATTACTGTATAAATGTGACTTGAGAGCCGTGCTATGGACGTCTTTCGTCTACAGTGCGGGTCTCAAGTGGTTATTAGATTTTTTGGTACATAAGTACAAACTTCAAAGCTATCTATCTCAACATTATTCTGGTGTATTTCAGGCTTTTTTGTGCATGTATCAAGCTTCAGGAGTTTGATTGCTGGGCTGGGCAAGGGAAAGAGAGCATTTCTAAAGCAGGGCAGGAATTCTTGAGGCTTAATAACATATATAGCATATGTGTACAGGTGTTTTAATGAAAGTCTATGAAGCCAAAAACGTCTGACTATGCTCCAAAAAAATCTTGTGTACATTTTAGAGCAAAATGACTGAGCATAAAAGTATGAGCAGGTACAATTAGAAAGAATAGGATTCTGCATGGTAAAGCATAGGGAAACAAGCCGAAAAAGGCCCAAGTGTGTACGGGGACTTAAATGTTATAGCCATTAGTCTACAATATTATTCATCCTCTCTGTAATTTTTGGAATTGTTTACAAAAATAAATTCTGGAGTGGTACACATGCTCCCCACGTTGTGGCCTCTTTATCTGCCATGATGAAGAGCACTGTCTTAACAGATGCTCATGATCTTGAACATGAATACATATGATTATAATCTAAATGGAGGTCCACATGATCTAAATCTAAAAGGAGGTCCACGTGTAGGAAAGTTCAAGGTACCCAAGTAGGTGGCTGCAGCTGCTGTTGTCTGTGTCAGTACATCATTTTTAAAAATAGATTTATAAAGCTCTTCAAAATGAGAAAACCAGCTGAAGAACCTTCATCCAAACCCCCACCCAAAGATTTTAAAAGCGATCTACCGCTCAAAGTTTTACATTTCTAAGGTTGCAGATAACCAAAGTAGCTACACAAAATAGGCCATGAGCAAGGCCCACCTAACTGTTTTGTCTTGAATTGTATTGTAATTGTACTGTACTGTCTCCCTTTATATCATGAAGTGCTGCACAAACTGTTAACACTACATAAATCCTATATAAAGTGTCTGCATTTGGTGATATCAACAAAAGTGCAACAAATACCTTGCATATGGCCCACCAATAACTGTATTGGGAGACTGGTGTCAGCACTGTGAGTAGGGAGGTTGGAGTTTTTTTAATGCTAATTTCTGATAAAAATTCCAAGATCACAAAGGATAATCTGGCTCCATGTGGTACTACCTCATAGGCAGAAGTAAAATATTGCCCCAGTGTGCACTGGATGTAGATGTACATGCCCAATCTAGGGTCCTGTTTAATAGTCTGATTCTTCTATTATGTAAAAAAGAAATCTAGCAATAGTTGAATCTATATTTGATATACTAGAACATAACCCAATACATTTTCAGAAAAACATAGAGGAAAAAAAGGTAACTATAACATTTAAAAAAAATAAAAGCCATGCCTTCATTTCAGCAGATCATAGATGTCAATGGCAGAGAAGGGCACAGACACAGCACACTTACTTCCAGATATCTTAAAGTGGTTGTAAATTCAGAAGTTTTTTTTACCTTAATGCATTGTCTGCCCCTAAATACTTACCTGAGCCCAATCTAAATCCAGCACTGTGCCCAAGAGTAGCAGCGTTGCTCTCTCCCAGCAGTGGGAGCCACTGGCAGATAGGTTTATCCAAAACTGGCACCAGCTCAGCCTGAGACTAGGGGGAGATTTATCAAGAGCACTCAGAATCTGGTGCAGCTATGCATTATGCATAGTAACCAATCAGCTTCTAACTTCCAATTCTTCAATTAAACCTGGAAGCCGATTGGTTTCTATGCAGAGCTGCACCTGATTTTGCATGCTTACGTTTTATTAAATCTCCCTCATTGTATTATATAATTAAGGGAATTATATTAAACATTGGTTTATATGCCTAAAAGCTTTAAAAATAATAAAACTGACAGACTTTTATACGTTACAGTGTGAAGAAGGCTTTTACCTTGAAATTGGGAGGAATGATGGTTTTTCCAGCAGGGATTTGAAGAATGATATTCTCGCCCTCAAATAACCAAAGGTCCCATCTGGATTGGTTGATGAGGAGAGCCCATGGGAGCAGCTCAATCAACAGGGTCTTGAGATGGGGCTTCCAGAGGGAAAGCTTCACCCGCATTGGGCTGTCCCACTGAGTCAGGTGCTCACCACTGTAAAAGCAAAAGTCTCAGCATTACTTGGAAAGCCATGTTAAAACAACAAAATTAAGTAATACAGTAAAAAAATAAAAAATAAAATGCATGCTTTAAGTTAATTTTCTCTGAGAAAAATAACATTTCCACAAGGTATTGCATTCAGTTAACTTGCTAATAAAGGCTACTTATCCACTAGTCCTGGGTTTCCTGGATTTGAGCAGCTAATCAGGTGGTCAGAACACAAAGATAAAGTGGCTAGATCTGAGCATTGCTGAACTTGTTCTGTTGTTTCTTTACCATATATATATAAACAGCTATATCTATGGTGTGGAGTGTCGTGGTGTGGCTTTCTCCTGGTGTGGAGTGTCGTGCTTGCCCCCTCCCTTGGACTACAGGAGAGTCAGGACGCTCTCTACATTGCAGATAGAGAAAGGAGCTGCGTGTTAGTGGGTGTCCTGACTCTCCTGTAGTCCAAGGGAGGGGGCGCGCATGACACTCCACACCAGGGAGAAAGCCTTGCATTACTGTGTGGAGTTACAGACAGAACAGGAAGTGAGGATTTCTCAGAAGAAATAAGGACATTTAAAAGCAAAATCAAAGGATGAGGTAAGTGAAGGAGGACTGCACTAAGGTAAAGGAAGCTATTTAGGGAAAAAAATGTACCTTTACAACCCTTTTAAGTTTTACTGTAACTAGTTAAGTGCCAAACCAGGAGGGAGCCTTTTATTTTTTTTAAAAAGTTCTAAACTGCTTAAGAAACAATGCAAATACAGGTACAATTAGCAAAATACAGGTGCTTTATTTGCATAGCACTGACATGTAGTTGGTATAAGAAGGAAACAAAGTGCAATAATGTGCTAGAATGAATACAATGAAAATATACAATAATTAAAATATATATTCATTTATGAATGTACTGAAAATGCCGTAATAAACATTACTTCACAGCCAGGTGTGCACCGTTTCCCCCAAGTTTCAATCCCATTGAAAAATTGACTCATTCTATTTCATGCAACTTCTAGCATGTTGCCACCCCCATCAAATCATTCTCTGCAGCTATTACCTTTTGTACCGCCCCCCTTTAGAATGTAAGTGCTACAAGCAGGGCCCTCCTGTACCTTCTGTATTGAACTGAACTGTAATTGTGCTGTTACCCCTCTACATTGTAAAGTGCTGCACAAACTGTTGGCTCTATATAAATCATGTATAATAATAACATAATAATAATGTTGCTCTGTTGTTTAGTGATGTTGCATTGAAACAGCTTTTGCTCAACAAATGAATTCAGTGGTTGAAAGGAGCATATGTAAGAGAAGCACATGTTTCCTTTGTCTTTGCAAGTCCCTGAAAGACGAAGTGTTATACTATTTTGTCAGAGAGAAGAGCCGAGTCAAACGTCTCCTAATTTAAAAAATCTCCAATTTCAAAGCTAAACGCAAAAGAGCACACAAGCACTGACATGGTTAATCCTGCACCTCACTTAACCAACAGGAAGGTGGCGCTGCTGCTTTTGCCGATTACAGATTTCATGAAACACTTAACCTTGCTCAGATATCCTATATTTCCTTATACATGCTAAGCTAACCCCGTAGAGGGGCTACATGATAAATATTTATTCCTTAAATGTTTTAATTAAATGAAATGAATGAAACATGAATGCTTATTGTAATCAAGGACTACCTGCTCTACTGAGGAACTGCAAACCCTCACAAAACCAGTAAATCTTCAAAAGCTGGAGGAAGCAGGTGAAACATGCTCATTTAATGGTATGATCTATACTAAGCAGTTCTTTGGAAATACCTTATAAATGGCAACTCCAGCAAAATAGCTAAACCACGTCTGAATGACATGCACATGATTATTATATATCTGCAAAATGACTTGATTTACCCCCTGCTGCAACATATTGCTGATAGCAGGAGGAGGGTGACCTGCAATACTATCTGTTGAATGTATTGCTGACCACACATTTCAATTTGTTTTACTTGATCACTGTGTAATTTAATCAAACTATGAGCAAACAAACAACCAGCCAACTCTAATTTGCCTTACGATTGATTTAGACTCAGTTACGATGGGATTTGATTAAACTTAGCCAATTGGCCAGGGCTGAATACTTTTGATCATTTTGCATTAATCCACAACACTGAGATTCTTTGTTCAGGAATACCATTGTATTTCGAACTATCAAATGATAAGATTACATGGGTGGAAACAGAGTTAAGTTAAAGTGGTTGTAAACCCCATTCATGAAAGTTGAACTAAGCACATATACAGGTGCATCTCATAAAATTAGAATATCATCAAAAATTAAAGTTAATTTATTTCAGTAAATATGGTAAATTCAAAAATTAAAACTCATATTTTATAGAGATGCATTACACACAAAGAGTGATATATTTCAAGCATTTTTTTTATTTTAAAAGATTTTTAATACAGAAATGTTGGCTTACTGAAAAGCATGTCCATGTACAGTATAGTATGCACTCAATACTTGCATGAATTGCTGAATCAATGCGGCGTGGTATGGAGGTGATCAGCCTGTGGCACTGCTGAGGGTTTATGGAAGGCCAGGTTTCTTTGATATTGGCTTTCAGCTCATCTGCATTGTTGGGTCTGGCGTCTCTCATCTACCTCTTGACAACACCCCACAGATTCTCTATGGGGTTTAGGTCAGGCAAGTTTGCTGGTCATTCAAGCACAGTGATACCATGATCATTAACCAAATATTGGTACTTTTGGCAGTGTGGGCAGGTGCCAAGTCCTGATGGAAAATTAAATCAGCATCTTCGTAAAGCTGGTCAGCAGAGGGAAGTATGAAGTGCTCCAGAATAATGGTAGCCCTGGTTGGGCTACACTGACTTTGGACTTGACAAAACAGTGGACCAAAACCAGCAGATGACATGATTCCCCAAATCATCACGGACGGTGGAAAATTTTGCATTTCATTTGGAAATTGAGGTCCCAGAGTCTGGAGGAAGAGTGGAGAGGCACAGAATCTAAGTTTCAACAGGTCCAGTATGATGTTTCCACAGTCAGTGATGATTTCAGTGCAGTGCATGCCTCTACCAGGAAATTCTAGAGTACTCCATGCTTCCTTCTTCTGACAGGCTTCATGGAGATGACACTGTCATTTTCCAGCAGGACTTGGCACCTGCCCACCCTGCCAAAAGTACCAATAACTAGTTTAATGATCATGGTATCCCTGTGCTTGATTGGCCAGCAAACTTGCTTGACCTAAACCCCATAGAAAATCTGTGGGGTATTGTCAAAAGGAAGATGAGAGACACCAGACCCAACATGTAGTTGAGCTGAAAGCCACTATCAAAGCAACCTCGACTTCCATAACACCTCAACAGTGCCACAGGCTGATCGCTTCCATGCCACGCCATATTGATGCCATAATGTATGGAGTGCATACTATACTGTACATGGACATACTTTTCAGTAATCCAACATTTCTATATTAAAGAGCCTTATTCTCTGATATACTGGATTTTGGGTTTTCACTAGCTGTAAGCCATATTCATCAAAATGTAATGAAATACATGCTTGAAATATATCACCCTGTGTATAAGGCATCCATATAAAATAAATGAGTTTCACCTTTTGAATTGAATTGCTAAAATAAATTAACTTTTTGATGATATTCAAATTTTATGAGATGCACCTGTATATGTAGTGTTTACTTATCTCTCGCCAAAGCTCTAAGTGTGGTTTCTCTTTGGTGCTTTGTTCCTCTATTTTCAGCATGAGTCACTTCTGACAAGTTTTTCGACACAGTAGCCGAAACATTGTGTCGGGGAGGGAGCTCAGAGGTAGATAATACAGGGAGCTTGTTTATTCAGACTACAGCTCTGCATGTTTCTTCATTCCTTTGCCTATGTGGTGGGGTATCCCTTTCCTCCAATCAGCTCTCACACAGTGTAATCCCAGTCTCCCTACCCACCCCTATGTGCTACTGGCAGATGAAGAAATATTGTTAACATAATCAGCACTTTCCAAAGAGTGTAGAAAGGGGAAGACAGCTGATATACAAGTAAAACAGTAATGTATATGGTGCCAAAATAGAGCAGATATACAAAAATAAAAAAGTTTTATTGGTTACACAAAGTGTAACCAATAAAACTTTTTTATTTTTGTATATCTGCTTTGTTTGGTTTCTATTTTGGCACCGCAATAATCCCACACTCCTCCAATCCCTCTTTTTACTCAATTAAGGGATGAGGTGCCGTATTCTTACCTGGACAATCGACCACTAATTACCCAGTAATGTGTAAGGTTTTGTTTCATCTCTGCATATCATCTGAGGCTATTCACGTCACTGGGTATATCTGAGAGTTTACAACCACTTTAACTAAACATTTTAATTCACTTGCTTGTGTGTGTCATATCAATTGAATGGGACTGTCAACTACAAATTAATTACTGGCAGAAGCAAACAATCAGAAAATAAATCAATCACTTATCAAAGCACGTATGGCCACCATTAGTCAGCACTCTGTATTGTCCCACCCCTGTAAGCCAATCTCTATGCTTTCTTCTGCCATCCATTAGTAGAAGTGGCACACGCATATTCATCTGAGCAGTAGAAATTCAGCAGATTTAAGGTAATTACATTGGCAGAACTGGAAAGTGTATTCAAAACTTTTGGATGAATACTAAACATACAGTACACTTATTAATATGATCCAACGCCCCACAATGTGCTACATGACAGCAGGAGAAGAGTAACTATACTTTTCAGATCCGGCAATTCTGCAGACTCCTGGCCACTGCTTCTCCACCTGACTGTTCTTTGTAGTCTAGTGTATATCACTGCACTGGTGACTCCCACCCCAAGTTTTGTCCCCCATGTAAGACCTACCAGTACCTCCCCTTCTGCTCTCAGCAGCAGAAACATGCTCTAATGACAGGTGACATTAACTCAGGCAGCAAATGCTAATGCTGAAAGCCTGATATTACAATTTTTTGGTGATGAGGCCAACCTGGAAGCAAAAGTCTAGCAATTATATGAGGGTCAATGATAGAGGATGCCGTTACCTTTGAATACATGATATTTTGGATACTTTTTTGACTGTTTACTGCTGGGATCTAACCTCTGTACTTGTCCTCCAATAGAGGAAGAAACCTACCTATCGGTATCTTTTTTATTGTATGGCCATGCAGGCAGAGTGTTGCAATCTCCTACGTAAAAGTCGGAAATAATTTGACTTGCAGAGTACTCGCATTGTGCTTTCAAGGAAATTTGCTTAATTAGAGATGTTGAGATAGGAACAGCACATTCTGAAGGCTCGTCTTCTTCTCTGAAGGTAAATAGAAAACAGATACATTATATATGGTTAGATGAGAAAAACAATTTTATAAAGAACAGTTAACATTGAACAGAATATATAGAAAAAAAAACTTACAGGGGGGGGGGGGACCCTTATGAGTTCTGGCATAATTTAAGAAGCTGGTGGATACTTCAAGTTAAACATGTCCAACTAGAGACATGACTAAATAACTGGGTCTAACAGCAAACTCTCTTCAGATCTGTCTGGCCTGTCATGTTTCATTTCAATGCAGTTCCTCTGTCAAGATAACTGATCACATCAAGTGAACAACTGTATCAATCTTCATACATAGCTCAGCATTATCTTCTTCGGAGCTGTACAAGATGACAACTTGCATGACAACGATGTAAAAGCAGACACTGTTTAAAGAGGTTTTAAAACCAAAATACATTTTACCTTAATCCATTCCTTGCATTAAGGTAAAAAAAGTTTAGGCATCAGTATACCCCCACCCCTTTTACTTACCTTACCAGCTGTGCATGTCTGCATCTCTTCTCACCATCCCACTGTCTGTGTATATAGATGCAGACAGCGAGGCTCAAGTACCCCCCATAGAAAGCCGTTTTCTATGGGGGGCCCTCGCCAGAGGGAAGGAACCAAAAGTGCCAGCAGAAGACCCAACAAGGGGAGGTTAGGGGACACTCTTGTGCAATTCTGTTTGCAACCTGTTTGTTATCTAAAAAAAAAAAATTGGGTGTGGGAGATATATTTTATTATGGATTAAAGGATTTTGTCCCCAAATTAAGTCTATCTTTTGGGGATACAGATATGTCATTTAGGTGTCCGTTTAAAAAACAGTGATATAGATGTACTTAAGGAAATAAAATGCAGCTGTGTATTTTTCACAACGCTCTAAAGGCTTCAGTCTCCCAGAGCCAGTGGAGTGCAATGCACATTTGTAAAGTACGACACTGAGTAAAAGAAAGGAAACGAAGCAAAGAACAAAAGAAAGAACAAACAAAAGAACGAACAAATGAAAAAACAAATGAACAAACAAAAGAGAGACAAAAAGAAAACTGGGAACACAGCCTGGTCACATAACCTGTCAAAGTCCCATGACTTTCTCTTCCCCAATCATGGAGCTTTCTCTGCTGCATTAGGAAAGAGAATTCCATGGGGCACTGCAGGGTCCAAATCATAACTCATATTTTATAAATGGGCTGTAAAATGTGGGCCATGATGTGTGCACACTAGCAGAGTATAAGGGAAAGCAGATAGGAGTATTTGATTCTGGTTACAATTGTGCCCTTTAATTTAATACATGCTATGGTGTGCAAAAGAAAGCAGTCTACAGGAGGTGGGTACAAGCATGTGCTTGTTGGGCATTAGGGGTACAAATGAGTGGGGTTTATGGTGCAGTAGACAAAAAAAACAAACACACCTATTTTACTGCTCAGTAGGCATGGGGTGGGGTGGGCAAAGTTGCGTCCAAGTATCTATATTTCTGACCAAGGTGAGTTCTGGATAAGATGCATGATTGTGAAGAAAAAAAAAACACACTCGCCACCCTAAACAGCCATGCTGTAGGGAGCTCTACCTTGCTTGGAATGTTAGATGATGAGTGAGGTCTGGCTCGATGTTCTGCAGCTGCTTTTCTAGTCCTTTTCCAGGAATCACTTGTGCTTCATCTAGGCCAAGGCTTCTCTTTTCTATATGTATAATAATGGGATCAGGAAGATGGCTCCTCATGATAAAGAGGGGGCTGAACACGATCTAAAAAACAAAGAACAGAATGACATTAGTTTCTGCATTATCCAGCTGCCTAATGTTGTAAATTTCAGCTTCTAAGGTCGCAGTGACCTTCATCCTCTCCAGCACATGGGAGGTCACTGTGTTGTGCTATTTATTACTCACCATCCTTTGCTGTACTAGAGAGTTGGGCTCCAAGGTTAGCAGTGTGCACCACACGTAAATAATGGCTCTGTTTGATGATGGCACCTGTGAGCAATGAAACGGATATTACCAAAGGAACTTATCTTGGCGCTTCTTCTACTATTTCCTGCTTTTAATTTGACTACACGTTATGCACATTGAAATCAGCCAGAACAGTCTTTGGAGATTGATAGAATGAAAGAATCTAAATTATTTCAAACAGGACCTTCTTAATAGCGCCTTCCTAACTACATTACAGAGGTGAAGAAAATAATTTGGGTCCTTGATATCCCATTGCTGATGCAGATTAAAATTACTCACTAAATGGAACAAACCATAAAATTCTGTTCAATTTAATAAATATAAAGTGAGGCTGTCGCCCACAAGGAGTAATGAATGAACAGTCATTGCTGCCTCTGGGGCACTTATAGCCATTATTATGTTTGCTTACACGGTTTCAAATGCATGAGTATACTGTAAATCTGGTGTGAACAATCATTTATACATCTCATTTAATCCTTTCCTCCAATTACCATAAGTGAGGAAACCATCATATTACACCATTTAGCTGGCCAAGATTTTCCTGCAACTGTAAGAGGAATGTCTGATTATGTTCTCTATTAGCAATAAAATAATAATATTCAGTGGCAGGAGTGTAACAGTATCATATGAGCTCGATTGGTGTTAGGGTTGGAAATGCGGCAATAAGGTGTCACTGCCAGTGTGCTAGAAAAATAAGTCAAATTTTTACTGGACTGGGCTTTTATAGAGGAAAAGGCCCGCTTATTTTGTTCTGGATGGTGTCTGTTGGAAGTAGCTCAGATCCAAATTTTGGTGTTGCCCCTTTTTATTGAGGAAGAAGGCAGCTCTACAAATCTTTTCTTAGCAGCATTCCTTCCTTGTAGGCCTTGTGGGCTGGCTTTTATTCACACTCGGATGTCATCTGCATAGAGTTGGTATGTTTTCCTCAAGTTTGTATGGGTTTTCTTTGGATGTATCAATTGCTTCCCATAATTCTAGGGTTTTATGCATTTGATTAAACTAGCCCTAATCCAAATCTACTATTTCCCATGGCAAGTCCTAATGTCCTTCTGAGATAGGAGAAGAGGACTCGGCGTTGTGCATGTACCTCAGCCCTGTAAAAAAGAAGAACTGACATCTGCTATTAACAGCCTGATATGTGCTGGCCGATGTGCCTAATGGCAAAGATGGACTTACACATACACACAACACTATTATTGCACAGAATTTCCAAGCTGAAACATAAATGCCATCTTCCACAGCCAATAAATCCAGACACATGCAAACAATCCACACCCACCCCAGACCCCACTGACACTCAGCAAGATGCAATGAACATGAAGTCTGCTGAACATCGCAGTAAGGGAGGAATTTATTGTGTCAAGGAAGATTTTTTCTTTTTTTTTGGAAGGGCAGGAAATCCACGTCTAACATATCAAGAGTAAAGCAAACAGATGTAAGATATCTACATCACATAATCAAAGAGTAAGGGGCTTGCCAACTTCTAAACAAGCCAGGAACATAGGGTGTGTAAATGAGCGCATTGCTTAAACATTTTCTCACACACAAGCTGCGCAGTGCTCCCCAGTAGCGTGTCTTGTAATGTGATCAAGATACATCACTACTGCAGGCTAAAGCAATATCTTATTTTACAGCCACCCAGACCTCTACCTTCCAATGATGCTAACCTAAATATGGACAAGCTGCAACCCTCCAACTTGCCGAGGTTGCATAAGTCCCAGTGTTCCCAACGCCCTGCTTTCTAGGGAAACTGTAAATAATAAACTTTGGGGGTCTTGCACGTCCCAGAATACCCAAGCAATTCATAAAGAGAATAAACCGGCTTTGGGCAAGCTGCAGACCTCTAGGTATTTAATTGGTTAACCTCCCAATTTAACATTAATTGGATAACTTGGGACTTTTGTTGGGTCTTTATTGATAATTGGTGACCCATTGGGAGGATTATTCTTCTCTTCTTATTCCACTGTCACTGGTACTGGAAGTGGGTGAAGATGATACTCACCAACAGAGACACAAAGAGCAATAAGTATATTTTTGTGTAACATAATGGACAACAGTTAGAACCTGCAACAGGCTTGTATTGCTATCTACGTCTACAATGAGATTTACCCTCACCCTATTTCCAGGGAATGCCTTGTGTATTGCTTTGCAACAGGGTGCACCTGTGGGAGGGAATAGTAGGAAATCTACCCAACAATAATACAGCAAAACCTAAATTAGGTTCTAATCTTTCCTCCTGAGCTTTAATTATTGAGAACCTGAATAAATCAATATGGAAAGGAAAAATGGAAGTGAACATCTTTGTAACAAGTCACTGTAGGGCTTATATGGAAAAATAAGGGAAACTTGATAACCATTTGCTCTGTGGCTTAGAAATCTCTTTGTGACACTTATATAAAACATCAACAAATTTAAAAGGTATACCTATGCTTGGATAATTATTTGCTATCTCAACCTTTCTACCCCATTAAACTCATGAATGGGAGAAGTCTTTCTTTCAGTCCAAGACCCAGAATCCCTCAAGCTGGGGCCCTTTTGATAAGAAGTTTAATTATTGGTAGATTTATACTCCGCATTAATATAGTGTCAACATATCACATATTTACAAAATACATCAATTTACATCATTCATTCTTTATCCCCTTAAAGGAGTTATTATACTAAATGCTAATTTTAGGACTCTTACTTTGAATATTATTTTTTTTTAGCTACTAATCAGAGTACATTTTGCTGAAGTCAAACCAGTACAAGTTTAACTGTTATAAATTGATATGGGTTACAGCACTTAAAGGAACAATGTGAGTAAAATACATTTCAAAGTGAAGTGGCCCCCTGCAAGATATTGAATACTCACATCTCATGCTGCCTGCACCACCAATCTCTGCCATAGTAAAGAGAAACTGAAGACCCAGCAGTTTCTGATGCCTTAGGAAGTGTCAATTTCAACTACTACTACTGTTCAGTAGTTGGATCTACTGGTTCCTATGTCAATACTGTGTCCTAGTGTGTATTGTGTAGAAGCCAGTGGTAAACGCAACAGTGCGTCATGGCACCGGAAAATCGGCTAGCCAGGAAGTCTCAGATTCTGCAGGATCATTAGTAGATGGCTCCTCTTCACCAATAATAATAATAATAATAACTTTAGTTTATATGGAGCCTTTGGGTTTGTTCACAACATACGCATTGTGGCTACATTGGTTGCTATTTGCAGTGCAGCCCAAATGCAGAGACAAGAAAAAATGCCTTGTTTCTTATGTTTTCAGTTCACAGTACAGCTGTGCTGTGGTGTGTGCTAAAAAAAAAAATACTGCACAAAGTACATTCCTTCAGAGCAGTGGGTTGCAATGCAAACCCCTGCATCGCAATGCCGCTGCAGTGAATAGAACTATTTAAATGTCACCAATGACATTTCAGTAATATTCTCTGAAAAATTATAAAACATACAGTGCAAGGATCTTGAAATCAATGCAAAAACAGGTAGCCAGTGCAAGGACTTCAGGATAGGAGTAACATGATCACTTGTATTAGGCCTAGTCTGGACATATTGTAGTCTGTTTAGTGTGGATTTAGGTAACCCAGCAAGTAGAGAACTACAGTAGTTCAAGTCAGGTGAACACAAATGTATTGATCAGCTTTTCAGCCACAGTGTATGATAAGATAGGGCGTAGTCAAGCAAAGTAGAAAAAAAATGTTCTCTAATGAGCCCATTTAAGTGTAGTATTCAACCAAAATTGACCAATAAAATACATTTTGTTCTGGTAGACCTTACTATCCTACTTTTGAATATGAAATCATTAGTATACAAGGTCATTGGGTATATACTGACAAGTCTTGGTGAACTGACATTAGGAAAATAGATTGGTTAACTGTGTGTCAACGGTGATCCTATTGTGTATTGTGTAGAAGCCAGTGGTAAAATCGATAGTGTGTCATGGGCCCAGAATACATGCTAGGGGGAGTACAACTGAGGGAATCAATGGTGGAGAAGGATAGGGGGGGTTTTGGTAGATCATAAGCGTAATAATAACATGCAATGTCAAGCTGAGGCTTCCAAAGCAAGCAAAATCCTTTCTTGTATAAAGAGAGGTATGGACTCCAGAGAGAGAGATATAATTTTGCCCCTGTAAAGATCATTAGTAAAACCTAATCTGGAATATTCAGTTTTGGGCACCAAGTCACAAAAGGGATATGGGGGAACTGGCAACCAAACTGCTCAGCTTTGAGGAAAAATGAGAGGAACTGAATTGAATCTCTCTTGAGAAGAGGAGCTTGGGGGGGGGGGAGATATGATTAACATGTACAAATATATAAGGGGTCCATATAGTGAACTTGGTGTTGCGTTATTTCACTTTAAGGTCATCACAGAGGACAAGGGGGCACTTTTTACATCTAGAAAAAAAGAGATTCCAAATGCAGAAAAGGTTTCTTCACAGTGAGGCTGTGTACACACGATCGGTCAAAACCGATGAAAACGAACTGAAGGACCGTTTTATCGGTCCAAACCGATCATGTGTGGGCCCCATCGGTCAGTTATCCTTCGGTCAAAAAAAATAGAACTTGCTTTAAAATTGAACCGATGGACGCCTAACCGATAGGTCAAAACCAATCGTTAGTATGCAAAAGCATCGGTCAAAAAGCCGCGCATGCTCAGAATCAAGTCGGCACATGCTTGGAAGCATTGAACTTTTTTTTCAGCACGTCGTGTGTTTTACGTCACCGCGTTCTGACACGATCGTTTTTTTAACCGATCAGACCATCAGTCAGCTTCATCGGTTAACCGATGAAACAGTCCTTCAGTCAGTTTTCATCGGTTTTGACCGATCGTGTGTACGCGGCCTAAGAGCTGTGAAAACGTGGAGTAGACTCCCTCCAGAGATGATTCTGGCCAGCTCAGTAGATTGATTTAAAAGAAGGCCTGAATACTGAATGTACATAATATAACTGGGTACTAACATGTATAGGTAAAGTTGATCCGGGGAAAATCCAATTGCCTCTCGTGGATTCAGAAAGGAATTTTTTTCCCATGCTGTAGCAAATTGGATCATGCTTTGCTGGGGTTTTTCGTCTTTCCTTTGGATCAACTGTGGGTAAAGTATTGTGTATATGGGATTGTATGATTTTTTTTATTGGTTGAACTAGATAGACTTGTGTCTTTTTTCAACCTGACTAACTATGTAACTATGATCCTCTCCTTTTCACGAGACTGCATGGCCAAAGAACCAGCCACCAAAGATAGAGCTACGTCCAGTTTTGTAAAGGAGTGTTCTACTGTCTCTTGTACCTTTATTTAATTTAATAGGGTAGGATTGCAAGGACAGCTGTTGATTATAGAGTATTGGGTTGCTTTATATACTGAACAGCGATAACATAAAAAAGCTATTGTATATTCCAGTTTAATAAACATGTCATAATGGGGATAAATTCCAGCATTACTTCAGTAGGCACCAGCAGCAGAAGGTCCCTAGAAATTATTTAGACATCAGCGCTGTATGTTCCCCAACCCTGTGACATTTGCAAAAGGAATCTTTGAACTGAAATGTCAACAAAAATCTCACAGTATATAAATAATACACATATAACTGTGCCCACACGCAGTGGATGTTTAGGCAAGTCTCTGAAAAAATAAATAGCAAAGATGACAATTTGAATTCCTGTGCCGCAATAACTGACTGGAGGGCGATTTGTAAAGCGAAGGTCTGACTATGAGTGCACTGTTTTCTGAAGCACAGAGAGAATGGAATTACATTTATACAGTACAAATGACTATTTTGGTCAATTACAAAATTCTCGGAGGCATGATTTGGTATTTTGTTACTTGATCTTTAACAATAATTTTATAATTAAAGATCCAACAAAACTCAAAATCTGTCATTTTCTATTCTTGGTTAGTGAAAGTTTTTTCTAGCCTTTAGGAACATAACTGACAACTTCACGCCAAAATCCTAATGTGAGGGATTTCTGGTACTTTAAAAACATCTTGTTTGTATTTTAAAGATTGTCTGACTAGGTTTTCTTTTCTATAAACTAGCCTGGAGAGTTAAGAACAAATCTTGACCATTTTCTCTTTATTTTCTACTTGTATACCAATAAGTATAGTGATATGCTTTCAAAATGTACTCAGTGCAACTCTGGGCTTTGGAATAATTCTATTAAAATAAATGTGAAAACAAAATAAAGATAGGATGAGAGCTGGTCATGGACCTGACAAAGGTATGTGAAGTTTCTCTTCCCCAATCATTGAGTTATCTGTACTTCGTTAAGCAGGAAGAACTCGGTGATGAACTTCAGGCTACACACCATGACTGTAATTTATGAATAGGCCTCAAAATACAAGTCTCAGTGTAGAGTGACCCAGTGGTGCGTAGCCAAAAGTGGATAGTGACATCTGTTCTAAATATGCCCCTTAGAGGGAAAATATAACAGTTCTGTATATAGTTTCTTTAGTTACTATGGTCAGGACTACAAAATAAAATTTCAGGTAAATAAGGAATCTTGCATGCATATATTTTGTATTACATATTTTCTGTATTTACTCCTTTAGTAAAAAGTCTTATTTTTAAAGTGGTAGTAAACTTACCAAAATAAGTCAGCATCATGCAAAGCAGTAGAAAAAGATTTACTAGTGGGTGTCTGAAAGTTCTTTCAGGTGCACTGTTTACAATTACGTCACTCGGACATGCGCATGGCTAAGTGTGCCGTCAATAAATACAGCTACGTGACATGTCCTTGTCAGCATTACTCCACGGCATTACCGGTACATTGAAATGCCACAAGATTTCTGAACATTCACCAGTGCCTTATGGCACATGTGCGAGATTACTGACGTACAAAGAAGGGCGGAAGATCGGGTAGGGAATAGAGCAAGATGACTCCACAAAGATGGCGGCGGCTTTAAACAGAACGAATAATAAACTGCAGAAATTGTAAGAACAGTTACATGACGCTTTGGATTATCCCTATGTGTTTGAAAGTGCATTTATTTCTACTGTTATGGTTAATGGATTAGTTGTAGTGAGTTTTCTATCGCTTTAAGTTCAATAGCTCAAGCTGAAATTTACAGACACAAGTTAAAGGGGAGGTTCACCCTAAAAACATGTATTTAACATTCCATTCAGCATAATTGCAACATTTACACTATGCCGTTTTTTTTTTTGCTGTACATACCGTCTTATTGTTATTTTCCACCCGGTTTCCGGGTTCTCACTCTCGCGGGAGTAGGCGTTCCTATGCAGAGGCTAGATGATTGACGCCTTGTGAAAAACTTCCCCCCGGCGCATAAGGCGCGTCACCAGTTTTCGGAAAGTAGCCAAACTGCTAGTCGGCGCTATATGGCGCCTGCCGTGTAGAGCTGACTGCGCAGGCGCCGTATAGAGCCGGCTACTTTCAGAAAACTGGTGATGCGCCTTATGCGACAGGGGGAAGTTTTTCACAAGGCGTCAATCATCTAGCCTCTGCATAGGAACGCCTACTCCCGCGGGAGTGAGAACCCGGAAGTCGGGTGGAAAAAAACAATAAGACGGTATGTACAGCAAAAAAAACAAAAAAAAACGGCATAGTGTAAATGTTGGAATTATGCTGAATGGAATGTTAAATACATGTTTTTAGGGTGAACCTCCGCTTTAAGGAACCAAATCCTCCTACAAAGTAAGCCAAATGGCAGACTATTCTTCTGTACATACAAGATTGCATGGCTGTTCAGCCTTATATGCTCTGGTTCCTGTGAGTGCATTTTATATAGGTTTTTATCAGTATCTATTAAAACCTATAAGAACCTAGCAGTCCACTCGCTACATCTGAACCATCCTCCCAAACACAAGTAAAAACACTCTCTCTCAATCAGCCTAAACAACACAGCCAATGTGAGGTTTGCTTTTACTATAGTAAATCAAATCTCCCCAATCCTGACAAAATGCAGCTAAAAAGTCCAAGAATTACACACCTTGGAGGATCTAACCTCCACACTCAAACACCAAGGAGAAAAAAGATTAGGAAAACAGGATTCTATTGGATAGGCTTCACCTCCCTCTTTAATAGTCAAACCCTATTTCTATGGTGTTCCTGAGAGATATTTCGATCTCCCGAAGAGAAGATAGACTTTGGAAACCTGGGAATAACCGTGAAACCCAACCGTTTGTATGTAGTTAATGAGCATTTAATTTATGACAAAAATCTCCTAGAGCACTATGAAATTTACACACGCAAGTACAGAAACCAAATCCTCCATCAAAGTGAGCCAAATGGCAGACTATTTCTTCTGTATTACTGTTAAATAGTCTATAGTGCTCTAGGAGATTGTTGTCATAAATGAAATGCTCATTAACTACATACAAAGGTTGTTTTTATTGTACAAGGTCCTTGCGCTTTCCTTTTTCCTCTTTTGCAATTAAAGTGGTTCTAGAGGCAGAAGGTTTTTTACCGTAAGATCTCTCCCCCACTATACATAGTGTAGAGAAATAAAATGGTGGCCGATTACACACAGGTGGCCTCTATTTACTAATTAGGTGACTTCTGAAGGCAATTGGTTCCACTAGGTTTCAGTTAGGGGTATCAGAGTAAAGGGGGCTGAATAAAAATGCACACCACACTTTTCAGATATTTATTTGTAAAAAATTGTGAAAACTATTTATCATTTTCCTTCCACTTCACAATTATGTGACACTTTGTAATGGCCTATCACATAAAATACATTTACGTTTTTGGTTGTACCATGACAAAATGTGGAAAATTTCAAGGGGTATGAATACTTTTTCAAGGCACTGTAAATGCCTATGCGTATTGCCCTGGAGTTACATCACACCCACCCAATTCTTGGTATCTTGCAGATATTAGAGGTGTACACTGCACTACAGGCAGTGTACATAAAGAAACCTGATAAATACTACCATGAAACTCTACCAGCTATATTAACCACTTAACGCCCGCCGCACGACTATTTACGTCCGCAAAATGGCACGGACAGGCAGAAGGACGTATATATACGTCCTTGCCTTTCCGCGGGTCCGATCGGG
Organism: Rana temporaria; assembly: GCF_905171775.1. Classification (NCBI taxonomy): domain Eukaryota; kingdom Metazoa; phylum Chordata; class Amphibia; order Anura; family Ranidae; genus Rana; species Rana temporaria. Next base: position 366,233,730 of record NC_053493.1, on the reverse strand, counting down.
ACCCCCCCCCGCTGTGTGCGGCTTACCTCCGGGACGACGGCGCGGCTATTCGTTTATAGCCGCTCCGTCGCGATCGCTCCCCGGAGCTGAAGAACGGGGAGAGCCGTATGTAAACACGGCTTCCCCGTGCTTCACTGTGGCGGCGTATCGATCGAGTGATCCCTTTTATAGGGAGACTCGATCGATGACGTCAGTCCTACAGCCACACCCCCCTACAGTTGTAAACACACACTAGGTGAACCCTAACTCCTTCAGCGCCCCCTGTGGTTAACTCCCAAACTGCAACTGTCATTTTCACAATAAAGAATGCAATTTAAATGCATTTTTTGCTGTGAAAATGACAATGGTCCCAAAAATGTGTCAAAATTGTCCGAAGTGTCCGCCATAATGTCGCAGACACGAAAAAAATCACTGATCGCCGCCATTAGTAGTAAAAAAAAAAAAAATTAATAAAAATGCAATAAAAATATCCCCTATTTTGTAAACGCTATACATTTTGCGCAAACCAATCGATAAACGCTTATTGCGATTTTTTATACCAAAAATAGGTAGAAGAATACGTATCTGCCTAAACTGAGGAAAAAAATAAATTTTTATATATGTTTTTGGGGGATATTTATTACAGCAAAAAGTAAAAAATATTGAATTTTTTTCAAAATTGTCGCTCTATTTTTGTTTATAGCGCAAAAAATAAAAACCGCAGAGGTGATCAAATACCACCAAAAGAAAGCTCTATTTGTGGGGAAAAAAGAAAGCCAATTTTGTTTGGGAGCCACGTCGCACGACCGTGCAATTGTCTGTTAAAGCGACGCAGTGCGGAATCACAAAACCTGGCCTGGGCATTTAGCTGCCTAAAGGTCCGGGGCTTAAGTGGTTAAAAAAAAAAACTACTACTACTACTTTAAAATGGTATTAAACTGAAAGCCAACCATTTTATATATTGCAGCTTACCAAATATTAAAGTTGGTATCTGCATTCGTTTTTCTTTTTAGTTCCCCCCCCCTCTGTTTTCACCTGGTGGTCTGGCCATTAACACACCTAATGCCCCCACTCTGGATGAATGAGCTCAGGGGCACAGCCGCACTGTTAATCTGTGGGGATAGGCGTGTCAGATGTACTAGCAGATTCAGATACACTAACAAATTGAATCCAATCTCCAGCTCACACTTTATAACTAATTACAGAAAGTTTTTGGGATAAAGGTCTTTACATAAATAAATAAAAAATGATCATTCTAAGCACCCCTGTCAGTGGTAAATAGTTGGCCCCAACCCTCTAACTGCTCCCTCTGCAAGAGAGCATGGCCTTTTGAAAAACAACAGACTTTGCAGGCCAGATCCTCAGGTTGAAATAAGGGAAAAAAATACCAAAAAAAGAAAACAAAAGCAGCCATCACAACTAATAATTAGAAGCTGCAATATAATAAATGTTTGCGTTTTGGTTTATTACTGCTTAAAGTTCTGCCTAGAATTACTTGTACAATGAAATCCATTGACATCAATGATAAACCTCAGGGAATGCTTGACTTCCACGTACCTGAATGAAGAAGCTGTGATCAGTAGCGTCAGCAGCGAGACAGACATCTTGAGACCATTCTTCTTCTCCTTTTGCTCTTACACACAGTTCTGTAAGCTCGCTGTTTTCCAGTACATAAGATGGTAGTTTCTGTTTTTCTGTTAGGCAGTCAATATTCTCTCGCACCACAACATTGCCATCTTGTCCCACACAGTGCTGGACTACCTTCAGCTCAATGCTGTCTGACAAATAGCTGCAAATGATCTGCCTTCCACAGATTATCACCTAGGGAGATAATGAGACATGTAAGAAACAAATTGCAATTCAAAATGGAAGCTCTACTTAACCTTTTCTATATGTAATACAAACGCATTCAAATCAAGCCATATATCTTTTCAGACAGTAAAAGCGCGGATTCTTTACGAGGGATAAAATTAACACTATCAGTGACAGACCTATTATTAATTGTATTAAGAGCAGCTGGTTGTCAATCACAAGTTGACACACTGGACAATTTGTGTGTAAACATGCTCCTCCATCAGATCAAGATAAAAGCTCAATGAGTGAGTAACTTGGATAGCCTCAAGGTGCTTTGTATCCAATATCATCCAGAACCTTCAGAAGAGGTAGGTCTTAAGTTTTTTCTGGAGGCCCGATGGTTTTCTTCCATGCGGATGTTCGTGTTCAATGTACACAGAACAATGAAAGTATCCCGGGAGCTGTACACAGTTTAGAAAACATTACAGCACCCTACATCAGAGCTCCTCTCAAGCGCACTCATGCAAGCAGTAGGATGTTTTTTTTTTTATCAAAATGTCTAGATGAGCAGATGACAGTTTGGAGTAGTAGACATTCCTGAGCAGACTCCATTTACATACTGACTGCCCTATGTAACACCCATACTCTAGACCAGTGGTCATCAACCCTGTCCTGCAGGGCCCACTAACAGGCCAGGTTTTATGTATTACCTTGGGGAGATGCAGTCTAGAATACTGCAATCACTGAGGAGCAAATGATATCAGCTGTGATGTATTTCAGTTATCTTGCAAACCTGGCCTGTTAGTGGGCCCTGCAGGACAGGGTTGATGACCACTGCTCTAGACGATAAAATAATTAGTTCCACATTGACTTCAATGGCATGCAATACGCATGCGGCCAGAGGTGGGGGGGCGCGGATAGCCTTGGAAATGGCCGGAAATGTCCGAGGACACCTTGGCTGACCTCGGAAAGACTCTGTTCTCGAGGTTTGCCAGCGTCAGCTGAGCTGTCCTCGGGCCTTTCCGTGCATTTCCGAATGGCGCCGATCGATGCCATTCAGCTCCGGCTCCCCCCCACCTCAGGCCAAACGCGTTACTGCTCACCGCTTTGGCATGAATCCTGCTCGTCTTGCAAGACAACACTCACAAACTGAGTTAGGATCCTATTTAAATACAGTGCTCGTATTGCAAAACTTGCAATTAAGGCATGCTATCCAGGCTTAGATCGGTAGAACTGTAATAACAGCTATTAGGCATCCACTAATGCATGGGGTTTTGCAAAAAACAAAAAAAGGGATGATTTCTAGAGGATATTCTTTTCTCCTTCAATCCACCCATGATGCCTCCCCACTTTTATGAAGGAAGGGCTTGGAAAAAGATTTAGGACCCATTGATGAGGAAACTTGGGAAAGTGCCAAATGTGGCCCCAGTGGGGGAGGGGGGGGGGCAAATGAGCAGAAGTTTCATTTTTGAGTGGAATTACTTTCCTTGACTTAAAAACAAAGCCATGCCAATTGCTATGCCACTGCCCATAATGACTGCTACAGTGTCCAGTAAATGCCGTCTCAGGCCCAAGTAATAAAGTGAAATTAAATTAAAGAGGGGTACAGGAGAGTAATTTCTTGCTAATAATTGGCATCTTATGATGTCTCATGTTAGTCTGTACATACACCAATCAGCCATAACTTTATGATCACCCACCTAATATTGAGTAGGCCCTCTTTTTGCCACCAAAACAGCCCTGACCCGTCGAGGCAAGGATGCCATTAGACCTCTGAAGGTATGCTGTGGTATCTGGCACCAAGTTGTCAGTAGCAGATACTTTAAGTTTAATGTTGTTCACTTAAAGAGGAAGTAAAATGTTTTTACCTATAGGTAAACCTTTAATAAGGCTTACCTATAGGTACTGTACATATCTCCTAAACTTGCACCGTTTAGAAAATATCTACTGTATACTGTGCCGATGACTTAACCGGCACATGCACTGCGAAGGAACGTCCGTCCTTTGAGGAGATTTACTTTCACTTCCTGTCCTGTTCCTGTGCACATCTGCTCTTAGAAAGGCATTGTAACAGACAATGCCTAACCAGATTTCCTCTTGCCTCTTGTTACAACCATAACATTTAAACAATTTTAGATTTTCCATTACAGGTGACAATGGTCCCCAGGACAAATAGACTGGATCTCCTCCGCAGAGACATGAACAGCAATATAAACTTAACAGGGATTTTATTATTTCCAACTCAAAACAAAACAAACAAAAAAAAGATTTTGGCACCGAAACTTAGTTTCTTTCCCCTTCTGATTACTTCTCATGGCAGCATGAATTTAAAATATAAATGTTTGCATTACTACGATTGCTCCCTGCAACATTGCAATCTTTATATATGCAGTATATTCTACATACTTGTTTTTGCACCCCGTTCAGCTGCACTACTTTTATGATCAGCGTTGCAGTCCTGCCCTTGTAGTGAATCGTTCGGATAAACGTCCCAGTGTTGTCCACGTTGAAGGGCTCCGACCAGCGCCAGTTTCCCCAGCCCTCGATACAGATGTGAAGCAGCTGCAGGGAGATAGAACATCCATTAAACAGTTAGGGTCATAAATACACTGCTTTCTGTCATTACGGATTCATTATCATTCTTATGAAAAGATTTAAGCCTTTTAGCTTCCTGAGGGGGGGAAATATTTTAACCTCTTTGGTGACACACAATTCATTATATGCGCTTCATTTGTTTTTCTTCATAGAAATATTCACAGTGTATCTCTAGGCAAAACTTTTTTGTTTTATAGTTTTGAATAGAGTGGGGGACACGTTAGACACTTTTGCCATTCGTTAGACCATTTGCCATGGTGATCATTGTCACAAAGAAATAAAAATTAGAGGAAATCCAAAATCCTACAGCTTGTTCAAAAACACATGGTTAGAGGCATTCTTCCTATAGGGACACTTGTTCCAGTGACAACAAAGAGGGCAATTTCCCTAACTTTCTGTTGGGTCTCTGGGACAGAAAGTGGAGGAAAATTTCCTCAATGCACACAGAGCAAAATTTGAATCCCTACTCTATCCAAAAAAAACGACATCAACTTTCTACAACTTATTACAGAGGCCTTAAAAATCTTTGACACAATACCAATATATTCCAGATCACTATATATTTTAGAACAGCAGCTGACCCAAAGGGACTGATGTGACTGTACAATAAGTAAAGTGCTAAGCAAATAGTCTGTGCTAAATTAATACCCGTAATAATAATCTGTTAGTGGGGAAAAAAACTGTAGTGGCAGTATCACCAGATGAAAAAAAAAGGTAATAAAGCCTTAAAATGTAAACTAATGCAGCCACCACATCTCAAGACTAGTCAGCTACAATATATAACATTTTGTTCTTGGGTTTAGATATACTTAAAAAGAAATGTCCTACACAAAGATCATACAGGCCTTTCTGAGCTATAAATCTTGTTTAGTTTGCACTGCGGGAGGTCATGTACTAGGATTCTGTAAGAAGAGCCCCTTATATGTGCAGTGTCCTTGTCATCGGTCTGAAAACAGACATAAGCAAACAGAACAGAGTCAGTCGGTGGGTGGCTTCTGAAGCGCTGACTGACAGTGGTGCTGCAGCTAGCCGGCCTGTAATCTTATCACTATTATTACTACTACAAGATATTTCAAGGTTTACTGTGCTCTTTGGTAAGAACAGATTTATGGCAAGGACTGAAAGCCTCCTAATAGCACTGATATGGGTTCACACAACAAAGCGATTAAGAAACTGGGCTGTTTCATCTGAAGGGAAACAGAAGTCAGTGGAAATATTTTATAGTACGGTGGGCTGCGGTGGCTACAGATAAGGCACAGAAAATAGAAACAAACCTATATTATATTAAATTATATCCACAAGGTCTTTGCTAAATGACCAACGTTACAGACTCTTGGTACAAAAAGAAGTACAGCAAATGCTAAAGTTTTCGAGAGAACCCGTTAGGACAAAAATATGGAGGTGCAGACTTCACTGTTTGCATGCCTGTTCCAGGTCAATGACTCGATTATTAATATTATTATTACTACAATACAGGGTGTGTATTTCGCCAACAGTTTGCACAGCACTTTATAATATAAAGGGAGACAGCACAGTCATATTACAATACGTTTAAGAGGGCCCTGTTTGTGTGAGCTTACAAACTAAGATAGTCAAACTGAGATCAGCCTTAAAAGGAGTTGTAAAGTCTGAAGGTTTTTTTTATCTTAATGCATTCTATGTATTAAGATAAAAAGCCTTCTGTGTGCAGCAGCCCCCCTAATATTTACCTGAGCCCAATCTCTGTCCAGCGATGCCCACAAGTGTCTCTGCCATCTGGGAATCTCCCTCCTAATTGCCTGAGACACAGCAGTGGTGCCATTGGCTCCCCCTGCTGTCAATCAAAGTCAGATGTCTGAATGGACACACAGAGCTGCAGCTCCGCTAGGGTGCCCCTGTAGCAAGCTGCTTGCTGTGAGGGCCCCCAACAGGAAGGAGGGGCCAGGAGCACAGAAGAAAAACCCAAAGAGGAGGATCTGGGCTGCTTTGTGCAAATCCACTGCAACAGAACAGGTAAGTATAACTTGTTTGTTTATTTTATAGAAAACAAACACAAGAATTTACAATCACTTTAAAGTGATTGTAAACCCCATTCATGACATTTGACCTAAGCACATATATCTGTAGTGTTTACTTATCTCCATCTCCAAAGCTCTAAGTGCCGTGTCTTTCTGCTGCTCCGTTTCTCTGTTATCAGCATAATCACTTCTGACAAGTTCTCAGACACACACAAGTTTTGTGTTGGCGAAGGAGCTTAGAGGTAGATTAGTAGAGAGTTAGTCTATTCAGAGCACAGCTCTGTATGTCCCTTTGTTCCTCTGCCTATGGATAAGCGGGGGGGGGGGGGGGGGGCCTTTCCTCCAATCAGCTCTCACAAAGTGTAAGCCCAGACTCCACACCCACTGGTCAAAAAGGAAACAAGAAGATTTCTAACAAGATCTACACTTTCCAAATAATGTAGAAAGGAGAGAGTATACAACCACTCTAACCACTTCAGCCCCAGAAGGTTTTACCCCCTAAATGACCAGGCCATTTTGTGTGATACGGCACTGTGTTACATTAACTGACAATTGTGCTGTTGTGCGGCATTGTACCCAAACAAAATGTATGTCCTTTTTTTCCCCCGCAAATAGAGCTTTCTTTTGGTGGTATTTGATCACCTCTGCAGGTTTTATTTTTTGCGCTATAAACAAAAAAAGAGCGACAATTTAAAAAAATATATATTTTTACCTTTTTTCTAAAATAAAAATATGTAAAAAATCTAATTTCTTCATCAATTTAGGCCAATTTGTATTATGCTATATATTTTTGGTATATATTAATTGGCTTGCACGAAAGTTACTGCGTCTACAAACTATGGGATATTATTATGGCATTTTTTTTTTTTTATTATTAATAGCGATGATCAGCGATTTTTAGCGGGATTGCAACATTGCAGTGGACAAATTGGATGCCAAGTCACATTTTTTGTTTTGGGGACCAGTGACAATAAAGTGATCAATGCTAAAAAAAATGCACTATATAAATGACACTGGCAGGGAAGGGGTTAACATCAGGGGCAATCAAAGGGTTAAGTGTGCTCCTAGGGAATTCGTTCGGTGTGGTGGATGGACTGACTGCAGGAAGAGGGACATTCGTGTTCCTAATTAGCAGGAACACAAAATCTCTCTGTCCCTGTCTGACAGCACAACAATCTACCTTGTTTACATAGGCAGACCGCCGTTCTATCTCTCCTCCAAAGGATCGTGGGTGGCTGGCGGCCAACAGACTTGGAAGTTGCGAACAACGTACAGGTACATTGTTTTGTGCAGCAGGGCCATCCTGCCACAGTATATGTGCGGTGGGCAAGCCGGAAGTAGTTAAAGTTGAATTGCAGCTATGGCTATTTTGACAAAAGTACATTGGAGCAACATATATATATATATATTGTACAATACCTGTGGGATCCCCCTGGAAGCTGGAAATCATTGTAGTATGCACCATAACTACAGTGATTGGCACTAGCTTCCAGATCCTGTGCTTAGCGGCTACCCTGCTGTTATAGGCGATCTGCACTTTTGTTACAAAGTAAAAAAAGTTGTATAGAAGCTGCACAATGATGGACAATTGTTTAAATTGCAGTGAATCTGGAAAAATTCATTTTTACAGCGATGTGGAACGAACATGTGGTCTGAAAATCAGAGCCTGGCAGCATCCATCTGAAACTTCTCACTGGGGTATTGAATTTAATGGAATGACACAAGGGGCTATTTGATCAGTGATAAAACTGATTTGAGCAACTCTAGTATCCAGCATTAGTGTTCCACTTAGCGCGGTAATTTCTTTTCTATATTAGTATCCAGCATTAATGCTATACCGCGTAATTCCAATGCGGAGCCAATCAAAACACTTGATTTGAGTTATCCTTCTACTCTCCGCTTGCTGACTACTACACTGACCCAGGTAAAGGTGCACAATATTTTTATTTTAAGGACAAGCTAATTTCATATGCTATGCCCATGAATATGGTTAGCCTAAACTAATAACTCAATTTGGGTGGATGTTGGTGGTTTCAATGGTTTGTCCACAAAACCCTGGTCTCCCCGTGGAGCTCCATGTGGTAGTACTGCATCACCCTCTCTCTGACTACAGGCTGAAATTCACATTACAGTTTAATATAAAAGCACAGTGCTTTGGATGCACCTGACAGAGTAACAGCCTAAAACATTATGCTTTCTTTATGCAGTACAGTGGAACCTCAGATTATGAGCATAATCCGTTCCAGAAGAATGCTCGTAATCCAAAGTACTCACATATGAAAGTGAGTTTCCCCATTGAAGTCAACAGAAACTAAAATAATTTGTTCCGCATTGACTTCAATACCTGGGAAACAGCTGGAAAGGCACGAGGACAGCTCGGCTGACCTCGGCAAACCTCGGTAACGTAGTATTTGCAAGTTATTCCAAGCATTTCTGAACTGGTGAATCGGTGTACCCCCACCTCAGGCCAAACGTGGTACTGCACACCGCTTTGGCCTGAATCCTGCTCGTGTTGGGAGACAACACTTGCAAACCGAGTTAGGATTTTTCAAAATACAGTGCTCGCATTGTGAAACCCTCGTTAACCGCGTTACTCGCAATCTGATGTTCCACTGTAAATAGAATACTCCCACAGTAACAGTCATTACTGGCTGATGCATTTATCCTACATCAGGGCTGCTGTAAAAAATAAATAAAATACATAGGAAGGCCACAGTGTTTACTCATTTGGAATAGATTCAATCTGTCACTCTGGAATCCACAGGCAATGTGAAATTAATAGTGAAAAGCGATAGGGGTTGATTTACTAAAGTCAAATAAACTGTGCACTTTGCAAAAGCAATTTCTCCAGAGCTTAGTAAATAAGCAGCAGCTTTGCTGACTTTCATCATCCAATCATGTGCAAGCAAAAATTTTTTTTTTTTGTTCTCCTTGCACGGGTATTCTTTGCAAAGTGAAGCTTTACCTCATAGCTCTGGAGCAACTGCCGTTTGCACAGTCTATTTGCCTTTAGTAAATCGACTCCATAAAGACGTCTGTATGGTGACTAGCTATAAGCAGAAAATCTGGAAATTAGGTCTCACCTATGCGAATTGGATGCCGGTTCACATATCTCCGCAGTGGCTCTGGTGCAAATTTGCACAGGAGCCCTGTGCGTCTTTTGGTCCATTTCAGCTCTGAATTAAGGCAAAAATGTGTGCTGAAATCGGACCTGAAACGGTGAACCAGGACACACCGGACCCCTGCTGGGAGCCACATGTGGCGATGGTGTGAACCCAGCCTTAGTTGATGATGCCTGATGACAAATTAAATGTGTTTTTTTGTAGCTTTTCAGTTTATCTAAAGAAAACTTTTTTTTTTTTTGGGAGGGGGTGTTGGGTGGAGAGGGATTAGAACACCTGTCAGGTATTTATTGCTATCTCTGTCCCTGTTGGGTATATTCACTCTCTCTATATGCCCTGCTTACTGTTATCACTGAGCGTGAAAGAAAATCCCAAATTTTGAGCTGCCACCAGAATGTTAACAGAGGGGAAACCTTTAATGTGAACACTAGTTCTGGTGACAACCAGGGATCCTCTCAAATTGGATTGGAGGGATTTTCTTTCATTTCCTGTTGTTACTTTAGGACAGGAAGTGATTAAAAATCTCACCAATGAGACACAGATGGCAAAAAAAACTGACAGGGATTAGAACACTCCCTTACTGTACTACAAAAAAAGAGAGTCAGCGTAGTATAAAGCTAATTAATATACTAAAGAAGTGAAGACTGTTTATTTAGGAAAGTAAATATTCACTTTCTAAAATGACTGCTTATTGAGCTTAGTAAATACAGCGAAGCTGAAACAATGATCAGATCATTAGCAAATACCGTGGCCCGGATTCAGGTAGATTTGCCCCTTATTTACGGAGGCACAGGGCAGCGTTTTGCCCTGCGCCCCCGCAAATTTACTGCGCTACCCGCGATTCATGGAGCAGTAGCACCGTAAATTGCGTGTGCGCTGGGTAAACTCCCGCGCCGAGCGTAGAGCGCATGCTCCGTCGGGAAACTTTCCTGACGTGCATTGCGGCAAATGACGTCGCAAGGACGTCATTTGCTTCAAAGTGAACGTGAATGGCGTCCAGCGCCATTCACGAATCACTTACGCAAATTACGTAAAATTCGAATGTTGCGAAGCGGGAACGACGGGTATACTTTAGCATTGGCTGCCCCTGCTATTAGAAGCCTTACGCTAAACACGCCATATGGAAACGATGTAAATTGCGTATGCAGGGCTCGCGCAACATTGTGAATCGGTGTTAGTATGCAATTTGCATACTAAATGCTGACCACAATGGGAACGCCCCCTAGCGGTCATCGCAAGAATGCAGCCTAGATATGCGTGGCATAAGAGCCTTATGCCACGCAGATTTTAGGCTGCAGTCGGCGTTACGATGTTCCTGAATCAGGAGCATTCGTAACGCCGGGGCAAGTAAACAATTGCGCTGTGTAACCTTATGGTTACACTGGCGCAATTGCTACTTGAATCTGGGCCCTTGTTTTTAAAATTTCTGTCAGACATGATTGGGTATGCAAAGTCAACACAGGTTTACCTTATTTTCTATCATTCAAGCGAACAGCCTCTGCTTCCTTAGTAAACCAACTCCACTGTGTGTATACAGCTAACATAATAGTCAACGGAATGGATATAATGGATTAGTGATGCACACTAAAAGACAGACAAATAGGAGCAGAAAGAATTACAAAGCTTCTGCCTGAAGTCCCAGTGTGAGCGAGAACCAGACCCGTATAAACACAGCACTTGCTGACTCACTGTCACTGAGGAATACACTTGTCTGTTTAAATTTGCTAGACTTTCGACTTGCTGGCACGGTAGCTTTCCCTATACGTTACAAATGTAAAGCTACTGTGGCTCCACGGTTCACTAAAGACAAAGCTGACCGGGCCAAGCGAATAAAACAACAAGCTTGTGAAACAGATTCTGTAAGGTTAACATTTCACTTGTAACTACACTCGAAAGAAAAATACAAACGTTGTATAGTTATTGGCTTCCCTGAAAAAAAATTAAATAAAGCAGCTAAAAATGCCTTTTTGCCCATTACAGCTATTTAATTGTATGCCCTCCGAGCACCATTTCTTACAAGTATGTGGTTCTGTAGTTCCCAATAAATAATCATTTTGATTTTCAGGTGATTTTGACCAAAATCTTTGTTAAACAACTTCTTGGAAGACAACTACTTGCTAGGAAAGCTGCTTAAATAATATACCCAGGAATTCATTAAGACTGAAGCAGACAGATTTTGCAAAAGTCTCACGAGTTCTAAAAGTTGTGCAGTATGCACCAAATTCACATACCTGCCTAGAACTTGTACTTAAAGCAGAGATCCACTCAAAAGTGGAACTTCCGCTTTAAGCACTCCTCACCCCCTTACATGCCACATTTGGCATGTCATTTTTTTGGGGAGGGGGGGGTGTACCCTCTTTTTAGTGGGACTTCCTTCCCACTTCCTGCTTCATTTCTTCGGACGCCTAGACTCCTCCTCTCGCCCTAAGAGCCCCTTCCTACCAGCGAACTTCTGGGACAGAACTCAGGTCCCAGAAAATCGGCTGACCAATAGGAGAGTGCATCGCTATTCACGCATGCGCAGTGCGCACCTGGCCGTGAAGCCATAAGCTGTCATGGCCGGGTGCCCACAGTTACTATGACGGTACCGAGGAGAGGAGGTAGAGAGAAGCGAGCCACCGGGCGGCAGCACGGCTGGACCGTGGGGCATGTAAGAGTCAGTTTATTAAGAGTCAACAGCTAAACATTTTTGGAGCTGCTGGCTTTTAATAAACTAAAAAACTGATAGAACTCCACTTTAAATTTGGCACACGCTACACCACCTTTAGAATGCACGCAAGACACTTTTTCAATATCCGTCTGTGCCAGTCTCTCTCCCTCTCCCTGTATGCCAAAAAAGAGTTGGTCTTAATTAGCTCCACTTGCATAGGTATTTTATCATGAATTTGGCGCATTCATTGCGCCACAATGTAAAAGTGACACATTTTAGAACTACAGTAAAACCTTGGTTTGAGAGTAATTTGGTTTGAGAGCGTTTTACAAGACAAGCAAAATGTTTTAATAAATGTTGATATACAAGCGGTGTCTTGATATAAGAGTAACATCATGTCACAACTGAGTATAAAAAAAGAAGAGAGGAGCCTCCAAGTGTAGCAATATGGTTACATTTAATGAAGGTACAACATTTAGCAACTTATTGTTACACTTAGAGGCGCCTCTCTTCTCTTTTATACCCTGTAAAAAAATGCTTTGATATACAAGTGCTTTGGATTACAAGCATGTTTCTGGAACAAATTATGCTCACAAACCAAGGTTTTACTGTACCAGAATTTGGTGTATGAATTGCTGTCAGAACCAAAAGTGTTGCAAACGCTTCATGAATTTGGCCCAATACATTAACAAGAGGGATCACATCGGGGCATTACCAGAGTTTCTGTTTTTCAGAAAACAATGTACAGCACTCTGTCAGCCCCTCCAACCCACCACGATCTGCCTCCATTGCATATCTAATGAAAACAGATTCATTTGATCATTTCAAATACAGGTACTCCTCACTTAATGACCAGGTTCCGTTCCAACGACCAGGTCGTTAAAAACGAGGAGCCACAAGTAATCAATATTTTAAGCATTTTTAACTACTGTACTGTATTGTGAAAAAAGTTCTAAAACACAAAACTCCAGCTCAATATAGTTGTTTTAATTTGCATAAGTACAGAAGACAAACTAAAATTCTGTACTGTACAATACAATCATGTATAGCGCGTCGTTCCGGTGGGGAGAGCTGGTCGTAAGTCTGAGTGATTGTTAAACAGGTAAGTCGTTAAACGAGAACTATCTGTAATACAGAAGAGATGAAGAGGCTGACCATGTGTATAAAGACACAATGAGGGGTATTTACTAATGCCACGTACACACACGAACGGATTTTCTGTTGGAAAAAAATCGGAATTCCGCTCAAGCTTGCATACACACAGTCACACCAAATTCCGACCGTGAAGAACGCAGTGACATACAATACTACGACAAGCCGAGAAAATCTAAGTTCAATGCTTCCGAGCATGCGTTGAATTGTTTCCGAGCATGTATGTTTTTTTCCCGTCGGAATTCCATACAGACGAACAGATTTTTCGATAGGATTTTTTTCCGTCGGAAAAATTGAGAACCTGCTCTCTATCTAAGTCCATTAGAAATTCCAACGGAAAAAGTCTGATGGGGCATACACACGGTCAGAATATCCGATGTAAAGCTCCCATCTGACTTTTTCCATTGGAAATTCCGACCGTGTGTACGCAGCATAAGACTGGAGCGGACAGAATCTGGTGCAGCTGTGCATTGCAACCACTCAGTTTCTATCCTTCATTTGCAAAGCTTAATTGAACAAGCTGAAGGCAGAAGTGGATTTGTTCCTATGTTGTTACCTGTTTTAGTAAATTCACCCCATTGCGTGAAGAAGCTTGCCTGATTGCATACAAATTGAAAGTTTTGACCTCATATTATATGGTTTCAGTAAACCTGCAGGAAAAAATGTATCCAGCTTAAGCCAGCCTTCATACCTTCATACCTTTTTAAGCACATATTTGCTTAGCCCAGGCATATCCAAAGTCCGGCTCATGGTCCGGATTCACACGGCTCTGCTGGTAATTTGGATATATATATCTTTTGTGGCCCCCAACGAATCCCTCAGCGTCAATTCGTTGGGGGGCTACAAAAGATATATACTGTATTTATCGTTACCCGGAGGGGACAGGGAGGTGGCGGGACAAGTGCCGCCAGATTACATACAGGAGAATCTCCTGTTTACTCTGCGGCCTCTGTAATAGGAAGTCCCGCCTCCTGGGCTGGCATTGGATGACTGTTCTGTCTATCATAGGAGGTGGGACTTTGTATTAATGAAGCTGCCACGTAAACAGGAAATTCCCCTGTATGTAATCTGTTGGGGCTCGTCCCACCCTCTCCCTGTTGCCTCCGAGGCTGCAGATGGGCATGGATCAGGCTGCACTGATGACAATGGTGAGGCTGCATTCAGAGGCTGTATTAATGGCAATGGTGAGGCTGCATTCAAGGCAATGGTAAAGCTGCATTCAGAGGATGCATTCATGGCACTGGTGAGAATGCATTCATGGCAATGGTGAGGCTGCAATCAAAGGCTGCATTAATGGCAAAGGTGAGGCTGCATTCAAGATTCTCCCTGGCAAGCCAGCACTTCTAGCATTTAGAGGTGCCATGTGGTTAGTCTGGGCCCTTGGACAGATATGAGTAGCATCAATTATTATTTCAACCCAATTACCTTCTTCAACCCATCACCTTACATGTTTGCAGGAAGAGGTCTTCTATAGTCTATACGCCCATGATTGTCATGCAGACAGTTATAGTTTTAACTAGTTCAGCACAAATTTAGGATGTAAACCTGTGCCTTTTACCTTCAAGCTTCATCTTCCTTGACTACAGTAAATGCAATATTTTTCTTCCTGTGGAATTCTGATAGTATCCCACATATGGAAAAGCTTCACAGAGCAGCTGTTTAATATATTAAGTAAGTAATTGGATAAATGTGTCCATTGAAGGAATGACAAAGATTGATGGATAGACAAAAAAAAAAAGAATAGTTCTAATAGCGCTAAGGTCTTGGATATCAAATTAAATCATAGAACATTCCCCAAATATTATTAGCTGACATGAGAAAAGATATGTTCTGTGACACTATGTATTAATCAGTTGCCGATCTAACAGAATATTTAGTTAAAAGTTACAGCATTACCTGCATTGTATGCATTATGAACTTGCAAACGTGAGCCGTCCTTTGAACAGTGACATTAAGAACTGGGAGCCAAGAAAACCCTGAGACATGAATTCAGGCATACTGCTGTGGAACTCAAAAGAGGTTATGAAGCTGGAACATCGCTGTTATTGTTTCTAGAGATATTTCACAGCGTAAACAAGCCTTTGGTTATTGTTTAGCGGTTTTCCGAGGTCCGCTCACAGTCCCTTATTGTCTGAACATGTGCAGCAGCAGCTCAGAGTACCACAAAGGCTATGGAACCCCGTGAAGTGGGTTAGCTTGATCTTGAGGGCGCATAAAACTGTGCAAGATATCTCTGAAAAAATAAAGTTCAATGTGTGTTGCTATGCAGTAGTGTAAAATTCTTATCCCTTACAAAAGCTGAACACAGGTCAGTCATGCCACCCTGTCATTAGCATCCAGCCACGGAATACATTTTTTTATGTTTTATTAAACAAGCCTTTAATTATTTGTACCAATATATTAGACACTGGTTCACAGTGAGTATAGATTTATTCACATCAAACACTGCCCTGGGAAAAGCTCAACATCTATTGTCCCTATCACATTTATACACACCATAGGGCCAATCCGGGTGGAGACAAATTAACCTACCTGGATATTTTTGGGGGGTTTACGTTGCGACGAAACAAGAGCAACTGAAAGGAACCCATGCGATTTTGGAAAATGTTCCTGTACTACTTTGGTGTGATTCCAGCATGATTCTGGCCACATTGAATTTCCAGTCCACTTCAAAATAGTCAGTGCTGGGACAAAGTCATCTAGAGCCCAGGCCAACATGCCCCCCCCCTAGCCTCAGTGCTGGTTGTCACTGTAATAGTCTGGTTATGCAGATTTCTAATAATTCACAACTTGTGTTCCAGAAAGTGGTGGGAATCAAACAAACAGCAAATGCTGGTCTTTAGATTTGGTCTGTAAAATTTCCTATACATTTCTAGGTTTCCACCCTCATTTATGTATACTACAGTCAAAAAAATTATCAATTTGTTGTCTTGTACCCATCGGATACAAACAAAACTACTGGGCTACAGGAGTGTTTCTATATGGGAAAAAGACCAGGGGCTTCAGCCCAAAGGTAAATATGATAACCCCTCCCACATTTTAAATTACGTCCAGCCCAAGCCTGGCATCATGTGGGGGTTGGGGGGGGGGGGTTTAGGCTCACTTTCTGGTTGCTGCCTGGCTGGGCTGAGGCCTGGTCCAGTTCTATCCGGTGGGCCTCAGTGGCAGCACACCAAGTCTGGGCTGAGGGCTCACTTCAGCTGGCTGTGGAGTGTGTGCTGCTGCGGCCTGTTGCTGTGCTGTCCCATGGACTGCAGCACAGCAGAGGAGAGGGGAGGGCTTTAAAACAGACCCGGCACTGGATGGAGGCCACACTAAAACCAGTGTAACCACCCCCCCCCAAATAAATTATTCATTTAGTTTCTGCCATTCTCGTTCTGGGAACTACAAACAAAAAAAAATAACTTAGTGCTGCTTCTATATAATTAATCACATTTGTAACCCCCCTCCCCCCCATCTCCCCCAATAAATGATTCATTTGGTTTCTGCCATTATCGTTCTGGGAACTACCTGGTGAGTAAGTGGTGATGTGTTAAAACTGCATACTATAGCCCTAGGGCCAGACTGGGAAAAAAAACAGCCCTGGAAATAATTTCATACCAGCCCCATAGCATTATTATACCAGCCCAACAGCATAGTCATTATTTTCTTGTTTATAAAAGGGGAAAATCATGCATTGTAAAGCACATTTGAAGAGTGTATTATACTCACCAGTGGCCATCAGCACAGCCTCATCAATGCTCATCAGCACAGCCTCACCAGTGCCCATCAATGCAGCCTCACCAGTGCCCAACAATGCAGGCTCATCAGTGCCCATCAATGCAGGCTCATCAGTGCCCATCAATGCAGGCTCATCAGTGCCCATCAATGCAGCCTGATCAGTGCCCATCAATGCAGCCTGATCAGTGCCCATCAATGCAACCTGAGAAGTGCCCATCAATGCAACCTGAGAAGTGCCCTACAGCCAGCCTCACTAATGCCCATCAATGCAGCCTTACCAGTGTCCATCAATGCAACCTCACCAGTGCCCATCAATGCAACCTCACCAATGCCCATCAATGCAACCTCACAGCGTAGCGTAAATAGGCCGGCGTAAGCCCTACCTAATTCAAATTGTGAAGAGGTGGGCGTGTTGTAAATTAACCCTGACCCGACGTGATTGACGCCGTCCGTGGAATTTCCCAGTGTGCATTCCTCCAAAGTACGCCGCAAGGACGTCATTAATTTCGACGTGAACGTAAATGACGTCCAGCCCCATTCACGGACGAATTACGCAAACGACGTAAAAAAATCAAAATTAGACGCGGGAACGACGGCCATACTTAACATTTGGTACATCGCACTTACGCCACCATATAGCAGGGGTAACTTTACGCCGGGAAAAGCCTAACGTAAACGGCGTATCTGTACTACGTCGGCAGGGCGTACATTCGTGAATTCGCGTATCCAGCTGATTTACATATTTCTAAGCGTAAATCAGCGTACGCGCCCCTAGCGGCCAGCGTAAATATGCAGTTACGATCCGACGGCGTAAGAGACTTACGCCAGTCGGATCGAAGGGAAATCTATGTGTAACTGATTCTAAGAATCAGGCGCATAGATACGACCGCTCAGACTCAGAGATATGACGGCGTATCTGGAGATACGCCGTCGTATCTCTTTTGAGAATCTGGCCCTTAAACTGGGAGAGGGTGGGCCAGCAATAGGAGGCAGTGAGGGCTCAGCTGCACCCACATATGTTGAGAGGGAACATGCTTATAGCAGGTGAAAGCTGAGTAAGCAGAAGGGTGACTTATCACAGTTCTATAAGCGCTTTCATTGACCAATCAGTAGGTGCTTGATCAATGCCTTCAGTTGAGGTATGCTTCTGCTGCAGTGGAGGTTAAAGATCTGGCTGTGCTATCTGATCCCACAGTTGGCAGCACAGAAATACAAATGATATGACTAGTAAAACAGTTGCCACATACGTATTTCGACTGTGTATTTAACTGCTTGCCCGGAGTTCAACTTTAAGTTTACTTGTGATTTTAGCCCTGCCTGCAGCTTTTCTTTAAGCACGTGCCACAGAAAGACGTACAGTCCTAAAAAGTTTAGTGTCAATGGTAATTCAGTAACCGGCAAACTTGCACTAAATATACTTATTTCTCCTTTGCTGTGTTAAATAAACAGAATAAACCATTTACTGTATAGTTCCTCTACATTTCAGCCCTTGAAATTCCATACACTCATTTTAATCATGGCAAAGTAAACAAGGGAGTTAATTGATCTGAATGTACAAGAAATGCAATCGCCTTCAAACTATTTTCATTGACTTGAACTGTGTTACCGTACTAAGAAAACATTTTGTCAAGGTTAAACAAAGTATTCGGTGGCAGCCACTGCCTCTCGCTGAAGAATTGAAGGGAAATGTGAACCTAGCAGAGAGAAGGGAGATGGTTTGGTTTCCCAGTAACAAAATGGTATTATAAGAACTTGTCCTGTCTTACTTTATCCCCAAGTGTGAGTCAAATATGAAGCAATGCCTGGGGGAAGTCCCGTTCTCCAGCAGAATGGATTATTCCCATTTATCTTGCAATCTGCTAAGAGATCTTAAAATTCACTCACTTGGCAAGTGTGGAATTATCAGGAGGAATGAAACCATTTCAGAACTATGAGATCATGCCACATTCCATGAACCTGACACTTGCAGGGATTGTCCAAGCTCGGGCACTGTTTTGACTTACAGGTAATCCCACTTCATTAATTCATTTAACATGGAAATTATTTGGAGAAAAAGAAAACGGCATGTCAGGAAAACCACAAGTGCTTTCTATGTAGAGTGGAATTCATAATATACACCGGATAGGCGATAATCTGCATTTCCTTTCAGAGACTCAGCACCATGGCAATATTACTCAATATTGTAATTTCCTCCAAATATTAAATGTCAAAGTTATCCAAAAAGAATCTTAGATGAAAATGGAAAATAAAATATGGATTGACAATATGAGTTTGTGCAGAGTTAGCCTTTGGGTGTTTGCCAGAAGCATATTGACGTGTTTGCGGTTGGGTAAATTCATAACAGCACAAAGTCCCAGATGGAATAAAGCTGGCCCTAAATTACCTAAATTAAAGGGTACCCTTTCTTAAAAAACGAAAGTCTTGTCAGATTCAAGAAAAATACTTATCTACCACAGCTGTAATGTAATCTTTGCTTTTTTTCAAGCAAAATTACATTTATTTCAATATCCTACACCCAAGCTTGCCCATGTCTTTTTTGTTGACATGGATTCAGATTCTCCAGGGAGGGTTAAAGAGCACCTCCAGAGTGGTCGATCTCCCATAGGTGTGGTGATTGGTGAGTAATGAATCAAAATGTGCAAACTTTCAGTTATGTTACCATCATGATTTTATTGGTAAAAATTTAAGTGAATACACAGCTATTGCACTTCAGGGCTTTGGTGCTTTACCTAGCTTAAGATTTAAAGTGGTTCTAAACACTAAGGCCCGGATTCACAAAGCACTTACGCCGACGTATCTCAAGATACGCCGTGTAAGTGCAAATATGCGCCGTCGTATCTGTGCGCCGTGCCCACAAACTAAGATACGCCAGAAAATAGGCTTCATCCGACCGGCGTAACTTGCCTACACCAGCGGAGAGTGGTCGTATATTTACGCTGGACGTAGTTGGCGCTCCCATTCATTTTCTATTCGTATATGCAAATGAGGGAGATACAACGATTCACGAACGAACTTGCGACCGGCGCATAATATACGCAGTTTGCGTAAGTCGTACGTCCGGCGTAAAGTTATTCCCCATATATGAGGCGCAACCCATGCAAAGGTATGGGCCAGGGAACTCAAGCCGTCGTATTTTACGTTGTACGTGGATATGGCTGGGCGTAGGTTACGTTCACGCCGTAGGCAGTGATCCGTCGTATCTTAGGCATTCGTTCCGACGTGATTGTGAGCATGCGCACTGGGATGCGTCCACGGGACGGCGCATGCACCGTTCGTTATTCATATCTATCTGGCGCTCGGCCCATCATTTGCATGGGGTCACGCCTCAATAGCATGGCTCACGCCCACTTCCGACGACTTACGTCTAAGAAACCCAGCGCAGATTTGGCAGCACTGCCTTTGTGAATCCAGTGCTTGCCTCTCTGCGCTGCGCCAGCGTAGCGTAAAATAGATACGCTACGGCGGCATAAATATGCGCTGATGTATGTGAATGAATGAATGAAAAACTTATATAGCGCGGCACATGCGAACTGAATCGCCTCTGGGCGCTTGAATCCGGGCCTAAAGGTTTTTCCCCTTAATGTATTCTCTGCATTAAGGTAAATAACCTTGAACTGCATGCTATCCCCCTCCTTAACACTTACCTGATACAGCACTGTGCCTGGCTGCAAATCTTATCACCCCTCTTCCTGGTCTCATAAGCTGTGCTGACAGCAGCCGTAGCCATTGGCTCCTGCTGTTGCCAATCAAATCCTGTGAAGATAGAGCAGGGGGTGGGGCCAACCTGCACCATGTGTATCTGTGGATGCACACAGTCCAGCTCTTGCTATGGGGGCACACACAGAAGAACAAGAGCGGTGAGCACTAGTAGGGGACCTCAGAAGAGGAGGTAAGCAGCCACTACACAGAGCAGGTAAATATAAACCTCTTTATTATTTTAATTAAAAGAATGTGACTTTACAATCACTTTAAGTGTCTGCTAGGAGTTGGAAGTAGTGGGAGGTGTGTGCTAAATGTGGCAGTGGTACTCTGTTCCTACGACTGTATGCCAAATCTTTGAAAAGTTTGATGATGCTCCTCACTAATCACTAAAGTTTTATTTTTTATCTGGCTGATTTGATTTGGCACCAGAATATTTTGTCCCTAAATAAGGGGATTAACGTCCAATTCAACACTCAAAACAAGATGCAGACTAGGAGAGAGAAGGGCACATGTGTGTCAATCAGGCTCCACTGAATAGGCTACCAATCTAATATTGGGATTAGATTTCAACTGTTATTTTTTATTTTTTGCCTGGAGCCCTGTTTTATTTTGTACTTCTACCAATAATTGCAGCAAACCATTGTATCAGTTACCCTTTTTTTTAAATAACAAACATGTTATACTTGCCTGCTTTGTGCAGTGGTTTTGCACAGAACAGCCCTGATCCTCTTTTTCTTGGGTCCCCAACCACCTGCCAAATGCCCCCATAGAAAGCCACTTGCTATGGGGGCACTCATACATGCTCGCTCCCAAGTGGCATCATGTGTGTCCATAAGGTCCCTTACACACGGAGTGGATCCGGGGTGGAACATATCACCATCCGTATATTTTGAGCGGATCTCCTCGGATTGGATGGCAGGCGGGTGTCAGTGGACACATCTCTGCGGATATCCGCCTGCCCATAGAAGTCAATGGGTGGCCCCGCTGGCCCGCTTGGAACAGCCGGAAAAACAGACAGGCGGATCCGAGCAGGTTTATCAAGTGAAAGGGGCCTATGACACACAGAGTGTGGCTCGGCCTTGCTCCCTCTCCCTCATCATTGCCTGTGATTAACAGCAGTGGCAGCCAATGGCTCATACTGCTGTGGCTCAGCCAATGAGGATGGCGAGACCCAGGAAAGATGCTGCATATTGTTGGATTAAAATGGGGTTCGGGCAAGTATTGGGGGGGGGGAGGGGGGCTGCACACATAAGTTTTCTACCTTCACACAGAGAATGCATGAAGTTAAAAACCTTCAACATTGACAACCACTATAAAGGACATGGTTGAGAGTCACTGTTCTAAGTGCGTAGTACTTCATATATGTTATACTGATTTAACCACTTATGACACTTCTCTCCTACATGTAGAAATTATAATTTTTTTGCTAGAAAATTACACCAGGACCCCCAAACATTATAAATATTTTTTTAGCAAAGACCCTAGGGAATAAAATGGCGGTTGTTGCAACGTTTTATGTCACACAGCAATTTTTTAAATGCAATTTTTTTGACAAATATAAACTTTTTTTAGGGGTTTTTAGGGGTTAGGGTTTCCCATTGAAGAATAAGGCTAGGACTCAGGAATTGAAACAGGGACCTCCCCAGAGGTCAAAGGT
Organism: Rana temporaria; assembly: GCF_905171775.1. Taxonomy (NCBI): domain Eukaryota; kingdom Metazoa; phylum Chordata; class Amphibia; order Anura; family Ranidae; genus Rana; species Rana temporaria. The sequence continues at coordinate 366,211,362 of NC_053493.1, read as the reverse complement.
CAGAAGGCGGGTTCCCAGAGGTCAAAGGTCACAGGGCGTGGCTGACCCACCCATCGATCTCAGTCTTTCTAACAAAAAACATGGCAGTGTTTACATCGGCCGGCGCTGGAAGTAATGCATGATGTCGCTTCTGGCCTCTAAGATTCATAGAGATGACCAGGGATCATCTGGTCCATGGTTAGCTCTATGGTAAACCAGCGGGTTCATTCTCCAGTGTTCTATCAGAATAGCGAACCCATGAGATTAGGTAACGGAAGTGATGTTCCGTCAGCTGCGCATGCGTTCCACCACTACCAGTGTTGCTTATCTGACAGAACACCTGCAGTCAGAAGATGGCAGCAGAAATCCTGCTGCACCCAGCTAAGTCTTGAATTACAGAGTAATTTTAGCAATAAAGTGAACATATATAAATAAATATAGTATGTTGACATCTGTGTAGGTGTTTTGATGTTACATTTTGAAAGAAGCTGGACGCCAGCAGTAAGAAGGTGGTAGAGGCCATGTTGGTACACCCTGCACTGCACAGCACTAAACCTTTAGGCTTTCAAAATAAAAAATACAAACAGCATCACAGATGTCACAATACTATATTTATTTATATACGCTCACTTTATTGCTAAAATTACTCTGAAATTCAAGACGTAGCTGTATATAGTAAGATGTCCGCTGCCGCCTTCTGACTGCAGATGTTCTGTCAGATTAGTGAAACCTGGTAGTGGTGAAATGCATGCGCAGCTGACGGAACATCACTTGCGTTACATTATCGGATGGGTTCGCTAACCTGACAGAACACCAGCTCGCCGATCGCACAGGAGAGACCAGAGAAGCACTGGAGGGCGGTGGGAGGGGGGACATCCCCTCCTTTCACCTATAAAAACAATCAAGCTGCAAAAAAATTGCTATGATTGTTTTTACTGTAAAGGGAATTGCTGCAGGCATCATTCAGATATCGCAACTTTAAGTCCCTGACGTCATATGGCGTGAACCCGGGTGAAATGGTCAAAGTAGAATAATTTTTTTTATACTGAAATAAGCACATAAACTCATCATGCTTTCATGTGTTTAGGTGACAGATTCACTTTAATCCAATGGTTGTTATACTTTTCTACTTCAAAAACACAAAATCAGAAACCTGCCAGAAGCGATCACATGAACACTGAAATACACAGAAATAAAAGCTACAAAAAGCTTATCGTTACATCTTGAAAACAAGCCTTGTGTAAGATGTAAGCAGAGCGTTATGAGGTGTTTATGAAACTAAGAGTAGCCGCAGAATTTTTAGAAGATGATTTTAAAGCATTCTACTCTGCAATTTGATATAACACCTATTTCTTTTGTTTCTATGTCTTTGGATAATTTGGACTAGCTCTCATTTACATCATGCTGAAAACCTTCTAAAAACATATAATCACCATGTTTGATTAGAATGCTTTAAAAAAAAAAAAAAAAGAACAGGTCTTTACATTCTGCCATGACAAGAAATGCAATACAAAAAAGCTGGCAATACATTGTAAAATTTTCTTGTACAATTTCCTTTAGGCCCCTTTCACACGGGGCGGATCAGTAATGATCCGCCTCCGTATGTTCCGTATGCTCAGCGTAGATCGCTCCGTTGATCCCAGCTGAGCTGGCGGATGACAGGGCGGTCCCCGAACACTGTGCAGGGACCGCCCTGTCCTTTCTCCGCTCTCCCCTATGGGGGATCAGATGAACACGGACCGTATGTCCGTGTTCATCCGATCCGCAGATGGAAGGAAAAACATGGTTTTCTTCCGTCTGCAAAATCGGATCTTTGCGGAGGCGGACGAGATTAAGTGTCAGCGGATGTTCATCGGCTGACACCCGCAATCTCATAGGGACCAATGTATGTCCCTTTTTCATCCGCAAACGGATGGATGAAAAAGCGGACATACGGTCCACACGTGTGAAAGGGGCCTAAGATTTGCCAAAACCATATAATATGAGGTCATACCTAAACACTTTCAAATTTGTATGCATTCAGGTAGGCCCTTGAATAAGAAAATTGTGTAATGTATGGCCAGCCTAAGTTTTTTAGATTTGCAATATCAGTTCTCTGTGCGGTTATTCCAGTGGATATAGCGTAACATGATGCATTGCTTCTTTTTACCATTGCAGCAGTGATGGTTTTCAAATTAAAAGTGATTTATGCCTTTGTATATTAGAGACTATTGCATCTACAGAATAAAATAAGCAATGGCACTAGGATGCCAAGGAGACCCAGAGCTTGATTAGTTAGTGTACAAGAACAGATAGTTACAGTTACATTTGCCAGTTCTAGTTCCTATGCAACTAAATAGTTCAGTTCACACTTTACTGCTGAGAGACAAGCAGTTGCAAAGTTCACACCTTGGTGTGTGTGTATTGGTGTCCCCCTCCGCTTCCAAGCCATATCCTCCCACTCTGCCTCAAGCAATGGGTACACATGACATATGGAGCTGCCTGCACTCCAGATATATATAATATAAATAAGAAATTAGCTGGCACACAATAATGACATCACATACAGTATATACCGGTTTACTAGAGCTGGTGACAACCACAGCAACAGTCTCTGCCCATGGGACCTCCCTGATAATAGGCATTTTACCCAACAGAGATAAGGCCGCATTTACACCTGAGCGTATCATTTTTCGGTGTTTTTAGGGCGTTTTTCTGGCTTTTTTGGGGCGTTTTTGCAGCATTTTTAGGTCCATATTTTACCAATGTAAAAAGCAGTAAAATGCCTGTAATCTGCCTAAAAAGAAGCTTGTGTATCTTTTTAAACTTCAGGCATTTTGCTTCAGGTGACAGAATGCTCAGATGTGAACAGGGGCCATTTAAATGAATGGGATTTTGCTTGTTGGGCATTCTGGAACTTTTGAGATTAGCATTTACGAACTGAAAATGCTCATGTGTGAATGCAGCCTTACTCGTAGAGAAAGCCCTGATGGTTAAACATGTTAAAGGGGAAGTCATCCGTGTGTCTTGTTTCTTTCTTGCTATTCACACCTTGGTGGCCTATTGTCTTCCATGGTTCCCCCTGGTAGGTTTAGGAGAGAGATGGCTGAACGCACGCTACATTGGATGCTCTTTTGAAATGCATGAAAACAAGGCTACAGTTACACCATTTGATAAAGATTTCCAATTGGTTGCTTGTGTTAACTGAACTTCATTATTCAACTAACAACAAAGACCTATAAAGATTTATCTCCAAAGTTTCAATGACAAGCGCATAAATGCTGAAAAATCAAATATGAACATGCTAGTTAAGATAATAATGGACCAATAATGATTTAACAATATTTGGCAAGTATGACTGTTAGCAAGCAGCTCGGTATAGTTCTTAGATCAGCAAAATCGTTTGGGGGAAACCGCTCACTGTTTTCATTTTGCTATGGTATTTCTAAAAATGAAACCATGAGAAAATGTATAAAAGGCTTAATCGAATGTATTGGCGGCTTGGAAACCACTCTGGTTGTACCTGTGGGGACTTGTGAGAGCGCCAGCAGTACTGGTGGCTATGGAGACTGGCCAGCACTATGTTCTCATCGGTATCCACTTGGCCAAACCGCAGTGTCTCCTGTGTGTCATTACAGACGACGAAATGGCTAAAGATCAACTCCTCTGCCTCAGGGCACTGGTTCTGGAAGACAAAAGAAAATACTTTTATAATACATCAAAATGTGTTTTCCACATTAATTTCTCTTGAGATGCCTGACAAACTGTATATGAAAATATACTTAAACACACCTGCTTCCCCCAAAACAATAGTGGAGCCATTTTTTCATGTAAAAACAGTCAGTTTAGAGAATGTATACAGTACTTGCCTTAACTAGGAATCTAGCAATGGTTAAATTATATCTAAAGCCCACATTTTCCCCCCATTTTAACTGGAGTAGGGAAATGTTATAACCCCTTTTCAGCATTTTTTTTCTTCTTGCCATATGTCACACTTCACTTACTCTCCTGTACGCACCAAAGAAATGATAGGACCTTTCTCCAAAACAAGGGAACTTTCCTCACAGACAGTTAACACTCGAACAAGTGTCTCTGCTGGAAGACTTCCTCTCTATTTGATTTCCGTTGACAACTCTTAAGTTTTGTATTTTCCCTCTCGTTCAGTCTACGAGATAGTTATCCCAGAAAAAAAATACAAAGAGTGATTCTTTCTAACAGGGACACAGACAGCAATAAAAAATAGCAAAATGGAAGGTAAGAATTGTTGACCACAATGGGCTCTCTTTAACAAAATCAAAGAAAATATATCAAAAGTTTGGAGAACCCCTACTATACAATTTACATTTACAGTTTAAAAGAGATATCTGAACAAAAGTTTAGGATGTCTTTAAAAAGTCAAAACCAAAACTAGGAGTACATAAAAAAACAAAAACAAAAAAAAACCTTTAGAAACATCTTACTTTAGCCATAGGATGACCCTAAAAAAGTGTCTGGACAGTGGATAGCAGCAGTCATTCCTTGAAGTTTTAGCATCAGGGTTAGATTTCAATGCTTTCTTTCGTTATGAAGGAAATGAAATTTGTGTACAGGTTCAGGCAGTTAGAGACACAGACATATCTTATTTCACAGAAATGTTTGTACCTTTCTAAAAAAATTATCGACTACAGTAATTTTTTTTATTAAAAACAGTAGGTTTCTTAGTAAACTGACAGGTAGACTAGAAAAGTGTTGGTGTGAACCCTTTATGAAGCATCTATACATCTTCAAATCAGAAGCTATACATTTACCCCATCGTCATGTGGTGGAAAGTACCCCTGACATGAGAGGAAACAAGAAAATTAGTAAAACAATTACAGAAATATGCCCTCCTGAAGCTCATGTTAACATTGCCAAATCCCTTTATAAATCAGGAGGACCAGCCTTAGTATGTACCTGTCAGGAATATACAGTGCAACATATGGATACACTTAATGAAATACACAACACTCTATCACATTTACTTTCCAATCGGTGATATTCCATCTAGGAACAGTTAGCAAGTCACTCAGTCACATTCCGTTATGGATAAAACCATTCACGTGTTTATGTGACCTGTTATATTTATGTGTGTAACTCAGACCTGCTTGTGTTTTTTTAACCAGAGCAGGAAAGTCCCTATGAGTGGAGACCATTTTCAGGTAATTTCTGAACATCTGATATGTCTAATTTACTAGGTTCCAGCAAACATAGCCAAATACCCCTACACAGGCTGACATCAATGACTGAACATGGCTAATAATGTCAAAGAGGTGAAAAAATGTACGCTCAGCATCAACATGGAGGAGCCATCAGTAATGCAGTATAGTTAGTCTGGCATTTTATAAGCCTACATTTATCTCTACACCGCGTGCTCAAGGGTCCCACTGGACATATCCATGCTGATGGTATTGCAATGTGATATGTTCAAAACACAGTTACCCAAAACAATTATTTTCCGATTTCATGTAATCAAATCATTAGAATATTCTGATTTATTGATATGCATTCACAGTTTAATACAGCAAAATAAGGGACAGAGTGTCTCATCCAAACCAGTGGTCTCATTTTGTTAATAGAGAACCATTGCACTGTACCATTTTGGCTGTATGATATTCAAGTGGTACTCACCTTTACAGTCATATACATTCAGGAACATAGCCCCAAGCGTGTAAATCCTGCAGGCATATGTCCCTAAACACATAATGCCCTAAACGTGAGTGTTGATCAGAATAGTGTACAGTTGCATACCACTATGTATTCCAGCATATTGTTAATTTTGACAGGCTGCGGCTAGTGGCACATGTGCTTCCTTTGGGCTCAAAATGCCCATTTTTAACACTGCACAAGCAAAACCACTGAATACATAAGCCCCAAGCAAATTAGAAGCATGTTCAGAATTAGTACATGTATCTAATATGACCAGCTCCTCCTTTTAAATTTCTTTTGCTGTTGGATAGGGTCCATCTAATATTTTGTGTTCCATGGTGACTGTTGTTCACATAAACCATAACAGGACCATTTAGGAGCAAGCTTAAGCAAATTGCAGCTAACAACTCCTGTATGACAGTCTCAGCAAGTACCTAATCCACAAGCCTCAAAGTAAACAAACAACCTCCTCTACCTTCCCCGAGTCAAATCCTCTATCACATGTCTTAAATGCTCCCCCTTCCAGACACTGCAGCTCTAGTGGGGGGTTCAGAAACAAGGGTAGTGGTATCAATCCAAAAAGCAGTAGGCAGGATTGGGTATGGCCAGGTGCTGATAGACAAGCTACATGCTTATGAATCTGCAGAGAAAATGCTAACAGCCACACCCCATGGAACAATTTTTTATCCCATTGTTGTGCAAGCAGGCACAGTCTAGATCAGGATGGCTACTCTGCTATGAATTTAGGAGCAGTGCAGCATTGTTGTCACACCATCACAGTAAGTTGCATTAGGTGGACTTTACTAACAGTCTCGACAAGCATTTGTGAGTCTTTGCAAGGGGACTAAAAGAAAACTACGGGTGCACTTATAAATAAAGATAAATACCAGGTATGGATATTTTTGCATAGAGGCTTTAGTCCAGCTTGAACCAATATAAGAATGGAGGTCGCCTGCTTGGCATGGGAAACATTTAGAGAACAGTGTGCAGTATCTCAATGAATACAAAGTGTTCTATGATTGGACAAGAAGGATGTATTACTACAATTTCCACCTTGAGAGATTGCAAAGCGTTCCCTAAATGGAGCCCGGGCTCTGTGATCACAATGCAGCAGGGCAGCCATCCGGCATGGGACCAGTGGAAATCACTATAGTAGCGAAGCCAACTAAAGTGATTTCCAGCATTCACAGGGATCCCACAGGTGTGACATATACATATGTGTGCGGCAGGGCAAGCCATGCCGCTGGTTAAAATGGTGGTTTACCCCAGATTTACTAAGAATCAAGCACACTAATGGAACAGGTGTGTGCTTGCTTCATATGAGAGCCAGAGTTAGAGCTCAGGGCTCCACCCTCCCGAGAGGGTAAGCATTTGAATGAGCCATGAGAGGTGCTGGTATGCACCTTACTGTCCAGGACAGGACAGACCAAGGCCCAAGCCCGAGAGAGTCCATGAGGGACAGAGCAGCTGGGAAGCTGCAAGGAAAGATGCAAAGCTAAGGTATGGCATCTGTGTACGAACACTGGAACGTGTTTGATGGTCAGGAGGACCAACAGGTACCAACAGTCAGGAGGACCAAGAGGTACTATTTGGAGCAGTAAAACTGTCACAAGAGTGCCAGGAGGCTGAATGTTATGTTTACTGCATTGAAGGTGAAAACCCCCTGTGTGGGAAGACATACCCATGTGAACTTTTCATGTTCTTTTAAATAAAAGTGGGCAGGAGAGCCCTGAAAACTGCATCAATGTAACTATGCAAAAATGTCCATATCTGAAATTCATCTATAAGTGCTGCAGCCCATATTGTTTTTTTTTAATGGAGTGGGCATAGTTCTACTTTAAGCTTGATGATCCTGATGCTGGGGCGATTCATTTGTACGAATGACACAGGGCCATGGTCAGTCATATGCAACAGAGGCAGTGAATGAGTCCAAAGTCATAGACACCTATGAAGCTTTCTCTGCAGGTGATCCAGGTTCTCTCGCAATAAGATACCAGTTTATCGAACAGTAGGTGACCAGAAACGTACTTATGGATGGCTATTAAGGGAACAAGCCCTTGTCCACTAGACTACGTTATGCAGAAAAAGACACCGAGAGCAGCATTTTTAACTGCAAATGTGTTTTTTTTTTCTTCTTTTTTTTTCAGTGATATTCAAACCAGCTGTAAGGATTCAGATCACACTAGCTCTTGTTTTATGAATGTCCTCCTGCAACAAGCAAAGCCATGGAATGCCCTTAAAAAGAATGTTTGATATAAAACAGATGTTTCATCTTCTAGTAGGGCTGCTGCTGTAGTGCCATGTTAGGTAATTAATCCAAACGCTTCTCTGGCTCTGCAGGCGTATTAATAAAAATGACTTTGTTTTTCTTTGGTTAATTCATGGGAGGAGCAGCCGAGAACCCAGGGGAGGCAGGGAAGATCGCTTTATTAGCCAAAGGGTTTAGGGCTAGGAATTCTGGCTCCCAATGTTACACATACAATTAATTACAAGAGACAAACAGCTCTAGAAGGGAGTTGAGCGAAATTGCAAGGAGCATCTATGACATTGCACAAGCACTCCATTAAAGTCTCACTACAGGGGCAACTGACCAGCGCGTGCCTCGTGTCTAAGTGATTCTTACACAATCAAGATTGATGATTTGGCTTCTACAAATAGAGTGATTAACAATCATATGCTGAATGGCCTATTACCCATTTAATATATTGCATGCATGTGATCGGGTCAAGACAGGATACGACTTACAATTTGTATATTTTGTAATAGTCATGAGATGCTTGTAGGTAGTTGCCATTTGTAACACACACATAGAAATCAATCTCATGCAGTTAAAAAAAAATAAAAAATAAAGAACTCTCTCCCACTTTTCAAAAAACGTATTAGTGATTATTTTTTAAGATGTGTATAATAAAAGCAAAGTTCAATTTTAAATGGGAAAAAGGCAAGCAATTCGAGATGATCGAATGTATTCATTCACCCTGGAAAATTTAGACAGATTGTTCCATCTAATACTTTGCAGACAAGTCCTAATTTTGTGACAAGTTTGATAATACATGTACTGGTTCTGATAGGCAGGATACTTGTCATAAACTTAAAGCGGAACTCCAGCTAACAATGTCAAGTTATTATACCAATAAAATATAAAATTGCCAAAACCAGAGTTAGCTGCATATTTCAGCTTCAATTCAGAGATTTTCCATGCAGGTCTTTTTTTCTGTCACTTAATGTCCTTTAGTCTGATGGCCAGCATCATTCAGCCAACTTACTTGTGGTTTCGGCCCAGCCTGCGATTGGACAATGAAACGGGGGGTAAGGACATCGCTCTGTCACTCTGCTTTCTCTCCCTATCAGCATGACTTATTGTCAGCACATGAGCTCTTTGACTCCTTGAACTGCTTCTCGCTCCCCCTCACTTTGCTATACAGAGACTGTAAAAGGCTAAAAGGTTAAATTCAGCTACTTTAACTGCTTGTATTTAAAAGGACAAATCATGATATATCCATGATTAAAGAGCTGGATTAATCTGTGTCTTCATAAGTGCAAATAATTCAGCTTTAAAGAACTACCAATTGCATTCTCAAGAGAATCCACAAATCATGATGCTCTTCTCTTTTCAGGCCTCTTTATAAAAACTGGTTGTCATAGGCGTGCGCACAGGGTGTGCCAAGTGTGCCCAGGCACACCCTAATCACCCTGTGCAGAACAGATTTCCCCCTATTGATCTGACTCCCCCTCTTTCCCCCCACAGCACTGCTGGCTTCCCTCCTCTCCCACTGGTTGTTGCTGTGGATGTTATAGGATGAGGGGGGGGGGGGGGCAGTAAATATGCCATTTACCGGCCCCTTCCCTCTCTGAATGAAGTTTGTGAGTGATCGGTAGAGTGTGTTTGAGCTTTGGGGTGCACACCCTAATGCCAAAGGTTGCGCACACCTATGCTGGTTGTATACAGGAACATTAGTATTCATGAAATCCCCCTGCATCTGTTGTTCATGATCAGCAGTACCACAATTATGCAATATATGTTTGCTACTGTTTGTTTGACCAGATAAATGTATAAATATATAGCTAGTAGCAGCTTGGTGTAGGCAGGTGCAGTCTGTATTCTCCACTGCATGTGGCGTTTGACCACAGCGACAATACAAGTAGGGGAGGAAGTTGGTTGGTCACAGGGAAGCAGATATCTGACTGTATACTGGCATCCCATGTGACTATAGTGGCTATTTTGGATCAGGCAAAGTCTATTTAAGACTCTGGCTTCCAGGCTTGGCACATTTTTTGCAAGTGGCTAGCATAGGGAAAGGAATCCATTTGTCAGTGACAGTACTAGAGACAGGGAATGATTCCAGAGAAGTAGGGACAGTCCAGGGACTACGTCTGCCTTTTATGAAGCCTTCCTGTTTGGGTGTGAACCGGCCAGGCCACATTTCGCTCCACCGTGGGACATGCTGTTGGCACCTTTCAGATTGCATCTTGTGGGTCCACCGCTGCCTCAGCTGTAAGTGCACCTAACCCACACGGCTCTGCAATGCATGTCTAGAAAAGCTGCTGATCTGGTGAACCCTCTTGACCAGGTCAGGGTAGGCAAAAGCAAATCAGTGAGTCCTGCTAAATGTCATCACCATCAGTTAACAAGTAGTGTAACACAGCAGATAAATGATGAACTGGCTACAAAGAGTTAAGTGTTCCCACAATATTATGATCTATCCATTTACCATATAACTAAGCTACACTGACAAATCCTTAACAATTTGCAGAAAATGTCCAGTTTTTGCAAAAATAACTCAAAATAACACTGCAGACATTCATAACACAATGGGCCAGATTTACAGAAGAAGTACGCCGGAGTATCTACTGATACTCCGGTGTACTTTCAAATTTGCCGCGTCGTATCTTTAGTTTGAATCCTCAAACCAAGATACAGCGGCTTTTGGCTTCGATCCGACAGGCGTACGGCTTCGTACGCCTTCGAATCGTAGGTGTAATACTTTGGCGCCCGCTGGGTGGAGTTCGCGTTGTTTTCAGCGTCGGGTATGCTAATTAGCTTTCTCCGGCGATTCACGAAGGTACGCGCGGCCGCCGCATTCTCTTACGTCGTCGCTAGTCGGCTTTTCCCGGCGTATAGTTAAAGCTGCTGTTTGGTGGCGTATAGATAGACGTGCCATGTTAAAGTATGGCCGTCGTTCCCGTGCCGAATTTAATTTTTTTATTTTTTTGTGTAAGTCGTCTGTGAATAGGAAAGGACGTAACTCTACGTTCAAAAAATGACGTCGGTGCGCAAAGCACGGTGGGAAATTTCAAAACGAGGCATGCGCAGTATGTTCGGCGCGGGAACGCGCCTAATTTAAATGATCCACGCCCCCTACCTGATCATTTGAATTAGGCGGGCTTGCGCCGGAGGGATTTACGCTACGCCACCGCAACTTTACAGGCAAGTGCTTTGTGAATCAAGCACTTGCCCGTAAAACTTGCGGCGGTGTAACGTAAATGCGATACGTTACACCGCCGCAAATGTACATGAATCTGGCCCTATATCCTTAGAATCCTACCATACTTCATGGTCAGCAATGCAACCACAAAGAAAATTGGGGCAGTGTATGCTTTACAATTGGGCAGCCTCTCTAAAAAAAAAAAAATTTGACTTTTTATCAGCCTCTTGCAATCTCTTAACAGCAGAGATCAGACTGAGGTAGGGAAAAGCACCACAATTAGACAATCATTAGTGCTGCACTGCTCCAAAACGGAGGAAGCAAAGTGACAGTGCAAGGAGCTCATCATCGTCTGCTGCTCCTTCTTTCACTGTCCAGTCACAGACTTGGGGTGGGGAGGACACCTGTAAATATTACTGAACTGCAGCAGAGAAAAATCAGGTCAACAGTTCTGTTAGAGAGGGCTGTGTTGTGTGGCAGAGTGGGTACATTTCAGAAATGGACGGATGGAAATACAAATTCTTTTGCAAGTATTACAGGTCCCCTATATTTATTTCAATATGGAGTTCAGCTTTAAAGTAATTATAAAGCCTATTTTTTTTTTATAAAAAAATAAACATTTACTATACCTGCCATTGCACAGAGCGGCCCCAAACCGCCTCTTGTTCTGCATCAGCGCTCTGGGCTCTTCCTCTTCTCGGTGCGCCACCATTGGAAGCCAGTTCCTATGGGGGTGCACCTGCAGGCTTGCGTCTATGTGCTGTGTGTGTCTATTGACATACCCATCATGGCTCAGTCCTGCCCCCCCCCCCCACTCTCTGCTCACAAAATTTGATTGACAGCAGAGGGAGCAAATGGCTCCTGCTGCTGTCTCTGTGAGCACAGAGAGAGGAAAGCCGCTACAGACGGGCACATCGCTGGATTGAGATCGGACTTGGGTAAATATACAGGAGGGGGTGAGTGGGCCATACAAAAAAAGGTAAGTTTTTTTACCTTAATGCAGGGAATGCCTGGCTTTAGAATCACTTTAAAAGCCAAAATTCCACAACAATGAAAATTCACAGTGGACTTGCAGCTTGCATGGTACATTAGGCTAACTAAGTGACTGGTCTGCCCTGCTTACATAGGTTTATCAGTAAGATGCCTTACTATGGTTCCTAAAATCACCTTCTAATACATTGGAAATGGCCAAAAACATCAAGCAATGCTTGATATGAGGAGCATCTCCTGCATTTACAGAAATGTTAGCAGCAACCTCAGTTCTGCAACCATACCCATATTTCTTCCACATGCACAAACACACAGGGGAAGACATTACCTCTCTCTTAAATGATTATTTCACCACTTATTACATTACAAAAAAACAATACACCACATGATTCCTTACCTGTTGCCAAGCCTGGATTGCAGTGTTAATAGAGTGCACAGAGTGCTGCCCAAAGTTTATGAATATTGGATCCACCAGCACAGTGCCATCAATTAACTTTTCCAGGGTTCCAATCGATATAGCCACCTGGCCTTGAAGATGGAATTGTTTGACTAGGTTCCTCATGGTCAGGTTCCGGCATTCCAAGAGCTGGCAATCCACTTCACTGGAGAACTGCAACTCTTTGCACAGAGTGGATCCACTCCACTGTCGCAGGTAAACCTGGGGCTCCTTCAGAGACACCACCATATATTCAAGGTCACTTGGCATTGTTTTATCAGAAATAAAAGACTGCAGACATCTGGGTGGCACTATAAACAAAATGGTAAAACATAAAACATCGTTTAGTAAAACTAACAGTCTCAGGAGCAATAACTGTTGAGAAAGTTACAATCCTGAGCCTAGGTTCACACTGATACGGGTTCCGCTAAACTCGCACGATTTCAAACCAACAATGCAGTCCGATTATGGGGGTGATTTGACAGACATCTGTGCTGGTTCATGCACAGATGTCTATTAAAATCACCCCAAAGTCGCCAAAAGTAGTACAGGAACTACTTTTGGGAATTCGGGCGGTGCCATTGCCGGCAATAGCTGCCGATTTGGCATGTGATTTGACATGTCAAATCGCATTCCATATCAACCCAATGTGAACGTGGGCTGAAAGCAAATCTAAACCCAAAGGGCTTGTTCACATCAGGTGTGGTGCGATAACGATTTCAAAATCATGCATTCTCCTGCACCCCAAAATAATGTGCTACCTTTTGCACACACAAACACGGTTTGATTTGACAAGATTAAAAAAAACGAGCTGGCACCTTTAATTGAGCATTTTACATGCCTTGGGCAGCCCAACAAAATGAAAATGCTGTCCTTAAATGCAATGTGTGGGAACGTGAGAATGAGCCCTAACTGAATAAAACACTGTGTGGGGGAATTTACTAAAATTGGAACTGTACATGGTAACCAATCATCTTACACCTTCAGCTTGTTCAGTTAACTTTTGCAAATGAAATCTAGAAGCTGATTGGTTGTCATGTACAGCTGTTTGTTGTTGTTTGCTCCAGTCTTGGTAAATTCCCCCCTATGTATAACAACTGTCATTAATTTTTCATAAATTACAGTTTTCCCTTATTTCATTAATGTTTATATCCCAGGGCTGCCGATTTCCTTATAGCCTGTTTCAGCCATTTCCTGTCTACATACACTCACCTAGCTTGAGCTGCCCATCATTGCTATAGACTGGCTTTACTGATGGTGACAACAGCAGACCATGCTTGTGTGAAGTGTATCAGCTGCTTATAGTCTCCACTGGGGATTCATGTGACAGAATGACAATATGAAAGCACAACCATAAGAGGGTTGTCACCCCATAATAGGGAATACCTGAACATGGTCCTTCATGGCAGTATTTTTTTTTTTTTTTAAGGAAGATTGCATATTTACCAAAGCTGAAAACAAGTTTTGAAGTTATATGAAACATGTTTAAACACTTCAGCCCCAGACCATATTGCTGGTCAAAGACCAGAGCACTTTTTGCAATTCGGCACTGCGTCGCTTTAACTGACAATTTTGAAGTCGTGCGACGTGGCTCCCAAACAAAATTGGCGTCCTTTTTTTCCAACAAATAGAGCTTTCTTTTGGTGGTCTTTGATCACTTCTGCGGTTTTTAGTTTTTGCGCTATAAACAAAAATAGAGCGACAATTTTGAAAAAAAATTATATTTTTTACTTTTTACCATAATAAATATCCCCCAAAAATATATAAAAAAACATATTTTTTCCCTCAGTTTAGGCCGATACGTATTCTTCTACATATTTTTCGGAAAAAAAAATCGCAATAAGCGTTTATTCATTGGTTTGCGCAAAAGTTATAGCGTTTACAAAATAGGGGATAATTTTATGGCATTTTTATTAATTTTTTTTTTTACTAGTAATGGAGGTGATCGGCAATTTTTTTCGGTACTGCGACATTATGGCGGACACTTTTGGGACCATTGGCATTTTTAATAGCGATCGGTGCTATAAAAATGCATTGATTACTATAAAAATGCCACTGGCAGGGAAGGGGTTAACACTAGGGGGCGATGAAGGGGTTAAGTATGTTCCCTGGGTGTGTTCTAACTGTAGGGGGGGTGGACTCACTAGGGGAAAGGACTTATCGCTGTTCATACATTGTATGAACAGACGGTCAGGCATTTCTCCCCTGACAGGACCGGTTCTCGCTCTGTAACGAGTGATCGCGGGTTCCCGGGGGAACCATAGTGGTTGGGTTTAGATCTATTTGAATTTACTTATTAGTGGATAAAAAAGTTCCAACATTAAGGAAATTCATCCAACATTATATTTATTTATTCTAAACCTAGTCCTCTAACCTTATATTTATTTATACAAAGGCATAGTAGAGTCACATTGGCCTTGCACACTTGTTGGTATATTTGAATAGGCAAAGCAAGAAGATGTGCAGAAGGTGCAGCATCCCATAACAACACATCAGAGCTAATCTTTTAACTAAGCTGCCTAAAAAAAAGAAGTTAACTGACTGCTGCTATATGTTGCACAGGTGCTGGATGTGCTTGTACACCAATGTACAGAGACTTCGAGCTCCAGGCCCCAGGCTAATGTCCACAGTGCCTCTATTTTAATTCATTACTGGTAAGTATAACCCAGAAAACATGGAAAGATGACTAAAAAGAACAACACATTGCTAGACCATCAAAGGTAAAACATAATAAGGAAATGGCGTTCCCTTAAAAGACATCCTTCATAAGGCATCCTAATAGCTCTAAATCGGAACACTTTTATTGTGTAAATTAGGTTTTTTCCACACCCTAATTACCTTTACACAGCCGAATAAAGAAACAATTTGAAATGGGCATCGTTAAAAATCTCAACCATAAACAGATCTATTCAAACATTCTGAAGGCCAAGAAAAACATGACGGTACATGGAAAAAGGAAGCAATTTGTATAGAAAATATGACAGGCTCACAGAATTTTTTAGCAGAATGAAAGTGTCATAGTGAGTAAAAAACATGTCCAGTGTTTAAATATTATGTACAAATCACATAATATAGTCTTCCATGGACTATACATAAATTTGAGTTTAAACTGGTGTGGAAGCATAAATGGAGCCAACCACAAAATTACAGGACATTACAAAATATGAAAAAAAGGAAAGCTAAGGCCTCGTTCACACCATACGTGCAAAAAAGCTGATGGAAAAACCATGCAGATTTCACTTGCAGAGACACGAGTTTACATCAGTCTTCATGTGCGTTTCAATGTGTTTTTATGCACGTGGACATCAGTATGCATGCACAGTTTTTTTTACCCTGTCTTATCACTTTCTCTTCTACCCTGTTCACACCACAATGTTAATGTCACATATGTTTTTTCTGTGCAGAAAACTGCATACACGTTGCAGCATTTCCTGCACAGAAAAAATCTCAACGTGATACCAGTGTGGTGGTGTGAACAGGGCACATAGAGAACAATTGTCTATACACATGGTGTGAACGAGGTCCAAAAGACAGACGTCCTAGCAGTCTTACAGTATGTATGTAGCTATGCATGAGACCAATAACCCATGAACCTATGAAGTGCTTGTATGCGTGCAGTAATGGAAAGGGTGCAGGGATGTATGCAGCTTTTTCAATTTTCATCAAAGAAAAAATGCAATGCACCAATCCATATCACTGCTAATGCTAATAGAAACCCTGATGTATCAAAGGGGTTGATTTACTAAAACTGGAAAGTGCAAAATCTGGTGAAGCTGTGCATGGTAGCCAACCAGCTTGTTCAGTTAGGCTTTGACAAAAAACCTGAAAGCTGATTGGTTTATTTGCAGAGCTGCACCAGAGTTTGAATTCTTCAGCTTTAGTAACTAAACCCCAAAGTGTCCACTCAAAGAAGTTTATGTTGACATCAATCAGCTACAAATGCCAAATCCTGTTATTTCTGGAAAGGTGCTATCTGGAAGAATTCCCAAGAGAATACATATAAAATACCCCATTTAATGAATTTGCATGATTTGTAAAAGCATATATAAGTCCATTATCCTTACGTAAAGGTATTGAACATTAAATATGTTGTAAACTAACCCTTTCTTTCCAGAGACAGATGGGTGATTATCCCCCTTTACTCAATATTCATTATTTATCAATTGGTCAAAGATCGCATTCATTGAATTTACATATTTATAGACATCAATCAGATTAAAGCCTGCCTCGAAAGTTTAAAACCTGATTAATGATAGACCAAAAGATAGAGCGTGAGAGGGAAAAACTTGCACAGTACAAGTTCCTAGAAGTAGAGCCACCAACCTCCCATCTAAGGAACTCTCTGAAATCTGAATAAAGAGGATATACAGTAAAACCTTGGTTTAAGAGTAACTTGGTTTGAGAGCATTTTGCAAGACAAGCAAAATGTTTTAATACATTTTGCCTTGATATACAAGCAATGTCTTGATATAAGAGTAGCGTCATGTCACAACCGAGTATAAAAAAGAAGAGAGGAGCCTCCAAGTCTAGCAATATGGTTACATTTAATGAAGGTACAACATTTAGCAACTTATTGCTACACTTAGAGGTGCCTCTCTTCTCTTTTATACCCTGTAAAAAAAATGCTTTGATATACAAGTGCTTTGGCTTACAAGCATGTTTCTGGAACGAATTATGCTCGCAATCCAAGGTATTACTGTATACTGTAGTATGTCAATTAGGCACACTCTGAACTCTTAGCTGCAGTGTTTTCTAAATAGCATTAATAGTACACTGATTGATTTAATCTGTTGCCTGGAATTGCTTCATTACAGCTTTGACTTTCTAAAGCTGTAAGTGTTGTTGGCTAGCTGATGTCCTAAACCAGAAACCCAGAGCAGTTTAATGTCTCTGTCTGTACTGCTATAATATAACTGAATTTCTTTCTGTGGCTCTGCCATCAGTGACAGCCACGCATACTGAATTCTGCTCCTTTAAAAAACAGAAAAAGGTAGCTTTTTACATTTCAGGGTGACGGCTGGCAGTTTTTGAATTTATTTATAAAGTTGCAAAATGAGGATCAGCAAAGCTGAACACTGGTGAAGTCACTTTTGAGAGCTGCAGAGTGTTTGATATGGTGATGAATAAAATTGGAAAAGAGATGTTCTGCCAAACTGGCAGAGTGGAAGGAAATGGAGGAAGAATTGCAGGCCAGCAGAGTGAAGAAGTGTGGACTGGAACTGCAACAAAACTGCATGTGTGGTGAAAGAATGAGAGGCAGAGATGTGAGTGACAGTTGTATTGATGAAGTTGGGAGGTGTGCTAGAGTGAGTGCTACAGAAATAATGGGGAGGGACCGGGTAGAAGTGGAACAATATTTTCTATGACCACCAGACAGTTGTTATTGTATCCCTAGGCCCCATTCACATGGAGCAGAGTCCGCTCCAATCAGCAGGGGATCTATGAGCAGTTCCCCTGCTAATCGGAGCTGAGTGGGAGGGATGTCACATCCATGCCTGGTTAGTTTATGCTGAGTGGACACAGGAAGACACTGCTGAGCAATATGGATGGCCGCGTCTGATCTGCTCCGCAAAAATGGAAAAGGACGCAGTCCTCTTCATTTTCTTTCTTCCTCACCACAACATAACCAAAGGCAGGCAGGTGTAAACAGACAAGTCCATTTAATTCCCCTCTCCATAAGTCTGCATGAACTTCTGATCAGATTCACCTGAAAAACGGACAGGTGGACCTGATCGGAAAACAGCCCCAATATTATGCTGCTAAAAACTTCCAATAAAAACACAATTAATAAAAAAGTGAAACAGCAACTACTTGTTCATCTTGTAGTAGTACCAAATGCAATTGAAATGGAACTAAAGTGTATCTGAGCATCAAAAACTGAAGACACTATTTAGTTAATTGTTATTATTTTAAGCAAACTCACCCATCTCTATGCTTTTATTTTGTTGAGAAAACACCCCCCTCAATCATTTCTAGCCACGGCCATCTTGAGTAAGGGCATATGATTTAAGTAGCATTCACTGACATGACATTATTAATAATAAGGCGGTGCTCAGTTGTTTGGTATTATTTTGCACATTAAAAATGATTGAGATTAGTAGCTTAGCACACTTTTATTACATTCTATTTATGAAATTTTGAACACAATTTTGTACATGCAGCAACCCATGGATCACCATTTGATTTATTTGGTTTATTTTTATAATTTGAGAGCCATAATTTGGTAGCGCAGGGGTTACTTACTGACACAAGAAAATCCAGCATTGCTGAGTCTATGGAATAAGTCATCATTAGCTGTGCAGAAAGAGGCATGTCTATACCTTTTCTATACCTTGTGCTCTGCTGAAGACCTCCGTGGGGGAAGTCCTGTGGGGTAATTTGGGTGCTGCAGTGCGGGGGGAGACTGATTAAGGAATATTGCTGTATTACACATGGTTTAAGACAGGAGCTTGCCATCTGCTTACTAAACACAAAGAGAAAAGAGTGCCTTGGACATTGTCCAGCAGTGTCTGTCACACGGACTGTCTTGTAGGATTCTGTTGCAACAAGGTGCACCTGGCACTAAAATAATGTTGATGCTGTCAGGCAACAGTACATCTCTGCCTAACAGTAAAAGTTGTGCAGATTTGCAAGTTATGCCACTGGGTTCATAAAGACTAGATGAAGAAAAGATCTTTAAAGGGAAAGTAAAAACGTGGAAAAAAATTAACATACTGTACATACTCACGTCAATGCTGCAGCATTGGTGTGATGTTGCAGCTGCCCCATGTCGACTCTCAGACTAAGAACTATGTAATCACACGACCGCTGATCGATCATTTCTGTGTCCTCTCCAAGTGGAGAGCAGTGATTATCAGTCACTGCTCTCTGTTCTGTCCCTCTGGAGCTGGAGAGAGGGAAGGCACAACTGGCTTCGGCTCTCAGCCACACGCTGAAGGCTGGAGCTAGCTGTCAGACAGCTCAGTGGATCACAAAAATTTGGAATTCTTTTCATTAGGCTTTCTATCATTGGGCTTTCTTTAGGGAAACCAAACATTATTATTATACAGCACCAACAGTTTGCGCAGCACTTAAAGCGGAGTTCCGGACACAATTTCACTTTTTAAATATAAATACCCCTGTAATACACAAGCTTAATGTATTCTAGTAAAGTTAGTCTGTAAACCAAGGTCCGTTTTGTTAGGTTGTTACAGCATTTAGACACTTTATAAAATAGAAATTGACTGGGGCCATCTTAAAGGAGTTCTCTGACCTAAAACTTTTAACCCCCGCTGTGCCCGGGCTGTAAAACTATACAAAATAAACTTTCACTTACCTGCCTACGATCCCCCGTTGTTCCGATATCGCCATCCCGTTCTCCGGTCTCGGTCTCTTCCGCTTCCTGCGTGTCGGTGACTCATAGTGCGCTCAGCCTATCAGCGGCCGCGACGGGACATTGCTGCGGCCGCTGATAGGCTGAGCGCACTATGAGTCACCGACACGCAGGAAGCGGAAGAGACCGGGACCGGAGAACGGGACGGCGATATCGGAACAACGGGGGATCGTAGGCAGGTAAGTGAAAGTTTATTTTGTATAGTTTTACAGCCCGGGCACAGCGGGGGTTAAAAGTTTTAGGTCAGAGAACTCCTTTAAGTGTGGGCATCATGAAGCCAGACTGTATGACTTCCTGGATTTCAGCCTTGCACATGCTCAGTGCTGCACAAGCAGTGTCAGATCAGGTTTCAGCACCTGTGCTGTCCAAGTCACATGATTCTTTGAGACTGGGGAGTGTACAGACTCCTGGAAAGTTACACCCACTACATTCCCAGGAGTCTGTGCGGTGTAGGTTAGGAAGCATTAAGCACCTAGGTGCAGGAAGTGGGAAGATTAACTATTCTGCCTAGCAACAACACTTTGAAGGCATCTAAAAAAAAAAAGGACTAATGACATTTTTTTAAAACTACTGATGTAGTGTTATATTTATGGGTGGAACTCCACTTTAACAAAATAAAGCAGAGTTACTATCCGATTCTACACAAGAGGGTTGAGAGGGCCTTGCTCATGCGAGCTTACAATCAAAAAGGGAGGGACAAGTGATACAAAAGGTAATAAGTGTGGGATGAGCTGATGCAGAGAGTAAAAATACAATTAATCAGGTGGAGGAGGGAAAGTGTTTCCTGGAGAGAGTTTTCTGGGGTTGCCTTACAGTGTACAGAGTAGGAGATAGCTGGACAGACTGGGGTAGGGAGTCCCAGAGGAAGGGGGAGGCTGCAGAGAAATCCAGAAGGTAAGCATGGGAGCTAGAAAGCAGGAGAGCTTTGTAAACGAATAGAGGACGGTTTGGGTGATATTTTGAGATCAGGATCGTGATGTAGCTTGGACCAGAGTTATGAATGGCTTTGTATGTTGTTAGTAGTTTGAGGCATGTTTTAGAAGTGTAGGGAAGATGTTGGTTTAGAGGGGAGAAAATGAAAACGTGGATTTGGGCTCATTCACACCAGCAACTGCACTGCAATGCAGCGGCTGGTGTGTGGTGCAGTCCGGCTGGATCAGTTCATGATATCGGCGCATCGCACAGTTTACATCTTGTTTTTTTTTAATTAACTTTATTGAAATGTGACCTTTTATAGAGTTCTATCGACCGACATGCGGTAGCCTGTGCTGTGCTGGAAAGAATTACTGCCGGACAACGCAGTCCCACAGCCTTATGGTAGTTCATTGAGAACTACAAGCCGACAGTCACAGAAGATGTCAGGGCTTGTAAATGAATGACGCAGCCGTGTGGGCAGAGCCCCGCATTGCTGCACTGATTTAAAAAAAATGACAGCTAGTACAGTGATGGGGGGAGGGGGGACAGGGGAATTGGCCAGCAACTGCAGCATTGGGAGCCTAAAACAGGTGGAACATGGAACATTTCCCCAAAGGTGAACTTATTCTTTTAAGGTCTCATTCACACACACTGGCACTGTCAAACCTGCATGTAATATGAGGACATTGCAAAATGCATGTAATGATTTTATAATGGTGCCATTACGATGTGCATTTAGGGGCGGCGTTAGCAGTAAAGCACTGCTATTTTTAGCGGCGCTTTACTGTTGTTTTTGCAGCAGTATTCAGCCGCTAGTGTGGCACTTTTAACCCCCGCTAGCAGCCAAAAAAGGGTTAAAACCACCCGCAAAGCGCTGCTGCAATGGCGCTTTTCCGGCTGTTTGGCCGTGTTGCCCATTCCTTTCAATGGGCAGGAACGGTGTACACGCCACTCCTTCACCACTCCAAAGATGCTGCTTGCAGGAGTTTTTTTGAAAGTCCTGCCAGCGCATCGCCTCAGTGTGAAAGCCCAAGGGCTGCAGGGGAGCCGTTATTCAGGCGCTATTTTAAGCCCAAAAGCACCTGAGAAATGCCACAGTATGAAAATGGTCTTTGAGAAAACAAAATTCTGTGCATCCAGGATCCAATTAGATCCAAATCTGGCTAAATGCATGTTAACGAGTGTAACGTGTTTAGTGTAAAGGTAGGATGAGGGTGGAAGGAAAGTGTTTTCCACTTCTCTTTGGGGGGACTTGGTCTTCGTTCTGTACCTTTTTGTATATATATATGTCCAATAACATACGATTTGTGTTTAGTAGCCTTTGTAGGTTCTATATTCTTTGTGGTGTTTTTGTAGGATTGTCCAGCATCATTTAACCCTTTCCTTCCAAGCCTTATCATTTCTGGCCTGCCCCTTCCATTCAAATACACGTGCCTGCAATGGTCCACTTTAGAGGATTTTAATTCCTCCAGCACTGGTCATACACAATTTTAAAAGAGGTCCCTGGATGCTAATGTGTGAATGATGAAAAATTCAATACAGTAAAACCTTGGTTTGCGAGCATAATTTGTTCCAGAAACATGCTTGTAATCCAAAGCACTTGTATCTCAAAGCATAAAAGAGAAGAGAGGCACCTCTAAGTGTAGCAATAAGTTGCTAAATGTTGTACCTTCATTAAATGTAACTATACTGCTACACTTGGAGGCTTCTCTCTTCTTTTTTATACTCAGTTGTGACATGACGCTACTCTTATATCAAGACATCGCTTGTATATCAAGGCAAAAATTATTAAAACATTTTACTTGGCTTGCAAAACGCTCTCAAACCAAGTTACTCTCAAACCAAGGTTTTACTGTATTCAACTTTATTACATTGACATGACATAAAGTGGCTGGTTCATTGCCATGTCTGTCTGAAAACTCAGCTCATGTCATTGTTCAATAAGCCAGTAAAATTTCTATTTACAATCAGTTATAAACATGTACCTGAGCCTAACTGATCCACATGATGACACAAGTGTAGCTCAATGTGCGCAAACTGAACGGACACTCCAAACGATGGAACCAACCACGGTGTGAAACAGGAGTCCACCCTCGTACAAGCTGCAAGCGCTGTTGGAGTAACAAGCTGGTCACAAGCACTTTGAGAGCCGGATTCACTTTCAGAGCTGTGGGAAACCAAAATTATTATTTTTTTAACTAAACAATGCCAAGATTATAAAATGTTATATGATAAGTGCAGATGGTCATTTGGACAAAATATTTTCAAGACACACAGCCAAAATAATTATATTTGATTTCACATCTGAACATTAGAATTTGCATAAATATTTATCTAGAAAAAGTGGCATTCAATTGTGTAATTATATCTGAATACTGTTATTCTTTCCTATTTATAAATACAAATGTTACAGTTAACAAGCCAAAAAAGATAGAAGCAAAAAAATATGAAGCAAAAAAAAAAATGCAGCTGTAATTAATTTACTTATTTAAGAAAAATAAAATTAAAAACGAAAACTCAGATGTTGACGCTTTGAATTCACATATGATATGATATATTTTTTGTCGACAGTAATACTAAAGGCATGGAAAAAAAATGAATAGGTCAAGAAATAAATAACAACAAGGGCAGATGCTTTTTAAGATAAAGATAAAAATAAAAATTATACAGCGGTCAGAGCATCCCATGTGAAACCTGGTAAAAGGAAAAACAAAAAAAACTTAAAAAATAAAAATATGTTGGAACTAGAAAAAATTAGGAATTCTTTTGTTCAGCCAACCCTGTTCCATGCAAAGGGTCAGTCTATTAGCAACACAAAAGCTAATAATAGTGATTCTCTTATTATAGCAAGGATCTCTTTAATGTAGAACTACTGTACTGACTAGATTAAAGCCTAAACCTGGGCTGATGCCAAGGTACCCATCTCTGCAGCATTCTCCTTTGAGTCCAGGTTGAGGGGCAGAGCTTTCTTGCCCTGGGTTCATAGGGAGCAGGTCAAATGGTGCAGGCCTTTTAAGTTGTTTTCAAGCTTTTTGAATCTATAACTTATATTAAAGGGATACCAGGTGATCCTGCAAGCAAAGTCCTTGGTCAGGCACTTTCTGTTATTGGATGACAACTATATCCCAATTGTGCTCTTTTGACACTTGAGTCAACGCTTTGTCACAAGTATTCCTAGTGGAGACTACAAGCAGTCATGCCAACACAATTTGAAAATTGGTTCGCCGATGTCACTACCAAGAAGCTGATCCAGAGCCAAAATGTTAAGCCATTGCTAAAGTGACTGCATGTATACAGAAAGAAGCTGAAAGAGAGTGAGCAAGATCAGCACACTGAGATCCTAAAATGGTTGAAAAAAAATAAAAAATTGAATTTTATGGAAAAAGAAATAAAGCAACTGTTTATGATAAAAAGGGTTTTAGAAAACAAAAAAGTCATCCAATTAGGGTTTAGATTTACATTACTGGCCAGTAGCCAACAGCTTACCAACATTGTTGGGGTGTCCTTTAGGTAACAGCTGAACATTTCGTTTTAATCTCTTGCTACTGAGCAATTTACTCTCAATCACTTCATGTGTGCGTTGGCAGCACACTGATTTAAGCATGTTGCAAATGAGGGAACAAGAATAAGAAATTGCTCAACACCTATTTTAGCTTAACTCACATAGAGCAATCAAGGAAAAAATAAACAAAAAAAAAAATATGCTATTACAGTACTGAGATGCAGACCATGGGGACAATTAATACACATTTTAACTCTAACTAAATGGAGACAAAACAGTAAGGCTGCATTCACACCTAGGCGTAGGGCGTACAGGCGTTTTTACAGGCAATTTTTACCAACGTTTTTGTCGCGCGTATATGCGCGTTTGCGCGCGTATGCGTGCGTTTTCGCACAGTGGCGTTCGACGTTTTTGTACTTTGTCTTTTTCCATATTAGCCAATAAGAAAAATGATCATCCCTGACATCACTTGTTGCTCTCCTAGGAATTTTTTATCCTATTATCTCACTATGGTAAGTTTGCTGTTTGCAGACTTTACCTTTTTTATCCTTCTCCTTTATTCTATCCCAGTTCGGGTACAACTGAGTGCCAATCTCGTCCCATGCCCTCCTCCGAACAGTTCGCAGCTTGTAGGCAGGATGACTAATGTCATAAAGGACAGGGTGCTGCTTTACCATGCTGATGAATTTTTCAGCATCCACGCCAGAAAGGATTTCATCCAATTCAGCCTCCATGCTGCAATGCTGCTGGACTCCAATGTATTTTTACAAATAAAAATGGTAATTTGTGGACTTCCTGTATGATATTATGTACTTTTTTTTCCATTTCCTGTATTGGATTTCAGCAACACAGGCGTCAAAACGCTTGTACAAGCGTGTGTTTACGTGCAATACGCGCGTATCAGGCGTTTTACATTGACTTCAATGTAAAAAAAAAACCCTCAAATACGCGCATATCGCGCGCTAGGAGCGACAAAAAAGGGTCCGGAACTTTTTTGAGCTACAGGCTACAGGCGTTTAGGCGTTCAGATGTGAACCATCCCCATTGCCTTATATTACTTTTCGTCCCTCTGGCGTTTGTGCGCGTCGCGCTACAGGCGTAAAAACGCCTAGGTGTGAATGGAGCCTAAGAAACATTTAAGTCCCCTTTCACACTTATACGACTTGTCTCACGATTTTGTACTGCAAAATCGTATGACAAGTCATTCTCCATGATTTTCAATGAACACCATTAATACTGGGACGACTTTACAGTAAGTCGTGCCAACTTCAAAGTAGTCCCTGCACTACTTTGGTCCAACTTCTATGCGAGTTGATGTCCATAGACCTCAATGTTAAACCCTCAAGTAGCATGCAAATCGTACCTGAATAATATAGACACCATTTCAGCACAACTTTGTAAGCACAAGCAGCTTTTTAACCCTTGTCCCACCCAATCCTTTCAGCATAGAAGCCCCTCTCAAGCACATTTTTCCACCACACATTCACTTCCTGGTTATTCCCTCAGGAACAATGTGCTCCAAACCGGCAAAAAAAAAAAAAGACGTCCTTGATAATGAGCAAATCATTCGATTTATGCGTGAGTGCCCAGCTATTTATGATTTGTGTGACCCAAACTACAAAGACAAGATAAACTACAAAGACAAGATAAACTACAAAGACAATATCCCACTGACCACCAATGAAGGGGACATTCTTCCCACTGACCACCAATGTAAGGGACATCCTTCCCACTGACCACCAATGTAAGAAGCATTCTTCTCACTGACCACCAATTTAAGGAGCATTCTTCCCACTGACCACCAATGTAAGGGACATCCTTCCCACTGACAACCAATGTAAGAAGCATTCTTCTCACTGACCACCAATGTAACTGACATCCTTTCAACTGACCACCAATGTAAGGGACATCCTTCCAACTGACCATCAATGTAAGGAGCATTCTTTTCACTGACCACCAATGAAAGGAGCATTCTTCCCACTGACCACCAATGTAAGGAGCATTCTTCCTACTGACCACCAATGTAAGGGACATCCTTCCCACTGACCACCAATGTAAGGGACAACCTTTCCACTGACCACCAATGTAAGGAGCATTCTTCCCACTGACCACCAATGTAAGGGACATCCTTCCCACTGACCACCAATATAAGGAGCATTCTTCTCATTCTTCATTATAGAGGACCCAAAATTGACCCCCATCTTCACGATTGGCAATGATGGGATGTACCCAATATCGACGTCTTCTCCGCTTCTCCTCCTCTTCTTCCTCATGCACTGCTACTGCCGTAGCAGCAATGACAACTGCGGTGGCAGGAAAAGGAATTTCCTCACACCATGTATGTTTTTTATTGGTTAATGCCAAAGTTGTGGCAAAGTTGAAGTTGTACTGATCCCAAATCGAGGCAAAATCGCGGTAAAATCGCACGACTTTGAAGTCGTATAAATGTGAAAGGGGCCTAAATTTAAAACTTATTTTGAAAAAGCTTTATTGCCATTGTTTTTATTTTCTTAATAAAATAATTATTTTCAATCTGACTTTTTGCCCAGGTTCACACTGGGTACAATTTCCTTCGATTTGAGATGCAATTTCACATGTGAAATCGCATCTCAAATCGGCGGCATTTTCCGCCAATTGTCGGCAATGACACTGTCCTAATCGGTGCGACGCCGCATCTGCGGCGCTGCACCGATTTAAAAAAGTAGTTCCTGTACTACTTTTTGCGATTTCGGGCCACGATTTACATAGACATCTGTGCAGAAACCTGCACAGATGTCTCTTAAATCGCGGCCGAAATCTGGACTGACGGCGGGAGTGAAATCGTGCTAGTTCAGCTGAACTCGCACGGCTTCACTCCCGCAGCCCAGTGTGAACCAGGGCTTAACCTTTTCTGCATCGGAGTCCTGCTGATGTTCTGAAGCCTCTTAGCAGCCATTTCCTGGCTACAAGCATGCTATCAAGTGATGGGTGCATGGAGGATATCTTGATGATGATGATGTCAACAGTGGTAAATGCCTATGTAATATGTGGTCAAACAGTCACCTTTAGTATCCATTGACAGGATGACAGAAAAAAAGTACAACTGGGGAAAAGCAAAAGAGTATTGTCATGCCTGGACAAGGACCTTAAAGCAGAGTTCCAGGCATGTTTTACACTCAAACCCCCCCCCCCCCCCCCCACATTCGTGATCAATTTCTGACACCTTTTTGGAAACTTCATTTTATTTTTGCACCAATGTAAATAACTTATACTTGTGCTGAATCCTTTGCTCCTGCTGTACGTAGCCGCGGCTAGGTACATCACGTCTTTTAGCCCATTTGCTCATCGGATAAGAGTGTCATCAATCCCAGGAGTCAATGGGTATTCGCTACTGGTAGCATTGCACTGCTCTTTGTACTATATGTACATGCGTGAAATCGGGAGGCACATGCTGGGTAGCCAGCAGCGCTGTATGCCAGAAGGAGGAACCAGTGGGCTTCAGATGACCACACTAAAGATGGGAGCTATTTTTTAACCACTTGCCGCCCGCCAATGACAAATTGACGTCGGCAAAGTGGTTGTAGAATCCTGACTGGACGTCATATGACGTCCTCAGGATTCTTAGCCGCTGCGCGCCCCCGGGGGCGCGCATCGCGGCGATCGTTGTTGCGGGGTGTCAGTCTGACACCCCGCAACACCGATCTCGGTAAAGAGTCTCTCACGGAGACTCTTTACCACGTGATCAGCCCGTGTCCAACCACGGCTGATCACGATGTAAACAGGAAGAGCCGTTGATGGCTCTTCCTCACTCGCGTCTGACAGACGCGAGTAGAGGAGAGCCGAACGGCTGCTCTCCTGACAGGGGGGGTTTGCGCTGATTGTTTATGAGCGCAGCCCCCCCTCGGATCGCCACATGGACCACCAGGGATGCCCACTAGGGAAGGGCAAAACTAAAAAAAAAGATGCAAAAAAAAGTAAAAAAAAAAAAAGTCTGAAAAAAAAAAGTCTGGGGGAAAAAAAAAAAAAGATGCAAAAAAAAAAAAATGCCAATCAGTGCCCACAAATGGGCACTGACTGGCAACAAGTAAATCAGTGCCGCCCCACAGTGTCCATCAGTGCCGCCCCACAGTGTCCATCAGTGCCACCCCACAGTGTCCATCAGTGCCACCCCACAGTGTCCATCAGTGCCACCCCACAGTGCCCATCTGTGCCACCCCACAGTGCCCATCTGTGCCACCCCACAGTGCCCATCTGTGCCACCCCACAGTGCCCATCTGTGCCACCCATAAGTGCCACCCCACAGTGCCCATCTGTGCCGCCCATGAGTGCCCATCTGTGCCGCCCATGAGTGCCCATCAGTGCCGCCCATGAGTGCCCATCAGTGCCGCCCATGAGTGCCCATCAGTGCTGCCCATGTGTGCCCATCAGTGCCGCCTATGTGTGCCCATCAGTGCCGCCTATGTGTGCCCATCAGTGCCACATACCAGCGCCGCCAATCAGTGCCACCTCATCTGTGCCCGTCAGTACTACCTCGTTGATGTCCATCAGTGCCATCTCATCTGTGCCCATCAGTGCCACCATATCAGTGCCCGTAATTGAAAGAGAAAACGTACTTATTTACAAAAAAATTACAGAAAAAAATAAAAAACATAATTTTTTTCAAAATTTTCGGTCTTTTTTTAGTTGTTGCGCAAAAAAAAAAAAATCGCAGAGGTGATCAAATACCACCAAAAGAAAGCTCTATTTGTGGGGAAAAAGGACGCCAATTTTGTTTGGGTACAGTGTAGCATGACCGCGCAATTGCCATTCAAAGTGCGACAGTGCTGAAAGCTGAAAATTGGCTTGGGCGGGAAGGTGTATATGTGCCCTGTATGGAAGTGGTTAAATAAGCACTGAAGCCTTGGTACTGCTTTTTTTAAATAGACACTTTAAGTTGTTAAAAAAAGGAATTCTATCTTCTACGAGTTCTTAAATATTACAAAAGTAGGAACTGGTCGGCAAGCGGTTGAAAGGGTAAGTTCACCTTTGTACACTTTTTTTTTCTAAATTCCAGTCCCCCGATGAACCAATTTAAGCACTATTTTTGCAAAAATATAAAAGCTACAGTCACTTACTTTTCTTGTCCTAATCCACGTTTCCAGACGTTTCCAATAATGTCTTTCTACCTGATCAGACTTTAGGTCATGACACAGGAAAGAGTTGATCAGCTGACCTCATAAGCACATACCCTGCATCGTCCATTCAGCCATTCCCAGGTGCACGTTTTTAAATTAAATGCAATCAGTGATCACCCTTCTCACTAAATACACAATATACAATCAGATTGTATAGTGTATGGCCATGTTTATACACTTAAAATTACTAGTTGCACCTTCAGTGCCATTAATTGTCAATGGCACACCAAACACAGAAGCAAACACACATTTTGGCATGTGAAAAAACTAGGGGAAAATGTTGCAAAAAAAAAGTGCAACCCACAAAACGCCAAAATGTTCAAATGAACCACATGTAGTGCAACCAATTGAAATCAACGGGCCACCCTATGTGTATCACAGGAAAAACAAGACACAAAATGTAAGTGCGAGCGTTGTCCAAGATCGGATGTAATTTCACACCGCAGTGCAAATCACATGCGATCTCTGTGAGATGCAATTTCAGCCATACAGATAGTGAAAATGCTCCAAAACACCCCCCCAGACAAAAAAAAACGCATGTAGGAATGCGCGTTCCCGCTATGCAGATTTGTGAATAGGGCTTGACAGCTGAACATTTCTGTCCACTCCCTCCTATGTACTTGTATAAAGATGGCCATACACTACGCAATCTGATTGTGTATTTCGTGAGAAGGGTGACCGTTAATTGATTTCATTTAATTTAAAAAACATGCACCTGGGAATAGGTGGGTGGATGATGCAGGGTGTTTGCTAATGAGGTCAGCTGGTCAACTCCTTCCTGTGTCATGACCTACAGTCTGTAAGGAAGAAAGACATTACTAATGGAAATGGGGATTAGGACAAGAAAAGTGACTTCAGATTTAATGGAAAGCTTTGATATTTTTGCAAAAAAGTACATGAAAGCTATATTGGTGCATAGGGGAGCTGGAATTTAGAAAAAAAGTATACAAAGGTGAACTTACCCTTTAACCACTTCCCGTCCGGTCAATAGCAGATTGACGTCCGGGAAGTGGTTCTGAAATCCTGACTGGACATCTATTGACGTCCTGCAGGCGGCCGGCGCCTCCGGCGGAGGCTCTTTACCACGTGATCAGCCATGTCCAATCATGGCTGATCACGATGTAAACAGGAAGAGCTGTTGATGGCTCTTCCTAACTCGCGTCTGACAGACACAAGTAGAGGAGAGCCGATCGGCGACTATCCTAACAGGGGGGGGGTCACGCTGATTGTTTATCAGTGAAGCCCCCCTCGGATTGCCACACTGGACCACCAGGGAAGCCCACACTGGACCACCAGGGAAGGGCAAAAAAAAAAGGGGCAATAAAAAAAAAAAGAAGTCAGTAAAAAAAAAGTCAGTAAAAAAAAAAAAGATGCCAATCAGTGCCCACAAATGGGCACTGACTGGCAACATTGATCCATCAGTGCCATCCCACAGTGCCCATCCATGCCCAGTGCCCACCTATCAGTGCCGATCTGTGCCACCCATATGTGCCGCCTATGAGTGCCCATCAGTGCCACCTATGAGTGCCCATCAGTGCCGCCTATGACTGCCCATCAGTGCCGCATACCAGCGCCGCCAATCAGTGCCACCTCATCGGTGCGCATCAGTACTACCTCATCGGTGCCCATCAGTGCCGCCATATCAGTGCCGCCATATCAGTGCCCATAATTGAAAGAGAAAACTTACTTATTTACAAAAAATTAACAGAAAAAAATAAAAACTTAATTTTTTTCAAAATTTTCAGTCTTTTTTTAGTTGCGCAAAAAAAAAAAAATCGCAGAGGTTGTCAAATACCACCAAAAGAAAGCTCTATTTGTGGGGAAAAAGGACGCCAATTTTGTTCAGGTACAGTGTTGCATGACCGCGCAATTGCCATTCAAAGTGCGACAGTGCTGAAAGCTGAAAATTGGCTTGGGCGGGAAGGTGCGTAAGTGCCTGGTATGGAAGTGGTTAAGGTTCTCACCAATTCCTGTGCTTCCCAAACTCACTTCCAAGACATATTACTTTCTGAACTTTAAAAATATAAGCTAATCTGTTGTTGCCAGTAATGCTATGGACCACACAAAGCTGAGGGTCAAACTATGACATTGTTGTCCCTCCATGATCTGAATCTCCTAGCCAAAAATGATCAGCAGGGGGAAAAGTGATTTTATAATGAATGGAAATCACTCGCTTTAATAAATGTACTCGAGTCAATATCAATTCTTGACCCCGAAACTCAAACTGCAGGCTTTGGTTGCCATATAATCATCCCTCTGCAAACTATCACACCAGGCCAGAACAAACACAAGCATCAATTTAAATCACATTTAGCCATCATTAAAGTACTGCACATTTTGGGAATGCTGTTTATGTTCTCACACTTACGTCCTTAGTTAAAACACAGAGATTACTCCGTGGTGAAATGTTTACTTGCAATCGCTGTTCAAATTAGCTGGGATGTGAAATATGCTCTTCCCCCACAGAAGGATGTTTAGAATGAGTTAGATATCACTGTGCATGTAAAGTGGGGCCATTTACATGATTAATGAGGGTCTTAAAAAAAAAATTACACACTTCATGGAGATGTCATCCTGAAGATAAACATTCTAAAATAAAAAAATTAAAAATCCTAAAATTGCCCTGGGGCACTTACAATAAAAGATGAAAGAAAAAAGTGATAATAAGGTGCAAATCACTTTCCATAATTCATGGAAAACAATCCAATATGATTTTGTGGGTGGCGTGGTTAAGATTGCTAAAGGTACAATTCCTCAACACAAAACCCAAATAATTACCTTGCCTATGGAACTCCTTACCCCAACCTCTCTGTCTATCTCCTTTTCTCTATTAGCTTTTAGAGGATCCATGAAAACCCTCCTAACAACTGTATTTTCATTTGAGTCCATATGATCATCCCACACAGCTAACTACCCTTTGTTCCACTTGACCCTCCCTTCTAGATTGTAAGCTCTAACGAGCAGGGCCCTCTGATCCCTCCTGTATTGATTTGTATTGTGACTGTACGGTCTTCCCTGATGTAAAGCGCTGCGCAAACTGTATAATAATAATAAATAATAATAATAATAACCTGCACCTGAAGTTTTCCTTTTAAAGAAAAACAGTATTTTTGTACCTACAGTAAAATCTGTTTCTTGAAGTTCATTAACCACTTGACCTCCGGAAGATTTAACCCCCCCAGCTCTTCATGACCAGGCCATTTTTTGCTATACGGCACTGCATACAGTACAGACCAAAAGTTTGGACACACCTTCTCATTCAAAGAGTTTTCTTTATTTTCATGACTATGAAAATTGTAGATTCACACGGAAGGCATCAAAACTATGAATTAACACATGTGGAATTACACATAACAAAAAAGTGTGAAACAACTGAAAATATATTTCATATTCTAGGTTCTTCAAAGTTGCCACCTTTTGCAGCAGACACATCTCTAGAACTGGTAAGAGGAGACTGTGTGAATCAGGCCTTCATGGAAGAATATCTGCTAGGAAACCACTGCTAAAGAAAGGCAACAAGCAGAAGAGACTTGTTTGGGCTAAAGAACACAAGGGATGGACATTAGACCAGTGGAAATCTGTGCTTTGGTCTGATGAGTCCAAACTTGAGATCTTTGGTTCCAACCCCTGTGTCTTTGTGCGACGCGGAAAAGGTGAACGGATGGGCTCTACATGCCTGGTTCCCACCGTGAAGCATGGAGGAGGAGGTGTGATGGTGTGGGGGTGCTTTGCTGGTGACACTGTTGGGGATTTTTTTCAAAATTGAAGGCATACTGAACCAGCATGGCTACCACAGCATCTTGCAGCGGCATGCTATTCCATCTACTGAATCTACAATTTTCATAGTCATGAAAATAATGAAAACTCTTTGAATGAGAAGGTGTGTCCAAACTTTTGGTCTGTACTGTATATTTAACGGACAAATGCAATGCTGTGGACACGTGAAATTGATATAATTTTTTTCACACAAATATAGCTTTCTTTTGGTGGTATTTGATTGCCACTGTTTTTTTTCCACTATAAATAAAATAAGACAGAATATTTAAAAAAAAAAAAACATTTTTTCTGCTATAAACATATTCAATAAAAAAAATTAAACCAATCACATTTCTTTAGAAATGTCATCCAATATGTATTCTGCTACATATTTTTGTTTTAAAAAAAAAACAAAACAATAAGCGTATATTGATTTGCGCAAAAGTTATAGCATCTACAAACTATGGGATATATATTGGAATTTGTATTTATACTAGTAATGGCGGCAATCAGCAACTTATAGCGGGACTGAGATAGTATGGAGAACAATTTGACACTTTGTGGAAACTAGTGACACAAATACAGTGATCACTGCTAAAAATATACACCGTCACTGTACTAATGACCCTTGCTGGAAAAGGGGTTAAACATGTAGGGCAATCAAAGGGTTAAACGTGTGCCTAACCAGTGTTTATGTGTGTACTGTGAGGTACTTTCACTAAGGCTGCTTTCACACTGGGGAGGCGCGTCCATTAGCAGTAAAGCTCTGCTAGTTTAAGCAGTGTTTTACCGCTGTTTAAGTGGGGCTTTTTGCCTCGCTAGGGTGCGAAGAAGGGCTTAAAAGCGCCAGTGTTGCAGCGCTTCTGAAGCGCTGCCCATTCATTCCAATGAGCAGGGGTGGTGTACACCACCCCCAAAAGATGCTGCTTGCAGGACTTTTTTCCTGTCCCGCAAGAGCACTGCCCCAGTGTAAAAACACTCAGGCTTTCACACTGGGGAGGCAAGAGAGGCAGTTTTCAGGCACTTTACATGTACTATTTTTAGCGTTAAAACGCCTGAAAACTTCCTCAGTGTGAAAGGGGTCTTAGGAATGTGCTAGTTTTTATTTCATTACATTAGAAACTTAATGAAAATGAAGCCCTCCGGCGTTGCACTGTCACCACTGAGATAGCTTCCATCTTTACATGGTCTTCCTTATTGGTTTGCGCCCTCTGGCTACAACTCCCGCATGTGCGCATGGGAACCGCCATTTACCCACAATATGCCGGACCTTTAGAGCACATGTGCTGGTGACTTCACCGGCTGCATGCACTCTGAATATTTCCTAAACAGTGCAAGATCAGGAGATATTCACAGTACCTAAAAAGATGAAAAGTTGGGTTTACTACCACTTTAAGTTTTGACAATAAAACCTGGAAGCGGTTTCTATGCAGATCTGCACCACATTTTACACTCTCCAGTTTTAGTAAATCAACACCTGGGTCTCTTATAAAAGATAAATTAACTAATTTCAAGAAAAAAAAAATCAATCACTGCAAATGTACTCCAGACAAGCAGCGCATATATTGGGCCATTTTTTTTTGTGAACAGATTTGCGTTTCTATCCAACCAATCCTACGATATAAACAGCCAAGCTAGAAAGTAGCGCCAGGCTGGCTAATTTAATTTGATGTTTTGCAGGGTATTACTTGATAGGTCATCCCTCTTTTATCCCCTTCTTTACCTAATGTTCCTTTCCAGCTCATATGAAGTGCAATTGGTTCAGCCCTTATGCCTCGTACACACGACCGGTTTTCCCATCGGAAAAACTGCGATGAGAGCTTTTGGCTTGGAATTCTGACCGTGTGTATGCTCCATCGCAGTTTTTCCGAAAAAAAACTGCCGAAAAAAAAAGAGCAGGACCTCTTTTTTCCCGTCAGGAAAAAACGTTTGTCTGTATGTCCGACGGGAAAAAAACATGCATGGTCAGAATCAAGTATGAGACGTGAGCACTCTGGTAAAACTAGCGTTCGTAATGGAGATAGCACATTCGTCACGCTGTAACGGACTGAAAAGCACTAGGCTGAAAAGCGCGAATCGTCTCTCACCAAACTTTTACTAAAACGAGGATCAGCAAAAGCAGCCCAAAGGGTGGCGCCGTTGGAATTGAACTTCCACTTTATAGTGCCGTAGTACGTGTTGTACATCACCGCGCTTTAGACGGGCGTAAATTGGTCTGACCATGTGTATGCAAGACAAGCTTGGCCGGAGTTCCGTTGGGAAAACCATTGTTTTTTTTATCCGACGAAAAAAACGGTCGTGTGTACGTGGCATTAGTCTTGTCTCTCACTCTTGTCTCTCTAGTGCTATACAGGGGATTACAGGAGACGTTTATCAAGCCATAATCAGGTACTTAATGTGGAGTTCCACCCAAAAATGGAACTCCCACTTTTTGGAATCCTCCCCCCATCTGGTGTCACATTTGGCACCTTTCAGGGGGGAGGAGGGTGGAGATACCCATGTAATACAGGTATTTGCTCCCACTTCCAGGCATAGATCACAGCCATGATCACGGTGACCTACGCCACTTCCTGCGCCTACATTGTCCTCCCCGCTGTCTTCTGGGAGACACACAGGTCCCAGAAGACAGCAGGGACCAGTGAGGATGTGCAGCACGACTCGCACATGCGCAGTAGGGAACCAGGAAGTGAAGCTGCAAGACAGGATGGTGGCGGCAGCAGCCGAGAGACTGATCGGCTTCTGACATCGTGGGCGCCCTGGACAGGTAAGTGTCCATATATTAAAACTCAGAAGCTGCAGTATTTGTAGCTGCTGGCTTTTGATTAAAAAAAATGTAGGCGGGCTTCCGCTTTAAGCTCATTATAAAAAAAATGTTTAAAAGAAAGAAGAAAAACAACATTTATTTATCAAGAGCTTATTGCTGAAATAATTGTTGCTTTTTCTTTTAGTAAAATTTTCTCGAAATGTAGTAAAAAAGATAGCAAACCGTATAGCAACCAAGAGTAACCGTAAAATAACAATGCATCTTGTACAAATATTGCTCCCCAAATACAAGGTAAGAGTGACAGCAGCATTAGACTTTAAACAGATATGGCTAAAGCAAGACTTACAGAGCATCAGTTTTTACAGTAAAAGCCAGGTGAACATCTAAGACACAAAGGGCCATATTCTCGTAGATCCGCGTATCTGATTTACGTTACGCCTCCGCAAATTAGACAGGCAAGTGCTGTACTGATATGCGCCATCTGTGGAAATCTCCCAGTGTGCATTGCTCCTAATACGCCGCAAGGACGTATTGGTTTTGACGTGAACGTAAATTACGTCCAGCCCCATTCACGGACGAGTTACGCAAACGATGTAAAATTTTCAAATTTCGTCACGGGAATGACGGCCATACTTAACATTAGTACGCCGCACTTATGCCTCATATAGCAGGGGTAACTTTACGCCGGGAAAAGCCTAACATAAACTGCGTAACTGTACTGCGTCGGCCGGGCGTACGTTCGTGAATTCGCGTATCTAGCTGATTTACATATTTTGACGCGTAAATCAGCGTACACGCCCCTAGCGGCCAGCGTAAATATGCAGTTACGATCCGACGGCGTAAGAGACTTACGCCTGTCGGATCTAAGGGAAATCTTTGCGTAACTGATTCTAAGACGGCGCAACTCAGACATACGACGGCGAATCTGGAGATACACCGTCGTATATCGTTTGTGAATCTGGGCCACAGCTTTTTTCATTCAAAAGAAGTGCCAAAAAAACAACATCCAGGCAAATAATTGTTGCGTTTTAATGTCTGTTTGCAGCTTTTAAGCTGAACACTAGGCACATATAAAAAAAACCACAAATTAATGCAGCTCTGTATTTTTCAATATATCATTTAATGTGTATTTTAAAATAAAATCAGTGTAAGCACTTGAATCTGACTGATATCACCCGCTTGCAGTCTATGTACAGCAGAGCTCAAACTGGGGGTGGGAGCAGCAGTACAAGAAGCCAATCAGTTATGCTGATAGGAGGAAAGCACTACATGACAGAAAGATGATCTCATGGATTTACTGCGTCTGCTTTTACTGTCTACTCACAGGTTGAAAGACACAACTTGTGTTACTGAACTGCTGCAGAGAAAACTCAAGTCTCCTGCACTCTCAGACAATGTGACAGAACAATGTAAATCTCAGAACTGGGAGGACAGAAAAACAAATTATTTGGCAGGTAAGAAAGACCCCATAGCAGAGGCTTAACTAGAACCTCTAGGGCCCTGGTGCAAGAAACCATGAAGGGCCCCCTTGACCCCCAGCTGGGGCCCTTCCCTCCAAGCCCAGTGACGGAATGCAAGGGCCTGGTCGGACCTTTGTGACCCTGGTAGTTCCTCCACTGGTGTTTTTTACTATTTTTTTTTTTATATATTTTTTTGCATTTTTTTTTTACTATTTTTTTCAGGAGCCCCGTTGGGGGGTTTGGTGAAATATCAGGTGTCTAAACAGACCTCTGATAGTTCACCTTTGAGACAGAGAAAGGAGACACAGCCCTCAATCTCCTATCTCTACAGCCACAGGTGCACAGAATATTTGTTCGGACAGGAATAGCTCTGTTTAGAGCTTCCCGTTTATTTACACACTGAAGCATAAGACACACAGTTTACTATGCTTTAGTTCTGAATCGAGAGACTCAGTGATCATTATGGCTCACTGACTCTCTTCCTTCAGACAGGGAAGGGGCCAGTAATAGAAACATTTACCGACCCCTTCCCTACTCTCCATCCTGAATGCAAAAATTCCCCTCCTCCCAGTCCAAATCCCCCCTCTCAGCACAAATCTTTGCTCACCCAATCCTATCTCAAATCCCCCCATCCTAGCACAAATCTCCCCCACACAAAAAATCACCCCCAGCACCCATCCTCTTTCCCCTCAAATTTCCTATCCTAGAACAAATCCCTCCTCCGTGTCCCCCTCCCCAAATCCCCTCTCTTAGCAGCACAAATACTCCCTCCCAGCACAACCCCCTCCTAGCACAAATTTGCATCCCCCATTTGATTAATTACTCCCCATCCCTCTTCCCAACATAAATCCTCACCCCCAAACCCCCCATCCTAGCAACATAAATGCTTCCTCCCAGGCACGACCCTCATCCTAGTTCAAATCCCCCCCAATCCCTTCCTTCCTCTAATTACCTGTCAGAACAGCGATCCTCCACTGCAGATACACAGATCGCTCTCAGATCAGACTATGCACGGCTTATGCACGGGGGGGGGGGGGGCGGCAGAGGGAAGCTGGTTAGGAGGGGGAGGAACCAATCCCCTCATGTTCCTCCTACAGCCACTGAATGCCTGACCCCCCCCCCCTCCCTCAAAGGCATTCAGTGACTGTAGGAGGCAGATGAGGGAATCGGTTCCTCTATATGCTGCCGTCCCTCCTGTCCAGGTGTACAGGGGGGCCAGATGGGCCCCCTGGAGCATGGGGCCGGGTCGCAATTGTGACCCCTGCAGCTACGCCCCTGGCCTGAAGTTCAGCTTTAGCTGTCTCACTGCATTTCACAGGAATTATTGAA
This sequence comes from Rana temporaria, assembly GCF_905171775.1. Lineage (NCBI taxonomy): Eukaryota > Metazoa > Chordata > Amphibia > Anura > Ranidae > Rana > Rana temporaria. Next base: position 366,172,637 of record NC_053493.1, on the reverse strand, counting down.
ATCAATAGTGTGCTTACAGTGAAAGCTAAATCTTCCAATTCCCACTTCATTGTAAAGATTACTGCAAGTGCACAGATGACCTATCTTGGTATCTACAAAACAGAAGCAGGTACGGATCTGAAAGGGATGCTTGTTTCCCCAGGAAACCGGAGATTTATTTTATGTGCACATTTATATCAATTGCATTTGCCTCACCCTGCCCTAACTTATTTACAAAAACTCTTTGATATAAAAAGTAGTTCTTAAAAAAGTCACATTTCAAAAGTAAAGCATCCTTGAAAGCCACACTAGTTGAGATTGCAACGTCAAACCGATTGACAAAGAAACACTATGCTGACGTCTAACTAGCAACATTTAACATTCCCACAGTATTCACATTACTATGGTTCCAAGTCAACCACAAAGGTAATTTTGTGGAGGTCCCAAACTCAGAAGAATTAACCCTGTCTAAAACACTTAGCTTCTCAATGACGAGATGCATTCTTTTACAATTAACATCAAGAAACCAGTCCCAGTTCTGCCCAATTAATGGAAAGCAGATGTTTAAATATGTTATTGATTTTTTGATCCACTTTGCCGATTTCTCAGATTCTCTTGATATCTTTGACTACTTCTGCAGATGAAGCAGCGTGAAAGCAAACAAGTCTATTGCAATGGAATACTGAGAATCAGATATTTGAACTGTTCTCTGTAGAAAGCTCTGTGGATGGGCGGTTGCATGACAAATTTCACTGTCAATTCCAAGCTCCAGCACAAAATCTAAGCCTAGAAAATTCCTTCGATCTCCACGAGGACTGGGAAACTGGAGAAGGGCGTCCAACTGATATCTGCTTTGGGAGTGAGTCTACGAAATAGCTTCCAACTGGATTAACTTGTTGGTTGTTTACTATATAAGCAGCCTACTCAATACCAATAGGACTTTTTAATACATCTACTGAGATTCCCCCAATGCTATGCAGAGTCAGGATATTTTCGACAAACGTTACACAGCAATGACCTTGGAACCAAAGTTTATTGGAAGACATGTTCAAAGCAAAACTCAGAATGCAATGCTCAGGGAGAATCAGTGGTACAGACCAGTGATGTATAATGGGCTCTATCTATCGCTCTATATCATTTTGCTCTGTTTCAACATTCAGCAGTCTACAATTTTTTAACAATGCCATTAAGTACCCCTGCATATATGACATGAAAGTACTGGCTAGGGTCTGGTCCTTCTGTAAAAGGAAACCTTTGGGCTGGTAAGGCTTCCTAAGAAGTTACTTTATATTCCACAGACCACATCCCTGATGGACCCTATAAAGGGAAGCTGTCAAAATAGAAACATGGATACTGCCATTGTTGGCTTGATTTTTGTCAGGTACTATCTCCTGTGTTGGCATCCTTTCTTTGCTATTTAGCAAGTCACTCATCTAAGACAATCATCTGCTGAATATTCCAGATGCCCAGACACATGACCTGGCTTGATGGTACTGGCAGTTGAAATAATCTTGCCCTAGAGTCACAGACAAAGGCCTATGTGGTTTATACAAAAATTCAGCCCTGTCTGAAATACAAGCGCTCCCTAAAGCAGTTTAGGAAAGTAAAGGCCTTAACTGAAGGAGAGAGCTTAAAAAGAGATAAAAAAAAATAGCAGTCATTTTGCAGTGAATCACAGAAATTTGAGCGTCACTAAAACCATAACCGTTTTTGGTTGAATGGGTAAATGTTAAAACCCGTCAGGTTTTTATTACTGTCTGGGTCCCTGTTGAGGAGATTCTCCCTCTCTATTTATAAAATGACCACAGACTATCAAAAAATTAAGTGAAAATCCAAAAATTTGAGTTGCCATCAGAGCACAAACAGGGTAAATTTTCCAATGGGTACATGTGTTCCAGTGGCAACTAAAAGGAGACTTCTTCTCAATTTGTCCTGTCTGTACACGGCCGTAAACAGGGCCATCTTTAATATTGATGGGAGCAAACATTTTCCTGGGCCCCCACCCCCTAATTTCTGCAGCTGGGGGGGGGGGGGGTTAGACAGCAGGGGTGGCCTGTAGCCAGGGATTACAGATTACCACACTCAGTATTGCATAACACACAGGGCTTGGTAGCGCGTACTGTGCAGTGCTGAGGTGTTTGTATCACACAGGTCACAGCTCAGCAGAATCAGTACAAGGGGCAGTACTTGCATATCCACTCCCAAAGTAACCAACTATTGCTCACTTCTGCACACCTGTTTGATTACCTCTGTATTCTCCTTGTCCAGAGCTCACCTCTTTATCCCCCCCTCCCCAGCTCACCTATGTATCCCCACATCCACAGCTCACCTCTGTATCTTCCCCATCCACAACTCACCTCTGCATTCCCCCCATCCACAGCTCACCTGTGTCCCCCCTGTCCACAGCTCACTTCTGTGTCCCCTGGTTCACAGCTCACCTCTGTATCCCCCCCATCCACAGCTCATCTCTGTATTCCCCCCCATATCCACAGCTCATCTCTGTATTCCCCCCCCCCATATCCACAGCTTACCTCTGTATTCCCCCGGTCCACAGCTCATCTCTGTATCCCCCACATTCACAGCTCACCTCTGTATCCCCCACATTCACAGCTCACCTCTGTATCCCCCATGTCCACAGCTCTCCTCTGTATCCCCCACATCCACAGCTCACCTCTGTATCCCCCACGTCCACAGCTCACCTCTGTATCCCCCACGTCCACAGCTCACCTCTGTATCCCCCACGTCCACAGCTCACCTCTGTATCCCCCACGTCCACAGCTCACCTCTGTATCCCCCACGTCCACAGCTCACCTCTGTATCCCCCACATCCACAGCTCACCTCTGTATCCCCCACGTCCACAGCTCACCTCTGTATCCCCCACGTCCACAGCTCACCTCTGTATCCCCCACGTCCACAGCTCACCTCTGTATCCCCCACGTCCACAGCTCACCTCTGTATTCCCCACGTCCACAGCTCACCTCTGTATCCCCCACATCCACAGCTCACCTCTGTATCCCCCACATCCACAGCTCACCTCTGTATCCCCCACGTTCACAGCTCACATCTGTATCCCCCACATCCACAGCTCGCCTCTGTACCCCCCCCCCCGCTCAAAGCTCACCTCTGTAACCCTCCCGCAATGGTATTTTTCTGCCCAAGGAGGGAGATTAAGCACACCCAGGTGAAGGCAAAACAGGGTCTCTAAAGGGAACCTTGAAGTTGAAAATAACGACATCCAGCCTAGGAACCAGATCACTTGCCCTGTCACAAACAGAATCACAAGACTTACCCTAGGTGTAGGCACTACAACACCAGGGTGATTAGATACAAACAGTCAGCACTCAAGTGGACAAATATATATAGTCTAACTGTAGGAAAACTTTGGAATAAGTATTTTCCTGGTAAAAGTTCTCATTTGTAATTGCAATACACATTCTTGACTTTGTTACTTCTTAGTACACAATAACCCCAGCTTTGCTGCCTTTTCCTAATGTGGAGGCACTATAGAAAAAACAGAAAGTGCACAAGCATTCTGTGACCTCATAAAACCTTTTATTAAAAATAGAAAAATCTGGTACTCACAACGGTTCTTTAAGAACTCACTTTGTCATATAAAATAGCAACCAGAAAGAGACTGCTCGCTGCACAGATGAAATTCCTGTAGTAGATCCTGTTAGAGAGCATGCAGTCCCCATCTTTAGTATGAATAGCACTGACCAGTTTTAAGGACTCTATTCGAATTCTGATGAATTTACTACAGGGATTTCTTCTGTGCAGTGAGGGTGGATATTATTTAATATGACAAAGCAAGTCTATAAAGAATGTTTAGGCGTACCAGGTGTTACTATTTTTAATAAAGGTTTCATGAAGGTGTCACCCAATGCTTGTGCATGTTCTGTTCGGTAGCATCAGGTAGATGTCAATCAGAAATCGGGTCAAGGGACCTACTCACAGCAGAACCCCAAATAGCAAACACAGACTTCTAAGACAGTCCTCCCACAATGGGGGGGGGACCCCCCATAGACCCTAAGAGACTGGGGGTGCATATGAAGGACCATTTGATCCATAGGAACTGCCTGCACATTTTGTCCCATTTTCAGACTACCAAATATCAAAGGAGATACTAAAGAATGCCACACAAGAAAGAGAGGCAATGTAAAGGGGGCAAGCCCCCCAACCCCAGGTACTCCACTAACCTCTAAATGGGAAGCAGGATGGAGTACCGGGACTGTTTCCAGGGTGCAGAGTGTTTTAGTGAGGATCAAAACTGGTCAGCCTCACTTGTTGGAGACCCATAGTTGCCAACACTAGACATATGTAAAGCTCCAGCTTGTGTAAACTTGCAGGAGTTGGGTCCATTGAGAGAATTCTGGCTATCAGAGTCAACAAACTAACCCTTTTCAAGGAAGGTCATCTAAGGCCTCATGTACACTGCTGCTGGTGAATGGACATTTAGGAGCAGTGTTGGTGTTTTTTTCAGCAGCCCCTGAACTCTCCTCTGTGCTAAACGCGGCATGTAAACGCAACAAAACAGACGTTTTAAACATCGGTTACTATCTGTCAAGTTAATTTGTTCAGGAGAGGTTGTAAAAACTTCCCGTGTACATGGAGCCTTAGAATTCTACAATGAGAATAACAAGAAAAAGTCACTAAAGCCTTGATTGGATTTTCCGACGGGAATTGTGTGTTGACAGCCTGTTGGCTGAAAATCCGACCGTTTGTACGTTCCATCGGACAATTGTTGTCGGATTTTCTGGGAAAAAATCTTGAATGGCAAGCTTTAACATTTTCCGTGGCCAACGGTCTGTTGTCAGATTTTCCAATCGTGTGTACACAAGTTCTTCAGACAAAAGTCCAAAGTACAAACACGCATGCTCGGAAGTAATGCTCCCTAAACACAACATTACCAGAAGGTACCCAAAGGGTGGTGGCTAAAGAGCTGAAAAACCACATAGTAAGTAACTACGTTCATATTTGTTGCCCCACAATTGTGTTCCGTTTGTATGCAAGACAAGTTCCTGGCCAATGCTCTTTGGACAAAAGTCAACACATTGTCTGCGTAAAATCTGATCGAGTGTACCAGGCTTTAGCCAAATAAAAAGGGTTCAGTTTTGCCAACTACCAGTGCCCTTAAAGCACACTAAGGGGTTAGGACCCTGCTAGGGGAGGGAGTTATAACTAAATCTGTACCTCAGAAGGTCCCTCTGTGGAGAGGCAATTCTGAGAATCAGCACAGAGCACAGAATTTCACAGAAATTCGCAAAATTCCTGAGAAGGAGCAAGAATACCCTTGTAGAAAATAACTTCTAAGAGCAGGTTCCTGTCAAAACAGGAAAAGGTAGTCTGAAAATGCAAGGAAACTGGGAAGGTCGGAGTAAAGACACAGCTATGTGTAGTAGCACAGAAAACATGCAGCAGGGCAGCTGAAATATATGCCATCTCCAAATAATCAGCCAATGAGCTAAAGGGGATGTATACGATGAGCATCCAAATTTAATTAAGACCAGTATCTGGGGACCCATTCATTTATGTGAACAGTCTCCCTGTTTCTAGATATGGGAGCACACCTTCATGCCAAAGGCATTAGCAGATCCATGGTTTCAAGACCCCTGGTCTGAGCAGGAGTTCAAAGTCTCTTGAAAGAAAGACATAAGTTCTTCTCATAAGCGATCCAGAGCGCCTTAGGGATTTGTACAGACACCAGTCCTATGCGGAACACACATTTAGAGACTTGTGTTAGACCATCACAGCTGAAGCATAAGGCTCCAAGACATTTGCTCCAACTGCTCCATAATGCAAGGACCTACCCCATCAGTGAAAAAATTCTCTCTATGAAGTTTAATCAAGTCCGATATGGTTTGAAAGATCAGAGTGAATGGCAACACAGGGCAGAGGGCCAAATCGGTTAACCCAAACCAGTATTAAAGAAGAAAATTCAATTTAATTTGAGTGAAGTCCCCAAAGGGAAGTGTACCTCCAACACTTCTAGTAGTATCTCTGTGAACATGGATTATCTGCATTGAGCAAAGGCCATCCAGTAGTTGGGTACTTTTCAAAGGTGAAATGCTCTGTCCTCAAAAAATAGATTAGCAGCTGCATGAGCTCTTAACGACCCATATAACAGTATGTTGGTCCTCCAAATGAAGGGTGATATGCACTGCATCAATAAAGGTTGGAAACAACGCCTTATATAATGTATCCAAGTCTAAGATGATTTTGCTTGTGCAGAACAAAACAACAAATTCTCTTTAACAGAAGCCTCACTGGGAATTTATAATTATCATCACGCCCCCTGATGCCCTGTCCATCTACTGGAAGAAAAGAGTAAACTGAAAGACATCCCTTGGCAGCTTACACAGGGCTGGGCACTCTCTTAACACTTCATGCGACAGTGCTGGGCATCTACGCAGCAATTAATAAGTACCAGTGATATTACGTGGGAGGAAGGGGAGTGTGTTAATGCTATTCATACACAAAGTACTAGCTATTTTTATTTGCTTGTGGCACCTGAACAAAGTAACAGGGAATAAAAAAAGAAGTGTCAGCTGGTGATTTGGCTGCCGTTAATGTGAACCTGTTGCACGAGCAAAGAAACAGGATAATTTTGATGTAATTTTTGATTTGCCTTTTACATTTTTACAATGTATTAATTATAGTAATATCCAGATTAGCCACTACAGGGAGCTCAGTATATTTCTTCAGTCACCTAGCTACAAAGGGAATGCTTGCTTTCAGTGGATTGGGAAATGCAAATACTTGGGCTTGGGCAAATCAGGATACAAAGTCTGGAGTAATGAGCAAATATGACTTTGATAAAATTATTAAAAGAAAATGGTATTTAAAAGATTATCACACATTGAAAAACATTCATTTTAGTAGTGTAGCTTGCACTGTTAAGATCAAGAAAGGAACACTATTTACCTCTGATCATCAATGGCACTGACATTGCCATTCAATACAATTCGCCAAAGGTCTGAAGCTACCAATTCCTTCTGGTCACTGACCGTGGTGATGCTGGGCAGCTGAAGCTCACATGGTTTGCTTTCGGACAAACTGAACTCACGGAAGGCAACAAACGACCGCTGGATCTCATCCCAGTACTCAAGGCTACAAGGAATCTATAAAAGCAAAGACAGCTTCAGATATTTCAGCTTTAAAATTGAAAATGCAAGAAAATATAATAAGTTGCACAACTTGCCTTAAAAGACCTCAACGTATTCCAAATAAGTATGAAAAATACCCATACATAGAAATCATTATTTAGAAGTGAGTCAGAAAGGTTAGATGACTCATAATGGAATATATTTAACAAAGCAAGAAGTAAAATCAAAGGGGCTCTAAAACATAATTTAGCTCATCAAGAATAATGACAAATCATCCCATTGTGTCCCATTGTGTTTGAACAGAAGAGCTATGGCTCTCAATATAAAACTTCATCTAATCAATAGATACCAATCACTAAGACATATCTGTCGGATGCCCTGGCCCCCAACACATGGCACTGCCTTCTGTGTGTGGCCCCAGGGCTACTGGGCACTTTACAGTAAGTGGAGTGTCAGCGGGTTGCTGGAATATGCTCTGTGTTCCAGCACCTATAATTGAATTGGAGAGATTGTTATCTCTGCCCACAATACAAGTAAAATCCCAGCCTGGGGAGAGAGAGAGGCTCAGGGGCACGTGATGTGTAAGTGATTACAGGGGGATGGGGTTAAAGGGGTTGTGAAGTCAGAAGTTTTTTTTAATCTTAATGCATTATACAGTATGTGTGCAGCAGCCCCCTTCGGCCCACCTTATACTTACCTTAGCCACATCTCTGTCCAGCGATGTCTTGGCCGTCCGAGACACTCCCTTCTGATTGGCTGAGACACAGTAGCGGAGCCACTGGCACCCGCTGCTGTCAATCAAAGACAAGACAGTTAGCCAATCAGGAGAGAGAGAGGGGTGGGGCAGGGACGCCTCTCCATGTCTGAAAAAACACAGGGAGCTGTGAATCAGCTTGGGTGCCCCCATAGCAAGCTGCTTGCTGTGGGGCAAGCGATAGGAGGGAGGGGCCAGGAGAACAGAAAACAGACCCGAGAAGAGGAGGATCTGGGATGCTTTGTGTAAATCCACTGTAAGTTTAACATGTTTGCTATTTTTATAGAAAAAAACAAGACTTTACAATCACTTTAACTGCCACTGCTACTGACCACAATGCAGGGGGGGGGGGGGTTAACTTTTGCCGTCACTGACCACAATGCTGGGAGGGGGATTAAACACCACTGTCAGTGACAACAATGCTGGGAAGGGGGTTAAAGCGGGGGTTCACCCAAAAATACATTTTTAACATTACATTCAGCCGAGTTGTCCTAATGACAATTGGCTGTTTTTTTTTTTCGTACATACCATATTTTTACCGCCGCTTCCGGGTATGTCTTCTGCGGGACTGGGCGTTCCTAATTGATTGACAGGCTTCCGACCGTCGCATACAGTTGCCGAAAGAAGCCGAACGTCGGTGCGGCTCTATACGGCGCCTGCGCACCGACGTTCGGCTTTTTTCAGCTACTCGTGACGCGCAGTATGCGACGGTCGGAAGCCTGTCAATCAATTAGGAACGCCCAGTCCCGCAGAAGACATACCCGGAAGCGGCGGTGAAAATACGGTATGTACGGAAAAAAAAAACAGCCGATTGTCATTAGGACAACTCGGCTGAATGTAATGTTAAAAATTTTGTTTTTGGGTGAACCTCCACTTTAATTACAACTGCCAGGGACCAGCAATGGGGGATGGGATTAACTCTCACTGTCACTAATGTGTGGGGGCGTTGACTCTCACTACCATTGACCACCAATGTGGGGAGTGTAAGCGAACTTTATTATTGCGCTCACCGATACTGATGCTGGGGGTTATTGCACTCACTGATACCAATGCTGGGAGTTATTATTGCACTCACTGATAGCAATTCTGGGGGTTATTGTAATCCAACCTGAGTTTGCATTGTGATAAACTTCAAAAAATGCAGAAGGACCAAAGTTCTGAGGCGCTGAGGCACAAAAATGTGATGCTATTGTGTGGCCCTCTGCAGATGTTGGGAGCTACATTTGAGGCCTTCCATAACTTTCAGGTTGGCCACCACTGGTCTAATGTGTCTATTTGTGAATGACAGGTTCACTCGTCTCCCAACAATTTAAACAATTAAGAATGATACAAATAATTATATTTCTATAGGTGGATGGAGGCTTGGAACTTGCCTTACTTATTAGGCTTCATGTACATGTGAAGTTGTTCAACCTCTCCTGAACGATTTAACTTGACAGCTAGAAATTGACGTTTAAAAATGGCCGTTTAGCCGCGTTTACATGCCGCGCTTAGCTATGTTTGCGCCTAGAAGCGGTTTTTCCGGTTAAAATGAAAAAGGTTTGTAAATAAAATGCTGCTAAACGCGAGTTACTGTGTTTAGCCGCGTTTGGCACTTGAAATGCCTCTAAACACAGCTTCTGAACGCATTTTTTGGGTTCCAGAAAAAGCCTCTAAACTCAACTGCCTAGAAACGACTATAAACGACCCTGTGTACATGTACTGATAAGATAACATAGAGGAGAGTTCAGGAGCAGTTGAAAAAAATGCCCAACTTCTCCTAAACGTCCGTTTACCAGCAGCAGTGTACACGAGGCCCAACTTTTTTCTGTTTTTATAACTTTTTACCCATTGGAGAATTGTTTCCTCACTTTCTGTACTTCACTGTAACAGAAAGCAAGAGCAAAATCTGTCCAGTGGGGAAACCAAAAAAACAAAACATTAATATATTTAAAAAAAATCTGTTTTGACATGTTTATTCTGTTGCGATGCAAAAGTATTTGAAGAAACAGTGCAACACATCAAAAACACATTTCAAATCACAAGCTTTAACACACACCCCTGTATTCGATTTGGGTGAGAACCAGCCCTGAATGCAATTACAGTGTACCATCTTTATTACAGAAAGCTGGCTCTCAGACGACTGCAACACCATTCTCGGAGAATTGGTGCCAGAAAACTATCGCATTATAACGGAAAACAGAATAGGGCAAAGAGGAGGAGGCCTGGCGGTGATCCACAAGAATCGCATTACAATCACTAAGCCAGCCCTTCAAAATCCTCTTCCATTCATGGAAACCCTTACTCTTCAACTTCAAACTTCCCCCCAGGAGACTGTTCACATTCTCCTCTGCTATAGGCCACCTGGGCCAAAATCGCAGTTTTTGCCATCATTAACGGAGTTTATATGCACTTATACCCTTAACAGCAAACACCTTTTGCTGCTCGGGGACTTTAATCTGTGGGCCAACTCCGCACAGGATCCCATTGCGGACGCCTGCATTGATCACCTGGAGGGATTAGGGCTACAGCAACTTATATGCGGGCCAACACATGCTTCAGGTCACACACTCGACCTAATTTTCCGACAAAATCTGAAAATAAGCATTTTAGAAAATGAACCATTGCCATGGACAGACCACCATGCAATTAATTTCATAATCTCCAAAATTCCCCCAGTGATAAAAGCACCCAAGCCGGTGACAATACACTGGGCTAGATCTCAGAAGAAGCTCCATTCGGAACTCTTCAAATCTACCTTGGGAAACAGAATCAAAACAATCCATCCACATCAAACAGCCGCAGATACACTGGATGCCATAAACGCAGCCCTGCTACAGTCAGCCGATTTAGTAGCACCAAAACGCAAAGCCTGCATCCGAAAAAGAAAGTCCGGCTGGTTCAACAACCAGCTGTCGCTTCTGAAGCAAGAGCGCAGAAGGGCGGAAGCCGCCTGGAAAAGAAGCCCTGCAGAGGATAACCTCATCATCTACAAGGCAATAACAACACGATATCATAAAGAAATCTTCAAAGCCAAGAAACACCATTTTTCTATGGCGATTAACAGCGCCCTAAACCGCCCCCGCGAACTCTTCAAGATGGTCACCCAGACCATGAATCCAGGATGTCTTGAAGTCCCCAACTCAGACACCCAAGAGTTCTGCAATGAACTATCGGATTTCTTCATCAACAAAATTGAAAGAATCCAGGAAAGCATCATGCAAAACAATACCCCCCTCAACCCCACCGTCAATCAACCACAAAACACCCACAGAAACGCTCTACAATCAACAAAGTTCACTCTGGAACCGATCTCCATCGATACCACAAAAAATATCATTGGTGCTTTGCGGAACAGCACATCGCCCAATGATATCATCCCCACCAAACTGCTGAAGGAATGTGCCGACATCCTGGCACCACCCATCACACAGCTTATAAACCAGTCATTTAAGGAAGGCACAGTGCCATCCCTGTTGAAAGAGGGCGCAATCCAGCCCATCTTGAAAAAACCTAACCTGGATCCCAAGGACCCAACTCACCGCCGTCCCATAACAGGCCTAAATGTTCTCTCCAAGATAATGGAGAAAGTAGTGGTACAACAGCTGCAACAGCATCTAGATACCCACAATCTACTGGATCCATTACAATCAGGCTTCCGTCCCGGACACGGGACAGAAACGGCCTTACTCAAAATATGGGACGATGCCCTCGAGGCCGCAGACGAAGGAGAATCTTGTCTCCTGGTTCTGCTGGACCTAAGCGCAGCCTTTGACACGGTAGACCACAAACTGTTACTGATGCGACTAGCCAAGGTAGCAGAAGTCGCAGAAGGTGATTTACCATGGTTTTCTTCCTTTCTTGAAAACCGATCACAAACAGTTAAATTGGGTTGTTTCACGTCGGAAAAGCGCACGGTGTCATGTGGAGTCCCCCAAGGATCCCCCCTGTCACCGGTGCTTTTCAACATCTATCTTCGCCCTCTCTTTGATATTATCAGTAGCCAAGAACTACTCTATCACTCTTATGCAGACGATACGCAACTGTATTTTCGCATCTGCAACAAAAAGGATCATCATCTCAGTTTAGAGAAATGTCTCTCTTTGATAGAAAACTGGATGACTAAGAGTTATCTTAAACTCAACAGTTCAAAAACAGAACTCCTTATGTTTCACGCCAGCCGAAAGAGTCAACTGGCAACAACCTGGACACCCCCGCCCATTCTGGGCCAAATCATCACCCCTAGCTCCAAAGTCAAAAGTCTCAGGGTCAACTTCGACACCTTCATGACAATGGACGCACAAATAGGGTCAGTAGTCAGCGGAGCGCACCATCTGTTGCGCCTACTACGCAGACTTATTCCATTTATCCCCAAAGAAGACGTAGCAGTCGTGGTGGGAACAATCGTGAATTCCAGACTGGACTATGCTAACGCCCTGTACCTCGGACTCCCAAAGTACCAAATCTCCCGTCTGCAAGTCGTTCAGAATACGGCCGCCAGACTGGTGACTGGGAAAAAAAAATGGGAATCAATCTCACCTTCGTTGAGAACCCTTCACTGGCTGCCAGTAAAAGACAGAATTGCATTTAAAGCACTCTGCCTGACACATAAGTGCATCCATGGGAAGGCTCCGCAATATCTTTGCGACAAGATAGAACCTCACAATTCAAATCGCGTTCTGCGATCCACCGACCAAAATCTGGTCAGGGTACCAAAAACCAAATACAAGTCCAAAGGAGAAAGAAGGTTTGCTTTTCAGGGTCCTAGACTATGGAACGCTTTACCAACCAGCATTCGGTTGGAGGAAAACCATCTGACTTTCAGAAGACGGATCAAAACTCTGCTCTTTTGATGTCATGAGACACGAACAACTAGCGCCCAGAAGCGATTCAGTTCGCATGCGCCGCGCTTTATAAGTTTTTCATTCATTCATTCATACAGCTGGACAAGTATGTCTGAACCATCAGAAAAATTACTTCTAGCGCCCATATGGTAAGCATGTATGTGTACTCTTTCTACATGACATAGTGGAGGTTGATAGGCACAGGAGAGCTGCTAATCAACTGCAATTAAAAAAAAACTGAATGTTAATTGTATTGATTTACTTATTTGAACAGCTGCTCATTTTAACACATCATTTTGCTTATCTATATAGGCCCGGATTCACGTAGAAGCGCGCATCTTTGTGCGGGCGTAACATATCCTATTTACGTTACGCCTCCGCAACTGACAGGCAAGTGCAGTATTCTCAAACCAAAGTTGCGGCGGCGTAGCGTAAATAGGCCGGCGTAAGCCCGCCTAATTCAAATGTGGAAGATGTGGGCGTGTGTTATGTAAATTTAATGTGACCCCACGTAAATGACGCTTTTTACGAACGGCGCATGCGCCGTCCGTGAAAGTATCCCAGTGCGCATGCTCCAAATTAACCTGCAAGAAGCCAATGCTTTCGACTTGAACGTAAATGACGCCCAGCCCTATTCGCGAACGACTTATGCAAAACGTGAAAAATTTGACGCTGTTCCGACGTCCATACTTAACATTGGTACGCCTCATCTACGCCTCATATAGCAGGGGTAACTTTACTGGGAAAAGCCTAACGTAAACGGCGTATCTGTAATGCGACGGCCGGGCGTATGTTCGTGAATTGAAGTATCTAGCTGATTTACATATTTCTAGGCGTAAATCAGCGTACACGCCCCTAGCGGCCAGCGTAAATATGCAGTTAAGATACGACGGCGTAGCAGACCTACGCTGGTCGTATCTTATACAAATTCTGGCGTATCTGATTCTATGAATCAGGCGCCAAGATACGACGGCTCAGACTCAGAGATACGACAGCGTATCTGGGGATAAGCCGTCGTATCTCCTACGAGAATCTGGGCCAGAGTGTTTAAGATGACGGACTATGATTTTTAATCCTGAACATTATTTAATTCCTATGCAGAAAGCAGATGCAGATAAATAGGCTCAAGCTGAAATTTATGATCATTTAATGACACAGATGAGTCGTAAGGACTGCTGTGCACATGGAGTGTGTGCTATGTAAAAAGTGATGACTTACTCAACACAGGAGATGAAATCCAGAACTATCTTTCTGTTGTCCTGAGTGTTGGCTGGGAGTCAGTTGACAGATTTGTCAGCATTTTCAGAATGACAAAAATCAGATGGCCTGAACCAAAACTTCTTGTATAATACAAAATGAAAAAAATGAAAAAATAACAGATACTGCATTTACACCAATTATAGATAGAATGCATATTATGACATATGGATTTCTCATCCAATGTGTGGCCTGTTAAATAAAAATGCAGTAGCTCTTGAAGTATATTGTTTAAAAAAATACTGTAGCTGGAGTTTGTAATTACTGGTGTGACTTCTGAATGAACCCGGGCAGACCTGCAATCCATTGCTTATCACTTGATGCAACATCGTAACACTGCCAGCATACATTAATGACGAATCCAGCTTCTCAAATGTTCTGATTTTGGAAAGACAGCATAGATTCTTAAAGGGAGTGGGTGGATTTGCAAAGATAGTTGGAGTTTTGAAAAACGGTGGTACTGTTAACAGAAGGGTATATATTCTGCAATCTATATTTCTTCTGCCATGGAAATCAGCTTTACATGAGAGGAAGAACAGGCACAGTGCCATCTACAGTATATGGAAGCCCACTGATAAAATTACTATTGTTGAGCATAAAGAGGATGGTTCCGTAGTAAAACCCAGCAATCTATATTTGGACAGCCAAATATGTGTAAATGTTAAGGCCGGGTTCACACCTATGCGAATTGAATGCGCGTTTCCCCGCATTCAATTCGCTTAGCAGGAAAATGTGACTGGCTCCTTATGGAGCCGGTTCACATTTCTCCGCAGCAGGTCAGGTGCGGTGTGCTGGAAAAACGCGTGCCTTTTTTGGTGCGCTTTAGGTTCGATTTTTAGCCCAAAATTCAGGCTGAAATCGGACCTGAACCGGTGAACCAGCACGCACCGGACCCCTGCTGTGCACCGCTTGCAGTGTGAACCCGGCCTAATGGTTCAGCCTCCAGGTACCGCTTTCCACATGACAAAGCTAAGTGAAAAAGATGATTGAAAAGATAAGACTGGATGTGTAACGAGACTTACAAGAAGTGCCAAAAGATTGGCAAAGTGGGAAGTTGTACTTTGCAAAGGAATCTGCCCCATTTTCATTTTGCAAATACTACCAAATCACGTGCAAGGTAAATGAAAATAAATAAAAAATTGCATGATTGGATGATAGAAGTCAGCAGAGCTTCACCTCATTCACTAAGCTTTGGGGTCAATTCCCTCGCAAAGTGAACCGCCTATTTGAAAAAGAGAATGATATAGCAGACGTTCTGCATCATGGTAAGCTAAGAGAAAAAAATGGGGAAAGTTTTGGTTGTCACAATTAATGCATTTAGAGGAGGATTCCTAATCTAATGTAAGATATTGATGTAGATTTTATGGCAACTTTTTTGGCTTTCCATTGTTTTTGTAACAATTCTATTTTGCCTACTCAGGTCTTTAACCTTCAAGTTTTGGGGGTATTCCTAGTCTCTTTTTTTAACTTCAATTATACCTTAAATATTTGACTGTCGGTTTACTATCTCTTGTTCAAATGTTTACCATATTTAAGAAAATTAATGAGATCCTTAACCACTTCCCGACGGCCGTACGACTATATACGGCCGCAGGGTGGTTCTACTTCTCTGGGGCGCCGTGTTTTTACGGCCGCCCCTTTTCGCGTTCCCCGCGCGCGCTCCCGAGCGCGCAGCGGGGAACTGCTGTGCTGGCCGTGTCCCTTGGACACAGCCAGTCACAGATCGCCGTGAACGGCCAATCGGAGCGGCCGTTTCCTAGGCGATCTGTGCGGCCAATGAGAGATGATCTCATATGTTTACATATGAGATCATCTCTCATTCCCGGCTCTCGCAGACAGCGGTGCTGTCAGGGGAGAGAGGAGACGGATCTGTGTCTCTTGTACATGGAGACACAGATCGGTCACCCCCCCAGTCACCCCCCTTCCCCCACAGTTAGAACACTAATTAGGATACACATTTAACCCCTTCCTCACCCCCTAGTGTTAACCCCTTCCCTGCCAGTCACATTTATACAGTAATTAGTGCATATTTATAGCACTGATTGCAGTATAAATGTGAATGGCGCCAAAAATGTGTCAAAAGTGTCCGATGTGTCCGCCATAACGTTGCAGTCCCAATAAAAATCGCAGATCGCCGCCATTTCTAGTAAAAAAAAAAATGTATACAGTAATTAGTGCATATTTATAGCACTGATTGCAGTATAAATGTGAATGGCGCCAAAAATGTGTCAAAAGTGTCCGATGTGTCCGCCATAACGTCGCAGTCCCAATAAAAATCGCAGATCGCCGCCATTTCTAGTAAAAAAAAAAAAAATAATAATAATAATTCTGTCCCTTATTTTGTAGGCGCTATAACTTTTGCGCAAACCAGTCGCTTATTGCGATTTTTTTTTTTTTTTACTAAAAATATGTAGAATACGTATCGGCCTAGACTGAGGATAAAAAAAAAACGTAAAAAAAAAAATTGAGCTATTTATTATAGCAACAAGTAAAAATATTTTTTTTTTTTTCAAAATTGTCGCTCTATTTTTGTTTATAGCGCAAAAAATAAAAACCGCAGAGGTGATCAAATACCACCAAAAGAAAGCTCTATTTGTGGGGAAAAAAGGACGTTAATTTTGTTTGGGAGCCACGTCGCACGACCGTGCAATTGTCAGTTAAAGCGACGCAGTGCCGAATCGCAAAAAGTCCTCTGGTCAGGAAGGGGTTTAAGTGCCCAGTAAGGAAGTGGTTAAGGTGCATTTCTAGCAAAATTGTTTTGCTGTCTGTGGAACTGGTCGGGATATTTTTCTCCACTTTTGTCCTGTTAATGTCTGCACAGGGACAAAGTGAGTACACACGGTCGGAATTTCCAAAATCAAAACCGTGGATTTTTTCCCGACAGATTGTTGGCTCAAACTTGTCTTGCATACACACGGTCACACAAATGTTGTTGGAAATTCCGAACATCAAGAATGCGGTGACGTACAGCACTACGACGAGCCGAGAAAAATAAAGTTCAATGATTCTGGGCATGCGTAGGATTTTTAAGCGTCGGAATTGCATACAGACGATCGGAATTTCCGATAAGAACTTTTGTTGTCTGAAAAATTGAGAACCAGCTCTCATATTTTTGTCGGAAATTCCGACAGCAAATGTTCGATAGAGCCTACACATGGTGGGATTTTGCGACAACAAGCTCACATCAGGAAAGGGAGTCACCGCTCAAAGTAGATTTTCGTTTGTAATGAACCTCTTCACCGGATTAGAAGCCACATGTGCTGGAAATGCATCTAGCAATGAAGATAAAAGGAGACTTCTGGACAGCCACACTCCAAAAAATGTTTGCCATTATTGGTAAAACAGGATAAAAAAATACATGCCACAGCAGACTGAAAAACAGCTGAGGCATTTCTTAGTGCTTAATCATGACTAAGCACTAAGCAATAGTGTGAAACGTGTCAGTTGTTTTTCAGTCTGCTGTGGCATGTATTTTTTGATCCCGTTTTACCAATAAAGGCAACCATTTTTTGGAGTGTGGCTGTCCAGACGTCTCCTTTTATCTTCATAATAAGCTCACATCAAACATTTATTGTCGAAAATTTTGGCCGTGTATAAGCGGCAGTAATCTCTATAAATTAAACACAATGGCAATAAAAACATATTTTATTCATAGGGAGAGGGAATGCAGGAAGTGCTAAAACCTCAACTAGAATTGTAGTATGTACTTTCTTTAACTGGTCTCAGGGTTCAGTAACTGGTATCAACTTCTGTTTTCTACACAACACATGATCAGACTCAGAGAGTAGGATTAACCACTTGCCAACCAGGCCAATTCGGACATTTCTCTCCTACATGTAAATATCCAAAATGTTTTTGCTAGAAAATTACATAGAATCCCCACATTATATGTTTTTTTTTTTGTGGAGACACTAGAGAATACAATGGCGGTCATTGCAACCTTTTATCTTGCACGGCATTTGCACAGCAATTTTTTAAACACTTTTTTTGGAAAAATAAAACAGTTAACCCAATTTTTTTGCATAATGTGAAAAATGAAGGTACGCCAAGTAAATAGATATATAATATGTCACGCTTCGAAATCGCTGGGAAGCCTGAAATAAAAAATGTATAAAAAAAATAAATAAAAGATTTCAGCTTCCCTGTTTTTTCGAATGCAGAGGCTGGGCACGACATCATAACATCGCACCAGGCCTCCGACGATCATAGAGACTCCGGCGACCATCTGGTCCACCAAAAATCTCTGTGGTAAACATCCGGGGCCGGCGGATCCGTTCTCCGACTCACAGCGGTGAGTCGGTAGAAGCACCGGAGGGCGGCGGGAGGGGGGACGTCCCCTCTCGCTACCCGTAATAATGATCCAGTGGCCTACCAAACGCTATGATCATTCTTATGGTGTAGGCAATCACCGTCTGAAAACGGCAATATCTTTATGATGCCTGTAGCAAGTGTAATTGGAAAATCACCTTTATAGCAACGCCCTATTAACAGAATGTATAATATCCTACACCAAACACTGTGTAGCCACATTTTTAAAGATTATATAAAACAATTTTCTTCTCTTATTAAGAGTTACAAATCTTAAAACTGCATAACTGTTCACTTTGTTCAGCTTGACACCAATACTTGCCTAAGCCGGCCATACATGGATCGAAATTTGGCTGGTTCAGTAGGGCCCAGCCTATTTGCGATCCATGTATGGGCACCCTGGTTGTACACAAGTTGATCCATTGACTGATTTGTGTACAACCAGCCTGTCAGGTTTTTACCAAACGACTAGTGCTGCCAGCTAAAGCCGGCAACACTAATCATTGTGTTCTGTTGGCATGGGAGGCTCTCAGCCAGCAGAACACAATTGCTCTCTGGGAAGGACCGAGTCAGTGTTGATGGATTCCCTTAATAACTTTAGAGTGGACAGGTAGCAGATTATTACTTCATTATTTATGTCCAATTTTGGACTAACCTGATGATCCATAAGTACTCAGAAGATCAGTATAAGATTGAGAAAGCAGTAAATGAAATACACATAGGGATACTCTAAGAGGTGTATGAAGATGCCTATTAGGTATTCTTTTTTTCATATGATAGAAATGGATCCTGACACAATTGGAAGGAAATGTGGAGAAAAAGTACCCAAGTAGTAGAAGGGGAAAATAACAAAAGTTTAACCATTAGCTAAAATTATTCCACATAAAAAAAACATTCCACAAAACCAAAGGTTTCTCCAGGCTGAAAGTTAGAGAAGGCCTCAGTTGTGCATCCCAAAATAAGAAAAACAAACACAAAGTAAAAGGCAGAGAGGGAAAAGACTGGCAGAAGCCAGTGGCCCTACAAGGGCTTTAGTGCCACAAAAAGACAGGGAGAAAGGGAAATAGTTTTTCAAGTTTGTACATACTGAACCTACTGTGAATAACAGTCACCTTTTTCACAGAAGATATTTCTAATACAGTCCCTAGTGAAAACTAAACTTAAACACATTAAAACACATCTAATTCCAAAAATATTGACTCACATAATGCTCTTTGTTTTATAAGCACCGGGACTAATTATGGGTGTATCTTCTAAAAATACATTTATCATGATGCTACAATTGACTGTTTTTGTCTTTGTAAACCTACGTTCAGTGGGTCACATTGCTAGCAATAAAAAAAATGTACAACTGTAACTGTTTTAGGAAGATCTTTTCACCACAAAGGTCAGGGAGAGAAGTAGCAAGGCTGCAGACTGCAGTTTGTCATAACACAAGTAACAATGAACCAACTGATAATCACTCTGTCTGAATGTTCCAAGATTCCGCCACCTGTTCAAAGATCAAGGAAGACTCTGATCAGAGTAAATATGGAAAGGCACACACAGCTGGATTGTTTAGGAGAACTCAGCAGCATATTCCTGGAGGAGGTCATTGGTTTTGTTATTGCTTTTATTAATAACCTTCCTTCTATCAAGAACGTAAATCGTCTTTAGATTGTGGCTCTCGCAGGGTGGGCTTGCCTTGGAGAGAACATCGTTCTTGTTCCAGGAACAACTACCGTACAACTAGATGTACAGAGAAGACAGGAAGTGTGAGCATGTTATCTCTCTCAAAAAGGCCACCTAAGAGAAGTGGAGGCAGAGCACAATATCATTTTGTATTCGGTGCAGGACAGCGGTTCATGCTGGGATTATAAGCCTGGCTTCCTGAAAGATGGATAAACTGCTTACACGTTGAGCAAGTGTTTCTTCTCTTTTTTCTGTTCTGCCGCCAGATCCCTTCGAACACAACTCTTCCATGTATTCAACTAAAGCAAAACAAAACGTCCACATGTCTTTGAAAGAAGAGGGAATCTTGGCAAACACAGCTGTAACTCGGCACGAGGATTTTTAATATAACACTGATCTTTATCGGTTCTTCTGAGGGTAATTTCCGAGCTGACAAAAGTCGCATGTCAAAACTTATTCCAATAGCTATTGTACGCACCAAGCTAAATAAATAGAAGTAAATGACAAACAGATCTCTGTGGTGGAAGAAAACAAAGGATTCCTACTAGAGTCAGTAATCGGCTATATAAAACGATCTCCGACCCTAGCCTGTGTGGAGAGCTTTATTTAATTATCCTTGCAGGTTTTTTGGTTGTTTTGTAAGAAGCACCTGTCAGGCACATCACTTATGCCATGTACACACGATCGGTTCTTCCGATGAAAACGGATTGATGGACCGTTTTCATCAGGCGAACCGATCGTGTGTGGGCCCCATCGTTTTTTTTATCCATCGGTGAAAAAAAATAGAACCTGTTTTAAATTTTTCTTATGGTTAAAAAAACGATAGAAAAAAAATGATCGTCTGTGGGGAAATCCATCGGTCAAAAATCCATGCATGCTCAGAATCAAGTCGAAGCATGCTCGGAAGCATTGAACTTAATTTTTCTCAGCACGTCAGAGTGTTTTACGTCGCCGCGTTGGACACAATCGGATTTTTAACTGATGGAGTGTAGGCAAGACTGATGAAAGTCAGCTTCAGCTTCATATCCGATGAAAAAATCCATCGGATTAGATTCCATCAGATATCCGATCGTGTGTACAGGGCTTTAGTCTTCAGAACAACACATACCTCCAGAAATGAAAGCCTCTCAGGAGTTGGAACCTTCCTTTGACTTCCATCCCCAAAAAGATTATATCTTAAACTTCATGAATAATGTATTCTAGCTTAGTGGTGATGACATCTCTATGATCGGTTCAATATTTTTTTAATGAAGATTCAAATTTACAAAGTATTTAAAAAGACTGTTTATGTTTTAGCATAAATGAAGAAACAGGATCCTGTGCTCAAAACCCAAATTTTAATAATGGACTTATCCTGGTAGAAACATCAAAGCAATACAAAAATCATAAAGTAGGCTCACCTTCACACATAGAAAAAAACACAAGTGCCGTTTTAAAATGGACAGGACTGGTTTTCCCTTTATGTATTATTTTGCTGCTTCTACCAGGATATGTCCTTAAATAAAAATGAAAAAAGGAGTGCAGGATCTTGTTACCCTAGCTTTGCTATGGATTGCTAAACCGGTATGATTCCTGCAGTGGGTGGTAATAAACCTTACTAAAATATAGACAGTGAAAACAGCAACATATTTATATAGGTCTGCATACTCAGTAAAGAAAATAAAATGCTTACATTAAACATCAAATGAAGCATTGTGTGTGTGTGAAAATTAACTTTGTCTTATGTTATTATTTTTCCCTTCAATTGTAATTTTGCAATACAAGACATAACAAAACCATGTGTTACTTTCTTGATGTAGTTCAAGTAGCTCATATCTATACTTAAAATCTCATTGGAGGGAAGGAGTGATGACAGGACTTGGTTTAGAAGACATGAATCTAGTAGAGCAGAGGCTTACTTGCAAAATCACACTCTTTGACCTTTGTCATTTTTAATTCACCTTTCAGTATGTCATGGCTGCTCAGCAAAGAAAAAAAAAAAAGACAGGAAACTCTGCTATGGAAGTTTTTTCAGAAGCTGTGTATCCAAAACAGCTACATACATTTGAAAAATATGCTGTCTTTTTAAGGCTGCAACATGTTCTGAATGGCAGACTTAAATGACCAATAAAATAAACACATGTAATATTTTATATAAAACCCTAATGGAAAAGGACTGAGGCTACCAAATACCAAATATTTGCATGTGATTCTACCGATTTAGGCATTGTTTGCAAAACCAAAAAGTCTTTTAGTGGTACGCTGCCAAGTGAGAACAAGCATTTTTGAGCTTGATGAAAAAAGAGCGCTTTTGATTTGCAGACATATTGGGCAGTCTATGTTTAGCGATCTATTTGTTTTCTCCATAGAAATAGACAACATATTAACATGTGAACACTGCAACAGAATGTTGGCCAAGGCGGGGATCTATTACTGTTCACCACTCATGTATAGGCAGCCTGCAAAAATCAAAGTGGTTGTAAGTCCTTTCATACCGTATCTCACAAAAGTGAGTACACCCCTCACATTTCTGCAAATAATTTATTATATCTTTTCATCACTGAAGAAATTACACTTTGCTACAATGTAAAGTAGTGAGTGTACAGCATGTATAACAGTGTAAATTATCTGTCCCCTCAAAATACCTCAACACACAGCCATTAATGTCTAAACCACTGGCAACACAAGTGAGTACACCCCTAAGTGAAAATATCCAAATTGGGCCCAAATAGACATTTTACCTCCCCGATGTCATGTGACCCATTAGTGTTACAAGGTTTCGGGTGTGAATGGGGAGCAGGTGTGTTAAATTTGGTGTTTTCGTTCTCACTCGCTCATACTGGTCATTGGAAGTTCAATATGGCACCTCATGGCAAAGAACTCTCTGAGGATGTGAAAAAAATGAATTGCTGCTCTACATAAAGATGGCCTAGGCTATAAGAAGATTGCCAAGACCCTGAAACTGAGCTGCAGCATGGTGGCACAGCGGTTTAACAGGACAGGTTCCACTCAGAACAGGCCTCGCCATGGTTGACCAAAGAAGTTGAGTGCACCTGCTCAGCGTCATATCCAGAGGTTGTCTTTGGGAAATAGGCATATGAGTGCTGCCAGCATTGCTGCAGAGGTTGAAGGAGTGGGGGGGGGGGTCAGTTTGTCAGTGCTCAGACCATATGCTGCACACTGCATTAAATTGTATGGCTGTCGTTCCCAGAAAAAAGCCTTTTTTAAAGATGATGCACAAGAAATGCCAACATGTACTGTGACATACTGAAGCAGAGCATGATCCCCTCCATTCGGAGACTGGGCCGCAGGGCAGTATTCCAACATGACAACCCCAAACACACCTCCAAGACAACCACTGCCTTAATAAAGAAGCTGAGGGTAAATATGATGGACAGACCCAGCATTGTCTCCAGACCTAAACCATATTGAGCATTTGTGGGGCATCCTCAAACGGAAGGTGGAGGAGTGCAAGGTCAATAACATCCACCAGCTCTGTGATGTCATCATGGAAGAGGACTGCAGTGGCAATCTGTGAAGTTCTGGTGAACTCCACGCCAAAAGAGTTAAGGCAGTGCAGGAAAATAATAGTGCCCAAACAAAATATTGACACTTTGGGCCCAATTTGGAAATTTTCACTTAGTGGTGTACTCGCTTTTGTTGTCAGCGCGGTTTAGACATTAATGGCTGTGTCGAGTCATTTTGAGGGGACAGAAAATTTACACTGTTATACAAGCTGTACACTCACTACTTTGTAGCAAAGTGTCATTTTTTTCAGCGTTGTCACATGGAAAGATATAATAAAATATTTTCAAAAATGTGAGGGGTGTACTCACTTTTGTGAGGTACTGTATATCCAGTGAATTACTGGCCTTAGGTGATACACAAAGATTAATCAAATCTTCCTACATAAGTTCTACCTGTTCATTTGCAGTCTTCTCTCCTCTACAGCAGTTCAACGTCCAGAATTTACACAACCTGTCTGAGCTGTGAGAAAAAAGGTGGCGGAGATCTGAAGTTACAGCTGAATGGAGGGAAGGGACACACAACCCCTTCATGCAGCACACAGGTTTATAGCTGAAGCTGTCAGTCAGCTGTAGATCCCTCCCCTGTCACCTTTTTTTCTCTTGGTGTCCGTCAGAATTGATTTATGCCGATAGCAGAGGAACAAAGCAAGAGACAGAAATTACACTTTGTGCTCTTAATTGAGGGAAGTACACGCTATAGAGGGATATGCTTTGTTCATATTTCATGTCTGAGGTTTACAATCACTTTAAAATAAAATACAAATTATGAGGTCAACAGCTAGTATATTTAGGACACTTTCACACTAATGTGGTGCTGTACAGTTGCCCCGCACGACTAACGTTGCGCAGTGTAGCCACATGTTTCATGTGGGTTACCTGCACTATGCCTTCGATTTTTATTACATCCGATGATTTTGCCTTCAGAAAACTAACCAAAACCACAAATGGAATAGGAATATATGGCAATGCCAGGTAACCTGCAGATGCACAGCGCTGCACCCGCGGTGCCGGAAAGAAGCACTGCATTAGTGTAAAGGTGCCCTTAGGATAAAAGGTAAAATAACTGACCATTCACAAGGGTTTTTTTTTGTGCTCCAGTGACATTACAGGGGCTGCTTTATTCAGCCTCTCTGTAGCCTAAAATAAATGTGAAAGTAAAACAATAATTTGAACTTATGTGCAGCCTGCTTGATATTGTGCAGCCTACTTGCACCTTCACTGTAGGGCTGCCCTGTCCTCTTTCTGATGCTGAACTGCATGCGCAGTAGGGTTAACAACTTTGAATCTCTGGGGCTCAGCAGCACTAAAGTTAATTTAAAGGGGTCCTATCCTGCGGTCTGCTCTATTGGAAAGAATGTCATCACTGATTACACTGCCTGTGCACGACCAGTAAATGGGGGAGAGAATACTGTGACTGATCACACTCTTCCCCAATGCTGGTAATCCTCACAGTGCTGGAGGATCAGCAGTCGAAAGAAGACAAGAGTAGATATGAAGTAAAGATTTCTACAGGATTCATCAATCTGCATATTGTGGGACATATTACATTACATGCAAGTAGTAACCCCCCCCCCCCCCCCCAAAAAAAAGGGCTACACACAAATGCATTTTGTGGTCCATTGTGGTGTGTTGGCAGGTCATTAAAATAAATGGGCTGTTCATCATTCAACCTGGGCTGAGGGATGCTGCCCTCCCAGATTTTAATGTGTACTATCTTGCTGCTCAACTGTCCCAGCTCTATTACATAGATAAATCAAACCAGTTACCAAACCGTAAAGTGGTTCTAAAGGCAAAAGGTTTGTTAGAATGCCTATGCATGAAGGCAAAACAGCTTATCTGTGCAGCAGCCCTCCTTAATACTTACCTGAGCCTCACTGCGATCAAGCAACGTGCACAAGAGCCTCAGCTTTCTGAGGACTCTCCCTCCTCATTGGCTGAGACAGCTGCGGGAGCCATTGGCTCCCACTGTTGTCAATCACAGCCAGTGAACCAATGAGGAGAGAGAGGGGGCAGAGCCAAGTCTGTGTGTGTGAGAATGGAAATGCAGAGCAGCAGCTCAGGAACGAGCCTGCTTCGGTGCCAATATGGCAAGCTGCTTGCTCTAGGGGCGCTCGGCAAGGAGTGTGGGCTGCTCCATGCAAAACCACTGCACAAAGCATGAAAGCATGACATGTTTATATAAAAAAAAAACACTGCCTTTAATATCACTTTAATATGCACCTTGCGTGAGCATGTCATACCGCATCCTCTATGTGCAGTAATGCAGGGGCTACAGGACTCCATCGTGGCTGATGCCCACACAGGTCTTTTTTTACATT
Organism: Rana temporaria; assembly: GCF_905171775.1. NCBI lineage: Eukaryota > Metazoa > Chordata > Amphibia > Anura > Ranidae > Rana > Rana temporaria. The sequence continues at coordinate 366,146,917 of NC_053493.1, read as the reverse complement.
ACAAACGTATCTTCGTATCTAGGACTCGGCCTTTACAAAAATGAATCTTCCTATGATCCACTGTTTCCTTTATTAGAAGTAAGGCTTCATGTACACGGGACATTTCTACAACCTCTCCTGAACGATTTAACTTGACAGATAGTAACCCACACTTAAAACTTCAGTTTTGCCACGTTTAGCGGAGTTTGCGTTTAGAAGCTTTTTTTTTTTTTTAATAGCCAAAAATGAAAAACACCTGTAAACGAAACGCAGCTAAACATGAGTTACAACGTTTAGAAACATTTGGCACTTGAAATGCCTCTAAACTCAGCTTCTGAACTCATTTTTTTGCGTTCCAAAAAAAGCCTCTAAAATCAACTGCCTAGAAAAGACTCTGAGAGATTGGGAACCGCATCAGATGACATATAAGTGCGAATAATCTCTCACCAAACTTCTACTCGAGATTAGCAGAAGAAGGCCAAAGAGTGGCGCACTTGGTATTGAACTTCCCTTTTATAGTGCCATTGTACGTGTTGTACGTGACCGCGTTCTTGCAGATCTGAATTTCCGACAACATTTGTGAGACCGTGTGTATGCAAGACAAGTTTGAGCCAACATCTGTCGAAAAAAAAATCCACGGTTTTGTTGTCGGAATGTCTGATCGTGTGTACGCGGCATTCGTTTTTTGACAAAAATGCTATTTTAGTTTTAGCCGTATTTTAGTCATCTCAATTGTTTTAGTTTTAGTCGTATTTTAGTTGACTAAAATAGTATTCATTTAGTTGACTAAAATGTTTTCGTAGACTAAATTAACACTGTATACAACATGCTCCTATCTGGCTCTGCCACAAAAGTGGCATACCAGGTTAAAACTCATTGGGGGAGTGACATAGATAACTTAAGTGATGAGGTTTGTGGAGAAGTCCTTGATAACGGCAAACCGGTATCTCCCAAACTGTCAGATGTCCTCAATGAATTATATATACTTCATAGGACCTATCTGACCCTTAGCCGCTTGTCCAAGTTCCGACCTAACCACATTCTCATTATGTGCTCACTCGCTCCAGGAACATTCTTTCATTTACTGTGGACCTGTCCAAATATCCAAGGATTCTGGACACAAGTGGTGAGCATCCTTCTTGATACAATGGGCTCCCCGTTAACGCTACACCCCAGACAATGCCTGTTGGGGTTAAATCCAAACCCTGTTGCAGAAAATGTATGACTGCACTTCTAAATGAAACTTAATTTATACTCAAATGGGCTGTCCACCTAAATACAATAAAATCTGGGACTGCTCTTTGCAACATCTAACTAGCTAATAGGATGAAATACTGTCATGTGGCATGTGCACTAACTCTTAATTGCGATTATTGCTACTGATTGGACCTCTGCATATATTGATGAGCCAATGATGAGTCCTGTTACACGACAAGTCAAAGATTGTTCTGCTCCATTATTTTATTGTATTTCTTGCTATGCTTGTATTTCAATAAAGTTTTTGACATACATAAAAAAAGAAAAGAAAAAAAAGAGCTGCCTCAGTACAACACATATTAACTTGCAACATCACACACACATAAACACGCGTGTGTTAATGCACTGAATAGGTCTGAAAGGGGCCTTACAGGCTGAAAGTGAGATATTATGTGATAATCAGTAAAAGCTGTGGACATTGGAAATACATTTTACTGGCTTTTCTATACAGCAAACTAAGTGCACATTAAATTGTGCAGCATACTGACATAGTTTGCATGTCATAAAATGAAGAGAGTCACAGAGAGGATGTTTTAGGAACAAATATCATGCATCCTGTTTATTCTGAGTTAGTGTTGTGACAGGACAAGATGCTGTCACTGTGAAATTGGTGATTTAAAGGACACACTGGGGGTTATTTACGAAAGGCAAATTCACTTTGCACTACAATCACAGTCGCTGCAAATTTGAGGGGTAGATCTGAAATGAGGGGAAGCTCTGCTTATTTTATCAACCAATCATGTGCAAGCTAAAATGCTGTTTTTTATTTTCCTTCAATGTCCCCTCGAATCTACAGCGGCTGCACTTCCAAGTGCACTTTTAATGCAATTTCAAGTGCACTTTGCACTTGCAGTGCAAAGTGGATTTGCCTTTCGTAAATAGCCCCCAGGGTGTTTTCACATTGGCTCAGTGCAAGACTACATAATGTAGCTGTGGAGCGGAGAAAACTGCTTTTGCAGCTTTCTCCAGGTTTTGATATACCTGGATGGGGCTCTGTAGTTGGGAGATTCCATAGTGTTTTGGTTGGGACGGAATCTCCAACCCTATGTCGAGGTTTTGTGGAGGACCAGCAGGGTGTGTGCTTAGGTGAGCACACGCCTTATAATGAAGGTATGGGAATACCTCTTGGCTCCAAGTTGGAGAATCAGGAGGTTTTGAGGAGTCAGGGGCTGCAGGTGGCAGCCAGAGCATGTATGTGTGTGTGTGTGTATGTCTGCCAAGAGGCATTAAATGGCCTGAGAACTAAGCCCAGATTGGAGCTGTGGGCGCTAGAGCAAAGCCATCCACACTGAAAAATCCTGTGGTCTGTGTGACCAGCATAAGGAACAGAGGTACTGCTAAAGAGAGAGCCAGGTGGGCTAGCATTTTCTGTTTGTGAATTTACTGGAGAAGAACTCCTGCGTGGGAAACCTTTATGTTACTGACTTTTTATTTGACTTTTAATAAAAATGGGTTACCAGGCCCTTAAAATGTAGTTCCTGACTACAGTGCATCACTAGAAAACACTTCTACCACTAGAGCCAACGACCCCCTATATCACAGTGTATAACAATCACACCTAAAGTTTCTGCTCATTTCCCTGTGATTATGAATGATGATTCTCCTTCAAGAACATTAGCCCAAAAATGTTTATATACATTACCCACAAACCTCCTTTATCTGTCTCCTGTATGGAACCTCATAACAGAAGGTGTGGTGCCAATGACAACAATTATTCCTAGTACACTAGGCATTGGAAAGGTCTTGACATACAAAATGTGTCAAACAATGTCTTTGCCTTTGACATTTGTGTTTACATTCTCTTAAAGCACACTGTTGCTTTTTTGGCACTATAATCCTTATTTTATCATGTTTATAAATCATTCTGTGGTCAAAGAAGTGGTGACAGCTCTTCGCTGGTCACCCACGTCTTCCCCATTACAACATACCCTGCCTAGGTACTGAGCACAATTCCCTGTGCTGGTATCAGTCCTTTCCAATCCAAAATACACACATCATAACCACAACGAACATATCCTACATAACTTTCATATGCTACTTGTCTTCTGTATAACATAAGATAAACACATACAGCATATCCTAAGCAGTGTCTACGGTGCAATAAAAAAAGGAAAAAAACACAGTAATGTCACATATGTCATATCTGCCCTGAGAAACATAAAAAAAAAAAAAGGGAGAGAAAAACATTTATCTCAAACAAAAAGAAGCCACAAAATCTCCTCCTTTGTAATATTGGAAACAGTTGAGAAACCGCAAGAATTCAAGTGCAGGAAATCATGATTTTATAACATTTTAATGTGATCTACTCCTGGGAACCAGAGCTAACCGAACACCATTCTGCTCAGGAAAACATTCCAGCGTGTAGCTGCTGTACAGTGAGATGCCGGGTACAGCTGTGGATTCTTCACCTGTACTGCCCCACTGGTATTGTGGCTGTGCTGCATCAAAATTGCCTTCCTGTCCGGAAAGCCCTCTAAGTACAAACACGAATCCCAGCCCAGGTTTTATTTTCCCTTGGTATTTCAATGCGGTAATTTAAGAGCCCTGAGAAATAGGTTTTAACCTTTTCAATGAAATATGTAACTATTTTCCTTTATTACAGTCTCATGTTCTCCTACTTTCCTTCCCTCATTTCTATAATAATAATAATAGAACTGGTGACCCGGCTTTATCAGTTTATCAGTCCGGCGGTAAGCAGAGTAACATGCAGGTGTGCGATAAAAAACGGACAGAAGTTTTATTTTTTTACTTTATCTGAAAATCTCATTTTGAAAAACATTCTAGAATTTTAGTTATAAGATACAAGCAGCGGAATAACATGCAATGTTCAGAGTATACTGGCTGAATGTTCAAAATATTAATATTGGACCACAGGGTCAAATTAATATTCCTGCTGCCCCTATTACTAGAATCACCACTACCAGTTCTCCTAATATTATTTTTTCTTTTTTTTAACACTAGCACTCTTATCATAACACTTTCAACAAATAAAAAGGGAAAAAAAAAAAAGGAACAATGACAGCAAAAATAATAATCTAATAAACATAAGCTCCTATGAGGGCTCTGAATAGCCCTCTGACTTTGTTGCATCTCTGTAACACATGCTCTGTATGTTGCTTGTTATATGAAAAACCTCACAAATAAAAACCTATAAAAAAAAAAAAGAAAAAAACATAGGCTCCATTCACAATGATACATTGTGGGGGACGGACCTTTCAATTATCCACCTATTCTTCATTTAAAGAAGCTCTAGCAATGCTTCTGTGGATGAAGCAGCTAGGTGGAAAGGGCAGGCACAGTTGGGCACTATTGATGAGGGCCTGTGACAGCCCCTTTGTTCTATTAACTCCCACCGCACCAGAAGGTTACGGGGGGGGGGGGGGGCATTGGTGGAGGAAATTAAAAAATTTGGCTAAAGGAGGACACAGCAGCACAGGGGACAGACACATCTCACTGAAGGCAAGTAATGTCCCTTGTGCCCATTTTTTTTTCTTTACTTTTTTAGGTAAAAAAAAAAACCTCTTATGCCTCTTACTCACCCCTGCTCTCAAACATAAACAATTAAAAGACAAAAAATTCTTCTTAATCCATTTTTTACATTTACATATGCATAGAATAATTTCACCGGTTGACTGGAATTACTTTTTGTTATAAAAGATTTATTTCTGTGTTATTTTGTTTTTAGCCACTTCATTACCCAGCCATAGTTATTTGACATCCACAGATGGGATTTCCCATCCTGGGTGGACGTCATATGACGTTCTGGGCTTTGTGGGGGGATATCTGAATGATGGGTGCAGCTAGAGGCATCATTCAGATATCCACCCAACGCTGTGTTTCTCCGTACAAGGCATCAACTGGGAAAGGAGGCCACTGGGAAAGGAGTGGATGCCTTGTACCGAGAAACGTAGCATCGGGTGGAGCTAAGGACTCTGACGTCATCACACAATCCAGCTGGTTCGGCGTGAGCCGCCGCTGGTAGTCTGTTTTTTTGCATTCGTTTTTATCTGGATGTCAGTACCCCGGTATTGTAATAAAGGGTGTCTTTTTTTAATTACTGCACCATGAAGTTTTCCTCTTTTTTTAATTTCTAATATGCTCAAACCTGCTCTTTGAACGCCCATATCTATCACTATCCCTGGAGGAGATAGTGTATATGTCCTGGGAGAAAGATCCAGCTGATCCTAAGGTTGATTGGTATCCCATGGAGAGAAGAAAAGGATCGCTAAGGGTGAAGGTTTTCTGCTGTGGATCAACTTCCATGTCCAGAGCCTGGTGAATTAACCCCCATGTGCTGAGCCCAATTGATCTCCGTAGCAGAGAGTCGGTAAGCGGCCAATTTATCTATCTTACATGATGGAAGCATAAGCTGAAGATTTGTACCCCTGCTCCTGTGTTTTATTGAATCTTTGCAGTTTTTGTTGCTCTTTTTTTTGGACTTTAAGCGATCACCTAAGATTATATTGCTGAAAGTGTGCGGCAATTCTTATTTATATTGTTTTTATCACTTGTATGTGAGCAGCAATTTATTTATTTATTTGTGTTTACACTAGTCACTTTTTTCCATATGGTTTATATATACATATATATACACATTATACTCGCCTGTTAATGTGATTTTTTAGGTTGCGCATTATTTTCATTCTATTATACCTGATACCAACAATGCAGCACTATTCTTCCCACTAACACCAATGACGGGGCACTATTCCTTGCCCTGATACCAACAATGCAGCACTATTCTTCCCACTAACACCAATGACGGGGCACTATTCCTTGCCCTGATACCAACAATGCAGCACTATTCTTTCCACTAACACCAATGACGGGGCACTATTCCTTGCTCTGATACCAACAATGCAGCACTATTCTTCCCACTAACACCAATGACGGGGCACTATTCCTTCCACTGATACCAGCAATGCAGCACTATTCTTCCCACTAACACCAATGACGGGGCACTATTCCTTTCACCGATACCAACAATGCGGCACTATTCTTTCCACTGACACCAATGATAGGGCACTATTCTTCCCACTGACACTTATGATGGGGCATTATTCCTCCCATTGACACCAATGATGGTGCACTATTCCTCCCACTGACACCAATGATGGGACACCAATCCTCCAATTGATATCAAAGATGGGGCACTATTTCTCCCAAGAACACTAATGATGGGGCACTATTAATTCCCCTAATACCAACAATGGGGCAATATTCCTACAACTAATACCAATGATGGGGCATTCTTTACTCACATTGACGCCGGGGCATTTCCTACTCACATTGGCCACAGTCCAGCCCACTCAAAGTTTGAAGGACAGTAAAAAAGGGATTTTTAATACAGCTTACCTGTAAAATCCTTTTCTTGGAGTACATCACGGGACACAGAGCAGCATATTCATTACTATGTGGGTTATATGGAGTACCTTCAGGTGTTGACACTGGCAATCTCAAACAGGAAATGCCCCTCCCTATATAACCCCCTCCCATAGGAGGAGTACCTCAGTTTTGTAGCAAGCAGTATGCCTCCCAAAATGGTCCCCAAAAAGAGGGGTGGGAGCTCTGTGTCCCGTGATGTACTCCAAGAAAAGGATTTTACAGGTAAGCTGTATTAAAAATCCCTTTTTCTTTATCGTACATCACGGGACACAGAGCAGCATATTCATTACTATGTGGGATGTCCCAAAGCAATGCTCACAATGAGGGGAGGGAGAACATCTCCAAGACAAAAGGATTTAATTTAGAGAAATACTCAAATCATAATAAATCCAACTTAGTTGAGAAAAATAATCTTAAATTTTAAATTTAACTCAAAAAAGAGGAGCCCCCGGAATCCGAGGGTCTCAAACTGCAGCCTGCAGCACTGCCTGCCCAAAGGCTGTATCAGTATTCCTTCTTACGTCCAACTGGTAGAATTTTGTAAACGTGTGGACAGAAGACCAGGTTGCCGCCTTGCAAACTTGAGCCATAGAGATCTGGTGATGCGCTGCCCAGGAGGCGCCCATGGCCCTAGTAGAATGAGCCTTTAATGATACTGGAGGAGGCAACCCTTTCAAGCCGTAGGCCTGAGTGATTAATTGCTTAATCCACCTAGAAATGGTGGACTTTGCAGCTGCCTGCCCCTTCTTGGGCCCATCCGGTAATATGAACAGCACATCTGTTTTCCGGATCTTCTTTGTAGCTTTAAGATAGGCCTTCATGGCCCTGACGATATCCAAGGTATGCAGCAACCCTTCCTTTCTGGAAGTAGGTTTAGGGAAGAAGGATGGTAATACCAAATCCTGGTTCAAATGAAAACTGGATATAACCTTCGGTAGGAAGGAAGGATGAGGGCGGAGAACGACCCTGTCCTTGTGAAAAATAAGATATGGTTCCTTACAGGATAAGGCCGCCAGTTCCGATACTCTTCTTGCGGAAACTATGGCGACCAAAAATACTAACTTCCTTGTCAGTAAAACCAAAGGAATTTCAGCCAACGGCTCAAACGGTTGTTTCTGTAAACTTGACAGAACAAGGTTTAAATCCCACGGGCAAAGCGGGGATTTAACTGGAGGTTTAATACATAAGACCCCTTGAAGGAAGGTCTTAACCAGCGAGTGGGTGGCCAGCGGCCGCTGAAACCACACTGACAGAGCAGAAATCTGTCCTTTGATTGTGCTTAATGCCAATCCTTTATCCACTCCTAGCTGGAGAAAACTTAAAACTCTATCAATGGTGAATTTGCGAGAAAGCCATCGCTTGGACTCACACCAGCCTACATAGGCCTTCCAGACCCTGTAATAAATCACCCTAGAGACCTGTTTCCTGGCTCTGATTAGGGTAGAGATTACTTTCTGAGACAGACCTCTACCCCTGAGAATCAGGGATTCAGCTTCCAGGCCGTCAAATTTAGATGCCGTAAGGCAGGGTGGAGGATCGGACCTTGCGATAGCAGGTCTGGCCGTAGAGGAAGAGTCCAAGGGTCTCCCACTACCATCCTTAAGATTAGTGAGTACCATGCCCTTCTGGGCCATGCTGGAGCTACCAGGATGACTGGTATGTGCTCCACCCGGATCCTGCGCAGCAGGCGGGGTAGTAACTGGAGCGGGGGAAACGCATAAAGAAGTTTGAACTGATGCCAAGGGCAAACCAGAGCATCGGTTCCGCAGGCCATCGGATCCCTTGAGCGGGACATGAACCTGTCTAGCTTCTTGTTGAGTCTCGATGCCATGATATCCACGTCCGGCACTCCCCATTTTTGGCAGAGTGCTTGAAAGCTGTCCACTCCGGGAATGAATATTGCCGATATGCAGGGCACATGAGCCTCTGCCCCTAGGAGAATCAAGCTCACCTCTCTCTGAGCGGCCTGACTCCTGGTTCCCCCTTGGTGATTTATGTATGCCACTGCCGTGGCATTGTCTGATTGAACTCTCACCGGGAACCCCTGCAATTTCGACGTCCAAGCCCTGAGGGCTAGTCGAACCGCTCTGAGCTCCAAGATGTTGATGGGTAAAAGCTTCTCTGGCCTTGCCCAAATACCTTGGCGAGTGGAACCATCCACAATCGCTCCCCAGCCCGTCAGGCTGGCGTCTGTGGTCACTATCTTCCAAGCCACTGGGTTGAAAGACTTTCCCCTCAGTAGATTCTGAGGGTCTAACCACCAACACAGACTTTGCCGGACTCTTGATGAGAGTGGCAACGGGATATCCAAGGCCTGTGGCCTTCTGCTCCATGCTGACAGGATGGCTGCCTGCAGGATGCGAGTGTGGCTCTGGGCGTATGGCACCGCCTCGAAAGTAGCCCCCATCTTGCCTAGTAGTCTCATACATAGGCGAATAGTCGGTTCCTTCTTGCTTAGAACCAGTAGGATTAATTCCTTGATGGCTTTGACCTTCCTCAGAGGTAGGAACACCCTTTGTTGTTCTGTGTCTAATCTCATGCCGAGATATTCCAACTGCCTTGTGGGCTGGAATGCTGACTTTTCTCGATTTAGGACCCAGCCGAACCTCTCGAGGTATTGGACCGTGAGGGCCACTGCTCGCTCCAAGCCGGGAGACGAGTGGTCTATGACTAGGAGGTCGTCCAGGTATGCTAGGATCGTGACCCCTTGGATCCTTAGCTTGGCTAGGATTGGAGCTAGAACCTTCGTGAACACCCGGGGGGCCGTAGCCTCCATTAGGTTGGAGTAGAAACCCAGCCCCTGTTCCAGGACTGGTACTTCTACTATTACTCCCTGGGAAAGTAGATGATCTAGAGCCGATCTTAACGCGGCTCCTTTCTCCAGATCGTTTGGAATCCTCGACTCCTGGAAATGAGGAGGAGGAAACCTTAGGAACTCTAGCTTTTAGCCTGTGGCCACGGAAGACCGTACCCACTCGTCGGGAATGCTGGCTTCCCAAATCTCCGAAAAGAGTCGCAGCCTTCCCCCCACCTTCGTGGGTGGGGGCGCCCCTTCATGAGGTAGACTTGGGGGCTGGTTTTGCTGGCTTGCGAAACCACTGCCTCTTGCCTCTAACAGCCTGTCCTTCTGATCTGCTGTTGAAGCCGAAGTTTGCTCTTGCAGGAGGCCGTCGATACTGCTTGGCATTAGAGGGCCCCTGCCCAGGGGAGGACTGTCGTTTAAACGCAGGCCCCTGAACCTTCTTCTTAGTTGGCAAGAGTGTACTCTTGCCGCTTGAAATGGTCTGAATGTATTTATCTAGGTCCTCTCCGAAGAGCCGTCCTCCATGGAAGGGGAACCCTACCAGGAGCTTCTTGCATGGGGGCTCAGCCTCCCAGCTTTTCAACCATAAGAGTCTTCTCATATGGATAAGGGATAACGATAAACGTGACGCTTGCTGGATGGAATCCTTGATTGCGTCTACCGTAAAACATATGGCCTTAGGGACATCCGAAAACTCTTCTGCCTGCTCGGCAGGAATAAGTTCAAGCATTTGCTTAAATTGATCTGATAAAGCTTGAGCGACTCCAATCGCAGCCACGGCTGGCTGTACTACTGCCCCTGCAGAAGTGAAGGAGTTCTTAAGTAGTGCTTCCAAGCGCTTATCAACTGGATCTTTGAAAACCTGTACGTTCTCTACAGGGCATGTTAACGATTTGTTAACACATGAGATGGCTGCGTCTACTGCAGGAGAAGCCCATCTCTTGGAAAACTTTTCTTCCATAGGATATAAGACAGAAAATTTCTTAGGTGGTAAGAACACCTTGTCTGGTTTGTTCCACTCTTGGAACAAGACTCCCTCCAATAGAGGATGGATCGGAAACACAGCACTGCTTTGAGGCGCCCTCAGTGAGCCCAAAGCTGAAATCGTCGATACCTGGAGATCTGGTACAGGCAGGTTGAATGCCTTATGGACCAAGTCCGTCAAGCCTTGAATCCACCAGCTCTCCCTCAGGGAGACTGCCCCAGACTCCTCTGTATCCGGATCTTCGATCCCTGAACCTACTTGGTCTTTGTCCAAGAGGTCGTCCAATTCCCCAGAGGAAAGGACCTCCTCTTCCGAGGGTCCGCGCACGGGTGACGGAGATCTATTCCGCTTACTACCCCGCATAGCTGCGGCTATCATTTCTCCCATGCTTCTCCGCATCTCATTTAAAGAGGTGAGCAACACCTCCTCCGTGACCATCTTAGGGTTGGGTTGACTCGCGTCAGCTCCAGCCCCAGATCCCGATGGCCCAAAGGCTCCCTGTGGGGAAAGCAGCGGCATAGCTCTGTCCGAGACCTCAGACTCTGTGGGGGAATCCCCACCTTTTGTACCCTCTGGCTTGTTCTTTGATGCCATGGTACAATACCGAGGCACACCTGCTACTTATTGGTACCTGGGACTTATAAATAGTTAAATGCCCAAACACCTGTTTGGGGAATAAAAAATGTTTCCTCTACCCCAGATGACACTTTTTTTTTTTTTTTTTTCAAAAGAAAAAAACTTTTCTTCTTTTTTTTTTTTTTTTTTCAATCTAGGCAAGAAAAAACATTCTATCCCCCTGAGTAGTATTGCCAAAGAAAAGACTATGAGATGGAAAAGAAAAAACAGCCTATTCCTAGGCTAAACCACAATCTTCTGAAGACTGTAGTATTCTTTCTGGCCACTGTGTGTCCTCAGCGCCCCGTGCTTCACTCCAGTCCTTCCTCCCTCAAGCCAAAGTATTGAATGAGCTGTGGCACTAAGGAAGGGCCGCCCCTTCCTTAAACCACTGACCCGCCCTTCCCCCTCAGCTAAAACGGCGCCAAATGCGCCTATAACACGTGCACGCGCACCGCGCGCGCGCCCGCCGACGGGGGGGGGGGTTGGGAGGAAGGGCCTCTCTGTTCCTGCAGCCGCAGGCCTGGAACACACGAGGAGGTCAGCGTTTTTTTGCCTGCCTTGCAGGCATGAGGAAGAGGACTGGATAGAGCATCGCCTGGAGGCTTGCAGGTAAGCATAGCTCTCTGACACAACACATACATTTGTACACAAAAGGCCCCACTCACAGCTTTTCCAACACTACCAGGGAGGTCACTTTTTATGGGGAATGATAACATATAGAGCCATCCTATCTTCATGATATGTGACTGGTTTGCCAGATGCAATGCATAACCTTAGGCATGTCCCCTGTGACCTCCCAGAAAAAACTTGCTAAGAGCCAAGTTCCGCAAGTTTTTCCCCTTACTTACCTGCTCCATGCCGCAGGACTTTGCCAAGCAAGAGGCCCAATCTTCCCCCATCTCCGTGGGGATGTCTAGACCTTCAGGCCCTGGGAACCTTCTTCTTCCATGAAGGATCCACTGTCCTGGACCCATACAGCACCCTGGCAAACAGAAAACATTAGGCGCCCAAAGGTTTTCTAAGTTCTGGGCCCAGGGTCCAGCTCTCTTAAAAAGAAAGCATTATGGGCTATACCCCAAGGGTTTGGGGTCCGGTTACTGACCACTTTAGCGCTCAGGCTTTTTTGGACAGAACCGGTAGCTCACCTAATCCCAAGGATGCGGAGGCAAGCTAAACCATGACTAACACCTAAGACACTGGCGTAAAAACTGAGGTACTCCTCCTATGGGAGGGGGTTATATAGGGAGGGGCATTTCCTGTTTGAGATTGCCAGTGTCAACACCTGAAGGTACTCCATATAACCCACATAGTAATGAATATGCTGCTCTGTGTCCCGTGATGTACGATAAAGAAATGGCCCTTTGTTCAGAAAGTTTGGAGACCTCTGCACTATGCCATTCAGCAGGGCCCCCATTCACTAGTAGAAACCTCCCTTCAACTATGGAGAGTTGATTTTCAAATCTGCATTTCAATGTGTATATAATGGTGCCAAACAGAAGAAAAAAATAAGTATAAATTGTATTACTGACAAAGGTTAGTAATACATTCGATCTCCCCATATTTTCCTGACAAAGGAGCATTTCATTTCCTAAATCAATGGCAACAAGCTATGTGAATTTATTTTTCCAACCATCGATCTTTTCAGTAAGTAGTGAAAATCAGACTGATTCCTGCATTCTGCTCATATTCGATAAGCCCATTTGAAGGTATAACAAGCGGAATGCTTTGTTTCTTGAGTTGATGAGCACCATTTGCAGAACAATCATTCATAAACAGGTATAACCTTCCTTTCAACCCGTCTATGTAAACTTTACTCTTCCGTGTGCTGTGTGGGCAATGTTCTAGAAATCCACATCTGCCATGTATTTACAATACATAAGTACAAATCACCCTGCCAAACAGTCCCAGCCTGGAGCGTCCATCTGTCACACAGAGGCGAATGCATTTCCATGATGCGGACGTCCCTGGCAAGTCCACCTCAGCTGGAAGGGTGAATAATGATGTGGACACCTGTCCCCTACAAGCAATGGACTCCTTAACTCTACATCTAAGACCGAGTTGAAATGAAGGCTTCTAAAACTACTTCAATGTGTTACAAATGTTCCAAGTCTGGGAAAAAAAAAATCTAAAACAATAAACTATATTTGTCTCCTCGATACCTACAGGATCTGGACAAATGGCAGAGGGTCTCAGGCAGGGCAAAAACCCTCTTTTGAACAAACGACTAAAACAGTAATATATTGAGGTAAGATGAAATATTCCACACCGGAATATGGTTTCTCTTAGTTCATTCACTAGGTAGTTTCTGTTTATCCCAAACCTAGCACACAAACCTATTTTCTTTCCATCGTAATTGCAGCAGATTAGCCAGAATAAAGTGCATAGCACAGGTGCCTGGCCACCGTGGATTACACAAATATATGTCTCTACACAAATGGAGGACACAATTAACCCCTTCCTTTTCAAGGCCGCTCTACAATCAGGAACAGTCCCCTAGATCAACCTTTAAGAAAATCTGATTCTAAAACAGTAGTAGTTTAATAGGTCTATTACTAAATACGTGCAGCACTACCCTGGCAGGAGTTGCTGATGTCAGGGTTCCCCATTGCTACACAGCCAGTAACACAGCATTTCCTTCTTTCATCCACATACATCAATCAGTCATTTGGCTTGTTTTTGTTGTTTTATTACTGCTGGATCACTTCTGGAGGAACCAACAGTCTCTCACATTCCATTACAGGCTAGGAACTCTCAGTTCCTTGGAAAAGTAGCACATGAGGAGTGAACAGCTTCTTTCACCACCTTCTGCTTCCGCCGTAGACACTGATCCCAGCTCTACTGCTTGAAAAAATGCTAGCCTACCTGGCTGCTTTCTCCTCCCAGTCCTCCTGACTGACATACACCTGGAGACTCCCCAGTGCAAGGTTGAATGAAGAAATTAAGACTTGGCCTACTGCTGTCTTCAGGAGAGACCTGCTACTGCTGGCAGTCTCTCCCTTTGTCTGTCCCTGCACTGTGCTGATCTACTCACTGTCTCCCATTGCTCCTGCTGCATTGAGGGGTCCCTCAACGGCCACCGACAGACACCCATCAGCACTGCTTCTCCATTTTCCACCTGACTCCTGTCCCAGCTTGCCTCATTCCTATTTATGGGCTCCTCAGTCCCCTGCCAGGCCCACTCCTGGGGATTGGCTAAGGGTCCATAAATATGCAGAGAAGCTCCTCCTTATTTCCGCCCATCAGCATCTGGAACATTCTCCAACTTTCTAGAACCAGGGGGAGGCACTAGAGAGCTGCCTGCCTAACCTCTAGTAACCCTGACCCAATTACAGGTTAGACATGAGTCAGATTATGTTTTTGCTACTCTCACTCTAGTAGCACACATTAGAGGGCGCTACATTTGTTTGTGTGTGCAGTGGGGGGTGTAAAAATATTACAGGTTAGATATAGCATTAGCTCTGCAAAGATCTACATGGAGTATTATACGTCTTCCTGTAGAAAGAATCAATCTGCTACAGTAATAATAGGCAAATGTATTTTAAGTGCAACAGATTTGTGAACGTAATTGGTAATATGCAATGCAAAGTATTTAATTTGTTCCCTTAAAGTGGATGTAAACCATCACCTATACCCAGTGAAGTGAACATTCTCAGATGATACACAGGGATGAAACAAATCCCCCTACATAAGTATTACATGTATATCTCCTGTATTCAGCTTTATTTATTCTTTAGAAAGTTCAGATCATGTTAGGAAATTTTCTCTTCCTGGTTAGCACTGCAGTGAAGCCTGGGCATACAGCCAATACAGCTGATTGGAAGAAAGGCACACACCCGCTCTCCTCATAGGAACATGCCTAAAGCTGGCCATACACCATACAAGTTTCTTATTCAATTTCCTTTAGATTTACCTTAAACTGTGTAGTACTAGGGCCTGCCTGATTACACACAAATTGAAAGTGCTTAAATTTGACCCCATATTATATGGTTTTGGCAAATCTAAAGGAAATCTATAGAAGAAAATTGTATAATGTATGGCCAGCTGGCAGGTAACTGTGAAACCACTCCCATTAGACTCATTCAGTATAAAGGCACAGAGAAACACAGAGGGATTTCTTCAGAATGACAAAAGGAATCTGCAACAAAGGTTGTAATCCTTGCAATGTACATAGATCACACAGAGAGAAATGTTTTTTTTCTCAACAAAAGTAGAGTTACACTTTAAGGATCTGTTTATATTTTGCACTGGTGCCCTGTGGATATTAGATATGTCATTAGCTACTTATACAGGGTACAGCTATAAATAAATTAAGAAGGATAAGTCAGTTACATCAATTGGATTCCAGCAATCCCATAAAATCCCATAAAATATTAGTAACTGCTATGGGAAATACACAAACTTTTTCCATCTTTCTGCCTCTGTATGTCCTATAATCCATTCTCTAGCAAGCAGCATGCAACCAAGGGCCCAGGAGTATGGAAAAATCCTTTAAATTCCAATTTCCGCCCCAAAAACACAATGGTACACGAACAAGATCTCTAGCACAGCTTTGCTGCACTGACTTCCAACAGGACATTTTTTTACAGTCAAAAGAATGCGCACAGCTGTGCAAACAAACAAATATTGATCAGTTGTTCCAGAGTATCATTGTGTGCTGTGCTACATCATAAATTACAAAGTACAAGTCATTAGGCACTGAATCAGATTGGGACTAATACATATAACTATGTGCTGGAAACCCGGCCTATGGGAAGAACTATAGCAGTTCTTCTAAATGGAAAAAAAAAACATTAACCTGGAATGTGTATAAACTTTTATTTTTTTCAGTGCATTAAAAGTTATCGGTTTTGGGTGTACATGATATATACGGAATTAAAGAAGCATAGGTTAATAAATAGTCTATGGGACTATTTATAGTGGTTATTTAAAACACTTTTAGATGTATCCAATTCCATCTTTAATTTGAGAAAAGTGCCAGATTTATGTATTCAAGCCTGCTGACCCTGAGACTTCAATTTCTATTGCACTAAAGGAAAACAGTGAGGATGTCAAGAGAACATGGCCATCCACAGTCCTACTTTAGTATCAAAAGCTTTTAGTTGCCAAAAAAGTAATTCTGCTGGTTATTTGCCTGATGACTTTCACCTACCAATATTTTGGAAGTTAAAGTGTTACTAAACCCAGGACCCTGCATTCACTATATCTGGTCTCCCACAGTACATAGAACACGAGAATGCAATTACTTTAGTAAATATAAACAGCTAAATACCTTTTATTTTTGTCAGCAGTCTTGTGACTTACAGTATCAGTGACAGATTAAAATTGTAGGAGTTTTCATTCTGCTCTGACTGTCCTAATAGGCTGCAAGACCACTGTCTGGACAGTGCTGATTGGCCCTGTGTTGATCACATGCACTCTCTCAAGAAAATAAACCTCTCTAGCAATACACACCAAACTGAGCATGTGCAGCCTTTCCCCTAGCCTCTATTCTATGAGGAGATGGTTTGGGAGCTGTGGAAGAAGGGGAGGATTAGAGACAGGATCAACAAGCATGATTAAACTAATACTAAAATCTTGTTTGTTTTTGTTTAAAAAAAAAAAACATGTTATACTTACCTGTTCTGTGAAGTGATTTTGCACAAAGCAGCCCAGATCCTCCTCTTCTCAGGTCCCTCTTTCGTGCTTGTGGTCCCTCCTTCCTGTTGAGTGCCCAGACAGCAAGCCCTTGCTATGGGGTCAGTGGCCTAGCTCCGCCCCCTCTCCCCTCTTTGACTCACTGACTTTAATTGAAGGTAGCAGGAGCAAATGGCGCTTCACTGCTGTCTCAGCCAATGAGGAGAGAGAGTACTGAACAGCTAAGATTCTTGTGCAACATCGCTGGATTGGCAGGTGCTCAGGTAAGTATTAGGAGGGCTGAGGGAGGCTGCTGCACACAGAAGGCTTTTTATCTTAATGCATAGACTACATTAAGATAAAATACCTTCTGACTTTACAACCACTTTAAACAAGCATGCTTTACGGCAAATACAGACTAATTTTACTGTTGTGGGATAAATGACACTTTAGGTGTCGTACTAGGTCAGCCATAGATAGTATTAGAAATTTAAAATGTATTTGCCAATTTGCGTTGGCTAAAAAGGAATACATTTTTTCTGAAATTTTTCTTTTTTGGGTATGGTTTCATACAAATAACAGAAAAATCATATTTCCATGCACACAAATACAGTGGGCATCAAATAACCTACAGTAATTGATAATACCCAAAATAAACATGGGAATTTTGAGGTGGAGACATGATACAGGACAACGAACCATAAAGTTATTTATAAGCAGAGGCTCTACTGTATTATTATCAGTGGCGTCCTGTCCATAGAGGGTGCATGGGCACCGCCTCCCCTAGCCATGCGTCCAGCCACTTTATCTACCCCATCATGGCACCGGACTATGGATTCCAGTGCGGGTGGGTGTTTTTTTTTAAGTACCTGATTAGAGCCAGCGGCTCGAATAGGCTTCAAAAAAGGGTGGGCTCGGAGCGCAGAGCATTGCTCGCCGAGCCCACCAGTTGTGTGACTATAGCGAATACATTTTCGCTATTTTCACACTAAAGTTCCTCCCTGCCAATCCAGGGGCAAGTGGTGAGACCTGTTTCCAATTGGCCAAAGTGTCAGGCAATCCTATTGGATGCCTAGCGCTTATGCGGAAGAGAGAGGAGACACACGGTGGAGGAAGCTTCTGGAGGAGCGGACACTGGAGCCGTTGCCTGCACCCTGCCACCCACAAAGACCGTGCTGGCGGACACCACAGCCGCCACATAGACTGGGTAAATGCAGGCCGCCCGGGAGAAGGTGGTTGTTTGCCACCCCCCCCCCAAAAGAATAACCCACCACCTGCCACTGATTATGTACATAACTGTAGTCTTCGTACAAAAATGAGTGTTATGTATAAATTGTAAAAATAATAAAAAAAATTTAATTAACTGTAGTCAATTATAAACCCTTTTTATGTACTCCAGTTCTCTTTGTTTTTTTTTTTACATGTGTGATCACTTGTTTTTGTATCAACACATGCAATTATACTTTGTACCAGGAGCACAATTCTAGTGCCTTTATGAAAGTGGCAAATCAAAGAATAAAATGTGCACTTTGGATAAGCTATAACCTCTCCCTCCCATTGGTTAACCATGTTGCCAATACAGTACCTCCCCCTCATGTCTAGTTCAGTTGTCTTTGGACCAGAAAGTGGTATCCCTAGGGCTGGTGGACAGCTGCTGTCATCTCTATTGTGAATGCATAAACGCCATCCATCTCGGCTTGGGAGGGGGTCACACTGTCATCTTTGCCTTGAGAGTCAGAGGACCTTGTCCTTACGCTGCTGGTTACTATGCATTAATACACTCCAAAAACATTTACGTTTGATTATTGTATAATAAACCAGAATGTTTCTTATAGTTATTTTGTATGAAATAACCACATCCAGAAGCATTCTTTTGATAAGACTAGGCAAGGTCTTTCTTGCATCGTACAGTGTTTCCAAAGTGGTAAATTATACAGGTTGCACAGACAATAAAATGTTGTCATGCAACACAATTCAGCATTACACTTGGAAGAAACACTTCCAGTCACAAGATAAAAGTCATGTGTAACAAGCTAGTTTCCATCTGATCAGACAAAGCCAGCAACTGGAAGCAGTAACCCATGTATTAAGTGCTTTGAAGAAGGGGTGGAGATGTTTGAACACATCAATATATCATCAAAAAAAGAAAAGAAGGGTTCTCTCAAAGATAGCTGCTTACCAATTTCTAGCTTTTAATTATACTTCCCTTAGGGGATGAAGGGAATACAATACACATATTAAAACACTGAAGTCTGTGTTAAATGTACTTGGCTTTCTATTGTTCTCAATGCTATTAAACACCATGGCCACTCAGAGTGAAACATGTAATTCTTCTTGTTATGATCATGTTATTGATCAAGGTTTTAAATTGTTACTTTGTTTAGAAAAAACAATCCCCTGGGTGATTTATGCTGCAAGGATTTTAACAAACTTTGTAGTAGGGACCTATCTCTTTCTGTTCCGAAGAAAAATCAGTTTGTTCAACAAGTGGCCTGCAGAGCCCTCTGATGTGGCCTGCGACCTCCTGTGCTGGGATGGCGAGTTGGCAAGCACAGGTTGTAAGTTGCCATCCCAGAGCACCAGTGTTGTGAATGAAGCCAGGGGTAAAGGAAGCAAGCACATGCACAATATTGGTATAAATCTCCATGAGGCTTACTGAGGTTCCAGCTGCGACTAACACATGATGCTCGTGGATTCCTCAATAGAGACTTTCCGGCGGTCCTCCTGTGACACTGCTCATGGAAGCTCCCACCCACTCTAGCACTCTGCAAGTGCTCCAACATTTTTCATTCAAGTTTTTAGTGTTATTTTATACTTTTAACCCGAATAAATTCCTAAATTGTCTAAAGGATTGGCTTAGCGCTTTTCTCTCCTCCTTTTGTAAAGGAAGCAAGCGGCTATGGAGTAGAGCCGTATAAGCCATTGCTTCCTGTATAGCGCCAGCTCCTGTCAAAGGTGGAGTGAGACCAAATGCACACAGCTGGTGATACCGGAATGTAAGACTGTTATTAAAGGTACATTTATATTCTAAAATCACAGTGTATAGATGGGCATATCTGTTCTTCAGTGGTTACTGGGCTGCTTTCAAACTCATCTGCAGGTGCAATCCAGTGCTCCTGCAGGTTGCCTGCACTGAGCCATAGACTTCTGTCATTATCTGTGGGTTTGGTGCGCTTTTAGAAAGTGCACCACACCTGCAGGGTAAAATAGAGGTCTATGGCAAAGTGCAGCTAACCCATAGTAAAGCCAGAGGTACACTGCGCAGCACAGGCGGTGTGGGTAAACTCAAGCACATCCGTGTAAAAGCAGCACTTGTGTTTGTTTACATCCACCTAACTCCAATCCAATCCGCTTAAAAAAAGAAATAAGGGGATCCGTCCCCTTCTGTCTGGGCAGATTGGATCACAGGGCCCATAGAGTAGAGTGGGCTGCATCTTCTCTGCATAAGCAGAGTGGACATGGACCTAGTAGAGACATTCGAGAAAATCAGTGAACCAATAACATGAGCAGAAGATTACTGATCTGGGAGAATTCTGTGTGCCAGGATGTATACAGATCACCTCCTGGTTGCCATATTGCACTGAACTTTTTTACAGTTTAACCACTAAAGGACCGCCTAACGCCGATATACGTCTGCAGAATGGCACGGCTGGGCACAGGCACGTACAGGTACGTCGCCTTTAAGAGCCCAGCCGTGATCTCGGCCGCGGGACCCGCAGACCCAATCGCCACCATTGTGCAGCGATCGGTCACAGGAGCTGAAGAACAGGGAGAGGTGTGTGTAAACACACCTTTCCCGTTCTTCACAGTGACAGTGTCATTGATCGTTTGTTCCCTGATATAGGGAAAGACGATCAATGATGTCACACGTCCAGCCCCACCCCCTACAGTTAGAAACCCTAATGAGGTCACACTTAACCCCTACAGCGCCCCCTAGTGGTTAACTCCTAAACTGCAATTGTAATTTTCACAGTAATCAATGCATTTTTATAGCACTTTTTGCTGTGAAAATGACAATGGTCCCAAAAATGTGTCAAAATTGTCCGTTGTGTCCGCCATAATGTCACAGTCACAAAAAAAAAATCGCTGATCGCCGCCATTAGTAGTAAAAAAAAAAAAAATGCCATAAAACTATCCCCTATTTTGTAAACGCTATAAATTTTGCGCAAACCAATCGTTAAACGCTTATTGCGGGTTTTTTTACCAAAAATAGGTTGAAGAATACGTATCGGCCTAAACTGAGGAAAAAAAATGTTTTCTTATATCTTTTTTTGGGGATATTTATTATAGCAAGAAGTAAAAAATATTGAATTTTTTTCAAAATTGTCGCTCTATTTTTGTTTATAACGCAAAAAATAAAAACCGCAGAGGTGATCAAATACCACCAAAAGAAAGCTCTATTTGTGAAAAAAAAAGGACGCAAATTTTGTTTGGGAACCACGTTGCACGACCGCGCAATTGTCAGTTAAAGTGACACAGTGCCGAATCGCAAAAAGAGGCAAGATCCTTAACCTGCATATTGGTCCGGGTCTTAAGTGGTTAAATAAATTACAGCAGGCTCAGATTGAAATGTAATGGTAATGTTTTTAAAAAAAAAAATTACAAAATGTCTTGTGTGACAATTTTTTATGCTACAATGTTTTTTTTCTCTCGAAAAATACAGTTCATATTTAAGGAGTATTCTAACCTTTGCTGTGCTTGTGGATATATTTTGGTAACACCCTCTTATCACAGTAGATACCCCTAAAGAAGCAGGATTCATCACAAGCTTGAAGAATTGTTCACAACCTAATGTGCACTAAAGCCCATCTTACTGCAGTGCAAGGTAATGCCCTGTAGATGTGAGTGCAATAACCTTTAAATACTAATATACCAAAATGCATACAGTGCAAAGCACCTGAGTTATAACACAGAACTCTGTGTGTTGCAATGCCTGGCTGTCTCGAAAATCATACAAGACCTACAGATATTTTCTTGTGTGTTGAGATGCCTTAACCCAGTGGTCATCAACCCAGTCCTCAGGGCCCACTAACAGGCCAGGTTTGCCACATAACTGAAATACATCCACAGGTGATATAATTTTCTGCTCAGTGATTGCAGTATTCTAGTCCGCCTCTCCCCAAGGTAATACATAAAACCTGGCCTGTTAGTGGGCCCTGAGGACAGGGTTGATGACCACTGCCTTAACCCATGCAAAATTAATAGGCTAACTAAAACAAAGCACCTAAATGTACGAAAACATGCCTGTTGCAGTGCACTGAATTTTGTTGTAAACAGGCCCTTTGTGGCGGAAAAGATGTGCCAAACACTAAAGGTTTGTTTTTTATTAGATCAATTGATTGCTGTAAGCTAGAGCATTTAAATATCACTTACCTCGTTTTTCCTTTTGACCTCCAAAATACAGTAATCCAGGTTTAAAAATGCCATTTCCTGCCACTCCTCTTCTTGCTTTCCACCAGCATCTGAGCCGAATGTGCTCACCCCCTCCCTATGACTACAGCCCTGCGTGAAGATGCTCTCTTATCCCTCACAGGCATGGAGGCTAAGCCTAATGGGAACTGTAGTTCCCATTAGGCCGTGATGTAGCAAGAATGAATGCGCACCGCAAACCAGGTAGTCTGTGAGAATAATGATTCAGGAGTGACGGAGGTGAATAAAACAGCTCGATTTCAACAGGTATTAAACTAGTTATAATGCAAAACATTACTTTATACTTTATCAGCTACTGTCAGACTTTAATTTAAGAGGAAAATATTTTTGGCTTTACAACCCCTTTAAGTCCTATGGCATCCATGCTCAATATACAGGAACCTATGTCATTTTGCCACAATTGGCAAAACGTTAAGTAGATAACCTCTTTAATAAACTAAAAGATTGGATCACTTCTTCAAGTCATTAGTGAAAAGTAAGACATGTAGACTAACCTGCAGGACATCTCCTAGGTCAGCAGTGCTAATGTCAGGGTCCTCAGTGGTGTTGAAAGGCACAGGAGTTATTCGGACCAATGTTAATACTCTAGGTTCTGGATATTTCCACAGCATCATCCCTGGACTGTCTTCTGTCTCATTGTAGAATACCACTTCATAAGCACTGGGAATCTTTTGTGCATCTAGATGATAAAAGGAAGAAAAGACTGTAACCCATAGAAACCAGAAATGACATGTTAGCAAACAGCTACTGTAGACAAAGTGATGCTGCGGTTGGATTGCTGTGGGCTACCTCGTGTGAGCATCTTGTTGTCATATGTATCTATGTGATCTTTGTAAAACAAGCCTACACAGAACAGAGGATTTGGTTGCAGACCGGGATTTTACATTTTGATAAATTAGAATTTAATATGAAAAAATATTAAAGGGCTAACCCACCTAACATTGTTTTTTTTTTGTTTTCCTAAAAGATTCCCTTAATTTGTAGGGATTTTTTTTCTCACTTCCTGTTTTGGCTATGGGGCCAAGAAGTTACGGGAACGGTACACAGATAGCAAAAAAACTTGTCAGGGGTACAAACACAAAATTAAAAAGAAAAAGGTTTTGCCTATAATTCCAGTTTAAAGATGTTTATATATGCTGAAATATTTGGGCATTTTAAACGCTGATATTAACAAATTAAGGCCCCTTTCACACTGCCACGACTTAGAAGTTGCACGATTTTATGGCCGCAATTTTGACTTCAATGTCATTTCAGGGAATGCCTGTGTAAACTTGAGGTCTATGGACCTCAACTCGCATGAAAGTCGGACCAAAGTAGTACAGGAATGTAGTCTTTGAAGTCGCCCATATATGAATGGTTATAATTGGAAATCAAGGGAAACCGCTTGTCATGTGACTTTGCAGTTCCAAGTCATAAGATGACAAGTCGCACAAGTGTGAAAGGGGCCTAATGCCGCATACACACAACTGTTTTTCATGTCATGGAAAAAAAGTTTTTCTCAACGTGATTCCTCAAGCCTGCCTTGCATACACACGTTCGCGATAAAAAAAACTTGAGTAAAGCGCGGTGACGTACAACACGTACAACGGCACTATAAATGGGAAGTTCCATTCGAATGGCGCCACCCTTTGGGCAGATTATGCTAATTTTCCGTCTCATAACTAAGCGCCTTCTTTTCCTGTCATTAAAGCGTACACACGACCATTTTTCACGAGAAAAACGACGACATGAAAAACGACAAGAAAAAATAGAGCAGGTTCTAAATTTTTAATGCCCATTTTTATCATCGAGAAAAATGCTCTGGAGCCTACACACGACCGTTTTAATGACCAATAAAAAAAATTGCATTTTTCTCGTCGTGTAAAAACAGTCGTGTATACGCGGCATAACAGAAAATCCAGAAAATGTTGGTACATTTTTGTAGCCATCGATATTTCCAGGGCAAACTTTTTTTTTTGGTACATACTGTCAGCACACTATTTCTTGTAAGTATAAAAATAAAACCGACTACAATGGTCTATAACCAGTGTTAAAAAAACAGGAAATAATAAGAAACTCCTCAATAGGGGATGGAGACAGAAACAGCCAAAACAAATTTTTTGGTAAAATGGGTGAGGGTTAGACACTCATTTTTTGTTCTGAGGACAGGAAATCTCCCCTCAGTGAACTCATATAAAGCAATACATTCAATCATCCCCTTTTCAATCTATTCAAAAGCAAAAACAAATTTTAGTTGGGGATCCATTTTTAACTTCCTTACCAGCATCCTGTATGTACTGGAAAAAGCCTGTTCTCAAGTCATCAGAACTGTGTTCCATCTTACAGGCCGCGGGTCTAACCACAGCAGGCGATACTGGGAGAAAGGGCTCTTCAGAACTTGGTATGCCCAATCCCGACTCTTTCCTCAGGTATTCTTGGACAAGCTCATTTAAGAGATTTAAACAATTTAGGTTTTCCTGACCCCAGAAAACCTAGAAAGAAAACTTTATTAGCCATGGAAAGGTATAAAAAGAAACATAAGGCTCAATCTGGAAGTTATCTAAACAGCATTTATTCACATTGATTATATATTTTATTTGGCAGAATCTGATCCATAGTTCATGAGAAATGTTAAAAGGAAAAAGATAACTTCCTCTGACTCGTGTTCACGGCACAGTATTGCTATTGTTTTCAGTCCTGCTTAATATCAACACAGATAAAGTATCCCATGAATTAAATGAAACACATCGCTATTATCTTGAAGGCAACTAAGATGCCCCCCTGTGAAAATTAAACAAGCAGTTTTATGAAGCGTATTTTACATGTGTTTTACTTCTTGTGGAGTGTGGTTTTGTAGATAATTCATAATTGCAAGCTGTTCTTTAAACAGACCTATAATTTAGCTACACGTGCAAAGTTTTTAAAAAGAGCTTTAACTCAAACAAGTCAGCAATACATTACACTAAAGAATACCTTTCATCCACACCTGACAGCATACAGAAGAGGGATAACTTGAATTAAAAAAAATTCTAATGTATACAATTGCTATACAAGCACTGTAAGTTAAAGTGGAGCTAAATGTAAAGCGGGGTTCCGGGCATAATTTTTTTTTTTTGCAAGCTAAAATTAATCACATTAACCACTTATATGCAGGTAAAGGACCAGGCCCTTTTTTGCGATTTGGCACTGCGTCGCTTTAACTGACAATTGCGCAGTCGTGCAACGTGGCTCCCAAACAAAATAAGCGTCCTTTTTTCCCACAAATAGAGCTTTCTTTTGGTGGTATTTGATCACCTCTGCGGTTTTTATGGCGTTTACAAAATAGGGGATAGTTTTATTGCATTTTTATTAATATTTTTTTTTTACTACTAATGGCGGCGATCAGGTTTTTTTTTGTGACTTCGACATTATGGCGGACACATCAGACAATTTTGACACATTTTTGGGACCATTGGCATTTTCATAGCAAAAAGTGCTATAAAAATGCAGTTTACTGTGAAAATGACATTTGCAGTTTGGGAGTTAACCACTAGGGGGCGCTGAAGGGGTTAAGTGTGACCTCATATGTGTTTCTAACTGTAGGGGGGCGGAGCTGGATGTGTGATGTCATTGATCGCCTTTCCCTATATCAGGGAACACGGGGAACGGGGAAGATGTGTTTACACACACCTCTCCCCGTTCTTCAGCTCCTGTCACCGATCGTGGGACTCCGGCGCCGATCGGGTCTGCGGGTCCCGCGGTCACGGAGCTTCGGACTGGGTCGCGGGCGCGTGCCCTACGGCTGGACATTTAACAATTACGTACAGGTACATTGTGCCCAGCTGTGCCATTCTGCCAACGTATATCGGCGTTAGGCGGTCCTTAAGTGGTTAAATAGTCCCTAAAACATACTAATAGCTTCCCAATCATTCCAGAAATCATTGAAAACACTTGCCTTATATCCTCCAGCTCATGTTGTGGCTGTATCCATCATATGTGTGGGCATGTGAAGCCCAGTTCCTTTTTCTTCCTGGTTTTCAGGGAGAGGTGCATGCTGGGCGATTTTTAGGCACAGTAATGCCCAGAGACTCCTGAGAAATGAGTGTCATTATTTCCCAGGAGGCAATGGGGTCTTAGGACAGGAAGTTGAACCACCTAGAACCAGGAACTAGGCAGATTAGGAATACTGCCTAGTAACAGCCAGATAGAAGTGAGTAAAATATATATATATATATATATATATATATATATATATATATATATATATATATATATATTTTACATTAAAGGCAAGCTGTTAATATAAAGTAAATTCTTAGGGTGGAACTCCGCTTTAACTCTTAGAAAACTGCGAGCAGGCAACTCTTTATTGCAGAAGAGACATGCTATGTCTCACTTACCCGCCTGCTCACAGTTTTCTATTATCGGAATGACTGACTCTCCTGCCATGCATGGGATGACATCATTCCCTACCAGTAAATCAGAAGGCTGAAAACCTGGCACCCAGACAGAAGATGACAGTGGCCGATAAAAAGCTACAATGCTGGAAGGTGGAGAAAAGTATATTCATGAGGTTAGTTCTGCTTTTATAAAAATTAAAGTAAAGGTAAACCATAACTGAATTAACTGTATTTTTTGTGAGTAAAGGAATGCCAATAACCATCACTTCCTATTTACACTGTGATCAGATGTGATTGGACGCAGCTGATTACATGGTAAAGAGCCTACGTCACAGGCTCTTTACTGTGATCGGAGATGCAGTGTGTCTGGACAACACAGCACCACCCATTACCATACTGCATGCTCCTAGGGGCGCACATAAGCGGCTTGGTCTGAAGGACATCATATGACATCCAGTCAGAACAATTAAACCTCCGCCCAGCCATCATTCTGCTGTAGGCCGGTGAAAAGCGGTTAAAAAAAAAAAAAAACACTAAATTTTAGCTTTATGATTTATAGCAATGGAAACATATAGGTTTGTTAAGTATGTGTTCTGTAGGGTGCCCATCTTTAGTCAAATCAACACAGAAGGCAATTCAATGCCTATAAATTGAATATCCCAAGAATCCATGCACCAGTGAGGTGTTGTCACTATAACCAAAACCAGATTAATACAAAAAAAAAAAAAAAAAATCCCCCTGTAATAAAGATACCTGGGGGAAAAAAACGGTTATTCTGTACACAATATTAGTGGTTGGGACTATGCAGGAAAAATTCTACTTTATTAAATATTTAAATATATATATATATATATATATATATATATATATATATATAATTTAATGTATCATAAATACCAACACCCAGCATTAGAGGAGATCACACAAGTTAACTACATCTAGATGCATACCAAAAAAAAAAGAAAATCTTTCATTAACAACTTTGTTGCAGTGCATGAAAAAGTAACATCACATGTGTGGAACCCTTGGGAGCTCGAGCTGCAAAACCACTAGATTTAGGTCATTTAGACCCCTATGCTAGATTGTTCAGAATGATCAACGTAGATCAGGATGAGTATTAATAAGATTACTAATAGTGACACCTGAGAGTCTCAGTCCCTGAGTGGTGATGATTCCAGTCCCATTTAGGGAAATCATAGGACTGAACTGGCCATCACAGTCCAATTCAGTATATAGCAGATATCACAAGCAAAGCCTGTAGATAGCTTGTTAACTAGCAGTGTCTGGAGAGCTACGCAGGTTGACAGATAGTCTGGAAATAAAGTCATCAGGTAGAAAGATTCTAGAATGCGGGTTAGGAAGAGCAAAGCAAAGGCATGTACATGGCAGTAAGCGGCTGGAATTTGTATTGCGTGATTAAATCCGTTCATCATAAAGTAAGCCTGAGCTCCGTCAAAGGTATCAATAGTAAAGTCCACCTTTGTCTCACATGCTTTCAATCCATGCCCGGATCTCCTCCATATATGTTATGAACCTTCATGAAAATTGAACAAGTGAGTTGTTATTAATGTGGAGGAGATCCAGGCATGGATTTAAAGCAGCCATTTGCTGAGGTACAACTCATTGTGTGGTGGTATTTTGCGTCTGGACGAAAAGAGATATTTTTCCCATATACTAATTTTTTTGTTTGTCTGTCTGGCATGCATCTAGAGGCGTCCTTTCAACTTGTGTGATCTCCTCTAATGCTTGGTGTTAGTAAACATTTTTGTAATTCAAAGTTTTAATACACAAATAATATATATTTTTTTCTAAATCTTAAATAAAGTTACATTTTTCCTGCATAGACCAACCACTTTTATTGTAATCAGAGTTATTGCTCATTTGCCCAGGTATCTTCATTACAGGGGGATTTCTGCCATCTTTAGTCAAGCCCACCAAGCAACAGCCAGTAGTTGGTATCACCATCTGAACATTTAAGGTAGGTATAAAGGGATAGGGATGGGGGAGTGAGGCAGCTAGAAAGGGCTTTTCTGATTGAGGCTAAAAGTGGTAGTTCCAACAATTATTACACAAGAATTGTCCACTGTTATCACCATAAGAATACCTGCCGTTTTAAAATGGCTATTGTCTTTTTAAGTAAATCATTTTGTGGGAAAATCAACATGTATGTACTACAGATCAATACAGAGCCAGATAAAGGCCTCAACATAAAAATGTGCATACATAGGCCAATATATGTTAGTGAGGCTACACGTTGGTGTTTATCTGCAGTAATAGAGCTGGTTTACTTATGTGCATCAACACATACCAGACAATAGACTTGTATGTAACTAGATGTACTAGTTATCATGCATGTTGTTACCCCTGGACAACACAAGCAGTGCATCACAACACAAACTGAGAACCAGTATTTCATTAAATATAAGGGACCGAATTTTTTTTTTTTTACACTTTCTAGTCACTACTACTACTGTTTTAATCCACATAAAGCATTAACCAGTCTAAAATCTTGTCTTTTATTTCAGAACATACTGACCTGCAGTACTCCACATCTCACATCAAGGAGAATTTTTGGAGATGACTGTGGGAGACCCGGGTTCCCGCTATGTTTGCACCAGCTGGCCTCCAGATTTACAGAACCAGAAACTGGACCAATAAGATTTCTGCTTCTCTCTTTCAGACTCGTTTTCAGAAGAAAATCACTTAAATTCAGCCTAAATGATGCCGCAGAGATTGAATCTATGAAAAAAAAAAAGATAACATTTTCAATTCAGAGAACTGCAACTCCGTTGCAAAGCATACCAATTTTCATCATTGAAGCCAAGAATATTTTTAATACCCAGTTAAACCCTAGCTATTTATAACTGTAATGTCGTCAGGAGTACAGTAATAAATACATATTTTTTTTTTATTAAGCGATGAGCTGCAACAAGGGTTAAAATATTCAGTTTTAGCAGCATAAAAGAGAATGGTACTGTAGTTCTCACACTCAAAACTACACTCTCCAGACAACCCCCCCCCCCCCCCACACCCAAATCATTATATCACTTGGAGCATCAAACATATTCATGGCATTAGGGAATTAATGGGTAGGATTCAACTCAGATTCAACTCAGTTTTTGGTAGTTAACTCATCTGGTGATGCTGCCTACATCTCCCAGGACATCCACCCCCTGCTGCTTAGCGCTAAGGATGAGCTCTGGCGTGTTCGCATAGAACACGTGCAGAGCCCGCCAGGAAGTGTACTCAGCGCTTAAAAACCCTTAAAATGAAAACAAACTCTACAAGCATTAGCACCACTGTCAAGGATTACAAATCTGTGAATTTTCCAGTTGGGAATTTGACTTATGCCGCAAGCACGATCGGATTTTCCATTGGAAAAACCTTGGATGTTTTTTTTTTAATGGAATTCCGCACAAGCTTGGCTTGCATACACACGGTCACACAAAAGTTCTCTGAACTTTCGTCCGTCAAGAACGCGGTGACATACAACACTACGACGAGCCGAGAAAATGAAGTTCAATGCTTCCGAGCATGTGTCGGAATTGCTACAAGCAATCGAATTTTTCGATTTGAATTTTTTCCATCTGAAAATTTGGGAACCAGCTCTCAATCTTTTGCTGGCGGAAATTCCGACAGCAAAAGTCCGATGGAGCATACACACGTTCGGAATTTCCGTTCAAAAGCTCACATCGGACTTTTGCTGTCAGAACTTCCGATCGTGTGTACGGGGCATTAGGTTCTTCTCAGTATTATTTTTTCAAATGTTTGATGAGAGAGTCAATATAAATCTTTGCTGCTAGCTAACAGTTTACTGTAAAAGGAGTGGGAGGTGAATAAAATAAATTAGTTACCTCTATTCTTCAATCTAAGATAGAATTGCCTAAAATTTCAGTGCAGTGACTTAGTGAGTTATAATATAATCTCTAAATATCCGTATGCACCTGTTAATATTTAAAAATGTGCGGCCCATTTTTTGCATGTTGTTAATATTTATATTGAACTTGCATAGGCATGTGTTTTTTTGGCTGGTTTTGACAGGTCTGGACCGGGCAAATGTTGCTCCATGTCATAAAACTTTTTAAAAATGAAATGGTTCCCCTTTAATCTCCTTGGTCTAATTGATAACAAAGATACTGTCAGCGGTGGTCTCATTCTCCTGATAAGCATTACCCTGAACAGATTTAATTTATTGGTTTATTTGAACTAGATCTTCATGCTTTTCCCCAGACGGTAACTGAATTTTATGGTGTCATATATAGAACTGCACAGACCTTTATAATATCAGTTTATCCACTGATCTCATGAAATCAGATCACTTGGAAAAATATGTTCAGAAAGTGGCCTGCGGGACATACCATACAGATGGTTCAGGTTTCCAGAATTATAACAAAAGCCATACTAGAAATATAGAAATCATAACTGAGCCATAGAATGTAAATAATTATTGAGCTAGGATTATTTTTGTGGGTGTGGCCTGTATATAATTCTATAATGTCTGGACTAGTGATCAAGACAGCCAACCTAAAGACATCAGGTCTGTGCAAAATGAATATTGTTTTTATAAAAGATGGGAGGTTTACATGTGACCGGGCATGCCTGATGAGGACAAAAGTGAGCCTGTATAATTTAGGCCCCAACATTTCAGGCACAGGTTCTCCATTTGTGTAGGTGGTAATGATGATTGCAAAATGAGCAAACAAGGTGGCCATGTAGTGGGAAAAAACAAATAGAATTTTAGGATACATCACTTCAGGGATCACCAGCCGAAGGATGAATGTCCCAATTCCTCTATATCAGTGGTTCTCAACCTTTCTAGTGCCGTGACCCCTTGATGAAATTTCCCAAGTTGTGGGGACCCCCAACAGTAAAATTATTTACAAAGTGTATAGCACCCAAGCATGTATCTAGCACTGACCTGGAATAACCACTTTTGAGGAACCAACTGGGACGTTCATATATAAATGATATGTCTTGTTTCATATTAATTATTTTCTTGCATAGCCACGTCATGTTGGACTTAAAAAAAATAAAAAAAATAGCGAAACTCTGTTTTAAGTCCAACATGACGTGGCTATGCAAGAAAAAAATTATTATGGAACAAGACATATCATTTATATATGAACGTTCCAGTTGGTTCCTCAAAAGTGGTTATTCCGTGTCAGTGCTAGATATTCAAAGTGTATAGCACCCAAACATGTATCTAGCACTGACACGGAATAACCACTTTTGAGGAACCAACTGGGACATTTATATATAAATGATATGTATTGTACCACAATTATATTTTTCACAGTCATGTCAGACTTATTTAATCAAAATCGATGTATTAATTACACTGCTGTGACAAACAGTACAAAAATGCCTTAATTACCAGTATTTAGTGCCTGGCTTGCCAAAGTACCTCAGGTTACCTCAGGTGTTCCGTCAGTATTAGCAACCCGTCTATTATATTAACCGGAAGTGACGCTGCCGCCATCTTGGTACCCTCGTTCGCAGCAAGGCTACAGTTTGAAGTCGGCAAGCGGACATCTTTTTACACCCACCAAAGTCTTGTATTTTACATGTATTTTTACCAGTAAACTGAGCTTATATACTATATAAAGCTTATATAGTATATAAGCTTAGTTTACTGGTAAAAATACGTGTAAACTGCAAGACTTCGGTGGGTGTAAAAAGATGTCTGCTTGCTGACTTCTAACTGTAGCCTTGCTGCGGACGAGGGTACCAAGATGGCGGCGGCGTTACTTCTGGTTGAGAACCGCTGCTCTATATATATCTTTAGAGACCTCATTTAGAATACTGTGTCCTGTTCTGAAGACCACACTTACAAAAAGATATTGATAAAGCAGATCCAGAGATGGGCAACACAAATTAGGGATAAAACATATTAGAAGAGATTTCTGTTTTCCACTCTGGAGAAAATAAAAATAAAAGTCAGCAGCTACAAATCCTGTAGCTGCTGACTTAACCGGTTAAGACCCGGACCAATATGCAGGTTAATGACCTTGCCCCTTTTTGTGATTCGGCACTGCGTCGCTTTAACGGACAATTGCGCAGTCGTGCAACGTGGCTCCCAAACAAAATTGGTGTCCTTTTTTTCCCACAAATAGAGCTTTCTTTTGGTGGTGTTTTATCACATCTGCGGTTTTTATTTTTTGCGCTATAAACAAAAATATAGCGACAATTTTAAAAAATATGCAATATTTTTTACTTTTTGCTATAATAAATATCTATCCCCCAAAAAAATATATCATCAAATCTAGGGGGGGAAAAATGACCTGCCAAATGTGGTGAGGGGGGACTTAAAAGAGAACTTCCCCTTTTTGGGCGATTGGGTGCGGCTTCGCTTTAATACATACAGTCTAGAGGAAAGAAGGGAAAGTTGAGTCATGACTGAAACCTTTAAATACAAGTGGGTGAATAGGTTTCAGGAGTGTATTTTCAATATGAAGTCAAGATCAAGAACACAGGAACATAACCTCAAACTAGCAAGAGGAAAGTTCAAAACTAATCTTAAATAGTATTATTTTAGTTTTATTAAAGACTAGCTTGGAATAGACTTCCGGTGGAGGTAGTGAATCAGTGAAGAGTAGGTGGATTCAGGATGGCTTGGAACAAACATAAATCTATACTCAAAAAAATAATTTATACACACACACACACACACACACACATATATATATATATATATATATATATATATATATATATATATATATGGGGCAGACTCGACTGATCGCTGCTTTTTTCACTCTTTTATGTTTCTATGTAAATTGTTTATATTTGCAAGGAATAGAGCTCATCACAGCTCCTGTGATAACTGAGGAGAGGAGCGGAAATGTCCCTGGTGCTGCACATCCATGGAATCCTGTGGTAGGTATGAGAGAGACAACCTCAGCCTGGGCTCCCACCAGGCCACGCCCCCAACACATTTCACTCTGCCACCAGAGCTTATTCATGCGAATCCCCATGATTAAGCTTCGGGGGTGGAGCGAAATGTGTTGTGGTATGGCAGGCAAGAGCCCAGGTAGAGGTTGTCTCTCTCATACCTACCACAGGATTCTATGGATGTGCAGCACCAGGGACTTTTCCATTCCTTCCCCTTAGTGAAGGGCTGAAACTACAGCTAAGCTAGAGGTAGCAGCTTTACCACAATTGATTATTGATGTCGTTACCCACCACAGACTGTACCCAAAAAATATGATTTGGAAACATTGTTATGTTCAAGCACAGTTAAAAAAAAAAAACAATCAACAGAACACAAAGATTTTGATGAACCTTTACGATTCTCAGCACAATTGCTGCACTTCGAGAAGACAAGAACTTCCATGTAACATTAGATAAGCCCTCTCCTTCATGCCAGTTGGACTGGATACATGTGGTACACTATTTACATGTCATCAAAACCCCAAGTAAAGTCTATATTGCACAGATTTGTGATCCCCGATAAATGAGACCTGTTATATCAGGCATAAAAGCATTGCTTGGCATGAGTGCTCCTCTTCCCAAACTACAAGCTCTCCCAGAGGCAAAATTATTCATACACAATAAAAAAAAAACTTTTTGAAACAGAGACAATGAATAAAATAGCATTTTCCATAAAAATGCAACTCAAAGCCAAATCTAAAAGCCAACTCCATTTAAATCAGCAGCTCTGGATAAAACAGATTAAACTTCAACTTGCATAGCCATCTTGCCAAGGAGCACAAAACTGCTTAGAGCAAGTGTTAGAACTTCATTATTTTTCTAAATCAGGGCTTAAACTTGATCTGCCCAGACCCAGACCTTTGCAGCAAATCAGCCCTCTAAATTCATTAGAAGAATAATTCCTTTTAAATTATCATAGATTACAAATTTTATGAAAATCTCATGAAAATACATTGTTTACTTTGGTACTAAAGCAAGGATATTAGGAAAATACAAATTAATAACATCATTACTGCAATAAGCTGAATATAGGTTAAATGAGTTTAAAATGGATATATGGTTTGGTGTCTATTATAACAGAACTACAGCGACAGTGTCATGCTATGTAATACTATAGGACTTGTCCTAAATTAGCCTGCCCTCATGGGGTGCTAGCAGCAGACACTTCAGACACAGACTTCTTATGCCTGTAATAGTTTCATTATGTTCCCAAAATTTGGTGTTTTTAAATAGTACTGTACATGTCACCTACCGCTGAATGGGTCCTCCCTATTAAAATATTCTAGGGAGCCATGTGATTTCTAGTTAAAGACATCAACTATAGTTGCTGCTTCTACCATCTTCTGAAATGTCCACAATCTGAGCCAGTAAAAATGCAGGCCAATGTTTTCTGATACAAGCAGAGAGTCATACACCCGTAATGTAGCAAAGCAGAGAATCATTTCACAAGAGGCTGCATTCCACAAAAAAGCTGTGTGAAATGTACTGGTTCTTATAACACTTTAAGTTTAATGCAAATTGTAACTTGAGACATCAAAGTCAAGACCTAGTCTTTTCCCTCCTCTCTATTGGTCAATCAATATGGTAGCTGTCCCTATAGATCAGATGGAACGGAAAGTGGTATGCCTGGCACTGACTTTCTAGGTTCCAGCTGGTCCCAAAATGACCAGCCCAAGTAGAGCTTCTGGAACATTTGAGGGGAGAATTGAATGTTTTATTCACAGTACCCGCTTACATTGCACAAAATGATAACAGGTGCACTTAAAGGTGGGTTTGTAATGTTAGCAGTTCTGGATGACAATGTTTGTACTCATTGATTGGGGAGGTTGTCCCTTTCGTATTTTTGAAAAATACTACCTATTTTTTTAAGCAACTTAGATAGAGCTGAAGCCCAGTTTGAAAACTGATCCATAATTGCTAGATGCAGTTTTACCTTTTCATGAAACCTAACACAAGTGTGTTTTATGCCAAAAAAATAACTGCTACACTCACAAATCTATTATAGGTTATATGTAAAATACCACAAGAAAAAGACTGGGAAGTTTGAAGGGAAACAAAATATAATCAGAAAGCAGGCATATTAGGGACAATTAAAACCTAACTGAATATAAAGCATCCTGTTCAACTAATGGATAACTTATTTGTCCACTAGTGAGTATGAAAGATATACCCATTAAATGGTACACTTAGACTTTTTAATTTAATTTTTCAATATGCAACTCACATTACAGTGTTGTGCTTTGGAGATTGTATGTAAGACAACAGATATCAGCAGTTAACAGTTACTGCCATGGCCATTAAGTTTTATGGGCAACATGCCATCATGCACAACATTCAATCTTGGCTACAGTCTGCCGAGAAAGGACTGAACAATTTATTTACAAAAATAACATTTTATAAACCAGTAACCTGAAGGAAAATAATCTCTCTCAGCTGTTCTTTCCTTCCTTCTGTTTACTTTGGAACGGCTGCTTAACAGAGACATTGACGATTATGAACCCTTACGCCAATGTACTAGGAAACTTCAGGATGCAGGCTGCCTATAGTAAGCTCTAATCACATGGTTAGACCCGGTACAATCGGAATGGATTTGGACACCATAGTATGAGGTCAGGCATGACGGCCTGACTGCAATTCTTATTTGTTTTTGTAATCCTCAAAGCCAAATTGCACAGGAAAAGGTGCAATCAACTTATCCCATAAATACACTAATCAGATCCTTGAACGAATCTCCTTCCATTATTCTATGCATGTCAGCTGATCTTCCCATTACACTAAAGAACGGAAGATTATATGAACATTTCCAATCTGCCTAGTGACTAGCGACATCAGTCTCCTGACCCAATTTTTGGCGATCTAAACAAGATGTTACACACTCTGCCCGTGTTTTGCAATCTTTTCACCAAATTTTACATACAGTACTAAACACAGACAGACAATCTCTGTTAGGTGTAGCTACAGATGCACTGCCTGCAGCAACAATTTACAACTGCTAAAAATACCAATCCCTCAATTCAACTACAAATCAAGCAATCAGATTGATTCTGTTGGAAGTACAAAAATCTTATTGGATCATCACTGAGAGCAAATGCACAATGAAAAATTACAGTAGGTCTTCCAGTGCCACTGTGATGAGATTTTTGTACTTTCAGAATAAACACTCTGATGACTTGGGGAAGGGATAGAGCACTGCAGATGTCACAGGAAGTCTCATGCTTGACACTCAAGGAAGCGTTGATTTTTTTGTCTGAATAGCAGGTGTGATATCTTTGCTTAGAACTCTTACATTGCTGCAGCATACAGCATGCCTGTAAATACATCAAGTAGAGATCGTCATTTTACATTTCATAGTAATGGTGGGATGTAGTGACAGGGTCATTTTAACACAGAAAATGCACTCAATTAGCCTGATTACACCAAAATAGCTAAAATCCTTATTCTAATTAGATGTAATAATCAACAATGTTTTTCCCCATTGGACTATGTTCTTTAATGACCCCCACAAGTAAACAAAAAAAGAAAATTCACTAGAAAGCATTTAATGCTGTGGTATATTGTAACTTGACCCTCATAGTACTTTGCCTGTTCAGAGCTTACCTGTCTCACCCATAGCAGTGAGAGAATGCGCCGTCTAATCTTGTAAACCAGTCAACACCAAAACTTACACAGATAAGTGTGCTGCAGTATGAAGGCAAAAAAGTGGTGCAGCTGGGTTAATTATATACTGTATGCCTAGGGAAGCTGGGCTATGTCCCTTTGCCCTAAATGGGGGCAGTGTCTCTTTAAAAAGTCACTGTGCTCCAGTCAAGTAAGTTTGGCTAGAATGTTATAATGCAGTCTGCTGCAGGCAGGAGGGAAAATGTCCACAATTTTCTTTCCGCCATGATCAACTAGACTATAATATTGTGACTGAGCCAAGGTGAAAGGCAGCAGTAGCTGGAGGCTAATCTGTTTCAGACATTGGTGCGCACACAAAGAACTACAAAGGCAACAGGATTTGCATTAGTGTGTCATCTCCGAGCAAGCATCTCATTATAGGAAATAGGTGCGACTCTTGATAATATCTGAACAAAGTTGGCTCCATCATGCAGGTGTAGATACTGTGTGATCTCAATGAAGGACGGATGTCCCCATTAGATTTTCCCTCACCTTTTGTTTTAGGGACAGTTTTAAAATATTGTATTTACCTTATTTCCCTGTGACAATGGTCACCAGTACATATACATGGGGTCAATCTCCACAATGGGGGCATAGACAGCAATACAAACGTAATGGAAGGTCTAACCTTTTCTTACACTATTCAAAACTAAAAGTTTTTCATATAGAATCTGAGGAAAGGAAGAGATGTGAGTTTAGGTTAATGTCAATGTCAATCAAAATGTCTCCTGTTACTGGGATGCTACAAATGGATAAAAAAATAAAATAAGACATATATGGAGAATCATTACTGAAAGAAGACCCGCAAATGCCAATCTAATTTTGAAACTTTCCTAAAGTGGACTGCCACTATTAATACCTGTGGGCAATAAAAATGTATATCAGTTTGGGTACCACGTGTTACCTGAAAGCTGCAGGTATTCTGCAGGCTGTTGGAACTGCTTTTTTTTTTTCTTTGCAGAACAGGTCTCAGCCACAGGTATATACTGTGGTTACTCACATCAGCACCAGGAAATTAAAACAAGACGTGTTTAGGTCACTACTTCCAACACTCACAAGTGCTTGTTGTCATTAGGGTCTCAAGTGGCAAGGGAAACTGGAAACAGTTCTAGCATTTGAAAATACTAGGCCATGGATGCCTGGCACTAGTATTATATAGCCAGAACATGTAAGGCTATTTTACAGAAGTAAAAAAACAGTGAAAGTTTTTTATGCAAAGGCTCAATCCTAAATTACATTTGGGTGACAGGCTCCCTTACAAATAACTCCAGTGCAGTGATGTTAAACAGATGCCATCTATTGGTGAATTAATAGGCACTCTTGCAGAAGGCTGTTACACTTGCCGCAGAAAGCTCATTGTATCACACATTTCCAACACTCACACAGCCTGGTCTGGAAACCTTTTTAATTCATCACAGGCAGTACAGGACTTAACTTTATTGGCTAGGATAAGGTCACAAGTGGAGGCTGAGTTCTTGTGGTATACACTATATCAAAAGGCCTTAATTACCTTTTTAAGCTTGGGCCAGAAATCTTGTTTTCTATCTAAACATGGTTCACAGGGAGTTTATGTCAGAGATGAATCAGAAATAAAGACAGAGGCACTCATTTTTTGATAGCAAATTCATTATGGCTGAACCACAACACAAAGGTAAAGCACCATAAACATTGGAGTCTGATAGGCGCAATAGTAGAGTAAACTATTGTAGGAGACTAGTGAAAATACATACAGGAGACTAGTGAAAGCAGCAATCAAGCTCCAAATTGTCTATTTTATCATCTGTGGCTCCAGCGGGCAGTTAAGCTGTTTGCAGAGATTGTGGTCACTTAGTGTCCCAGCAACATGGCACGCCCGCAATCGCAACTAAACTGGGCGCCGTCATATGTTGTCCCAGAACGAGAGCCGCATTTCTCCACCATAAATTTATGGTGGGCGGGCGGGAAGTGGTTGAAAAAATAAAAAGTGTACTAATTAAAGTGGGCCTCAACGCAAAAGTGAAGATTTGCTATATTATAGGGAACATCTAGAAATGTTAAAGCCAATGAATTGGCATAGACAAACCCCCTCACCCATCTGCCCATCCACAGCTTTTTTAACTATTATCTACCAATGTTCTTTGCTAAAATAAATCTGCCATCCATGTCCCTCATTGGCACCACTCTGTGCTAATGAAAACTGCCACTGTGCAGTTTTCTGAGGTCTGAAAGGACTCCACTAGACATCCAAAAGTAAATGTTTGGGTATCCCAGGCAGATTTATGAACACCCAAAGAAGGAACCTCCTCCTCCAGTGTGTCATGTGACAACTGACTTAAGTATTTTGGACTTTTAGTTTAGGTAACTAACTCAACAATTGGTTGAGGAGCGAGTGGGTAGATCTTGATGCCAGGGGAGCAGCTTTAATTGTGCCTAAGCATTACTTTAAAGAACGAATGTATGCCTGTTCAGTAGCCTGGTTTTATATACAGTAAAACCTTGTTTTGTAAGACAAGAAAAAA
Organism: Rana temporaria; assembly: GCF_905171775.1. Lineage (NCBI taxonomy): Eukaryota > Metazoa > Chordata > Amphibia > Anura > Ranidae > Rana > Rana temporaria. Next base: position 366,107,404 of record NC_053493.1, on the reverse strand, counting down.
AATGTAATACATTTCTACTTGATATACATGCAATGTATTGATATACAAATAGCGTCACATCACAACTGAGATAAAACGAGAAGAGAGGCACCTCTAAATGTAGCAATATAGTTGCATTCAATGAAGGTACAACATTTAGCAACTCACATGGTTGTTGATTAAAACATGCATATCTACTGTAAATATGCAGGCACCCGAGATAAAGCTGTCCAGAAAGACCATCCTCTGCACCGCCATCGATGCCATCCCTTCCACGCTGTGCTCCACAAGCGATTCAAGTCTCATATTCAAGGTAGTCTTCCCGGTCATGATTGCAGACCAACAGCGGTGAAAGCTGGCGGTGCAGAAGACAGTCTATGTGGACAGCTTTACCTCTTTTAATCATCAACCATGTGAGTTGCTAAATGTTGTACCGTCCATTAAATGTAACCATATTGCTACACTTAGAGGCACCTCTCTTCTCTTTTATACTCTGTAGCTCCTGCTGGATTTTGCTTCTAATCCCCTTGTGGAGGCTGTCATTTGTGAATTAACATTTTATGGTTACACACCTTATCACATTGCTATAATCTTTTTATTTGGACTAAACTGAAAGACCTGTGCCTGTGGAACGAATCATCTGAGTTTCCATTATTTCTTATAGGGAAATTTGCTTTGATATACAAGTGCTTTAGATTCCAAGCATGTTTCCGGAACTAATTATGCTTGAAATCCAAGGTTTTACTGTACTCAGTTTGGGATCATCTAAGGAACTGCTGATATAGACTGCTGACTCTCTCTCAAAAAAACAAAACAAAAAAAAACACTGAGTGGCAGCCATTGGAGGGGTTTGCACGATCCACAATCCTGTCAGCCTCGCACTGTGAACCATACTACACGTGTGATCACATGGAGAGCCTCATTGGTGTGCTGCTGCTCCTTGTTCTGTCAGCAGGTTGGACGAAGAGAGGAGAACTAAGGAAGCAGAACACGAGAAGTCTTTTGATGTATGAGTAGCATTACCATGATTTTAAGGGGAGCACGTTGTTGAATTATAGCTACAGCACACTCTATGTGCCCAAGGGCCATGCTGATCCTGCCACAATTTGTAAGTGATAGGACAGCCAACAGACAACTTACCTTTCTTTTGGAGTTGATCCCTCGGTTGCTACACCAAAGAGATGTCACTCCTCACTAACAAGTGAAGTTCTGTAGAGTTTGGGGCCAGTGAGAGAGTGATTCCATTAGGAGGCAGGGATTTCCTTGCCTGGGTAGTTCTGCTGTTGGGGATGTGTCCATCTGATATCACCCTAAAAGTAGATTTCGACAGAGCAAATAATTTAGAAGACCCTTTTGTCGAACCATTCATTTCAACAACAGTCTTCAGGCAACTCAACCAAGGAGAAAAAAAAACAACACACCAGACTATTGCTAGTTTTTTCCTCGGGTGAGTAGCTTGAGCTCTGTACCATTTGGACCCCAACCCAAGTATAGTCAGATTTCTTTCATGGTAGTTTTACAACAGACTTCCCATAAAAGGTTATTTGTGCATTAAATATATTTTATGCAGGTTACTTAGCTGTAAAAGTCTCTCTTACATAAACATGTAAAAGCCTTGAGACTGCTGCAATGCCTGCAGCCCCGAATAATATTGGATAGAATTTAACCAGCACAGATAGTAATTAGACCAGGTGTCTCAAACTGGCGGCCCTCCAGCTGTTGCAAAACTACAAGTCCCATCATGCCTCTGCCTGTGGGAGTCATGCTTGTAACTGTCAGCCTTGCAATGCCTCATGGGCCTTGTAGTTTTGCAACAGCTGGAGGGCCGACAGTTTGAGACACCAGAATTAGACACTCTCAGAAACGAAGAGGACCATGACATAAATGGGTGGGGTAATTTCGCTTTGCTAACAAGCTAATTCTTCCTAAAGTTGTCAAATTTGCTGGCAAGTTCAAAGGAGCATTGCAAGTGAATATAAAATAAGTAATGGAAAACAAATTGTAAGTAAGCATTTAAAATACTTATTTTTTCTGTGCTTTTGTCAACAATTTTTAAAAGTTGGGGACAAAGGGGGGTTATTTACGAAAGGCAAATCCACTTTGCACTACAAGTGCACTTGGAAGTGCGATCTCTGTAGATCCAAGGGGAATATCTGATCAGATCAGTGCACAGCGGATTTGCCTTTCGTAAATAACCCCCAAAGTCTTTTTTAAGACTATAATCATATGCTTGACACCACCTGAACCAAATACGTTTATCTTGGTCTCATCTGACCACAGGCAATGGTTCCAGTAATCCATATCTATATCTGTTTGTCTTCAGCAAACTGCAGGCTTTCTTATGCATCATCATTAGAAGAGGGAGGACAGCCATGCAGAACAATTTGATGCATCGAGGCCTGAGTGGAACTTGTCCCGTTAAACCACTGGAAGGTCTTGGCCACCATGCTGCAGCTCGGTTTCAGGGTTTTGCCAATCTTCTTTTAGCCTAGGCCATCTTTATGTAGATCAACAATATTTTTTTTTCAGATCCTCAGAGAGTTCTTTGCCATGAGGTGCCATGTTGAATTTCCAGTGACCAGCATGAGAATGAGAGCGATAACACAACATTTTCCACATTTCATGAGCCACATGACACCAGGAAGGGAAAATGGCTCACTAGCCCAAATATGGAAATTTTCACTTTTGTTGCAAGCGGTTTAGACATTAATGGCTGTGTGTTGAGCTATTTTGAGGGGACAGCAAATTTACACTATTATACAAGCTGTACACTCGCTACTTTACATTGTAGCAAAGTGTAATTTCTTCAGTGTTGATACATAAAAATATAGAATAAAATATTAACAAACATGTGAGGAGTGTACTCACTTTTGTGAGATACTGTATTCATATATACAGCCCTCAAATTTCCCACTAGCCTACTGGAAAATGAGGGCTGGCGAGGAGCTTGGCTGCCTGGGAGTGGGGGGGGGGGGGTGAGCACCACCGGCGGGTGGACTTGATCAGGAGCCATTCTCCCTGTGGAAGAGTGACTGGAATTAGAGGAGAGCTGCGGGATCACAGAGAGCTAAAACACGCCGTAACAGCTTACATTGAAAATGTCTCCGCTCTGCTCGCTCTCACACAGCCCCACCTCCTCCTAACCCCGCACCTGTAATAGATAGAAGGCAGGTCCAATGCTGCGATGCATTCTGTCTATTACAGGTGCGGGGTTAGGAGGAGGCGGGGCTGTGTGAGAGTGAGCAGAGACAGTTTTAATGTAAGCTATTACAGGGTGTTTTACAGCTCGGTGATCCCGCGGCTCTTCACTAACTGAAGTCACGATCCGGCCACCCCTCTCACTTCCTCCACCCTGTCAAGGCTGCAATGGGGGTACAGTGAGGCTCTAATGGGGGAACGGTAAGGCTGCAATGTGGGGCACGGTGAGGCTGCAATGGGGGGCACGGTGAGGCTGCAATGGGGGGCACGGTGAGGCTGCAATGTGGGGCACGGTGAGGCTGCAATGTGGGGCATGGTGAGGCTGCAATGTGGGGCACGGTGAGGCTGCAATGTGGGGCACGGTGAGGCTGCAATGTGGGGTACGATGAGGCTACAATGTAGGGCATGGTGAGGCTGCAATGTGGGGCATGGTGAGGCTGCAATGTGGGGCAACATGAGGCTGCAATGTTGGGCATGGTGAGACTGCAATGATGGGCACAGGTCACACTGCATTGGTGTGCACAGGTGAGCCTGCATTGATGGGCACTGGTGAGGCTGTGCGTAGGGGAACTGATAAAGTTGTTGTTAATATTTATTTTTATAACTTAATTCTGCATAAAACATTTAAATGTAATTTCATGAGATCATTTATGATGCCATGATTAGGGGCGGGGCAGGGTAAGGGTTTGGTGGGGCAACTGGAGGCGAGTAACCCTTGAGACCTAGGTAGTAGCTGAGGACTTGAAATTTTGAGCCCTGCATATATATATATATATATATATATATATATACACACACACACACACACACAGATTTGTATTTGAGCATTGGGGTGCAATAAGCCACACACACCTATGACTGTAATACTATGCCTTTTAAGCAGTGTTCCTTTATAATTGTTCAATATTATGCACACAATTTTACCAACAACATAGTTCTGAACTTCTGAAGCTATTTGTTTGGTTGCTCGGACTCCATACACTGCTAACTGCACCTAGGTCATCGGTAGCGTATACATTCCTGTATGCTGTTCCCTTGAGCCTTTATTTTCAGTCATATTTTAAGGTTTGTAAACTGCATAAAAATCCATAAGCAAAGCCTGAACGTGTGAATGGGATTTGATCAATGTCTGCACCATTTGTAAACTCAGCATGAATACAGCATTTTTTGGAGCTAGTTTATCAGTAGCCACTCAGAGAGAAGCTATAAACTAACAGTAGGGAACTGACCAGGATTAATAGTGGTACTCAACCCTGGGATTATATGGTGTCTTGTTTCATAGGTTTTAGGCCATCTGTTCCTCCCTCCTACATTCTACTTTTTGCTCAACTATAAACGCACCTCCACCTCGGGGACCATAGAGAGGAATTAGAATTCTTCTGCTTCTCATTATCACAAGATTCAGTAACTCACTTCATTGTCAGGATAATCCCCCTTTACTCTTTTTTTTTGTTTTTCACTTGCATAGAATGCCAAAATGACAAATACAATCCCAGATGTGTGTGAGCTGATGAGGTCTCCAACTCTCCTGGATCTTTCGGTCTGCAGGACTTGGGTCAAGGTGTCAATGCTGACAGAGCCCCCGATACCTGCACCCAGTACACACAATCTTTTGTTAGTAATTTGTTTCGCTGTCCGCATACTACACTTCCACCTTAATCCCTCTTGGCTATTTACATTACTTAGCTTGTCCTCTGGCTTTACCGACAGAGAATTCATTTCCTATTGTTTGAGTGCTGCAGAGTTTTGATTTCTTTGTAAAAGTTAAAAAGCCCTTTGGGGTATTTAAAACGGCTGGTTTCTGTTGCTTATTATTGCAGGTAGTCAATTTTAATTTAATGTTTTATTTCCCTCTAGAATGCACACACCTTCTGTCGCTGCAGTGGAATAGGGGGACAATAGGAATAAAAATTAGCAGCCTACGCTGGAGATATTAAAGTGCAACTCCAGGTGGCAAGCAAAACCAGTGAACCACCAATGCTATCCAGATAACCAGTGCAACTATTAAAAAGAACAAAGCTACTCAAAGTCCATACACTGGGGAGACTTTCCCTCGCTTTCTGCCTAGAAGGCAGTAAGAAGAAATTTCTCCAAATTCGTCTTAGACAGTTGTGATACAAACAGGTGTCCCATTTCAAGATTTAATTTCCTGTTTATGTGACAACTCTAAAATGTTGAGTTTCATTTTCTGTACCAATCTGGTTCATCGCCTTAGCATGGAAGCAGACTGCAATGAAAACTTAGTAGGGGTTTAACACTTTCTAAAACTATACAAGACAAGAAAAATATTCAGCCTTATATAAACTTTAAAGTGAGACTCCAAGAGAAAAAAAGGTTTAGGATTTATTTGCTGTGTGGAGCTACCAAAGGGAACATTACGCCACCCTCAACCTCTTGCTTCCTGTTCCAATAACCTATGTGAATAGGACAGGAATTGAGGGGAATCTGCCCAACATTAATGCAGACAGCTATAAAACCCTCATACTAAAAAAAAAAAAAAAAAAAAAAAAAGGTGCCTGTGTCCCCATTTTAGAGATGTTCCACCTCTTTAATACCTATTATTGCGACAGGAAGTGAGGTAAATAATCCCCACTGAAGAGACAGACATGATGACGATGTCGTCTCTTCAGTCAATCAATAAGTGGATAAAATATTTACAACCTGGAGTTCCAGTAATTTTATTGATTATACAAGAAAAAGGTGTAGCGCAAAATTAAACCATACATAAATAAAGATTAAATTAATGTGCAGATTCGATATTTAAAAGGGAAATATGAATAATGATAATATATAAATTAAGCATGTAGCAAGTGAAAAAAAAATCATAAAGATGATCCACCAGTGCTGAAGAATTCACAAAAGGTGACAATCCCTCCACCAAAAGTCTCTCTAGGTACTCTCTTCCGGCATGGACCCCTGAATTACCAGGAAGTCATGCAAAACAGATAAAACCAAAGATCAAATCCTCAAAAAGAATCTTCCAAAATGTTTCTTAAAACTCCACAGAGAAACTAAATTCCTTTAGACTCAGCAGGCAATGTAGGTATATAGGGGAACACAGAAATAATCTAAGTGCTCTCCGCTTTAAAATACACAGGCATTTATTGAAATATCATAGGCTACTCATAAACGATCGAGCCAAAACAGCATGTAGTAATCACTTGTGGACTGTACAGGAGCGGGTGACGTCATACGTAGCTGCTTCCCCCGTACGCGTTACGTTCAAAACTGAACTTCCTCAGCGGGGTAGTATGAGTTTCCTGCCAGAGTGTTCCAAGTACTGCTAATGATACAGTATCAGATCTACCCCTTTCCATAAAACACAATCCTGACAAAACCAAAAGGTACTGTAAAGTGAATATCTATCATCAACATCTTAACCATTTCGCTACTGGATACATTTTTTTCACTTTTCGAACATGTTAAAATCCACAATTTTGGCTACTTAAAACCCTACTAACGGTACCCATAATTATCAATAGTCCACATTTGAAATGCTTTTAAAGCTCTACATTTAGAGAACTGTAAATGAGGGACCTATAATTATTTCTCAAAGTTTAGCATGCACAGCAATACCTAACATGTAATGCACAATCACTGTTTACATACACATGTGCTTTGCTTTTCTGTGTGTATACCGGGGTGCTTTTAATTTTTTATAAACATATGTTACTATAGAGTGAAAATCCCTCTCTTTATGGGGACATCCGAGGTTTATTAAACTCCTAATGCCTCTTATGCCTTCAGTTAATCAATCTCAGTCCCCTGTTTACCAAACTTTTTAGCCAGGATTTTGACAGCTCTGAACCCAGAAGTGCTCACATCTGAGAGTTTTTGTGTTCCCACTCTACAGAGAACATTGAGGAATGAATGTTAAAAATCCTCCAAAGTTTGGAGAACATGAAGGTGCATATATGTTATGGATTAGTCAAACAACAGTAACTGCAGGGGGTCAGTTTGATAGCCAGCACAGTTGGAGGCTTGGTTTCACTTATGACGGGGCTTTCGGTAACAAAGAAAAACTTCTGCTTTCAAAATATGGTAGATGTCAATGAGAGAATATTCTATAATTTGTAGAAGGTGAGTAATAGTGTCAGTATGATGAAGTTAAGCCAGACCTTTTGATCTTTTCACTTAAAATCACATCATTATATAGCTCTGAATTCTAATATGAAAGCATCTAATATTCATTAAACATTATTTTGCTTTTACTTACAATGATTTTTTACTTTATACACCTGGTTGAGTGAGGCACAAGTGATGTAACCAGGGCCTCACAGCTGCATCCTGGAAGTCCCTGTCACTGAGAAGCAGACCCAGAGTTCCAAGTAGTAAAGGGAGATGGGGTTATCTTCCCTTAGTGAAAATGGCCACCATGAGAAGAATGGGGAGGAAAATCAAAATAAGGTGTGCAAAGCTTGCAATTATCTATAAATATCTGTTCGAAGTTTGCCAATGCTAAACATTTCTAAAGGTGCCTCTATTTATTTATTTATTGTTAATGATAAGGGTGAAGTTCCTCTTTAACTGCTTGCCGACCAGCGCACGACTATATACGTCAGCAGCATGGCACTGACAGGCAGAAGGACGTATATATATGTCCCCTTTAAGATCATGGCATTGCAGGCGCGCGAGTTCTGCAAGACCGATCGTGAGTCCCGCGGACTCGATCGCCGCAGGGATACCCACAATCGTCTCACGGTAAAGAAGAATGGGGAGATGCTGATGTAAACAAGCATCTCCCTACTCTGCCTAATGACAATGATCAATGCTTCCTGTAATCGGAAGCGGTGATCACTGTCTTGTGACATGTAGCCCATCCCCACTACAAAAATCACTCACTAGAACACACTTAACCCCTACGCCGCCACCTAGTGGTTAACCCCTTCACTGCCAGTGTCATTTTCACAGTAATCAGTGCATTTTTATAGAACTGATCGCTGTAAAAATGACAATGGTTCCAAAAATTTGACAAAAGTGTCCAATGTGTTCACCATAATGTCGCAGTCACGATAAAAATCGCTGATCGCCGTCATTACTAGTAAAAAAAAAAAATATTAATAAAAATGCCATAAAACTATCCCCTATTTTGTAGATGCTATAACTTTTGCGCAAACCAATCAATAAGCGTTTATTACGTATTTTTTTTACCAAAAATATGTAGAAAAATACATATCGGCCTAAACTAAGCTAAAAATTTTTTTTCAAAATTGTCGCTCTATTTTTGTTTATAGCGCAAAAAATAAAAACTACAGAGGTGATCAAATACCACCAAAAGAAAGCTCTATTTGTGGGAAAAAAAGGACGTAAATTTTGTCTGGGAGCCACGTCGCAGGACTGTGGCCCGGTCATTTAGCAACAAAATGGTCCGGGGCTTAAGTGGTTAAAGTGGAACTTAATGCCCAAAAAGCAGTTTGTTCCTTTTAAACCTTCCTTATTTCCCCTTCCCTTGGCAATCACGAATACCACTGTTAGATTTTTCTGAGCTTGATTTTTACAATTTTTACTCCAATCCCATCCTCCCCTGTCATTCTGGTCCTGCAGCCTCTTTGGATACTCAAGTCACATCTCCCAGAAGGCTGCAGGACCAAGCCTACAGAGTGGTCAGAGGGCAGGGTCTGACAAGTCATCGGAACTGGCTGTCTTAACCTCCTGGAGGAGGCAGATCGCTGAAAAGGACCAAGATGATGGCGTGGGACATGGGCTATGGGAAAAGCAGATCACAATGGAGCAATGCTGGATTCACTGTGTGGATGAGTATGTGTTTTGAAGATAGTCCAGCAATACAGGTAAGAGGGGAAAAAGAACATGACAGAAGTTAACCTCTTCTTTAACCTGTGGCTGGGCTACAGCTGTTCTAGTATTGAAAATACTTAACAAGCAATAAATGAATATACAAACTTTAAAAAATATGTCACTTCCTCTGCAGCAGACACCATGCAGGAGAGCTGCATGATTCTGGCCAAAATGAGAATCTTGATTTTTTTTGCTTAAAATAAAGATCACGATTCTCGCAGCGTAAAATCATCTTTTACGTTATACAAAAAAAATGGGCTAACTTTGCCGTTTAGTCTTTTAAATTCATTAAAAAGTGTATTTTTTCCCCCAAAAATTGCATCTGAAAGACCGATGTGCTAATACAATGTGACATAAAATATTGTAACAACCACCATTTTAGTCTCTAGGGTCTCTGCTAAAAAATATATATAATGTTTGGGTGTTCTAAGTAATGTTCTAGCAAAAAATACTGATTTTTAACTTAAAACCAAAAAGTGTCAGAAAAAGGTGTAGGGCCAGATTCACAAAGTCTGAATGTGAGGCGTCGTATCTCGGCGCCTGATTCAAAGAATCAGATAAGCCAGAATTTGTCCAAGATACGACTGACGTAAGTCTCTTACGCCGTCGTATCTTAGGTGCATATTTCCGCTGGCCGCTAGGGGCGCTTCCGCATATTTCCGCGTTGAATATGCAAATGAGCTAGATACGCCGATTCACGAACATACTTGCGCCCGGCGTATTAAAATCCGCTGTTTACGTAAGGCGTACGACCGGCGTAACTTTACCCCTCATAAAGCAGGGGTAAGTCATGTTAAGGTATGGACGTTGGAATTGTCAGAACAGCGTCGTATTTTTCGTTGTTTGCGTAAGTCGTACGTGAATGTGGATGGGCGTAGGTTACGTTCACGTCGACTAAGCATTGAGCCGGTGTAACTTAGGGAGAAAATTCGACGTGATACTGAGCATGCGCGCGCATGCGCCATTCGTTAGGCGCATAATTTTCATGGGGTCACGATTAATTTCCATACAACACACCCCTTACCAGCCTACTTTGAATTACTCGGGCTTACGCCGGACCATTTACGCTACGCCACCGTAACTCAGGGCGCAAGTTCTTTGTGAATATGGTACTTGCCTCTCTAAGTTACGGCGGCGTAGCGTATATGAGATGCGCTACGCCCGCCTAAACTTAAGCCATTCTTTCTGAATCTGGCCCTTAGTCTTTAAGTGATTAAACTTCGCTCATTTGCAGACTGAAGTTCATTCCTTTGAGCTAAAGAACAAAACGTTACAATGTTTATAGTTAGCTCAGCGGCTGAAAAATGTTGTGATACTTGGCAGACTTTTTTTTTTTTTTTTTTACAGCTGTTGGCTTCAGCAGAGAATTCCCTGCATAGAAAGAATTGGAAAAATGCTTTGTTAAGATCGCTAAGGGGGAAAAATTTGCGATAACAATTTTTAATGATTAATCGTGCAGCTCTACCATGCAGCAATCTATCTTTAAAGTTTACTGCAGCAGCACTGAAGTCATTCTTTCAGCAGCTCACCTCACCTTGCTTATTAAGAATACATCTGCAGTCTCTTGTATAATGTCCGCACACTCTCTGGCCATCTCCTGTATCATGTTCGCACACTCCCTGACCATCTCCTGTATCATATCCGCACACTCCCTGCCCATCTCCTGTATCATATCCGCACACTCACTGCCCATCTCCTGTATCATGTTCGCACACTCCCTGACCATCTCCTGTATCATATCCACATACTCCCTGCCCATCTCCTGTATCATATCCGCACACTCACTGCCCATCTCCTGTATCATGTTCGCACACTCCCTGACCATCTCCTGTATCATATCCACATACTCCCTGCCCATCTCCTGTATCATATCCGCACACTCACTGCCCATCTCCTGTATCATATCTGCACACTCCCTGACCATCTCCTGTATCATATCTGCACACTCCCTGACCATCTCCTGTATCATATCCACACACTCCCTGCCCATCTCCTGTATCATATCCACACACTCCCTGCCCATCTCCTGTATCATGTTCGCACACTCCCTGACCATCTCCTGTATCATATCCACACACTCCCTGCCCATCTCCTGTATCATATCCGCACACTCACTGCCCATCTCCTGTATCATATCTGCACACTCCCTGACCATCTCCTGTATCATATCTGCACACTCCCTGACCATCTCCTGTATCATATCCACACACTCCCTGCCCATCTCCTGTATCATATCCACACACTCCCTGCCCATCCCCTGTATCATGTCCCAACACTCTGACTATTTTTTGTATCACATCTGCAGTCTCTGATCATCTCTTGTATCTGTTTGATGGCATCTGCCTGGGGGGATGGTGTTTGGAGTATCTTTATCTGCTGATTGTTAAACTTTCTGGCATATACATATTACTATTGTGGTGTAGGATCTGGGCCTGCTGTCCCTCCATCCCTCTTTGTTTCCTTCCTTCTCTCCTCCTTTTTTCATTCACTCTCTATCTCCCTTTCTTTCTCTGTCCCTCTTTCTCCATTTCTCGCTCCCTCCATCCCTCTCTTCATTCTTCCTTCATTCCTCTTTGATCTCAGACTCTATTTTTAACAATATTTAGCATAGTTTAAACCATGCCCATTTTTAGCCACATAGCCGTCTCTTTTTTCAACTCCAACTAGATGATGCCTACAAATGAATGCCCCACCCCTAATTTAAACAATTCTCTGCCTACAGACAAAAAAGTGTCCCTATACATTTTTTGAGAAAGTTGGCAACTATGTAATTACCATGTCAACTATTGGTCGTAATTTCTATGTCAAGTAAGGCCGCTAATCATACTGAGAGATCAATAAAAAACAGTGTGGCAATCTAAAGCAACAACTTTCTAGTTAAAATAGGTATTGCACAACAGAAGGACATTGGTTTTGGGACTTAAATACCACTTTAAAAGGTTTTCCAAAGCAATGCTATATATATTATATATACACACACACAGTACACTAACTGTAATACTCTCTGTAGTGCCATCGAATATCACACCATTTTATATACAGAATCACATCAGTCCCTGCTGCTTGGTGGAATGTGACAGATAAAATGACCTTACCACAGTCATAGAGACAAACCCATTTAGAAGGCGGAAGCCAATTAGATCACCAGCATAATGTTTTAGCTAGTTGGTAGAACCAGAGATGTCCAGAGGACAGCACCAGTGGAACACAAAGTCCATATAACTCCAAAAAAAGGAAGCAGCTTCAGTATAGTTAAATACACATTAGCGAGGAGTGTATGTATCACACCGTATATTTCAATCTGAATAAAGTGATCTATTTGCAAAATTGACCTTTCATTGGAAATAATGGGTAAAAAAGAAAACCCAAGACCACGGTAACTACAATATAAAAGCAAAAACGTTCATACAATATTTTCAGTTTTGTTTTTCTTTTCGTGCAACAATGTCTAGCAATCACAAAACCAGAATTTTTAATAGCTTCATATATTTCTGTGCATAGTCCAGGAGTAAGCACGATCGCAAATAGCTTTTGGCTTTTAACACCATCAAGTTTCATGTTTGGGTTGACAACTCTTGTAGCCCCACAACTGTCTAGCATGGTTCTAACATGCTTACAAATAAGATTTAACATGACAACCACTAGAGCATTCCGTCACTTGTTGTTGCTGGATTTAAATATGATAGATTGGTGCTAAAGAACACAATTACAGTGCTGGGAATTATCCAGGAGTAAAATATTATGTTATGGTAAAACTGGGAATTCACCTAATCTCACTTTGATTGCATATATTGATATATCACCATGATGTATGAGTGTTTCTAAAGGCAGAATTTCTATCCATGTAAAATCTGTGCAGAATTAATTCAGAATAAATAGGAATAAAGTAAGACTGTGCACAAGTCAGAAGGGGACATTTGGTTCACGTTGCTATAATTGGATTGGTGGATACAAATTTTACTTACCATGGCAAAAAAATAAATACTGTATATACTCGAGTATAAGCCGAGGTACCTAATTTTTACCACAAAAAAACTGGGAAAACGTATTGACTCGAGTATAAGCCGAGGGTGAGAATGAAGCAGTTACTGTAAGCGGAAAAGAGGGTCAATAATGTCCATTTGCATGCCTCACTGTGCCCATGGCAACCTTACTGTGCCCAACCTCACTGTACCCATTGCAACCTCACTGTGCCAATTGTCACTGTGCCCATCCTCACTGTGCCCGTCGTCAGTGTACCTGAAATTGAGAGGCTGCGGGCATCCATTCATTGTTTAAAACTTGCAGACTCCTCCTGGTCCCTTCCGTGATAGGCATTTCCCAGCAGACACAGTTACGCCTATGACATACGTTCTCTCATCCTCAGACACTGTGTTCCGCCAATCACGGACGTCCTCTTGTCCGAGGATGAAAAGGTGTCCGTGATTGGAAGTCTCTTTATGTCAAGTCATGTCTCTCTGAGAATGACAGGTGGGGAGGTATCTGTTTTTTCTTGCATGAGCATGCTTACCTGTTACCAACTTAAAAAAATGCAGGTAAAAATACAGAAACATTAAGTATATATTCTTTATATTCTTACTTACAATGTTATTTCTTGTAATAAATTAAGTTTATGTTTGTTTGAACAAGGTAACATATTGACTAGTTAGTTTTATAATTAGTCTGGTTGAAAAAAAGAAAAAAAAAAGACACAAGTCATCTAGTTGAACCAAAAAAAGGGGGACAAAAAAATAAATCATACAATCCCATATACACAATCCTATACTCAAAGGTTGATCCAGAGGAAGGCAAAAAAAAAAAAAAAGCAAAGCATGGTCTATTTTGCTGCAGCAAGGAAAATTCTTCCTGATCCCCCGAGAGACAATCGGATATATCAACTTTACCTATCAATGTTAGTATCCAGTTATATTATATACATTTAGGAAAGAATCCAGGCTTTTTTTAATCACATTACTGAGCTGACCAGAACCAGCTCTTGAGGGAGTCGATTCCACATTTTCACAGCTCCTAATGTGAAGAAACCCTTTTGTATTTGGAGATTAAATCTTTTTTCCTCCTGAAGTAAAGAGCGTCCCCTTGTCCTCTGTGATGACCTTAAAGTAATTAACACCAAGTTCACTATATGGACCACTTATGTATTTATACATGTTGATCATATCCCCCCATAATCTTCTCTTCTTTCCCTCCTTAAACAACATAACTCTCTTCTGGGAGTGTCCAATTACCCTGGCCAAGGTTCTCCATGCCTCCCTTCAACATAAAATAGTTTTATGTAGCTGCTGGGGGCGAAGCATAGGGAAATACTATTGCGTGTAACATGAGTGAAAACTATGAGTCTGCTGGGGCTGCTGACAACACATTCAAAATGGAGGCGCCCAGTAAATAAATATATATCTGGTACAGGTAAATACAGGTATGTAACAAGCATAAAATACATTAACTGAATACAGTATATCATCTTATGGAAATATTTTTGAAGACATTTTTGGCGACAGGGCCTCCAAAGCAAAAAGTGGCATGCCAATGGTACTCTAAAGTTTGGATTGTGACCCAATTGCAGAAATATTTTCCAATAAGCTAGGGATATAAAAAACATTTCCTACTGCCGAGGATGCTACTTATTGCACCCTGGCAGTTCAGATACAGCTTGATAATTGCAAAACATTAATTACCAGACTATGGGCCATATCCACAAAAGAGATACTCCGGCGTAAGCCGTCGTATCTCTGGTTCTAACTTTGGAACTGATCCTCAGAAGCAGTTTTCCTAAGTTAGGCAGAAGATCCGACATCTGTAAGGGACTTACACTGCCGGATCTTAGGATGCAGTACCGCATCCGCCACTGGGGGCATTTCGAGTCGAAATGCCTCTGCTAGTATGCAAATTAGCACTTAGGGCGATCCTCAAAGCTTTTGTGCCTAGTTTTTTCGCCGTAAGTGTTAGTTTGCCTGGTGTAAAACTAGGGCTGCTTTTACAAAGTGTAAAGTTAGTCACACCTTGTAAAGGCCCATTCAAGCGACGGCATTTGGTACGCATTCCCGAGGGAGAACTCCACGGCAATTTGTAAAATCCAAACCGGCATGGGTTCCCCCCCAGGAGCATACCAGGCCCGTAGGTCCGTTATGGGTTGTAAGGAGACCCCCCTACGCCGAAAAATTGACGTAGGGGGTCCCCCTACAATCCATACCAGACCCGTATCCAAAGCACGCTACCCGGCCGGTCAGGAATGGGAGTGGGGACGAGCGAGCGTCCCCCCCCTCCTGAGCCGTGCCAGGCCGCATGCCCTCAACATGGGGGGGTTGGGTGCTCTGGGGCAGGGGGGCGCACTGCGGGCCCCCCCACCCCAGAGCACCCTGTCCCCATGTTGATGAGGACAGGACCTCTTCCCGACAACCCTTGCCGTTGGTTGTCGGGGTTCCCCCCCCCCAGGAGCATACCAGGCCCTTAGGTCTGTTATGGGTTGTAAGGAGACCCCCCTCCGCCGAAAAATCGACGTAGGGGGTCCCCCTACAATCCATACCAGACCCGTATCCAAAGCACGCTACCCGGCCAGCCAGGAAGGGAGTGGGGACGAGCGAGCGCCCCCCCCCCTCCTGAGCCGTGCCAGGCCGCATGCCCTCAACATGGGGGGGTTGGGTGCTCTGGGGCAGGGGGGCGCACTGTGGGCCCCCCCACCCCAGAGCACCCTGTCCCCATGTTGATGAGGACAGGACCTCTTCCCGACAACCCTTGCCGTTGGTTGTCGGGGTATGCGGGTGGGGGCTTATCGGAATCTGGGAGTCCCCTTTAATAAGGGGGCCCCCAGATACCGGCCCCCCACCCTAAGTGAATGGATATGGAGTACATCGTACCCCTACCCATTCACCTGTAGGCAAAAAGTAAAATGTAGTAAACACACAACACAAGGCTTTTTAAAATAATTTATTATTCTGCTCCGGATGCCCCCCCTGTCTTCGTTATTAGCTCAATTAGCAGGGGGGGCTTCTTCTTCCGCTCTCCGGGGGTCTTCCACTCTCCGGGGGTCTTCTCCGCTCTCCGGGGGGGCTTCTCCGGACTCCGGGGGGGGCTTCTCCAGACTCCGGGGGGCTTCTTCCATCTTCTCCCCTCTTCCGCTGTTGACTCGGCGAACCCCGGTTCTTCTGCAGCTCTCCGGTGCCTTCTTCTTCAGCGCTGGCTGCCTGCTATGTTTGTGTGTTAGCTCGATTTCAAACAGGCAGCCAGCGCGGTCTTCTGTGGCGTCAGGGTCTTCTGGTCTTCTCCCCTCTTCCGATGTTGCCTCGTCGCCTGTTGTCGCTGTAATGATGGAAGCGCGCCTTGCATCCCATTTATATAGGCATCACCGTCCCATCATGCTCCGGTAGGTACCCACGTGGTGGGTGCCTACCCACGTGCACCCACCACGTGGGTACCTGCCGGAGCATGATGGGACGGTGATGCCTATATAAATGGGATGCAAGGCGCGCTTCCATCATTACAGCGACAACAGGCGACGAGGCAACATCGGAAGAGGGGAGAAGACCAGAAGACCCTGACGCCACAGAAGACCGCGCTGGCTGCCTGTTTGAAATCGAGCTAACACACAAACATAGCAGGCAGCCAGCGCTGAAGAAGAAGGCACCGGAGAGCTGCAGAAGAACCGGGGTTCGCCGAGTCAACAGCGGAAGAGGGGAGAAGATGGAAGAAGCCCCCCGGAGTCTGGAGAAGCCCCCCCCGGAGTCCGGAGAAGCCCCCTCGGAGAGCGGAGAAGACCCCCGGAGAGTGGAAGACCCCCGGAGAGCGGAAGAAGAAGCCCCCCCTGCTAATTGAGCTAATAACGAAGACAGGGGGGGCATCCGGAGCAGAATAATAAATTATTTTAAAAAGCCTTGTGTTGTGTGTTTACTACATTTTACTTTTTGCCTACAGGTGAATGGGTAGGGGTACGATGTACTCCATATCCATTCACTTAGGGTGGGGGGCCGGTATCTGGGGGCCCCCTTATTAAAGGGGACTCCCAGATTCCGATAAGCCCCCGCCCGCATACCCCGACAACCAACGGCAAGGGTTGTCGGGAAGAGGTCCTGTCCTCATCAACATGGGGACAGGGTGCTCTGGGGTGGGGGGGCCCACAGTGCGCCCCCCTGCCCCAGAGCACCCAACCCCCCCATGTTGAGGGCATGCGGCCTGGCACGGCTCAGGAGGGGGGGGGGGGCGCTCGCTCGTCCCCACTCCCTTCCTGGCTGGCCGGGTAGCGTGCTTTGGATACGGGTCTGGTATGGATTGTAGGGGGACCCCCTACGTCGATTTTTCGGCGGAGGGGGGTCTCCTTACAACCCATAACAGACCTAAGGGCCTGGTATGCTCCTGGGGGGGGGGGGGGGAACCCATGCCGGTTTTTTCGTTGAAAATTGGCATGGAGTTCTCCCTCTCAGGAATGCATGCTGAGCGACGCTGTCATTTTTTGTTTTAATTATTTGTTTTCCCGGCGCGTCTTTTTTTCACCCGTCGCAACTTTAGTGTCCCGTCGCAATCCACAAAGCCGCCCGGCGTCAATTACGTTCGCGCGATGCACGTCGGGAAAATGACGTCACACGCATGCGCAGTACGGCCGGCGCGGGAGCGCGCCTCATTTAAATTGTAAACGCCCCCCGGAGAGGAGGAACGCCTTACGACGGCGGCACTTAACTTACACGGCTTGAAATTTTTACGTAAGTGCTTTGTGGATCAGGCACTTAGGTAAAAACTTTAAGTCAGTGTAACTTAACTGCTGAAAGTTAAGTTACGCCGCCTGGCTGAGGATTTGGCCCTATGTGTCTATGCCAAGAGCAGTGTAAAGCAGGCATGTCCAAAGTCCGGCCCGTGTTCCGGTTTTGAACGGCCCGCCTGGTTATCTGGACATATATATCTTTGGTGGCCCCCAACAATCTCCCACCACCGGGGCCACAAAAGATATATATCAGGCATCACTAAATGGTGGATCGTGGGCTGAATCCTGCCCGCCACTAACACCATTGAATACATGGGAGGCGCAGCAGGTCTCTCCTTTACATCGCATCACTCCCCCTTCCTCCCCCTCCCTACACACCTTATTCACACAAGCCTGGAAGCGCTGCAGGTCCAGACAAAGGGCGGGACCTTTCAGATCATTGGTTGCTAGACAGTGGGTCGGTCCCAGCAACCAATCACCCGCCTTTAACTTGAAAAGTCCCCTCGTTGTCTGGACCTGCCATGCCATGGGTGCTTCCCGGCTTGTGTGATTAAGGTAGGGCAGTGTGGGAGGGGGAATGCTGCATTAATGAAAGGGACAGTTTTTATTGACTCTGTAATATTGAGCACTGTGATGGAGGGAGTCTGTAATGGGGGGGGATCTGAGATGGAGTTGGATCGGAGATGGAGTTGGGTCTGTAATGGAGTGGGGGGGTCTGTAATGGAGTGGGGAGATCTGTGATGAAGTGGGGTCTGTAATGGGGGGCTCTATGATGGGGGGCAGTCTGTGATGGAGTAAGATCTGTAATGGGGGGGATCTGTGATGAATCGGGGTCTGTAATGGGGGAGGCTCTGTGATGAATTGGGGTCTGACGGGGGGGAACTGTGATGGAGTCTGTAATGAGGGGGGCTCTGTGATGGGGGAGCGGTCTGTGATGGAGTGGGGTCTGTGATGAATTAGGGTCTGTAATGGGGGGGATCTGTAATGGAGGGGATCTGTGATGAATTGGGGTCTGTAATGGGGGGGGATCTGTGATGAATTGGGGTCTGATGGGGGATCTGTGATGAATTGGGGTCTGATGGGGGATCTGTGATGGAATGGGTTCTGTAATAGGGGGATCTATGATGGAGTGGGTTCTGTAATGGGGGGATCTATGATGGAGTGGGGTCTGTAATGGGGGGGTCTGTGATGAATTGGGGTCTGATGGGGGATCTGTGATGGAGTGGGTTCTGTAATGGGGGAATCTGTGATGGAGTGGGGTCTGCAAGGGGGGGGATCTGTGATGAATTGGGGTCTGATGGGGGGATCTGTGATGGAGTGGGGTCTGTAATGGGGGGGATCTGTGATGAATTGGGGTCTGTAATGGGGGGATCTGTGATGAATTAGGGGCCTGATGGGGGATCTGTGATTGAGTGGGTTCTGTAATGGGGGGGATCTATGATGGAGTGGGGTCTGTAATGGGGGGGATCTGTGATGAATTGGGGTCTGATGGGGGATCTGTGATGGAGTGGGTTCTGTAATGGGGGGATCTGTGATGGAGTGGGGTCTGTAATGGGGGGGATCTGTGATGAATTGGGGTCTGATGGGGGATCTGTGATGGAATGGGTTCTGTAATAGGGGGATCTATGATGGAGTGGGTTCTGTAATGGGGGGATCTATGATGGAGTGGGGTCTGTAATGGGGGGATCTGTGATGAATTGGGGTCTGATGGGGGATCTGTGATGGAGTGGGTTCTGTAATGGGGGAATCTGTGATGGAGTGGGGTCTGCAAGGGGGGGGGATCTGTGATGAATTGGGGTCTGATGGGGGGATCTGTGATGGAGTGGGGTCTGTAATGGGGGGGATCTGTGATGAATTGGGGTCTGTAATGGGGGGATCTGTGATGAATTAGGGGCCTGATGGGGGATCTGTGATTGAGTGGGTTCTGTAATGGGGGGGATCTATGATGGAGTGGGGTCTGTAATGGGGGGGATCTGTGATGAATTGGGGTCTGATGGGGGATCTGTGATGGAGTGGGTTCTGTAATGGGGGGATCTGTGATGGAGTGGGGTCTGTAATGGGGGGGATCTGTGATGAATTGGGGTCTGATGGGGGGATCTGTGATGGAGTGGGTTCTGTAATGAATTGGGGTCTGATGGGGGGGATCTGTGATGGAGTGGGCTCTGTAATGGGGGGGGGTCTATGATGGAGTGGGGTCTGTAATGGGGGGGGATCTGTGATTAATTGGGGTGGTACTTAGAGATCTTTAGAAGCAAGAACAGATAATTAGATGGTACTTCGAGATCTTTAGAAGCAAGAACAGATAACTAGCATTTTTTAGGAGTATTATAGGCATTGTTGTATCTGTATGAAGCTTTAGGAGTTTGTTTCCTGGGCCTCTGGTATATAACACGCATAAATCACCAGGAATACACTCTGTTTGGGTGTAAATGCAGGTTAAGGCTCCATGCACACTGGCATAAAAAGCACTGCTTCTATAGGCGTTTTGCCTGTAGAAGCAGCTCAATGTTATAATTTGTGTCCATGCACATAGGATGATTAGAGGCATATTTTAAGATTAGCGTCGTAGAGGCAGAAAAAAAAAAACATTCTGGTTTGCGTTTATGATTGGAGTTTCTGGCAGAAAAAAAACGCTAAACTCGCCTAAACAGTGTACAAAAACGCTCTATACAGTATGAGCGTTTTTTTTTTTTTTGGCCAAGGGAACTGGCAATTCTTTAAAGCTCAGTGTGCATAGAGGCTAAAGGAACAATGACAAGCCATGGCTGACATAGCTCTGTACAAGAAGAACTCTATTGTTTTCATATTTGGAAGATGGCTTTAGTAAATAGAAGTGTACCTAAGCATCCAGAACATGAGGAAAGTTTGCAAAAACTGAACTTATTCTCTCTGGAGAAGAAACGCTTGAGAGGGGATACGATTTTAATTTACAAATACCATGCTGGTGACCCCACAATAGGGATAAAACTTTTTTGTGAAAGGAAGTTTAACAAGACACGTGGCCACTTATTAAAATTAGAAGAAAAGAGGTTTAACTTTAAACTACATAGAGGGATCCTTACTGTAAGAACAGCAAGGATGTGGAATTCCTTTCCACAGGCATTGGTCTCAGCAGGGGGCATTGATGGTTTCAAGAAACTATTAGATAAGCATCTAAATGACCACAACATACAGGGATATACAAGGTAATACTGACATATAATCACACACATAGGTTGGACTTGATAGACTTGTCTCTTTTTTCAACCTCACCTACTATGTAACTATGTAACATTTATGACAGCTCTCAAATGTAAGAAAAATAAAGGAAAAGGTATATTTGAAAAAATCTTTTGTTTCTCTGGATTTAATAAAGGGCCTAATGCATTTTAGAAGTGCTTAACCTTTAAAATGTAACAACATTATTTGTACAGTTACATTTTTTTAACCCCACTCCCTCTTCCCGGAATCCCAGTCTTAAAAGTCGTACACAGGGGCCGGATATCAGGCGCCATTTTGTCCGAGTGTATGACAGCCAGTCTGACAGAAGTCAGTCAAAGGGGCATGACTAAAAAAAGTCTGACTATTGGCACACTTAGCCAATGGCTGAGAGCACTGACCAGTGTGTCCTGGTGGGGGGCATCCCCCGTCAGAACACAATAGCTCAGTGGGGATGATTGTTGTACTAACATGTCATAAGTACTGCGTCTCCTCATGAGCTCTTCAGTTTTTTTCATTAAGCCTGCTGGGGTGTGTACCAGGTTTATACTCTCTTCTGGGATCTTGGCTATGCAACCTTCTCTTTGCAGCTTCTTATCCATTGGACCTGTGCATGAATGTCACAATCTCCATTTGATCCTATAGAGAGTTTGTACTCCAACGGTATACAAACTCTCTACTTGCACCGAATGTAGTAATGCTTCTGATAGCAGCTAAGAGCAAAGTTAATGATAGTGGAAAGGCAGAATGGGGTAGTGTTTGTCATTTTTTCCTTTTTTTTTTTACAAACACACATATTAGGGTGTTGAATTTTGGAAAACATGGCTCACAAATCCCTTTTCAGGTCATGAATGTTACTGAATGACTGTGCAAATGATGTAGACTCTAGTAGAATCTATTCACTATCTCACCACCAAGGGAACATCACAACAGACTATAGGGTAAGGCTTGAACATCTCCACTATGAATGACAGCATCCAATTAGTCAGATGTAAAATACTGCACAGGCTGCCATAAGTGACATCTCCTCTTTTCAAAGCTCTAGGTATCTGTTATCAGCAACCGCAATATCCCCAGTGTGTACTAGCTGAGATAAATGAGCAGCACATGTGGCTCATTCTTCAGGGTATCAGTTAAAGTACAGCAGACAGATTTAAAGAGGTTGACTACTAAACATGTCTTCCAGGACAAATAAAGAAAAGAGGGAATGTCAGGTTAATCTTCATGTAGTTCTGATGCCTTATTAGTTGGCTCATTGGATCCTCCTCTTGTGATGGATTATCTCGTGGATGAACTTGTACAAGGGCCAAAGTAGGCTGATCAATCCCCGAGCACGGACCGGGGTGTGCACAGACAAACTGCAATAAATCCCAAACTATATAAAGGATACTTCAAAGTGAACAAGACAGATAAGGTGAAACAAATGTTTGGCTAATGCTTACAGACAGAGAGAGGCATCGGCTGCATTAAAGAAGATCTCCAGTCTAAACATGATAATGTTTTTAACGCAAGCGCCCATCAAACAAACAATATAAATACTGCATTCTTTAGCTCATTTACTTGCAATAAAAAAATAAAAATAAAATGTAGTCTAGGTATTTGAAATGCTAAAGATTTTAGCATCTGCATCTTTTACCCAATTATGCATAAAGTGAACCTCCAGCCAAACAGAGCATTACGTAAAAAAAAGTAATCTCTGTAACGCGCCTAATATTAATACACTTTTCTAATTTTATTTTTCTAAGTGCTGAAGGGTCAAATCCCCTGAGCCAGGTACATACTGATGTCTATGTTCCCACAGGGAAATTTCCCCTCACTTAGTAATCAGTGACAGGTCTTTACTAGCATCATGACTTACCTATTGCTGGATTCTTCTTGACTTTATTAGTAATTTTTGAAACTCTCTAAACAACAAACTGATACACACTTGGCTTTGATGATATAGTTCTATCTTTAACCACTTAGGACCCGGACCTTTAGGCAGCTAAAGGACCCGGCCAGTTTTTGCGATTCGGCACTGTGTCGCTTTAACTGACAATTGCGCGGTCGTACGACGTGGCTCCCAAACAAAATTGGCATCCTTTTTTTCCCACAAATAGAGCTTTCTTTTGGTGGTATTTGATCACCTCTGCGGTTTTTATTTTTTGCGCTATAAACAAAAATAGAGTAAAAATTTTGAAAAAAATTCTATATTTTTTACTTTTTTCTATAATAAATATCCCCCAAAAATATATAAAACATTATTTTTTTTCCTCAGTTTAGGCCGATACGTATACTTCTACCTATTTTTGTTAAAAAAAAAACGCAATAAGCGTTTATCGATTGGTTTGCGCAAAATTTATAGCGTTTACAAAAAAGGGGATAGTTTTATTGCATTTTTATTAATAATTTTTTTTTACTACCAATGGTGGCGATCTGCGTTTTTTTTCATGACTGCGACATTATGGCGGACACTTCGGACAATTTTGACACATTTTTGGGACCATTGTCATTTTCACAGCAAAAAATGCATTAAAAATGCATTGTTTACTGTGAAAATGACAATTGCAGTTAGGGAGTTAACCACAAGGGGGCGCTGAATGGGTTATGTGTGACCTCATTTGTGTTTCTAACTGTAGGGGGTGTGGCTGTAGGTGTGACATCATTGATTGTGTTTCCCTATAGGTGTTTCCCATATACGATCGATGACAGCGTCACAGTGAAGAACGGGGAAGCTGTGTTTACACACAGCTCTCCCCATTCTTCAGCTCCGGGGACCGATCGCGGGACTCCAGCGGCGATCGGGTCCGTGAGTCCCGCGGCCACAGTCACAGAGCTTTGGACCGGGTCGCGTGCACGCGCCCGCGACCACCCGGCTGGGCTTAAAGATGTACGTGGATGTGCCCAGCCATGCCATTCTGCCGATGTATATCGGCGCGAAGGGGTCCTTAAGTGGTTAAATGCTGTTTGTATCTGAAAAAATCTAAACTAAAGCGTTTTATTTAATAAGGAGAGGGCTAAGTAATGCGTGCAATATCTCCCCATCCAAACAAGGACCCTGCCAGTGTCACAATGCTTTCTTTTGTTGAGAAATAAACAATCCCCTGCAGGCCAGTTATGTACACAGCAAGTACTTTAGCAAACTTCAATGTAAAGTCCACTTTGTTTCTATTATGTGGACCATGTGCTAGGCTACTGAGAGGGTCAACTGGCTAATATCAGTTACAGTGTTATAAAGAGAAAAAACGCCTCTCTGAGTTGTGGTGCATTGTAATGGAGGTGATCGGGTAGCCCGTTAGAAATAAATAGCAGCACAGTGCAACAAGGGATGCACAACACAATTGTGTGAATAAACCCTATAAAAATGAAGAAACACCATCATCGTTTAAATGCTACAAAGAATATAACAGAATATGTAAAAAGGAAATCAAGGATGCAAAATTTCAAATCAAATGGCAGATTGCAAAAGATAGTAGGATACACAGGCTAATGTGTAAGGAATAGTTTACAGGCTTGGAAAGATTAATTTGTAAATGGAAAGAAAACTGTCTAAAAGACAGCATTCAGAGAGTAGTGGTTAATGATTCTTATGGTTCAGTGTTGGGACCCTTACTTTTTAATATCTTTAAAAATAATATGGGGTCTGGGATTAAAAGTACAATTTCTGTCTTTGCAGATGACACCAAGCTATGAAGTGGAATAACATCCTTATAGGATGTCTCCAATTTACAAGCTTACCTCAATACACTGTCTAATTGGGCAACTAAGTGGCAAATTATGAGGTTTAATGTTAATAAATGAAAAGTTATGCACTTGGGGGACTAAGAATATACATGCATCATACATACTAGGGGGACACTGGGGTAAACCATAGTGGAGAAGGATCTGGGGGTTTAGGTAAGCTCAATAATAGCATGCAATGCCAAGCTGCGGCTTCCAAAGCGAGCAAAGTTCTTTCTTGTAATAAGAGAGGTATAGACTCCAGAGAGAGAGAGATATAATTTTCCCCCTGTTCAAATCATTAGTAAGATCTCATCTGGAATATGCAGTTCAGTTTTGGGCACCCGTTTTCAAAAGGGAAACTGGAGAAAGTGCAGAGAAGGGCAACCAAATTGATAAGAGGCATGGAGGAGCTCAGCTATGAGGAAAGATTAGAGGAACTGAATTTATTCTCTCTTGAGAAGAGGAAATTAAGGGGGGACATGATCAACATGTACAAATACATATGTGGTCCAACTTGGTGTTGAGGTATTCACTTTAAGGTCATCACAAAGGACAAGGGGTGACTTTTTACGCCTATAAAATAAATAATCTTCAAATACAAAAAGGTTTCTTCACAGTAAGAGCTGTGATATTGTGAAATAGACTCCCTTCAGAGGTGGTTCTGGCAAGCTCAGTAGATTGCTTTAAAAAAGGCCTGGATTCTTTCCTAAATGTACATAATATAACTGGGTACTGACATCTAGAGGTAAAGTTGATGCAGGGAATGCCCGATTGCCTCTCGGGGATCAGGAAGGAATTTTCTCCCCTGCTGTAGCAAACTGGAGCACGCTTTGCTGTGGTTTTTCGTCTTCCTCTGGATCAACTGTGGGTGAAGGATTAAGTATATGGGATTGTATTATTTTTTTATTTTTTTTGTTGAACTAGATGGACTTTTGTCTTTTCAACCTGACACACTATGTAACTAAGTCTCAGCATCTTCTGAAATTAAATTGTATAAAAAATGAACAATCAGAGGTAAACGTGAAATCGTAGATTTTGTTTTTTTTCTAAGATATGATAAAAAAACATTGCAGCTATAACAGCCACTAACAGACCTTTTGCAGCTATACCAGCCAAGAACATGGCATTCTTTCTTCAATGGAATATAAATATGTTTCCAAAAGTTCTTACCAATGTAGCACCCTATAGTGTGCAACTAGTGACTAGTGTAGATACACTTATTTTGTTTACTCAGGGTAGTTGTGCGAGTTTGCAACTGGGTCAGGTTACTTCAGATAAGGCTAGAAGGGCTCTACAGGGCAGGTCTCTGGTACTCCCCCTGGTTATAGAAGCTTGAAGAAACTTCTGGAAGTTAGTGGGCGGAAGGTAGGATCTCCATACTTGAATAAATCTGCCCAATCCCCAGGCATAATGCACTGGCAGGTAGATTGGGTCAGCCCTTAAATATCTTTGAGCTTAGCCAGCAGGGGAGTCTGGTGAAAGATGAAGTGCCGAGGTTGCTGTCCTGGGGCCTGGGAGGGGACCCTGGGGCTGGGGGCTCTGCTGAGAAGAAAAGGAGAGGAAGCATAAGAGATGAATCTCCATTACCATTTTGTCTTGTAAAGAAATCATCTGGGCTGGCATGGGAAGATCTGGACAGAAGGAGGCCTATAAAGAGGTCTTTCCCAGTGCTGAAGGAAGCAAGGGAGAGTGCAAGTACCTCAGCACACTCAGGAGCATACAAGGGGGGAGACTTCCAGACGTAGCATACTTTACAGGGATAGCGTTGTGCTAAATCCCAATTTGTTGTCCTGGGGCATTCTTCAAAGCAGCCAGGTGGGCTGGTAGTCAAGGCAGCCAAGTGGGCTGGTAATATCTGCAAGCATCAGAACTGAGTGAGGTTCTACTGAGGACTACAAATTCTGGATGAACTCTCTGCAAACTGCAATGTACCCTTTCCAGCAAACTTTGCAATGGAAAACAGTGATTGCTAGTTCACACATATTGCAATACATGTTAACTGCATCAAATTAATCCTTCTTATGGCCAGCCCAACTCTGCTCTGCCAATGCAAATGCTTTGGTGGACACAATGCCAACATGGGGCAAACAGACACAAAGTAGTGGAGAGCTACTAGGTTCAGGTCTGGTTAGTGACCTGCATTGCAAGAGAAACAAGATATATCTGTGTTCAAATCCCAGTAGCTTTTACATGTATGTAATATTTTAGGTGCCAAAGGGGTGTGACCACATATTAACACTATGAGTTTTGGATGAAACCTTTGCACACACTGCTAGATACCCTTTCTAGCAAACTTTGAAATGAAAAATGGGGATTTTTAGTTCACACATATTGGTCAACTGCATCAAAGTAACCCCTCTTATGGCCAGCTTGACACAGTTGGCCAGTCTAAACATGTATTGCAATATGTGTGAACTAAAAAAAAAAAATGTTTTCATTGCAAAAGCTACTGGGATTTAAGCACAGGTATATCTTGTTTCTGTTGCAATGCAGGTCAGTGACCAGACCTGAACCTAGTAGCTCTCCCCCACCTTGTGTCTGTTTGCCCCATGTTGGCATTGTGTCCACCATAGCATTTGCATTAGCAGAGCATAGTAGGACTGGCCATAGAAGGGATTACTCTGAGGCAGTTGGCCAGCTTAAACGTGTATTGCCCTATGTGTGTACTAAAAATACCTGTTGTTCATTGCAAAGTTTGCTGGAAAGGGTGTATAGCAGTGTGCAGAGGGTTCATCCAGAATTTGTATTGTTAAAGCGGAGTTCCGGCCACAATTTCACTTTTTAAATATAAATACCCCTGTAATACACAAGCTTAATGTATTCTAGTAAAGTTAGTCTGTAAACTAAGGTCAGTTTTGTTAGGTTGTTACAGCATTTAGATACTTTATAAAATAGAAATTGACTGGGGCCATCTTAAGTGTGGGCATCATGAAGCCAGACTGTATGACTTCCTGGATTTCAGCCTTGCAGATCTTGCACATGCTCAGTGCTGCACAAGCAGTGTCAGATCAGGTTTCAGCACCTGTGCTGTCCAAGTCACATGATTCTTTGAGACTGGGGAGTGCACAGACTCCTGGAAAGTTACACCCACTACATTCCCAGGAGTCTGTGCGTGTAGGTTAGGAAGCATTAAGCACCTAGGTGCAGGAAGTGGGAAGATTAACTATTCTGCCTAGCAACAACACTTTGAAGGCATCTAAAAAAAATTTTTTTTTCGTAAAGGACTAATGAAATTTTTTTAAAACTACTGATGTAATGTTATATTTATGGGTGGAACTCCACTTTAATATGTGATCACACCCCTTTAGCACCCGATAGATAATATACATGTACAAGCTACTGGGATTTGAGCACAGGTAGATCTGGTTTCAGGTTCTACTGTAGAGACACAATACTCCTGCATACAGTTTGGAACTTTGTGCTGTTTCACTAAAGGAGTCTGAGAGCGCCTGGTTCGTAAAGAACTTTGCCACTAATCCATAGAGACTGCAATTATTCTGGAGGGAGTACAGTCCAGGACCATGATTTTTTCTGTACATAAAAAAGGAAGTTTGCCCTCTTCAAGCTAAGTTGGGCACCTCATATTACCTATACCACCCTATCCAAGTTGTTCACCCAATAAAACAACATAAGGAAGCCCGTAGACTGATTTCTTGTGTCTGGATGCAAGTTGGAAACGCGTGCTGCCTGGCTGTGAAGAAATAGGAGAACCCAAGATCCAGTGGCTCCTGGGGGGGGGGGGGGTAGCGCTACACCAATCTTTCGACCCTTTTGTCTTCCCTTTGGTGTTTTTTAATGATTCGCAACTTTTTCTCCCATAAGAGTCTTGAGTCACTTGAGTTATTTACTGGAGATATTTTCGATCTATGGGACCTGAGTACTTCCTATTTTTATCCCCAACAACAGCTAGGATGTTGTGTCCATATGGCAGATTATATTTATGCATTTTATAGTAAGGAATAGATGTTTATTTGTGTGAGTATACACTATTTTGGAGGACAAAACAATGAGATTTGGGTTATTTTAATAGTTAAGGGTTGTGTCGTTCAGCATTATATATGAAAGCATTTTGAAATAAATATATTACTTGTTTATGAAGTGTACAACGTTGTCTTCTTTGTGAGATCTATAGCATTTACACCAAATAGTTTTTAGTAAATACTGGCACTAGCTCTGCACTTGTTTTTCAAACAATGTAATAAACAAAATGCAATATCAAATATACCACACACAAGGCTGATTTCCTTTAAACCACAATGGACAAAAACTAAAAAACATAAAAGGCTAATGCAGTTTTTTTATGTGATTGAAGGGGAAAAAAAAATATGTGAGTAACACAAACTTACGCTCAGATTACACATGAACTATCTTCTGTCTCCAAATTAAAATCACTTAGAAAGAATAGTCCAATATTGTTTACAGGACAATGTCATATAAAACGTGCAAGGGGAAAAAAAAGTCTTTCTTCTACTAAATATAACTTGCGCAACAGAGGGATTAGAGAAATATTTTCTCCACTACTTCTGCAGATTTTACTGTCTTTTTCCCTTGCTGGGTACAATTGTGTTTACACAAGTCAGCACAAGGACACCGATCAAAGGCAACACTGGTGAGAACGATCAAAACCCCAAGTGGATCATGTTGTTTCTTATGAGAATTCTGCAGATTTAAGTAAACAAGTGTGAATTGTTGAGGTTTTGGTTAAAAAAAAAGAGAAAAAAAAAAAAGCTACCATCATTTTATCTTAAGTAATTCTATATAATAACATCTGTACAGCAGATGGCTACAAGGCAGAAAAACAATGCTCCGTTTTCTTTCTCCTGGTCTAACGTATATATGAGATGACAAGTTTTGTCGCTGCACTAGGCTTGGGTCAGCAAATAATTTGTAAAAAGAATGCAGCTGCTGCAGATGGCCGTGTTGCCAGGCCACTATAAAATCAAAGAGGGAGTGAATTATTTCATGTATTGGTTTCATGCTATAAAAATACTGACATTAATCTGGGTGTGCTGGGGGTATCTCAGGAAGATATAGATAACACATTTTAGAAAACATGGATTTCATTTTGTAACAAAGGCCTAACAGAGGGATGATTTCTCATACTGAAAAGCTAAAAAAATGCCTCCTGAATTGCTTTTTTATAGCATCTCCTTTTTTAATGGAACAGGAAAGTGATACTTAAAGAGTAAGAAGTCGTAGGGGTGAATATTCAGTTTTTGCAGGTGGAAAAAGTAGAACACTGTACAAAGTTGAGGGGCATATGCCCATAGGCTCTTATCAACTAAAGAAGTTTGCTCTTTTTTCTCTAAGTATCTAAATTAACTTCTATGGTACATGAAGTTTGCCCAAGTGTTAATGAATAAATCATTATTCTGGGACCCAAAGTTCTCGCTTTAGCTGTCTAAAACCATTTGTTAGCATATACAACAAAATCCAAAAATACAAACCACAGGAAGGTCCCAAGAGCCCTCAGAATCTGGTGAAGCTGTGCACTGTAGCCTCAGCTACAGCTTCTAACTTTAGCTTGTTCAATTAAACTTTAACATTAAAACCTGAAAGCTGATTGGTTTCGATGCAGAGCTGCACCAGATTTTGCACTGCAAAGTATTTATTTGTGCAACAACTGAAAGCCATACAGTATAGTAAATACCAGGTACATCTGTGTTTGCCAAGCAGGGCACATGCTAGCAAGATTCTTATTACGCTCAAAGCAATCTAATTAGCCAATAGACGTGTGATGAAACAGAACAGCTACATCCAATCTGTTTTATGTTTGCTATACACAAAAACATTTAAAATAGCAACCCATGTGCATAAAAATCAAAAGCTCAAAAAAGAAATACAGCGGAACCTCATGTTACGAGCATAATCCGTTCCGGGAGAACGCTCGTAATCCAAAGTGCTCACATATCAAAGCGAGTTTCCCCATTGAAGTCAATGGAAACAAAAATAATTTGTTCTGCATGGACTTCAATGGCATGCAATACCGCATGCGGCAAGAGGTGGGGGGCGCCGGAGAGCCTCTGAAACGGCTGGAAAGGCCCGAGGACACCTCGGCAAACCCTCAGACCTAGCTGTCCTCGGGCCTTTTACGTGCATTTCCGAATGGCGCCCATCGGCTCTGCTCGGCTCTGGCGCCCCCCACCTCAGGCCAAAAGTGGTACTGCACACCACTTTGGCCTGAATCGTGCTTGTTTTGCGAGACAATACTTGAAAACCGAGTTACGATTTTTAAAAATACAAAGCTCATATTGCGAAGCGCTTGTTAACCGCGTTACTCGCAATCCGAGGTTCCACTGTATTGCAAAAGCAGAAATGTATTTAATTCTCATACATGTTTAAGATAAAAAATGGTGGATTTCCACTTAAAAGGTCACTCCATCTAAAGTGGATGTTTCAGTTATGACTTGATAATGGCTAAATTGCCCACTGACTTCTTGTATCATTCACTGATTCAAGGGACACAATCTCTGTTACTTAGCTTCCAGGAGCAAAGAAAATAATAAAAAAAAAGGAAATTTTACAAATTATTTGAATGATCAGTTTATCAAAAAGTGATACTTTAGCAATTGAATATGGTTGGCTGAATCACTACCCCTCTTCAGCAATAGGAATAGAGTAATCAAGTGGTGAAATCTACCCACCAAAATTCTATCCTTCTTCCAGCCCACCATGTCGAGCACGGTTGGTGGAACTCCTCCTATCAAGTGTTAATACTACAAAATACATTAAGGAGAATGGAACCCCCTTATGAAGGCTGAAGCAGGTATACAGCCCTGGGAATTCATGGGATAGATCTTATTGCCAGAGTTTCCAAGGGACATAATAAGCAATCATACATTTCTCCTATATGTGCCAATACTTGTATATCATACATTTTAATAGAAGTATAACTCAGGGGGAGCAGCTATTGTTTTACAGAAAAATCCCCAACATAACATATGAATGGATTTTTATATTGGGTTTACTCTCCAGTCCATTACACACACAATCATATCTGCTAGACTGCTATAGACAGGATCTAAAGGAAAAGACAAGTCAGGGAGATCAGCAATCAGCGTTACGTTCCCCAGTGTCCAGCAGTAGAGGGACGGGTCTGACTTCAGGAATAATTATCAGACACACAACTTAGTTCAGAATGGGCGTGTGTGCAATGCAGACTCCTCCATAGTGGATATTAACATGAAGTATAATGAGAAAGTAATCCTTGAAGTGGCCATGAACTTATTTCAAAAATCCTGACCCTGGCTAAGGTAAGCGTGGGAATAAGAGCAATGTTCTGAACTGGTCTGAAAATGTCTTTATGGCTAAATCAAGAATGCCGCCCCAAAGCACTCCCCAAGCCTTTCATGTTGCATTTTCACTTACAAAGCATTTGCAAAATGCACTGAAATGTACAGAAGACTGCCAGACTTTTTGAAGTAAAAAAAGGGAAAATAAATCACCTAGGTTTGGCCTGCTGTGAGTGCTTCTCAGTTACAAAACATTTCCTGTATCTGTTCTGTTGCTCAAGTTTAAGCTTGCATTCTCCTTTATAAGGACATCCTATTATAGAAATATTTAGGTGCAGCTGGCACTGACGGACTGGTCCTGAAAAATGTCTTTAAGCCCGTATTATTTCTCTCGAGTCCCTGACAGAGGCTGTTCTGTGTGGAAACTGCTAATGCCGCCAGCAAGGTCAAGTCTGGCTTGCGCAGTAGGCCATATGGCACACCATCAAACGCAGAAATAGCGCCAAAACCATTCACCTAAGCAGCTTGCTGGAATAAGTTAACATCCTAAATACCATGAGCATTTTACAGAGCCTTACTGCATGGAACATAATAACAATAACCCATATAGAGTTTCAGAAAGCACACTGCTCTCTATTCATAATTTTTTCCTAGTGGCGCTGTAAAACTGCAACACTCAGCTAAGCATCACGACTTTTACAGTGCAGAGTATGTTCCATATTTTTCTTTTAAAGATAAAAAAAAAAAATTCTTAAAGTGCTTCTTGAAAGCGGTATTTGGAATCCTACAAATATGAAAGAATATACAAAATGACTTGCTAGAGGCAAACTTGTATTTAAAAACAATTCCAAAACTGTAAACTGAAGTCATAAACCAATTAATATTAGTTTACAAATGGCAGGCATTTTAAGAGGCAGTGAAAAAAAATGAAGAAAATGTTTTATGATGAGATATGTGATCTTGATGCTATAAGAGCAAGCGCAATTAGTTTAATTTTGTAAATATTTCGGATTGGAATAGTGTCATTAAATCTTTACAAAATAATATATCCCAGGCAAATGGCAATAAATACAATCCCTATAACATCACAACATGTGAGTGTTTATAGATGCTGTGACCAGATAGATAGCAACCTAGATTACAGTTTATGCTTTGAGAAGTAAGACCATATTTCTGCTCATGATAAAAGGAAAGTTATTTTAGTGAACAAGTGCATGCAAAAAAGAACAAAACACAGAGATAGACCTATAAATTCAAAAACAGGAACACAAGCCACAATAATATCAAGTGCTAATAAAAAGCATTCATTTCTTGTCACTTGCAATTTCTATTATGACAATAGGACTGTGCTGCCATGTTCATCAGATCTTAGCAGCCCCAGAATGCCGCCAAGGACATTTGGTCTGTCTTGAGTGCTCAGTGATTGCATTTCTCTGCTTTACAATAAAGCTGGACCACGTTTTATTTGGACAGCCACGTTAATATGACAACCAGTAAAAAATGGCACAGAAAAATTGTATTTTCTTAAGCAGATAGAGAAAGGAGCTGTGTGTTAGTGGGCGTCCTGACTCTCCTGTAGTCCAAGGGAGGGGGCGAGCACGACACTCCACACCAGGGAGAAAGCCTTGCATTAGTATGTGGAGTTACAGACAGAAGAACAGGAAGTGAGGATTTCTCAGAAGAAATAAGGACATTTAAAAGCAAAATCGAAGGATGGAGATAAGTGATGGAGGACTGCACTAAGGCAAAGCTATTTAGGGGAAAAAAAAATTACTTTTACAACCCCTTTAATAAACCTGAAATATTGGCTTGTACACTATATTGTCAAAAGTAATGGGACACCTGCCTTTACTATATTGGCGTCTTAGTCTGTAGGGTTCAATACTGAGTTGGCCCACCCTTTGCAGCTATAACAGCTTCAACTCTTCTGGGAAGGCTGTCCACAAGGTTTAGGAGTATGTCTATGGGAATGTTTGACCATTCTTCCAGAAGTGCATTTGTGAGATCACTCACTGATATTGGACGAGAAGGCCTGGCTTGCAGTCTCTGCTGTAATTCATCCCAAAGTGTTCTATAGGGTTGAGGTCACGACTCTGTGCAGGCCAGTCAAGGACCTCCAACCCAAAAATCACTCATCCATGTCTTTATGGACCAGTGCACAAAGCAAGGTCCATAAAGACAAGGATGAGCAGGTTTGTGGTTGAGAAACTTGACCGGCCTGCACAGAGTCCCATAGACATACTCCTTAACCTTGTGGCCAGCCTTCCCATAATAGTTGAAGCTGTTAAAGCTGCGGGGGGCAACTCAATATTGAACCCTATGGACTAAGTTTGGGATGCCATTAACTGGGCCACCTGCCGTCAATATACATCAGTTCTTTGACATAAATACTGTTGTTATGGCAGATGGCTGCTATAACCCCAATATTCTTTTCAAAAAATCTGCTTTGCGATAAAAGTGGTCTCTGCAGCGGACTCGCTGCAAGATCACTTTTATCGGCGGCGGTAGAGGTCTCCACCACCCTCCCGCCACGTCCTGGTCATCTCTGCCACTTACCGGATCTGTCGGTAGTGGCAGAGACGATCCAACCCTATCCCCCGATTGGCAGGAAGTCGAGTGGAGGAATGATGGCCCCCATTCGACTCCATTGGATGACGGCAGAGAAGTCAAAGTCACTTCTGACCCAACGGCCTTAAAGAGACACTTTTCTTTCTTTTTGACTGCAGATCTCACATTAAAGAGGTCCTGTCATGTTTTTTTTTATATTACAAGGGATGTTTACATTCCTTGTGATAGGTATAAAAGTGATCCAATTTTTTTTTTAAAAGGACAGGATGTAGAAGCGAACGCATACATAAGTCGCGCCCACATATGAAAACAGTGTTTAAACCACACATGTAAGGTATCGCTGCGATCATTAGAGCAAGAGAAATAATTCTAGCACTAGATCTCCTCTGTACTCAAAACTGGTAACCTGTAGAAATTTTTATACTTTGTCTATGGAGATTTTTAAGTGTCAAAGTTTGTCGCCATCACATGAGCGGACACAATTTTGAAGCATGACATGTTGGGTATCAATTTATTGGGCATAACATTATCTTTTACAATATAGAAAAATTGGCATAACTTCACTGCGTTTATTTTTTTATTCAAAATTGCGTTTGTAAGACCGCTGTACAAATATGGAATGACAAAGTATTGCAACAAACTCCATTTTCTTCGCTAGGGTGTTTGAAAAAAAATATATATATAATGTTTGGGAGTTCTAAGTAACTTTCTAGCAAAAAAAAGTTTTTTAACTTGTAAACAACACATGTCAAAAATAGGCCTGGTCCTTAAGTGGTTAATGTGCGTGTAAAGGCAGGTGTCCCAATACTTTTGACAATATAGTGTACGGTATGTGAAGTGATGTCTTGTTGCATAACAGAGCTTTGAGCCTAGTTGCAAACAAAAAAAAATTTGCCACCAATGTATTATAACAATATCTTCTTACTATACCACTAATTCTGTTTGGCTGCATGCTTATTATATTCAATGAGTCTTTCACACCTACACTTGAGCTTTCTGATCATAGAGAGGTTCAAAGTATTGAGTGTACAAAATAAGCACCCAGAAAAGTAACAGCGCTCCCAGCAAGATGGAGCCTGGGCCTCCTACTCTTTTGCACACTGCATTTCATGTCCGTACACATTTATTTGGAGTTCTTGTCTTGTGTGGACAAACGACATAGTCTACTTACTAAGGACAGTTTTGTCAAAGAGTGGAAATTTCCAAGTGTGGCTGACTGCAAATATGTTCACATCTGCTGAGAACATTTAATATTTAGTGCTGGCTTCTCTTGGAACTTATAATTAAAAACAAAATAAAAGATCTCAGAAAGGAAGAGTTTAGTAAAGTGTTAATTGACACTTTCAAGACTAAAAAACTAATTCCAGCCAGCAATAAAAATGACTGTAGTACTCCCTCCTTTCACTGGATAGCAAATGATAGTTGCCATTTTGTCTACGTGGTAAAGAAAATGCTTCGGCAGGCTTAAAGGGGTTGTAAAGGTTAGTTTTTTTTATTTCTAAATAGGTTTCCTAAAGCTAGTGCATTGTTGGTTCACTTAACTTTTCCTTTGATTTCCCGTCTAAATGTTTTTTTTTTTCTTTGTTTTCTTTGTCTGAATTTCTCACTTCCTGTTCCTCCTAAGTAAGCTGTTCTGGCTGGCTAACCCCCAGCCAGAACAACTCGGATGATGGGGGCAAGCTTACTGAGGAGGAACAGGAAGTGAGAAATTCAGACGAAGAAAAAGTGAACCAACAATGCACTGTCAAAATGTCAAGGGTTTGGCACCATAAAGTAATTTTTAGTGAAGATTTTAGTTTTTAAAAAAGCCGTCCAAGTGTATTACAGTAATGCAGCCAGGTTGCATATACAGTAACACATATGCCTTTTTGTTTTACTTGTTTTTGCCAAGTGAAAAAAAAAAACCTCTGTGCTGGCAACACTAGTAGGGTCATAATGTCACTCTTGCACAATCCAGCTCTCCAACACTTTCCCCCATGAACTCTGCTCTAATCATCAACTCTGATGAGGAAGCGAGAGTGATGTTGATTGGAGCAGTGTTTAGTGGGGCATGTTAGACTGCAGTAGAGTTTGTCTTTGTGAGCAGTGGGCTGACTCTATGTGCTGGCAGCACAGAGTTCTTTCATTCTTGCTGCAGAACCTGGTAAAAAAAAGGCTTATTTTTTTTTGGGGTTCAGTTGTGCTTTAAACTTGTTTTTTTTTAAAGGGAATACTGTATATTTCACCAACAAGCTGAGGTATTTTCAGTCCTTTTATATATCATAGAAGCACCAAAAGTGAAACTTCCCTCTCAGCAATGTATTATGCCAATTCCCCTTTTCATAAGGCTAGAACAAGCAAGTCACATTCTTGCAGCTCAATGTAATATATACTTGTATATTCTACATTAACAAGAATGCACTGAGGAAGAGTGAAAACATTTTTGGTGTTACACAGGCTGTATGTAGCAGTTGGTGTCTGATAGGTGATTTGATGGGGATGCAGTTCTCCAAGAGATGAAAGATGACACCATGTGCTTGCAACTGTGCAAAACTGAGATATTAATTTTGGGTAACACTGGCTTTCAAGGTGGCCATACAATCAGGTCTGAAGCCCTGTACACACGGCCCAGAATCTCGTCAGGAAAAAAAAAATTAGTTTTTCCTGACGAGATTTTTGGCAAGAATCTCTTGCCGGCCGAATGTACAGACACTCCATTCAAAAGAACCGTCATTCTTTTAAATGGAACAAACGTGGTGACGTCATCTACCATACGACGAGCATGCGCTCATCACATTAGATGCGGTCACCGCCACCTTGCTATATCCTACCTATGCCTAGGAAGCTACCGCGCATGTGTCAAATTCATTTCGAGCATGCGCAGGTTTCCACGGCCACAGGTAAGTATACACACTCTTGGTTTTCTCTGCAGGAAAACACTGCCGGTAATCACAACAAGAAAATAGAGAGGAGGTTCCCTATTTTTCTCGTCGAGATTTTGGGCAGTTTTCTTGACGAGAAACCTGAAAGCCTCGTACACACGCACGGTTTAACCATGCGTGTGTACGAGGCTTAAGTGTTTGTGAGATGTTTCCTGTTATCCATGTACTTACTCTACAAAAAGTAAAGTGTTCACAATTCCTCCTCTTGGGTTGTTATTGAATTACTGTAACATGTTCTGTTAAAAGATCATTACATTCCCTCCAAAGAAAAGGAAATAATCAAATATTGATTCCCCAGAATTTTTTACCACCACATTTACCTATACAAACATATGTTTACTAAACTTATACACCATCTAGCAATTGCTAGCAAAGCTTCAAATGGTGTCACATGTTGCAAATATCTGGACTTCTTTAGAAGAAATCATTGTGCAATCAAGAAAATATTTCAAAAGGTGAATATTTGAAAAACTTGAACTTACCTGATACTTTGCTTCCTGTTTGAATGCTAAGACATCCCTCAAGATCTGAAAAAGATGCCAGAATGCAGGGACTGTTCGGGTGTGGCACTGTCTCGAAGGAAAAAAACACTTGCGTAGTTTGTAAAGTGATCTTCTGAAAGAAAGACGCAAATCTCCACATTCCTTCTTCAGGTTGTGGATACGATTTTGAGGTTTCTTGGGTCAGAGTACCAGGATCCTTTCTACAGGCTAATGCCAATTTAAAAGTCTCATCGCTTGGGATGAGTTCATCAGATGTCAATGAGGTCTCAGGCTGAGGGCATGTCCCAGTCTTCATGATCTTTTCCAGGAAATGGTTCACCTGGTCCAACTTGACAAAACTGAAATTCAATTTTAGCGGTCTTGATACATCAACCTTGACATCAACTGTTGAGATGAGACAAACACAATTCATACTATTAGTGGTATATGCAATCGTAGTAACATAATTTCTGCTTTGATCTATTTTAATGGACATTCTATTTAACAGAGTGCAGACTTTGTTATGCAGTATTTTTTCTTCATCAAATAAAGGGTATGATTTGGAAAAGTCTAATGTGGGTCAAATTAGTGGAAATATATAGGATAGATTGTGTCCCCAATTTTTGCCTCAAAAGTTTGAACCAAAGCAAACAATTACAAGATGAAGAGTTAGTTGTCATTGTCATACAGTATCTTTTAATTAAAAATGATAAGCAAAAAGCTCTTATTCTTAACTAATTTGTATAGGTAAAAAATAAATGCATCATTGTAACCTTAAAGTAAAATTAAAGTCTTTGTTTTTTTTTTGTTTAAAAATAACAAACATGTTATACTTACCCGCTCTGCGCATTGCTTTTACGCAGAGCAGCCAAGATCCTCTTCTTCTAGGGTCCCTCGATGGCGCTCTTGGCCCCTCCCTCTTGCCAAGGGCCTTTAAAACAAGAAGCTTGCTATGGGGGCACCCGAGCCGAGCCCTGCTGTGTGTCCATTCAGACACAGAGCCGTGGCTCGACCCTTCCCCCCGCTCTCTCCTTATTGTCTCACTGACTTTGACTGACAGGAATGGGAGCCAAAGGCACCCATTGCTGTCTCAGCCAATAAGGAGGGAGAGTCCCAGACAGCTGAGGCTTTTGTGCAATATCGCTGGATTGAGATGATGCTCAGGTAAGTATTAGAGGGGCTGATGCACACAGAAGGTTTTTTATCTTCATACATGAAGATTAAAAAACCTTCTGCCTTTAGAACCAATTTAATGTTTTGAAGGGATGTGCTATGTAGACTTTAAAGCTTACCATCTGAGGCCTCGTTGTGTTTGTTAAAGGGAAACCCCATGTCTACATGGCCTCCTTATATTTTGTATTGGTTGCGTGGTTTGTATAGTTCTTCATAATCATAAATAATTTTAGATTAAATAATAAAAATAAAAAAAATATTATATTTAGCAACCATGACCTGGCTGGGTTTGGTAGTTCCAATTAGTTTTAAAACAAATGAAAGGAAAAGATCGCAAAAGCAGATGAAGTAAATAAAATACATCAGAAATAAGAAATGTTAGCAGAAAATGTTCCCTGGAGTAGTAAAGTCACTTAGTGTTACAAAACTAACTTTTCCAGACTTTGTGATTACTCAAAAAAATACATTTTACCTTTCACACTTGGCAAAGACCCATCAATCAGAAAAAGGTCTACACGCCAGATGGGATTAGACAACAATACAGAGCAGGTTAGGGGCTCCCAAGAATCTTAATGTAAATGGTGAAATAATGAAGAAGAAATCAAGTCAGTTCTAGACTGTACAAATCCAACCAGTTACTCAGATATCTGATACAGCCATGACCCTTCAAATATATGGTAAGGGATATAAAAAAAGAAAAAGAAAAAAGATGTACATCTCAAGTGAGGTCACAATGGTAAATGTAGCATACATTATTGAGAGTATGTTGGATAATGCTAAAGCAAAATAAGCTGTTGGATATACTGCCATTCAAATAAGCAAAAACCTTGCTTTAAGCAGCTACAATAACAGATTGATGCCAGTAGTTATAATGAAGGGCTCTGCATCCAGTCCTTGGTTCTGTCAGTGTTCCCCAAAGCTAAATGATCGTTTAATACTGAAAGCCAATATTCCAATTCTCCGAGGCAAGAATTCTTTCTCGAGGGAGTTTCAACTGTACCAACTAACACTTCTGAACTCTGCCTGACCTTTTATATATTGTCTAAACAACCATCCAAATCACTGCTTGATATAAGACATTTTTAGCTACTGAACTGCAGATATGACTTTCTGCCAATAGCTCTTGTTCTATCCATTTTGCTTACACTCCTATTGACAGTCTTGCAGAGGATGATGGGAATTCAATATGAAAGCTTAAAAACAATTACTCACAGAACAGCTTTAAATAGTGTCTGAACTCATTCCATTCAATTCACTGATGTCAGATTTTTATATACCGTAGCTACAGACACCTTTATTAGGTCAGAGAAACTTGGCCTATGTTTACAGAAGGTCATTGATGCTTTTCTCCAGAGAGTAAAGGTTTTTGTAGCCATATTAGTGCACTTGCAACAAAACATGTTGCCTGTGATATTTTTTTTATTTTCACTAACAATCACATTTTCAGGACAAGCTTTTAAGGTATGCCAACTTCTTTTAAGGTCCAAGAAGTACTGCCTGCACTGAAATCCAAAAGGGTATTATCAGCCCTGCCCAGTTCACCTCTGAGTACTACAGAAAACTGTTCCCCATGTTATGGAGATGAGACACATCTATTAGGTCAGAGGAACGTGGCCTATATTTACAAAAGGTCATTCATGATGTTATCCTGAGAGTAAAGGTGATTGTAGCCATAATTTATATCTAACAGACATATGTGACTGGATGCCACACCACTTCTTCAAACTCAATCTATCCAAAGCCGAACTCATAATATTTCCACCTTTCCCCCGACTTCTCTGTCAAGATCAATGGCACAACTATCAGTCCATCCCCTACGTGCCAGGGTGCTAGGGGTAACTGTTTTTCCAGGCTCACATCCAAGTCATGCCACCTCAACCTCTACAACATCTCCAGAATAAGCCCCCTCTTAACCATTGACACCACTAAGCTTCTAATTCACTCCCTGATTAACTCTCGCCTCCACTATTGCAACTCCCGCCTCATTGGCTTACCTTTACAAAGGCTATCCCCCCTTCAGTCCATCATGAATGCTGCTGCCAGACTCATCCACCTTACCAACCATTCAGTGTCCTCCACCCCTCTCTGCCAATCCCTCCACTGGTTCAACAAATAAAATTCAAAGTAATAACAACTTACAAAGCCATCCCCAAATCTGCCCCCAGCTACATCACTAACATAGTCTCAAGATATTAACAAAACCATTCTCTTCGGTTCTCCCAAGACCTCCTGCTCTCTAGCTCCCTTGTCATCTCCTCCCATGGTCGCCTCCAGGACATCTCCCAAGCTTCTCCCATCCTTTGGAACTCCCTACTCCAATCTTTTTGATTATCTATTACTCTATCCATCTTTAGTTAACCCGTGAAATCCTGCTTCTAACTATTATGCTGTGTTTTTTCTTTCTCCATCAGCCCATCCCCCACAGATACTTTTGTATCACTTGATTCTCCCTTGTAGATTGTAAGCTCTAACAAGCAGGACCCTCTGATTTCTCTTGTACCAAATTGTATTGTAACTGTAATGTCTACCTTCATTTTGTAAAGCGCTGCACAAACTGTTGGCGCTATATAAATCCTGTATTATAATAATACTAATATTAGTGCACTTGAAACAAAACAGTTGTGTACTGTCTGTGATATTTTTTTAGATGCACTAACAATTACATTTTAAGGACAAGCTTCTGAGGTATACAACCTTCTTTTAAGGTCCAATAAGTACTGCCTGCACTAATACGGCTACAAGCTGCAATAACAGAACAAATTAGAAAAGTATTATGGATCGTTCTCAACTGTGTGTTTGAGAGGAAACAATCTCTGTTCACCAGATCTGGGGACTTCCTATAAGGACTCCTGACTACACAATGGGGTGTATTTTCTAAAGCTGGAGCGTGCAAAATCAGGCTCACTTCTGCATAGAAACCAATCAGCTTCCAGGTTTTATTGCCAAAGCTTCATTGAACAAGCTGGGGTTAGAAGCTGATTGTCTGCTATGCAGAAGTGAGCCTGGTTTTGAACTCTTCAGCTTTAGAAAAAAAAAACCCTGTGTGAAAGTTATAATCATCCAGTTTAGACTTAAGCTGACCATACATGGTTCATATATCGCCTCTTGATGTACTGGTTCCCATATTTTGATCTACCAAAGCTTAGTGGCTCTTTATTTTTCCACAAAAGCTGTGATTATACATAAGTTGTGGAAGCATTTGCACAGCTTTCCTATATTCTTCCAGTGAATAGCTTTAGTGGGGGAGCGGTTTAACTACCTCACCGCCCGCGGGTAATTAAAATGACGGTGGGCGGGATCCCCTCCAATTCTGGGGCAAGGTCATATGACATTGCCCCAGTGTCACCACTCTCGCACGCCCATGGGGGTG
The DNA here is from genome assembly GCF_905171775.1 of Rana temporaria. NCBI lineage: Eukaryota > Metazoa > Chordata > Amphibia > Anura > Ranidae > Rana > Rana temporaria. The sequence continues at coordinate 366,065,099 of NC_053493.1, read as the reverse complement.
CGCAGCGATCAGACACTGCAAGACCCCAACCTGGGTAAAGAGCCAACGACACAACTCTTTAACTATGTGATCGGCTTTGTCCAATTTACAGCTGATCCCAAGTAAACACGGAAGTGCTTTTTTCCGCTCTCTTCGACTCCCACTGACAGAGTGTGAGGCGAGGATAGATGATCATCGCCATCTCCTCGCAGAAGAGACTGTACAGGTAATCAAGACACTAATTATCAGTGCCCTGATTATCATTGAAGCCCCAGCAGTGCCCATCAGTGACACCAATCAGTGCCCTTCAGTGAATGCCCTTCAGTATATGCCCATCAGTGATGCCAGTCAGTGCTGCTTTTCAGTGTCCATCAGTGCCTGCTTATCAGTGCTGCCCATCAGTGCCACCTATCCATGCCGCCTCCCAGTGCCCATCAGCGCGGCATATTATTGACTCCTCATCAGTGCCCTTCAGCACTGCCTCAGTAGTGCTGCCTCATTACTGAAGCCTATCAGTGCCGCCTCATCAGGGCACATCAGTGAAGGGGAAAAGCTATTTGTCTACAAAATTTACTGACAGAAACTAAGACAAACTTTCTTTTTATTTTTATCGAAAAAAAACAAAAAAACTGCGGTGATTAAATACCACCAAAAGAAAGCTCTATTTGTGGGAAGAAAAGATAATAACTTTATTTGGGTACAGCGTTGCATGACTGTGCAATTGCCATTCAAAGTTTCACAGCTCTTAAAGCTGAAAATGGGCCTGGGCAGAAAGGGGGTGAAAGTGCCCAGTATTAAAGCGGTTAAATCTGTCCAGGCAATAATAAAATGTTCACAATAAATGCCACTTGTAATTTTATTTGAAATGAAAAAGTGGGAAGAAACTTGGTTTATTGCAATGCATGATTTTGATCCCATATGTAGCCCTAACTACTAAATAATACTTACTGTATTTATCCCAGGCAACCAGGGGAAAAGGAGTAGGGCTTCACAAGCTCGGATGAGCATCATCAATTTGTAGAAATACTGTAGATTTTTTATATTTTGTGTAATATACACCCATGAGGAAACATCATCTTAAAGGAGAAGTCCAGCCTGAGCTTTTTAGGCTGGACTTCTCCTCTGGGTCACAGGAGTGCAATTAGTTTTGCACTCCTGTAACCCATTTTCAGCAGAGAACAGTCTGAAGTCCGCTCTCCGCTGACGTCACTTTCATCAGTCAGGGCAGCGCGTCATCCCGAAGTCTGGACCTGCCAGCTGCCCTGATTGATGGCAGTCTCAGCGAGCCACTGAGACGGTCACTCCCTGCCCCTCTGCTGATAAGTAGAGCAGAAGTGATGCTGACTGACAGTCAGCATCACTCTGCTCAGGGAGGAGTAAGTACCGAGCCATCGGTGGCTCGGTTCTCAGTTCAGAGACGCCGGAGGACAGTTGCAGAAACAGTCTGATGCTGCATCCACAGAGGTATGATTGGCAAAAAAAATGTACTTCTCTTTTAAAGTATAACTAAAGGCAAAACTTGTTTTCTTTTAGTTTTGAATCATGTGGAGAAACATTAGAACAGTTATCAGATTTTTTTTTATTGCCGTCTGTGCCCCCCACCTACCCCTTCACTGGGTAAATTCACCCTCTTTACTTGTCATGTTTGCCATTATCATTGAAAGCAAATGGCCATTTGATTGGCTGAGCCACGATGAAGTCACCGGCGCATGGGCTCTGAAGTTCCTTTAGAGCTTTGTGCCATGCCCGGGGCGTGATGGGGAGTGGGAGTGACGTCATCGCGGCTCAGCCAATCAGACAGCCAGGGCCAGCAAACCTGGAAGGACAACTGGGTGAAGATGGAAGCCCTGTCAGTGGTCACAACACACCGCTGAAGGGCTTTGTTGTAAAGTAAGTATTTTATAATGTGCTAGTATGCGATGCATTAACCTCTTTATTTTAGCAAATCAACCCTAGTGTTTAGCAGTAACACTAGGCAAATGCTGAACTTTAAAAAATAAAATTCATAATACATTTTTATTCAATGAAAAATAATGGAACAAAGAAAGTTGTCCACAGAAACATACAATACAGGACAACAGCAGAACAAATACAATCCCATGAAGAATCATACACAATTTAGTCTCAATGTGTGATCACAAGCAAGTCTGGGAGTCAAGGGGGTGCAAGAAGCCACAAACAATTGTAAAATGCTAAACAGTAACTAAATAAAAATAAAATAAACACCAAACAGGGACCTAGAAAGTATGTCATACCTGAACTGTTACTTTTTATTTCTAAGGGCTCATGCACACTGCAGCTCAAAAAAAGCTGCTTTTACAGGCATTTGAGCTTTTATTTCAGCTCGAGGAAGCTTGTGCTTTTTTGTGCTCTAGTGCACATTTTTATTGAGCTTCTTCAAGCTCATCTGAGCTGTTTTAAGCATAAGCTTTTTTTTTTCACCAACCCTCTTACATAGTATTTTCTTAACCACTGTATAAACAAAATAAAATGGAACAAATGTTTTTGTAGGTTTTCAAGCTCTTTGGGGCACTGGCTCCTCTCAAAAACATGAGTTTGGTGTTTTTTTCTGCCTTTAGGAGCACATGCCTGAAAACCCCATAGTGTGCATGGACACGTTGGCTAACATGGAGGGGGAAAAATAAATGCTCAAAAGCCTGTAGGAGACGCTTCTTTGAGCTCCTTTGAGCTGCAGTGTGCATGAGCCCTATGAGGGAATGTTTTAAAAAAGTTCAAGCAGTTGCAGAAGGTCCTGTATTATTTATCTCCGAGCCACTATTACATCTGTTTTAACTATTTTTTTTTATTATTAGAAATTAAAATGGTATAAATATTGTTTTGTCTATAGTGGTATATTACATCTTCAATTACATTTACAAAGATAGCAGAGTTCCAGGCTTTTTTGTTTATTAAAAGTCAGCAGCTACAAAAGGTTTAGCTGCTGACTTTTAATAAAAAGATACTTACCTGTTCCACGGTCCAGCGATGTGGGCGCATGGAGCACCGATCCTCTCCCCCTCCTCTCCTTGGTGCCTCCATTGATACTGTGGGCACACGGCCATAACAGCTTGCGGCTTCACGGCCAGGTGCACACTGCGCATGCACAAGTCGTGCTGCGCTCTCCCAGTGGACAGGCAATCTTCTGAGACACGTGACTGCCGAGAGGGAGGCGCCGCCTAGGGGGAGAGGAGGAGTCGCCGTAGGCGGAACCAGGAAGTGGGACAGGAAATCCCCATCAAAACTAAGCACCCACTCCCCCTCCAAAAAAAATGACATACCAAATGTGGCATGTAAGGGGGCGAAGAGTGCTTAAAGCAGAAGTTCTACTTTTGGGTGGAACTCCACTTTAATGCCCAACTCCATGAAAAAAAAAGCAAAAGTGCATTATGCATTACTTGCCTAATCCGTATTGCTCCTGCCAAAAACATCCTTGTAGTCCATCCCACAGTGTCCTCAGTAAAAGTCCCAGTCTATTCAATTGGGAATAAGTGATTTCCTGTACTGGAGACTGTACACTGCTCCTTATAACTTTGGGGACTGGTCCCATCACCACTCCTGTGTATGTCTTCTGAAGCTGATCAATTTGAGAGGGCCCTGCACTGAAAGCTTTGCCACTGCCAATAGCAAGCGTCAACATTAAACAGGCAGTGACATGGGCACCTGAAAGAAGGACCCACTGAATGGGAAAATAAGAGGAGAAAGACTCCTTGCAGGAGGATCACTAAAAGTTAAGTGAAATGGGAATTTTGTTAGGGATTTGTTTAATCCAGTTACAGTATCAGTGAGAAAATGACTGAAAGTGAGGTTAGGAAGGAGGGTTGGGAAAGGGGGGTCAAGGTAATCCTGGAGTTGGGCTTTAACTTAATTTGAATATATGAAATACATCTAGGGTTTATAAATGTAAGCCTTCAAAACGCTGAGGCCCTAATTTTACCACAATAAAAAAGGGAAAACGTATTGACTCGAGTATAAGCCTAGGGTGAGAATGCAGTAGCTACTGTAAGCGGGAAAAGAGGGTCAACAATGCCCATTTGCACGCCTCACTGTGCCCATTCTCATTGTGCCCATTGCAGCCTCACTGTGCCCATTCTGACTGTGCCCATTGTAGCCTTACTGTGCCCACTGCAGCCTTACGGTGCCCATTCTCACTGTGCCCATTGCAGCCTTACTGTGCCCATTCTCACTGCCCATTGAAGCCTTACTGTGCCCATTGCAGCCTTACTGTGCCCATTCTCACTGTGCCCATTGTAGCCTTACTGTGCCCATTCTCACTGTGCCCATTGCAGCCTCAGTGTACCTGTATCCTTGACAGGCTGCGGGCATCCATTTTTCAAAAGTTGCGGCTTCCTCCTGGTCCTGTTCCTTTCCGTGTACCTGTCGGGTCGCGGGCGTCCATTTTTCAAAAGTTGCAGCTTCCTCCTGGTCCATGATAGGCGTTTGACACTGTGTTCCGCTTCCGCCTATCACAGAGGTCCTCTCATCCTCAGACTCAGTTTCCCAGCAGACACTGTGTTCAGTGTTCCGCCAATCACAGACCTTCATTCATCCTCGGACAAGAGGATGTCCATGATAGGCGGAACACTGAACACAGTGTCTGCTGGGAAAGTCTGAGGATGAGATGACCCCCGGTAGCGGAACACAGTGTCAAATACCTATCACGAACCATAAGGAAGCCGCAACTTTTGAAAAATGGACGAATGTGACCCGACAGGTACACTGACTCGAGTATAAGCCGAGGGGGTTATTTTCAGCCCTATAAAAAGGGCTGAAAAACTCAGCTTATACTCGAGTATATACGGTAAGTAGAATCCTCTGTAACCAAAGTTAGTAAAGGCTTGTGTTGATTGCCTTTGAGCTTGTACTGATGGCTACAGGTTGAGATGCTTTTAGGCCTCTTGAACACTGAAGCTTGAAAAAAGCTCAATATAGCATTTTTTTACCAACATGAAATGCAGCCCATTGTTCACAATGGGCCTGTACACACAGGTGTGTAAACAAGAACATTTTCTCCAGGAATGTACTGTATGCGTGAATGCGCAAAGACGTGCAGCACAAATGCCTGAAATTACATCCAAAAAAGCAGATGCTCAAAAATCAGTACAATGTGCAAGAGGCTTTAAAGTGGAACTACACTGCATCTGAGCACCACAAACCAAAAACACTATCCAATAAATTTTTATTATTCAAAGCAAACTCCCCTATCTTTCCATTCTTTATTTTTCTGTGATATCACTATGAAAAACAACTCCTACCGTTTCTGGCTGTGGCCACAATGAGTAAGGGCATATGATTCATATAACACTTAATTCCTGGAGTCCATCTGACCTTAGTTCAGGCATACAAGCAGGAGGGTGTGATAAAACCCTCCTCCCCATAAAGGCTCCTGGGTTGTATAACATGATTTGTTTAGAAGTTTAGAAATCAGGAAGTAACTGAAGAAATGTAAATAAAAAAGTTTAAAACAACTAAATATGATGTACTTTCCTATCTATTTACTAATTCTCGCAGTATAAGGATTACGATTGTCATTGTTGATTGAGAGAGTAAAGTTCTGTGTTAAAATCATTCAGAATTTAAAGTGATACTAATGTCTAATTTATCATCTTTAACCACTGCCCGGCCGCCGTATGCAGAATGATGGCCGAGTATAACTGCGGCGGCTGGTCTGTAAGCGGTTAATGTATACAATGCATTAAGATAAAAACACCTTCTGCCTTTACAACCACTTTAATGACAAATGCCTTTGACCTACAGCTGGCCTTCTCCTGCCCTGCTTTAAAGTGGATGTAATCCCCTCTCATATACCCAGTGAAGTGAATAGCCTCATATGATACACAAAGATGACACAAATCCTCCCACATAAGTTTTTACTTGTTTATCTGCAGTATTTCCTTTTCTATACCCCTTTAAAGTGCAGAATTTATAAATAAAATCCTTCTGCGTCTGTCAGTAGCATAGAGGTGGAGGTGGGGAGCTGCAGTTAGAGCTTTTGAACACTGTGTGAGAGCTGATTGGAGGAAAAGGACACCCCCCCCCCTTCAGAACAGGAATGAAGTAAAGATGCAGAGCTGTGAATAGACAAGCTGTGTGCTGAGCTCTCCTCCCCTGTCACCATTATATCTCTGGTGTTGGGACAACTTCTCAGAAGTGACACATGCTGATAACAGAGGAATGAAGCACTAGAGAGAAATGACACTCAGAGCTCTAGAAAGAGACAAACACTACAGATATACAGTATGTGCTTTGTTCAGATTTCATGACTGAGGTTTACAGTCACTTTATGCAGGTTTTGGATTCATATAGACTTGTTAGGAACACAAAACCCACTTAAAGTGTACAAAAGTCTACCAACAGAGGTCCTTAAGAAGAAGTTATTGTGTGCTTTATTTTAATTTCTGCAAGAACTTGAAAAAAAAAACAGTATAGCTGACCATACATTTTATATTCTGTTCATACAATTTCTATACAATCTCTTTGAGATTTACCTAAATTAGTAATGTGATGTCTTAGCTAAAGCATATAATCCATTTGTATCCAGGTAAGGCCCTTGCACTAAAACATTGTTGGCAGTTTTAAGGAAATTGTAATGTGTATGGTTAGCATAATTGTTATGCAGCCCCAGCACTTAAAGTGGATGTAAACCCTCCATGCACCCAGTGAAGTGAACAGCCTCAGATGATACACAGAGATGAAACAAATCTCCCTGCATAGGTTAAACTAACTTTCTACGTTTTCTTAAAGTTTAATAAGAAAAAAATTACTTACGTCAGTGCTACAGTTTGAATTTAAAATTTATTTGTGTGAACTTAAGTCATGGATTGTGGAAACTAACTAGTGTCGGGTGATTGTATATAGTGTATACCACATTTACCACTGACTAATGCAGAGTTGCAATTTAAGGAGATCAGCTAAAAGTAGTTAGATCTGTATGTGCGTTATAAATAATCGAAATTAGTCGATTAATCGATTAAAAAAAATCGATCAATCGAACACAAAAATTTTGATCAGTAACAGCCCTACTTTAAATACATAGGGGTAGATCCACAAAAGGATTACGCCTGCGTATCTACTGATACGCCGGCGTAATTTTAAATTTCCCGCGTCGTATCTTTGTTTTGTATCCACAAAACAAGATACGACGGCATCTGGGTTCGATCCGACAGGCGTACGTCTTAATACGCCGTCGGATCTTAGATGCAATTTTTCGGCGGCCGCTAGGTGGCGTTCCTGTCGAAATCCGCATCGAGTATGCAAATTAGCTAGTTACGGCGATCCACGAACGTATGTCGGCCCGGCGCATTTTTTTACATCGTTTGCGTTCGGCTTTTTCCGGCGTATAGTTAAAGCTGTTGTTTTGAGGCGTACTCAATGCCAAGTATGGCCGTCGTTCCCGCGTCCAATTTTGAATTTTTTACGTTGTTTGCGTAAGTCGTTCACGAATAGGAATTTGCGTAGAATGACGTCACCGTCGTAAGCATTGGCTTGTTCCGGTTAAATTTCGAGAATGCGCACTGGGATACCCCCAGGGACGGCGCATGCGCAGTTAAAAAAAAACTTAGTTTACGTCGGGTCACGACGTATTTACATAAAACACACCCCCATTACATCCATTTGAATTCCACGCCCTTACGCCACAAGAGATGCACTACGCCGCCATAACTTACGGCACAAATTTGTTGAGGATTCGAAACAAAACAAAGTAAGTTACAGCGGAGTAGTGTATCTTAAATACGCTGCGCCCGGCGCAATAATGCGCCGTTGTACGAGGATCTACCCCATACTGTGGTGTGCAGAAGAGCATTAATAGATGCAAAAAACATCAAATCTTGACAAGGATAGACTACAGCCTTGCCATGGTTCATTGCATGATAGCAGCAGGCACTGGCAAATGTGAAAGTTTGAATATTGGCAAAATATTACCTCTATATCAACTTTTACTGGTACATGCATATGATATGTATTTTTTGTCATAGATTTGGCCTATTAATATCAGATTCTTCTTTCAATGCAACAGCATACCTGAGTATTGTTCCTGAGCACGTGCACCCCTTTATGGTCACAATCCACCCTAGATTCTTTCAGCATGATAATGTCTCATCACAAGCTGGCTCTTCTAACACAGCAGTAAATAAATGACTCAAAATGACTCAACAAATCCTGCACAGGCCCCCAGATTTCTGCCAACTGAACGCTTCTAAGATGAGCTGTAACTGGGAGCTGTCAGTATGAATGCATAGCCAACAAATCCGATGGAGCTGTGGGAAGCCAGTATAGACCAAAATACCCAAGGAACATTTTCAGTTCCATCTTAAATCTATTCAGGCAGCTTGTAAATAAAAGGGTATCTTACCAGTGTTAGGCAGGTGTACCAAGTGGCCACTGAGTGTATTATATTTATGTAATTGATTTTGTAGTCCATTGCACTATAGAATTGAAGGTGTCAGAATGACAGTTTTACACAAAGCGATGAAAGGACAGGAAGACTTTAGTGCTTTAGAAAATTCACAAAATGGATTTCCCCTATATGTTTCCTGCATGTGGTGTGACAGAGTGAGACCCTGTCACTGTGAAAATGGAGGAGAATGCGACACAGGATTCGCATTAAACGTTAATGCAAGGTTCCGGATAATCACTTCTGACTGGAGAAAGGGGTGTTTTTGTCTTTCTCTGGATTCTTTAGTTCTGGATTTTACCAGGTGCCTGCAGCAGCATGTCTAAACCCAGTTGTGCAGGGTCATTATATACTTAAACCTGAGGATAGCTCAGAGCTTCCTGTTTGGAGACAGCAGGTCTCATCCAGGGGTAGGAGGAGCCCCACAGCCAGGAGCAAACAAGAAACATGACGTCTCATCCAGGGGTCAGGGGAGCTCCAGCCAGGAGCAAAGAGGGCTCCTCCATGGGTCAGAGGTTCCCCAGTCAGGAGCTAAGAGACAGGAGATCTCACTCAGGTGGCAGAGGTGCCCCAGCCAGCAGGTCTCATTCCAGGAGTTGGCTCCTATCCATGTATCAGGAGCACCCCTGCCTAAAAAGCCTGAATTGGCTGTTCAGCAGGGCGCTGCGAATAAAGGCTTAAGCCCTGTACACACGATCGGATATCTGATGGAATCTAATCGATCTATTTTTTTCGTCGGATATCCAATGAAGCCGACTTTCATCAGTCTTGCAAACACACTATCAGACTAAATTCCGACCGTGCCAAAACGCAGTGACGTAAAACACTACAACGAGCCGAAAAAAATGAAGTTCAATGCTTCTGAGCATGTGTGGACTTGATTCTGAGCATGCATAGATTTTTCTCTGATGGAGTTCCACACAGACGATCGGATTTTTCTATCGTTTTTTTATCCATAGGAAAAATTTAAAACATGTTCTACTATTTAACACCGATGGAAAAAACACCGATGGGGCCCACACATGATCGGTTTGTCCGGCGAAAACAGTCCATCGGTCTGTTTTCGTCGGACAAACCGATCGTGTGTACACGGCTTTAGCAAGCCAATTGAACCAGCAAAGCTGAATAACACAGTCAGAGGGACTGGTAAGAAGAGCAGCAACGCTGCCAACAAGCTTTGTTTATATTAATCTGGAAGGACCTCGGCATGGACAACTGATGTCTAAGGCCCCGTACACACGACCGAACATGTCTGCTGAAACTGGTCCGCGGACCAGTTTCAGCAGACATGTTCGGTCGTGTGTAGGCCCGAGCGGACAGGATTCCAGCGTACATTTGCCCGCCGGCCCTTTTTCCAGCGGGCAAATATTTCTGAACATGTTTTAAAACATGCCCGCTGGAATCCTGCCCGTCGGACATGTTCGGTCGTCTGTACAGACCTACCATACATGTTCGAGCGGCCGCCATCCCTCGCATGCGTCTAATGACTTTGATGCATGCGTGGAAGCATTGAACTGGCAGGGCCGCGCACGTCATCGTCGCGGCCTCGTCGCCGCGTATAGAGTACGCGCGGATTTCTGTATGATGGTGAGTACAGCCATCATACAGAAATCCCCGGGCAGACATGTACGCTGAAAACGGTCCGGCGGACCGTTTTCATCGTACATGTTTGCCCGTCTGCACAAGGCATAAGGGAACTTTTCATTTTATTCAATAAAAGCAGGAAGCCATGCCCTAAAATACAGTTTGGACTGGTGCAACTCATTGAAAAAGCACCCACCACATGAGTAAAATCTCCTCAATACCACAGTGGATAGCTAGAAACAAAACAGCAGAAAGAAAATTATTCTTTTTATTATATTTACTGCAGTCTGCTCACATAATTTGTAATAAAAATATTTTTGCCATTCTGTAGCTTCCCTCCAACCACTTTGCATATTATTTTTGCAATTATTTTATATATACTGTGGTTCTGTACTTGTCAAATACGCTGCAGAAATCTCCCCCCCACCGAGTCTGGCTGCAATAATTTTAACTGTGGGCAGCTGAAGCTGCTGCCTGTTCACTTCCTGGATTTACATAGACATACAGGGGCACACCTCTAGCTCTGCAGCTCTCATTCACTCCTTTTATGACTCATTTCCTCCCTCCCTCCCTGGCAAACTCTCACGAGCGTTAGAGAGAGAGAGTTGTGAATGATGTCATAAGCCTAGGCTTATTACCAGACAATAAACAGGAAGTGGGCTGTATGAGGTATTTTCAGAAAAAAAAATGTTTTACTATCCAAAGTTAAAACAACAAGGGCAGAAGATTTAATAGATTAAGGCCGGATTCACACTTGTGCGTTGCAAATTTCAGATCTCTTATCTCTGCAGAGAGATAAGAGAACTGTTCTGCAGATCAGCTCCATTTTTAGATGCAAATTTGGAGACTTGGGAGACGGGAAGGGGAGGGGGGAAGTGCATTGAGCTGAATGAGAGAAATTCTGAAGAGAAATGAACACATGTGCGAATCAGATGTGTGCCCATAGAAGATGAACTCGCACCTGAGCCGCACCGCAATGCCTTGAAAACGCACACGTTTTTTCGGCAATGCGCAGTGCGAATGCATCACACATATATGTGAACCGGCCTCATTGAAATCAATGTATTTTATAATGTTATGTGAATTGGATGCGGTTTAAGCCGGAACCAATTTGCATAGATGTGTACCCGGCCGGAAAGTTAAAAAAAAAATACTGAAGGTGCGCTTTAAATAAAAATGGTAATTCATGAATAAACAAGATAGCTAGTAAGATTTTTGTGTAATAAAAACATGGAATCGAGGCAGTCGCTGACAAAGTTGCTTACATGTCTAATGTTTATTCTTGTCCACTTTTGTTTCAGGTTCAATAATACAAAGACGGGAGATTCCCCTTCACTTTCTGTCCCATACACAAAACAGGAAGTGAGAGAAAATCCCTCCAAAATGAAGAAATCCTGTTGTGTCACAAGGGTCACCAGAACTAGTGTCCCCAATTGAAAATTTCCCCTCTATTACTATTTTGATGTCAACCAAAAATGTTGGATTTTCATTAACTTTCACTTTTAATGACATGGTAAAAGGACCAAATACAGAGGGTGAATCTCACTAACGGAGGAACTGACAGCAAGAAAACTGACAGGTGTATTAATCCCTCTCCACTCTATCCAAAACTAAAAAAAAGACCTTTTACATAAATCAGTTCATAAAAATTGCAAATCATATTACTATCACCAAGTTAAAAAAGATAATAAAAAATAATAATAATTGAGAATGCTATATATTTGAGGGATTTATGATACATCTGGTCATTATTAAAAAACAGAAAAAATGTCCAGTATCAAACATGAACAAGCATTGGACTTTCTGTGAAACGCAGAGACAAGTTGGCAACCACTCACATAGGCAGTGCTCAATCCACTTCATCCTCAACAAGTTTGCATAATGTTGCTGTGTTAAAGTCACAAAACCGTGTCTGCAATGTACTAATGAAAAACTATCAGGAAGCCAAAATGTTTTTTAGCAAATGACCCTCTCTTAATTAGAAAAGTCTGCACTCCAGCCAGCTCCACTTCTCACGTGTCAAGAATCATTAAATCATAAGGAGGAAAAAAATCTTATTTCAAAGTTAACGAATGCCATGCTTAACATAACAGCTAAAATGAAATGAAGTGGGCACATTCTTTGGTTTCCACATGAAGTCATGCTAAGCAGCCTACAGATTAACTTGTAAGAACGATTAATTACTTTTCATGAAAGGAACCTGACCTAACATTTTCTATACTTTGTAGGCAAAAGAATAAAAAGATGTGATACACATATGACACTACAAATATACACTTATCTTTGGATGTGAAATTCAATTTAAAGGTTTTATAGGTTGTTCAAATACAATTATTGCATAACTATATGTAAAATTTATCCCAAAAGCTTCTATAGTATTTTAGGGAAAATCATACCCAAGGAAATTATTTGTGCATCTTTTATACCTTTTTAGCCTTACATCTTTCCAAGAAGGAAAATACATGTTTAAGATAATATAACTAAATAAATGGAAAAAATATAAAAAAATTGAAAAAAAAACACCACAATATTTGATGAGTGTTAAAAACGTACTGATTTAAATGCAGAATTTAAAAAAATTGTTTCTACGTTTCTATAAGTGCAATAATCTTGATCATGTATCAATTTTCATTTCACAGCTTACCACAATTTCAGATTAATTGAAAGTCTTATAATTATTTATTTCTATTTTTAAGAAACAAAACTGCTATTATTTTCACCTAATCTGATTTTTACAAAACATTATTTTTTGTTTTTGAGTGGAGAGAAATCAGAACACCTTTCAGTTTGTATTGCTGTCTGTGTCCCCGTTAATGAGATTCCCCCTCTCTATTTGTCCTGTTTGACTTTATCATTGAAAGTGAAAGTGAAAGAAAATCTCACATTTTGGGTTGTCCCCACCCAAAAAAGTAATAGAATGGAAACCTTCTAATGGGGGACACCAGTTCTGATGACCTAGGGGCCCCCAAGGAATTACCTTAATTTGCAGGGATTTCCTCCCACTTCCTTTTTGGCTATGGGACAGGAAGTGAAGAAAAATCTCCACAATGGGACATGGGACACTTGTTCTATCCAAAAATTAAAAACTGTTTTGCCTTTAGTTCTACTTTAAAGTTTTAAAATAAAAAAGGTAACAGTTAACCACTTAAGACATTATGCAAGTTAAGGACCTTGCCCCTTTTTTGCAATTCGGCACTGCGTTGCTTTTAACTGACAATTGCACAGTTGTGCGATGTGGCTCCCAAACAAAATTGGCATCCTTTTTTTTTCCCCACAAATAGAGCTTTCTTTTGGTGGTATTTGTCACCTCTGCGTTTTTATATTTTTGCGCTATAAACAAAAATAAAGCAGAAAATTTTGAAAAAAAATCTATATTTTTGACATTTTGCTATAATAAATATCCCCAAAAAATATATAACAATTTTTTTTCCTCAGTTTAGGCCGATACGTATTCCTCTACCTATTTTTGGTAAACAAAATCACAATAAGCATTTATCGATGGTTTGCGCAAAATTTATAGCGTTTACAAGATAGGGGATAGTTTTATGGCATTTTTATTAATAATTTTTTGACACAATTTTGGTGACCATTGTCATTTTCACAGCGAAAAGTGCTATAAAAATGCAATGATTACAGGATTGCTCTGGATAGGATCAGTACTATTTATGTGTTTGATTTTTTTCATTATTCTCCTATGTTCTATTGTTCGCTACATTTTGTATCCATCTATCGGTATTCCTGTTAATGTTGGCTAACTTTCTAATACATTTGTGTTAAAAGAAAAATGCACTGATTACTGTGAAAATTAAAAATGGCAGTGAAGGGGTGAAACCACTAGGGGGCGCTAAGGGGTTAAGTGTGCCCTAAGGGAGTGATTCTTACTGTGTAGGGGGGGGCGTGGCTGTAGGTGTGACACCACTGATCTTCATTCCCTATATCAGGGAACAGGACCGATTAGTGTCACTGCCTCACACGAAAGAACAGGGAAGGTGTGTTAACACACACCTCTCCCAGTTCTTCAGCTCCTGTGAACCGATCGCGGGACACCCAATCGGGTTCCGCGGGCGTGGTCACGGAGCTTTGGAGGACCGGCGCTCGTGACCCCTCGGCTGGGCTCTTAAAGGCAACGTGTAAAGGTTCGTGCCTGTGCCCAGCCGTGCCCTTCTGCCAACGTATATCGGCGTTAAGGGCCGTATTGAGTGGTTAAAGTGCTTTATGGAGCAGTGACAATAATATTTTGCATTCATGGCATGAAGTGTTAAATCGGGGTGATGCCTGCAGCTGCAGGCATCACCCCAGTACCATTTTTTAGAGCCAGTGGTTGGCTTTTTAGTGATAACAACCTATTCAGCTAAAAGCCGCTCGGATGTTATCCTAAAGGAGCGGAAGGGGACATCCCACCCTTCCCCTCGTGCCACCTTCCGCCACTCGTCCCGGGCCTCCCGTCGCACCAGCCAGCATGTCTGCCGCCTAAACTGAAACCCTAACAAAGCCAGATTCAACTTTAATCGCGTCTCCGATGTAAAATCCCGGAAGCGATGTCACGTCGTCACTTCCAGTTTAATCGGCTGCCAATGTCGCAGATTTAAAGAAAATTACAGTATTACCCCATAAAGAGTACCTGTCACCACTTACTTCTGTTACACATTCCTTGAGACAGTAATAAAAGTGATCAGAATAATTGTTTTAAAAAAAAAAAAGAAGAGAAAAATAAATACAATTTTAAATTGCCCTCATACCCGTGTGCCGAAAATAAAACGCATATGTAAGTCACGCCCACAAATGTAAACAGTGTTCAAATCACACATCTGAGGTATTGCCGCAATCACAGTGAGAGCAAAAATTTCTAGCAAAAGGCCTCCTCTGTAACTCTAATGCCGCGTACACACGGCCGTTTTTCGGCATGAAAAAAAGAGGTTTTTCAGCATGTCCAAAAAACGAAGTTTTTCGAACTTCATCATTAAAAACGATGTTGCCCACACACCATCGTTTTTGAAAAATGATGAACAAAGCGCGGTGACGTACAACACGTACGACAGCACTCTGAAGGGGAAGTTCTATTCACCTTTGGGCTGCTTTTAGCCGATTCCTTGTTAGTAAATGACAATTTGCGCTTTTTTGTCTGTTACAGTGTGATGAATGTGCTTACTCCATTATGAACGGTAATTTTACCAGAACGAGCGCTCCCGTCTCATAACTCGCTTCTGGCCATGCGCGGGTTTAAAACGTCGTTTTAGCCCACACACGATCATTTTTTACAACCCGAAAACCGACATTTTAAAAAACAACGTTAAAAAATGCAACATGTTCTAATTTTTTTTTTGTCGTTTTTCAGAAGCAAAAAAATGATGTGAAGCCCACACACGATCATTTTAAATGACGTTTTTAAAAACGTTGTTTTTTTTCATGCCAAAAAAAACGACCGTGTGTACGCGGCATAACAGTTGCAGTTTTAAAAAGCGTTGCCTATGGATATTTTTAGGTACTGTAGTTTGTCGCCATTCAAGAAGTGTGTGCAATTTCAAAGCATGACATGTTAGGTATCTATTTACTCGGCATAACATCATCTTTCACACTATACAAAAAAAATATGCTAACTTTACGTTGTTTTTTTTTATTCATGAAAGTGTATTTTTTCCCAAAAATTTGCATTGGAGAGACCACTGCGTGTGAAATAAAATATTGCAACAATCACTATATATATATATATATAATTCTATAATGTTTGGGATTCCAAGTAACTTTCTAGCAAAAAAATACAGATTTTAACTTGGAAGCAACAAATGTCAGAAATGGCCTTAGGCATGAAAGGGTTAATTAGCTAGATATATTCCTGTTTTACTGCACGATAACAAATTCTGCAGCTAAAAAGTATTACAAAGCTTGTTAAGAGTTAACATACAGTGTTCCGTAAGAATGAAGGATTTATGGTATACTGCAGGGTAATCTGCCATGCACACACTTAAGACTACCAGTGATACGAACACAAAGGGAGGGATGCACAATGAAACAAACACAAAACAGTGGCACACACACCAGTGATACACTTATACAGCACACACACACACACTTGCCCTGTCTACCTCTGCTATTCTCCCTCTAGTTTAGCCCTGCCACAGGCAGGCTAACAGAGTTGGGAACAGGTGGCCCTGCTTTCAATTACGGAAGGCTAGCATGGCAGTGTGAGGCCTGGATTAGTTCACCTTCTCACTGGGAATTTGTCTCGGTTGGGATTGGATTTATTATAGCTTCACACATGGAACGCGGCTCATGTCAGCTGAGGGCAGTGACACATCATATGATTCAAATTAACCTGCTGAGGACTGTTCCGCGGGGCTCGAGATTGTGTATTAAAATGACGACATTTTTAAAACAGTTTGATGGAAACCAGGAACCCTTAAGTGCAATGGTTCCAATTTGTTCCAACTAATCTATCACCTGCTGGATATATTTATTCTAAAAGGGTTTTTGGTAGCCAAAGCCTTTTCCAGCCTTTCATATATTGCTAAGCTAGCTAATGGGTGTAATTGTGCCTTTTAAATAAAGCAAAATATTTTGTGGCAGGGAGAAAATGTAATGTGGTATATTATCTCTGACAAACAGCTATAGAGCTAAACTAATGAAAAAAGATTATAGCCAGCAACAGGCAGGTTTTTGCACCGAGGTAAGATTTCAATACATTATTCTAGCATACATTTATTTTACAAATGCCACACAAAAACTTCCATCTGAAAGCTCAGTATAAATCGGCGCTGAAGCTTGTACTTTATCATGGCTTAGCTAAAAGTCTCAACCCTGTGTAGGAAAATGTGTATGAATGAGAATTAAAAAAAAAAAAAAAAAGAACAAAAAAAAAAAAGAAAAAGATTTCTTCTTTTCATATGTACCCAATAAAAATAAAAACAGCATTTTTAGAGAATACATTTGATATGACCACAAGCTGCAGAAGCAGACAAACATAATTGGAGCAGTAATGCTGTACTGCATTACAAAGCAGAAGGCACAGCATTACAATTTTAATAATTGAATATGGCTGCCCACTGTCAAACGGTGTATACGATTCAAAATGAGGCAAACTTGAACTTTAAGGTTGATTTGGTATACAAATAAAATACTATCTTTAATCCAGGTGTCACCAAATTAGTTATGACACTATTTTCAGAACAAGCCTTTCTGTGATAAAAACTAGCCAATAACCTCTGCAGTTCTGGCATTTTACAGCACCTAATTTTCATTTTTTAAGCATTGTAATCATTTTTAATAATCCAGGCCATTCTGAAAGCCAGTTTTGAGAGGACTTGATAATTAAAAGGTTTTTAAGTTTCTGTCAGCACCATCTCTTAACTACAGCCAATAAGCTTCTATGTTTTCTGAAAGGGAACCCCTGACTGATTGCTATTTGTAACATAGAAAATTATTTTTAAGCATAGGCTTATTTCACTTAATAGCGGTTATTAACGTACAAAAAGTTACTTGTGATAATTAAAAAATTAGGTGTAGAACGAATATCCTTTAAAACACTGAAATTGTAAATAACGAAAATCATTATAAAAAAAACGAACACATATAAAAACAGATAATTAGCTGAAAATGGTCACAACTTGATAACAAGTCAATGCATAAAATTATTTTAAATCTTAAATAGTAAGTGTAAGCCTACCATAAATGTCTCTCTCTCTCTCTCTCTCTCTCTCTCTCTCTCTCTCTCTCTCTCTCTCTCTCTATATATATATATATATATATATGTATGTATATATATATATATATATATATATATAGACAGAGAAAAAAAACTCCTTTATGGTATATATATATTTATATATATATATATATATATATATTCTAGCACATCTTACATGAGTAAGACAATGCACTATATATATACTGCAGTGATAGATACTAATAAATAAATAAAAAGACAAAAAATAAGTAATTAAATTGTTTTTGAATGTATTGGTTATAGCTTTAGTTTTAAAATAAATATTACAAAGGGATTTACAGTGGAAAATAAATAAATCAGCTCTGTTACAGTAAATGCCATATTTGAGTTGTATGTACTGTACATTACACTATATACTAATATATAACAAGAAAAAAAAAGTAATCTGAAAATTTGAAACAATACTCAATAAATTTACTTTTTAAAGAGTTTCAATAGGCAAATCAGAATATAAAAGACAATTCTCACATGTCTATGCAGACCGCAAACAGGCTGAATAACTATAAGTTTAAAACAATATAGCTCTTAACACCCAAATCTTTGTCGAACCTCCAAGTGGGAACGTCAACTTTGTAATCGGCAACTAAAGTCCCATTTTGTTACTTTTGGAAAATGGCAAATACATACGTTTTATATTGGCTTGTAGGTGTTCTATATATAATGTAGTACATAATGGGACAGTCTTTTCTAGGATATAACTTATAATGCACACACATCAAGATATAAACTGCATATTCAGCTGAAATTAAAGCTTATTATTTTGTTTCTCTTTACAGGTAATCACAAAATAGAAGTTTTTTGAGTAGAGTATATTGATGGAATTTGGGCCCTTTTCCATTTTTTTAACACTTAATGTAAAAAAAATTATAATGCAAAACTAAAAATTAAAAATAAATTTCTTTAGGAACACATATAGCCGTTTATGTGGCTGAATGTGTGCAGATATGTTCTCTTCATGGTTGCTTTTACATGTGTGAACTCATGGTCCCTCTGCAAAATATGTTTAACAAACCAATTTAATAATTCACTGCTAGAGAGCTAACTAGTATTTATGCCATTAAATACATAAAGGAAGGAAGATGTCTATAGTGTAATCACATTGAAAATAGCAAGAACACCAGAAAGGCTAAAAAAAAAAAAAAAAAAGAGGAAAAGCATAACAAAAAAAATACTAGTTTGGACAAAACTAACCCCTAGGTGGTACTGCTGCTTCAAATTATACACTGAAGCTTCATGAGACTTTGGAAAAAGCAGCAGATTCACATAATAAAGACCAAATATGCTACAACTTTCTGTACTTTAGAAATAATTGTTGGACAACATAAACCAATAACAGAAACACTACATTAAAGATACAGGTCACACACTTATTGACTAACAGACATTTCTTGATGCCATGTTGCTTTTAAAGTGCAAAACCCACCTAAGAATTTAGGCTCCTATATAGGCAGATTTCCCCTTTACTTAGTGCACCAAGTCCCCATCCTTATTTGTGTGGACTCTCTAATTCACTTTCCTGATATTATTTCATGCACAGAGCAATGTCTAGAAATCTTAGAAAATATTAATAACAACAACACAAAAACAATCTATTCCTGATGTGTAGGGCAAAATGTTTGATGAAACACCTGCTACAGTTCCAGTTTGCCCACAAATACATTTATAACTAATATGCTTTTGAAAAAAACAAAACATTTTTTTAAAATATTTTAAAAAGGTTTCTCAATCTTGTGGTATATTTGAATATATACCCGACTGGAAAAAGGGATCCTATTTTAGCATTTTTAGAAAATGTTTTTACAATTTGTTTACATCTACAGATATAAAAATAATTGTACATATGCAATGGTTAATTTTCTATATTTTATGTGCTGTATATAACATACACAAAAAACAAACAAAAAGCAATGCATCCACACAATTCTTATTCAGACTACTTATTTAAAAAAAAAAAAATCCCTTATGTATTATTTTTTATGACATCTGCTTTCCTTGAAGCAAACAGTGGTTATATAAGGACAATTATTGTGTGTATGTTTTTTACAACATATACTGTAATACAACAGAATCGAAAAATAAAAAATAGCAAGAACAACTTTTTCATAATCGTGGACCATCTTGTATTTTTTTCCTTTAGAGAAATACATTTTCCCCTCACTTTTGAAATTTTAAAACATAACATTTTTTCAAAATTCCAATGTATTAAATTATTTTGACCAAAAATGTAATCTTTAACATTTTTAAGAAACATTCATACAGTATACGGTTAGCATTTAATAGTCACACACATTGGCTCCTGGCTCTTGAAACATCATTAGTGCAAGGTACATTGAATATAAAGCCAAAACATTCTGTAAAGTGGGGAAAGGTGAGAATACTTCTTAGGTTTTTTTGTGAGAGATTGAGCCCATTTGTTCTGGTGACCCCCATCAACACCGGACTGAAAATGAGGGGGGAAAAGGAAATTTGGAGTTGTCACCATAACAGAAGTAGAGAGAAAGTGTTGGGAATGTTAAAATGGGGACACTTTTGCTGATGACATTTGTCTAAGAAGGCATTTCTTCTTCATTTCTGCTGTGTGTACAAGGAAATAGGACACAAATGGATAAAAGCTAGGAGTTTTAATCATTCCATACACAAAAAAGTTTTAGCCTTAGATAAGAGTGTGGTCTGTCAGTGTGCAGCTTGCTGTGCCCTGTGAGAAAGGTCAGCAATATAGAGCAGAGCAGGGCAGAAATGTTGGGCACCATTGAGGTGGCAGCTTGGACTGTGGATGTGGTGTGGACTGTGGAGTCCCCTACCTGTAAATTCCTGGTCACATGAGCTGCCAGGATATCATGTGCCTGCATGGGACAGGACTGACAGCTGATGAAGCCCGCTCTACTTTGTAACTGGAGTAATTGTCAAAAAATATGATTAAATAAAAGTAAAGAAAAAAATTAGGAGTTAGGCCCCTTTCACATTGGGCAGTGGAGGTGCGGTGACGGTATAGCAGCGCTATTTTTAGTGCCGCTATACCGTCGTATTAACCGTGATATTCGGGCGCTAGCGGTGCGGTATTAACCCCCGCTAGTGGCCAAAAAAGGGTTAATACCGCGGTTAACACCCTGCTCCTATACCGCTCCAAAGATGCGGCAAGCAGGACTTTTGGAGCGGTCCTGCTACCGCACCGCTTCAGTGTGAAAGCCTTCGGGCCTGCAGGGCCTGCAGGGCATGATTTTTTCATAAAAAATGCCTCAAAAAAAAAAAATGTGAAAGGGGCCTTACAGAAATTTAGAGTTAACAATTGTAAACTTAACTGCTGTCTGCATAAAGACTACTGTCAAAGGAGTTCACACTTTACACTCCCTATATTAAATTGACCATCACTGGTCTAGAGCCTTATTTCATTTTTAACATATCTGGAGATTCATGCTACTCCAGAATATAAAATATTGTTTTAACCACTTCAGCTTTGGCTGCTCAATGACCAGGCCATTGTTTGCGATACAGCACTGCGTCACTTTAACGGACAATTGTGCAGTGGTGCAACGTTGTACCCAAACCAAATTGATGTCCTTTTTCCCCACAAATAGGGCTTTCTTTTGGTGGTATTTAATCACCTCTGCCCATTTTATTTTTTGCGCTATAAACAAAAAAAAGCATAAATTTAGAAAAAAATAAAACCACAATATTTTGTACTTTGTACTTTTTGCTATAATAAATATCCCCCCATTTTTTTTTTTTTTTTAAAAAGCATTTTTTTCCCTCAGTTTAGGCCGATATGTATTCTTTTACATCAGGGCTATGCAATTAGTGGACCTCCAGCTGTTGCAGAACTACAGGTCCCATGAGGCATAGCAAGACTGACAGCCACATGCACGACACCCGGAGGCAGAGGCTTGATGGGACTTGTAGTTTGCAACAGCTAGAGGTCCGCTAATTGCATATCCCTTTTCTACATATTTTTGGTAAAAAAATAAAAGAAAATTGCGATAAGCGTATATTGATTGGTTTGGTCTACAAAAAATAGGGGATAGATTTATGGCATTTTTATTATTATAATTTTTTTTTTACTAGTAATGGCGGCAATCTGCGATTTTTATCGGGACTGTGACATTATGGTGGACAGATCGGACACTTGACACATTTTTGGGACCACTGACAATTATACAGCGATCAGTGCTAAATAAATGCATGGATTACTGTGTAAATGTCACTGGCAGGGAAGGGGTTAACACTAGGGGGCGATCAATGGGTTAAGGGTGTTCCCTAGTGTGTTCTCTAACTGTATGGGGGAGGGGACTGACTGGAGGTAATGACAGATCATGGTTCCTAGCTAGAAGGAACGCACGATCTGCCTCTCCTCACAAAACTGGGATGTGTGTGTTTACACACACGTCCCTGTTCTGCCTCTCGTACCCACGATCGCGTGTGGCCGGTGGTCGGCACCCCCGCAGTGCAGCAGGCGCGCCTGCTAACCCACTTAAAGGAGCCAACGTACAGTTGCGTCGGCTTGCAGAATCGTGCCGACCTGCCGCAGTATAATGACGGCGGCTGGTGAGCAAGTGGTTTAACCTTCAATTGTGTCATTACAAAATTAGAACACTTCAAAATCTACTGGACAAGCAATGCAACTTTCAAAATCATAACAAAAACATAATCTAGGTCCCCTTTGGAGGCTGATGAAAACTCAACAGGGAGCATGTAACAGATCCTAAATATTACATTCAATTATTTATGAGCCCCATGCTCTTTTGTGGACAAGAATACCCATGAAATTTTTAAAGCTTCCTTACAGGCTCTTTTTAATCAAAATATAGTTTCAGCTAAGAAAAAGGAATTTACATCGAAGATAACATCTCTAACAGCCAAGATTAAAACCCCTGAAAAGACACATAAAAGAAACCCTACAGATGCTTCAGGATTTCAAACAAGTTAACACTGATCTGTAAAAGATTCTGTCTGGCAGCACTGAAAAGGATCTTCACTAGACAGCTATTCTACAAGAGAAACATGATGTTTGTACTCACTGTAAAATACTTTCTTGAAGTCCATTGCAGGATACAAGAATTCTATTGACTCTCAAGCTATATTGAGGCCAACAGGATAAAGGACACTGGCAAAAAAAAAAAGGTTGCCATTCCTCAGTTTTGTTGCAAAGCAGTAGAGCAAGAGCATTAAAATAAACACAGAGGAGTGGGACCTGTGGACTCCAAGAGAGATCCTGTGGGGCACAGTAACCCCAGAGTAACAAGGTCAACAGACTCAAGAAAAAACATTAAAACCGGGAACCAAGTGGAGCTCAAAGAGCTAACTGAAGGACCTCATGTCTGAAGCTGGCTTAAAAAATGAGGCCTGAACAACCGCCTGGTAGAACTTGAAACTATGTGTGAACAAAAGACCATGTGTTATCCTTGAAAATCCAGGAAAAAGTTGCTTAACCAGTTCCCGACCCCCGCATGTACATATACGTCCACAATATGGCACGTACAGGCACATGGGCGTACACGTACGTCCTCGCCTATTAGCGGGTGGGGGGTCCGATCGGGACCCCCCCCGCTACATGCGGAGGTCGGGTCCACTCGGGGAGCGATCCGGGACCACGGCGCGGCTATTTGTTTATAGCCGCTCCGTCGCGATCGCTCCCCGGAGCTGAAGAACGGGGAGAGCCGTGTGTAAACACGGCTTCCCCGTCCTTCACTATGGCGGCGCATCGATCGCGTCATTCCCTTTATAGGGAAGACACGATCGATGACGTCATTCCTACAGCCACACCCCCAAACAGTTGTAAACACATACTAGGTGCACCCTAACTCCTACAGCGCCCCCTGTGTTTAACTCCCAAACTGCAACTGTCATTTTCACAATAAAGAATGCAATTTAAATGCATTTTTTGCTGTGAAAATGACAATGGTCCCAAAAATGTGTCAAAATTGTCCGAAGTGTCCGCCATAATGTCGCAGTCACGAAAAAAATTGCTGATCGCCGCCATTAGTAGTAAAAAAAAAAAAATGCAATAAAACTATCCCCTATTTTGTAAACACTATAAATTTTGCGCAAACCAATCGATAAACGCTTATTGCGATTTTTTTTACTAAAAATAGGTAGAAGAATACGTATCGGCCTAAACTGAGGAAAAAAAATGTTTTTATATATGTTTTTGGGGGATATTTATTACAGCAAAAAGTAAAAAATATTGCTTTTTTTTCAAAATTGTCGCTCTATTTTTGTTTATAGCGCAAAAACTAAAAACCGCAGATGTGATCAAATACCACCAAAAGAAAGCTCTATTTGTGGGGAAAAAAGGACGCCAATTTTGTTTGGGAGCCACGTCGCACGACCGCGCAATTGTCTGTTAAAGCGACGCAGTCCCGAACTGTAAAAACACCTTGGGTCTTTAGGCTGCATATTGGTCCGGGGCTTAAGTGGTTAAGTTGTAAAAAGAAACAGAATTGAGCACAAATCTAGTAGATTACACCTTGACAGAAAGGGGTCAAACATGATCTTTAAGGCCATAAGTTAGGATGAAAGTCATGGAGATGTTGGATCAAGAAGCTGATATCCTGGATTATAAAAGTGACAAGACAATGGGTGAGAGATTCTCACCACCTTTAAAATATCAGGACAATGGAGGGAATAATTCTTTAGTAAACAAGGTCCAGATAGAGCAATGGTAAATTCTGAGTGCCAGACCTTACGGGTGGACTGGCAACCAGGATTGTAGGGTGCCAACGTGGAAGTGGAGAAAAGACATGTTCCATTTACAGAGGACTGTCACAGAGGAAACAAACAAATATCAAACAAACATCAAACAAAAGGTAGACTTCACGATATGCTATTGGGTAGAACAACCAAGGCCAGCAAATTATTGCAATAATCCAAGGCGCTGACCACCACATTCAATTTTTTGATTTGGGTGTATTAGCTGCAGCTAAAATTGGTCAGAATGATTCTTACTTCAGAAAGGAAGGAAAGAAATCTAAAAACAGATTCACAGATGGATCCTGACAAAACCATAAAAGTCAGGTGTCTGTTGGGAACAGTGATCTATAGGTCAGATGTGGTATCCAGCAGAAAGCTGAACCAGACCACACACCCATAAGAGCCAAGTGGAACCAAGTCCTGCAGATCGTTTGCACATTCAGAACAACCCAGTTATTTTGTTGATGCAGGGGTCTCTCCCACTGTTCTTTCGTACTCTGATGGGGTGACCCCCCCCCCAATTATAATACACAGTTCAGTGCTTGCAGTCATTGGCTGCAAGCACTGATCAAATGCTGGTAGTCCAATATGACTATGACTGTTGAACAGACAGTAGTACACATGTACAAAAATTTGGCCAGTTCCTGCTGAACCAGACACATTTTGGTATAAGTGTACATGGCTCAATTCCCTAACTTTCCACATGAACTGCAATACTAAGGAAAATGAATATATCTAAAATAAGGCTGTGAGTACAGTACCTTCTTTAAGTACAAAGTGTATACAGGAAAATGCTGGGAAGGAATCCAGTGATTTGTTTAGAAGTGACGGGGAAGCACTGTACTGAGAACATCCCAATGAACAACTGGGTCATGTTAGGTGGTGCTTTCTGGGAACAACTTCACGTAAAAATTCACAGCAGCTTTGTAATCAGCCAGAAGTTTAAATTACATATTTACTAGCCCTGTTCCCCACTTTCCATACTGAACCACCCCCCGCAGCAGCCATAGTAGTGAAGAGAAAACAGCAGCATTGCGGGGCAGGGAGGCCAACACAGTGAGGGGCCCAGGAGTAGGGGGAATTGGCACCGCACATAGTGTATAAATTGTGCCCAGGCACACCTGGCACACGGCTATGCTACAGCTATAGTTAATAAGCCACAGAGACCATCCTAAACTTTCTCAACATTAAGATTTGATTTGCTCATAGTCAAAGTAAAGCAACTTTTTTTGCTTTCTCATTGGTTTACCTGAAAAAGCTCATATCACATAGGTGGAGAACCCTGCCTTGTACTTTACCTGCAAAGCGAGAACCCAGAGGTTAAATGCAAGGTGCTGCAAACTTCCCAGGCTCTCTATCCAGCACAGGGACAATGACCGGCTGGTCATTTAATTAGTCAGCACTGTACAGTAAATGTGATTCTGCACCATCACAAGCACTCCTGAACCACAAAGGGTTGTCACTGCCCATCGCAGAGAGAGAGCACTCGTGTAGATAGCCAAACAGCACAGATTCCTATTTTGTTAACTTGGGGGCATTTCAGGTTTTCCACATACAGCCTGAATTTACCAGTAGCTGTAGATGACTGAAAAAAACTCTAGAAATTCATGGCAGTTCCAGAGCAACACCAGTATAAACTGAGAAAATCTGAACTCTGTGGCTGACTTAAGAGAATGCCAGGAATTAACATATCCAGCATAAAATCAACCAGCAGCTGTTGATAGAAGGACGAGAAGAAAGTATGTTTAATCAGAAATGGTCATAAACTGAACATTTAACACTAAAAGAACAAACCTTCCACATTTCAGAAGCATTGTTCTATATTGTCTGAGGTAATAGTGTCAACCAAGAAAATATTGTGCCTAACAAAATTTGTAAATTACTGCTTTTAGCCCCCCTAATCTCTAGCACAATCAAAAAAGGTAAATTCCTGCACTTAAAGAAGTAATCATTATTACAAAAAAATGAAATCTTCAAATGTTGGCTCCTATTTTGATCCCCCTTTTCAATCTTTTCTTAGATTAATTGAATGTAGGCTAGGTGCTTTTCAGGGTGGACCGATATTACTAACTAATGAACTTTCTATGGTTTGGCCTGGGCCATTGCTTTCTTCACAAATAGAGTTGGCCGAGCGAGCGCCCCCCCCCACCCGCCTCCTGAACTAAGACACATGCCCTAAACATGGGGGAGTGCTTTTGGACAGGAATGGCTCTGCCCCCCCAAACCACCTTGTCCCCAGATTGATGGGTCTCTTCTCCACAACCCTGGGCTGTGGTTGTGGGGGTCTGTGGGCAGAGGGGTTATCAGAATCTGTAAGCCCCCTTTAACAAGGGTGCCCAGAGATCTCGCCCCCCCATGTGACCAAGTATGTGGTACATTGCATCTCTACCCATTCACCAAAAAGAAAGTGTAAACAAAATAAAAATGTAGATCCATCGTCAATCACGCCACTCGCCGCAATGGCTGGACCGCAAAATACAAAAAAAAGCTCCACCTGCAACAAAAGCTAACCGCCGACTGCAGATTCTGCTGTTTGATAGTTCTAATATAGGTAAGGAACCACCCCTTGTGACATCACCAACCCAGCATGCACTGGTTGGCGATATCACAAGGGGACGGTGCCACCAGGTGGCTCTACCCTTTACCTATATGAGAACTATCAAAAAACAAGCCAGGCATTCAGCAGTTCGCATTAGTTGATGGTGGAAAGTTTTTTTCTTCTTTCAGGGCGGTGGTGGCGTCTTGATGGACGATGGATCTACATCAGGGAACATTTTTAATATTTTTTTAATAAAGAAATTGTCAAAAGTTGTGTGTGGTTTTTTTTATGCTTTTTTTGTGACTTTCTGGGGGTACTATTTACCCCATACGCATTTACATAGGGGGGAGATCTGAGGACCCCTTTGTTAAAAGGGCCTTTTTAGATTATGATAAGCCCCCTGCCCGCAGACCCTCACATCCACAGCCCAGGGTTGTCCGGACAAGGCCCTTGTCCCCAGCACCCGCCCCATGTTGAGGGCATGTGGCCTGGTATGGTTGGGGGGGTGCTCGTTCCTGCATGTTTAGATAAGGGTCTGGTATGAATTTTGGGGGGGACCCAATGCCGTTATTTTTTTAATTTTGACATGGGGTTCCCCTGAAAAGCCATACCAGGCCCCTTATGGAGGGACATGCCATTTTATTTTACATTCTTCTATTGCTAGCAATTATATTGTATTGCCGCAAATTTAGATTTCATATTTTTTTCGGTATAAATGCCAGTTTTTCTGTTTTATTGTTTCACTTTAAGCATCATTAAAATCATTGCTCCTATAAAAATAATAATAATTGCATTACATGTGCCCCGGAGCAGTACCCAGGCCCCATACCCTGTTTATTGTCAATAGCTTGCATATAAGCATTCAAAATGGGCGCTTTTGATTTTTAAAGTTCAGGTACCATAGACTTAATAAAGTTTGGGTCCAAACTTTTGCGATGTTCGAGAGTTCTGGCGTAAACCGAACCAGGGGGTGTTCAACCTAACTCTATTGACTAATATAGGCGTGGAAATTTAAACCCTAAAAAGCTGGCCATACACTGATCTAAAATCAGTCAGTTTATCAGGGACTGGCCAAATCTTGATCAGTGTGTGGCTGTCCCTTGTTTATTCAACTTCTGTCGAAGGGACATGTTGACAAATGTTCTCGTACAGTGAATGAGGCTGATCAGAGCATTCTGGCAGTTCCTATTATCATGATACAATGTCCTGGAGCAGGAAGGGTGGGGGGGGGGGTGATCCTGCACCCCCCTTATTGTGTGGATGGAGGAATTGGTTCTTTTTCATTCCGCCTTTAGCTTACTGTGTGTATATTGTGGATGGGGTCATTTGTTCCAGTTAGACAGGTGTTAAATCTGTAAACAATTATAACAAGGAATCCCTTTGAGGAGATGACACTTTATGTTCCAAATCCAATGCAACAATATATTTTTTTCTTTAACCAAGTAATGTAAGCAATTTGGCTCTGAGATCAACAAAATTAAATGAACATTGCAGACAGGAGTTACTGCTTATACTTATGGGTGATGCTAACATATACAACATTTTTGTTCTGTTGAACATTTAATTTTACAATAATTTCAACTATATGGAGTCAGTTACAATGAAATCTAAACTGTTAAAAACAAATCTAAAATGCACATGTAAATGCATGAATGAAACCTTAAATTTGTACTCCACTATTACAAACCGAAATATACTATTCTAGGTGTACATTTTTCATCAAGAATATAGCCATCAGTGCTCAAACAAGCAACATTTCCTGAATGGGTCAGGTGCAACTGATGATTGGCAATAACACCTGACACATGTAGTAGAGGCATTGATGAATAGACATATGAAGGATAACCATGAGGGGAGAGAAGGAGGCAGTTCAACAGAGCATATTAAATATCAGTAATTCAATTAATTTTATTGAGGTTAACGACAAGATATTTTGGGGCTTGGAACGTCCTAGTAAATGCAAAGGAATACTGTAAAGTAGCAGCTAAACTAGACGTTATGATAATGTTAAGATTTTCAGCAGTAAGAACAAGAACAGAGGGTTTAGTGAGCGAGTGAGTGAGTAAGTAACTTTTATATCGCTACAAATGAACTAAATCGCCTCAAGGCACTTTTTGCATCCAGTGCCGTCCTGTTTCTTCAGAAGAGGTGGGTCTTAAGTTTTTTTCTGAATTTCGATTCTCTAGGAAGGATGCAAACCAGGGTAGGTCAGAGTCTGCGACTCCGGCTACTTCTGTGAGATGAGTGAGCAGAGTTGTGGTCTACTGTGTTGAAAGTTGTGCTGAGGTCCAGCAGCACCAGGAGACACGATTCTGTCATCTGCTGCTTTGAGGGTGTCATCCCATATTTTGAAAAGTGCAGTTTCTGTGTTTCTGTCCCATGGCCTGGGCAGAAACCAGATTGTAGTGGGTCCAAGAGTTTGTAGGTGTCCAAATGGAGTTTAGCTGTTGTACTACTGCTTTCTCAATGATCTTGGAGATGGTGTTAAGGCTTGTTACTGGTCTGCGGTAGTTTGGGTCTTTGGGGTCAAGGTTGGGTTTCTTTAGGAGAGGTTTGATTATGCCTTGCTTGAGGGAGATTGGAGCAATACCTTCTTTGAATGATTGATGTGGGACTTAATATGAGGTAATGGCACAATCATTAACCTCCATCCCTATATTTGTATATTTATGAAAGGAGCAAGAGGGGAGGGACTTTACATGAAGTATGTGAGTGACAAGAATCTAGTTATACAATAGTAATTGACATATCTATGATATATGGTATATATTATTTTCTATTTAGTAATTTATTCATAAGTAGCTATATTCTATTGTTCAATAAAACTCATACATATATTACACACACATATGGATAGATACCTGCATGATAGAAGTTGATACATGTACACACACGTGTACACAACCACCCCCCTTCACTTGTACAATAGCCCTTACTTGTAAGATGGTCTTCCTAGTCCCAGCTCTTATTTCTATGTGTGGCTGAGACACAGAGGTGCTGCAATCCAGGATACAGTATAAGGCAGCACACACAAGGAGTGCACATGCAGGAAATAACTAGAGGTGACAGTCATTCAAAAACTAGGTAGAGGGATAGAAAAGAAGGGATTTATTTCTGAAATCTACCCATATATATGTGAGGGGAATATTGAGAGACCAGAGCAGCTTAAATGTAGAAAGAAATAAGAGGAAGAACTTGGAACCATAACAGACGATCAATGGAGGAAGGTACTGGAGAGGGGGCATATGGCCACAGTTTTGCCTGCTCAGAAGATATAATTTTTAAAGATGATACACAGGACGTACTATACCCCAAAAAAACTATTTGGATTCGGTTGGAGAGCAGATGCGGGATGCCCCAGATGTCAGGATACGGGGGATTTAATACACATGTTGTGGAGATGCCCAAAACTATTTAGATATTGGCTAGGGATCATCGATATTATTTACACGACATATGGGACTAATTTGGGGATGGACCCTAGAACGTGTATATTGGGAATATGGGAGGAAAGACATGGGTTGATGAGCACTATAACAGCAGTATTGAGGTGCCTCTTTCAGGCAAGGAAACTAATCGCTCAAAGATGGCAAGCAGTAAACCCCCCAACAATAAGTGAGTGGACTAATGTAGTGACAGCAACAGCATGGAAAGAGAAAGCAGTATATGATAAGAGAAGAAATATCAAGGAATTTGATAAAATCTGGAAACCGTGGCTGCTTAGAATAGGATACCCTGTGTAAAATGATTATTATTAACCTGGAGAATAAGGGTGGGAGGAGGGTGGGGGGTGGTAGGTTAAATAAATTAATGGGAAAATACATAAGGTTATGATATACGGGGGAATGAGGAAATTTTTTTGTAAAAAGAACATTATGAATGTAACCTGTTTTTATACATGATGAAAAAACTTAATAAAGAGAATTAAATAAAAAAAAAAGAGGTGGCAGCAAAGAGCCTGATGTGAGCTCAATGAGGCAGAGAAGCAGCATCTGCCGACTCGCACACAAACAGAAAGATAGCACAGCTGTGGGGCTCCCCTGCACTCGTCCCTGCCTTCACCCATCCCTGTCAGACGGCTGGCCCATTGAGATGCTCAGGCCCCTTAAACGTGTATGGGCTGTGCCCCCCTGATGGCAGCCCTGTCACTGTGTATACCTTAACCCTGATGTTGCACTCTATATCTTGTTCAATTGCCCCTGTGTGAGTGACACTGTTGTTATATTTTACCACTAAAACAAAAACTACTGAAAAAAGAAAAACATTACCTGGTCCATTCAGGAAGTCTTTAATTTGAAGCGTGATCAGCGGTGGAGGAATTCCAGTTCTAGCATTGGCCTCTCCTGCTGCTGTCTGTAGCCAGATTTTGGTGTAATCAAGGCTTTCTGGCAATGTCTTCCCAGCATCTATGATAAGATGAAGTAACAATTAATAATACAGAGAATGCTTCAGCATTAAAATAACATATAATAAAATATATGGACAGCACATTGGTTACCATTATTATCAGAACATTGAACAATAACTATGAAGAACGTCTAGCACAAGTCTTTTTTTTTTTTTTTTCAATGGGTCAAATGGTGACATTAAAAATAAACTTTCACACCCAAAGGAAACTTGTGCTGACAAAATATAAAACCCACTATTGCTGACCTCTCAATTTTTTTTAATCAAAAGTTTTTTTATTGACAAGAATAATAGGTAACTGAGTTACAATAAGGGGATAAACATACCGTATATACTTGAGTATAAGGCGACCCGAATATAAGCCGAGGCACCTAATTTTACCACAAAAAAACTGGGAACACATATTGACTCGAGTATAAGCCTAGGGTGTCCATATGCATGCCTCACTGTGTCTCACTTTGCCTCACTGGCCCAGATTCAAGAAGCAATTGCGTCTGCGTAACCATAGTTACGCAGCGCAATTGCTTACTTGCGCCTGGCGTTTCGAATGCTCCTGATTCAGGAACCTCGTTACGCCGACAGCAGCCTAGGATATGACTAGCATAAGGCTCTTATGCCAGTCATATCGCAGGCTGCATTCTTACGTTGGCCGCTAGGGGGCGTTCCCGTTGTGGTCAGCGTATAGTATGCAAATTGCATACTAACGCTGATTCACAACCCTACGCGAGCCCTGCGTACGCAGTTTACGTCATTTGCGTACGTCGGTTTCGCGTAAGGCTGCTCCTGCTAATAGCAGGGGCAGCCAATGCTACGTATACCCGTCGTTCCCGCGTCGCGAAGTTTAAATTTTACGTCGTTTGCGTATGTGAATCGTGAATAGCGCTGGACGCCATTCACGTTCACTTTGAAGCAAATGACGTCCTTGCGACATCATTTGCCGCAATGCACATCGGGAAAGTTTCCCGAGGGAGCATGCGCACTACGTTCGATGGAGGAACGCGCCTAATTTAAATGATCCACGCGCCCTTACGCCGGGCATTTTTGAGGAGCGCCCACGCAAATTACGTGGCTACTGCTTCGTGAATGAAGCGTAGCGCAAATAATTTGCGAGGGCGCAGGGCAAAAACGGGACGCTGCGCCTCCGTAAGGAGTGCGCAGCGGTACCTGAATCTGCCTCACTGTGTCCATGACTAGACTTACGTTTAACATGGGAGTATATAGAAGGGGTGCCCGGCTTTGAAAAAAATCGGTGGTCCCCCAGACAGCAAACTTTGCACACTTGTAGATGAAGACTGTGGCTACATGTGGGTTCCAGAGAACCTACGGCCGGCTGGTACTGGGTCCCCAAAGTTCGGAAGATTAGGCGCAAAACGGTGACCCGAGTATAAGCCGAGGGGGGCATTTTCAGCACAAAAAATGTGCTGAAAAACTCTGCTTATACTCGAGTATAGAAGGTAATTCTCCGCAGGGTTGAACACATAATCACACATGGATAAGCGTGAACTCCTGCGCTGTCTAAAAAGTGAGGGAGGGGGGCGGGGGGGGGGGGGGACAAACTAAAAACTAAAAATACTGCTGCAAATATAAAGGTCTACCTGGATAGACTAGAGTGAAGTAAAATGTGTCAAATAAAATACTTGCGCTGTAAAATATGAGAGACAAATAATGAAATAGGGTGATATACTACAAAGTAACTAGTGAGGATAATATTATCTAACATATAAAATAACAGTAAATCACAAAAGGACAATCCTTAATAAAATCCGGCACTCTGAAAAAGTCCAGATCTGGCACAATTCTGCCGTGTATGGGTGTGTTTCATCAAAAGTGAATCCAATCTCCAACGGTGCAAGTGTTGTATAAATAATGATACACAAAACACACACACTTTTAAGGAAAAAGCACGGAAGGTAGTTCTAGGAAAAGTACATATAAGACCCTTGGATCCGGAGTGTGAGTGGGATAGAGTAGTTGAGCCAACACCAAGATTACATGTATACACCTCTGGTGGACCCAGCTGCTCACCTCAAATTGACCGCAATATGTTTAGATCAACCTGGTCTGGATGCTTATAGTCCACAGATAGATAGCACATAAAGATCTCCGTCCAGTGTGTTATATGAAAAAACAAAGTAAAAAGACAACAAAAAGCTGATGGTGAAATAACGTCACAAAGGGGGCTGTTAATTGGGGTCTTGACGAGTGGGAGTGCACTCACGTGTAGGTGAGAGATCTCAGGCTCGTATCCACGAGCACCGAACTCGTAAGTCCCTCTATTTTTCCTCTATTTTTTCCCCGCTAGATCTTGGAAATCGTGGGCTAGCTGTTTGGTCTCCCCAAGGGTTCAGCGTGTGTGGAGATGTCTCAGCTGATATGGGCTAATGGTGACTCCTATTCCTCTTTCAGTGCCTCAGATGGAGCGCTCAAATGGCATGATGGTGGGGAAGAGGTGAAAAGACACATCCATAGTGTAACCCAGTCAGCGGTACAAACAGTTTTATTAAAAACAAATTAAAAACTCACATAAAAGCTCAGGAACTCAGCAACAATCCTACGAGTGGCGAACTCGTATGTCTGTTCGTCGGATGCTGGAGTGTGTCCTGCCTGCCAATCCCGACGCGTATCGTCACGGTCACGGTTCCCTGATGAAGTCACGTGACCGTGACGATACGCGTCGGGATTGGCAGGCAGGACACACTCCAGCATCCGACGAACAGACATACGAGTTCGCCACTCGTAGGATTGTTGCTGAGTTCCTGAGCTTTTATGTGAGTTTTTAATTTGTTTTTAATAAAACTGTTTGTACCGCTGACTGGGTTACACTATGGATGTGTCTTTTCACCTCTTCCCCACCATCATGCCATTTGAGCGCTCCATCTGAGGCACTGAAAGAGGAATAGGAGTCACCATTAGCCCATATCAGCTGAGACATCTCCACACACGCTGAACCCTTGGGGAGACCAAACAGCTAGCCCACGATTTCCAAGATCTAGCGGGGAAAAAATAGAGGAAAAATAGAGGGACTTACGAGTTCGGTGCTCGTGGATACGAGCCTGAGATCTCTCACCTACACGTGAGTGCACTCCCACTCGTCAAGACCCCAATTAACAGCCCCCTTTGTGACGTTATTTCACCATCAGCTTTTTGTTGTCTTTTTACTTTGTTTTTTCATATAACACACTGGACGGAGATCTTTATGTGCTATCTATCTGTGGACTATAAGCATCCAGACCAGGTTGATCTAAACATATTGCGGTCAATTTGAGGTGAGCAGCTGGGTCCACCAGAGGTGTATACATGTAATCTTGGTGTTGGCTCAACTACTCTATCCCACTCACACTCCGGATCCAAGGGTCTTATATGTACTTTTCCTAGAACTACCTTCCGTGCTTTTTCCTTAAAAGTGTGTGTGTTTTGTGTATCATTATTTATACAACACTTGCACCGTTGGAGATTGGATTCACTTTTGATGAAACACACCCATACACGGCAGAATTGTGCCAGATCTGGACTTTTTCAGAGTGCCGGATTTTATTAAGGATTGTCCTTTTGTGATTTACTGTTATTTTATATGTTAGATAATATTATCCTCACTAGTTACTTTGTAGTATATCACCCTATTTCATTATTTGTCTCTCATATTTTACAGCGCAAGTATTTTATTTGACACATAATCACACATGTACGTACATATGTTGCAGTTACCTAGTGTTAGGCATATATAATCTCGCTTTTTGGAAAACTTAGAACAAACTATCCATTATGAGCTGAGGGGGAGCAAGGTTGGGGGTGTTCAACCAGTTTTGCCATATAAGATCACATTTTTTGGAGCCTTTTGGTGCCGGTATGCCAACTGTTCCTTAAGGAGGAGAGAATTACAGACGCGATCCACTTGGCCTTGGTAGGCAGATTAGTCGCAAGCCAGTAACGTGCTATGAGTTTCCTTGCCAGGTATAGTAATCTAGTTACCATCATACAGACCCCTTTTGCATACATTTCAGCATCAACAGATCCCAAGAGGCACACCAGTGGTGTGCATGGTATGGGTGTTTGTGCTACAGCGGATACAGTCTGTGTGACCCCTGTCCAATATCTAGTGAGCTTAGGGCAACGCCATATCATGTGTATAACGTCTCCCCTGAGAATGGTACATTTAGGGCATAGGGGGAGTCTCTTCTGCCCCATTCATAT
Source organism: Rana temporaria (assembly GCF_905171775.1). Classification (NCBI taxonomy): domain Eukaryota; kingdom Metazoa; phylum Chordata; class Amphibia; order Anura; family Ranidae; genus Rana; species Rana temporaria. The sequence continues at coordinate 366,029,603 of NC_053493.1, read as the reverse complement.
AGTTGTAAGGGTATAAGATATGAACTATGAAGTATAAACAATTGTGAGAGTTTATGAGATGCCAAGACTGACACCACCGGAACCGATTCCAGGCCCATGTGCCACTGGTCACCGTTTATGTCACCCACATCCGTGGTCCAGTGCGTTCTACATTTAAGTAGGGCAGGATTTTGAATCGTGGCTACTAAAGTAGAATAGGCTTGTGATATCACATCCTTGTCAGCTTGTAGAACCTCCTGTATTAGGAAAGATTTAGTGATATATAGACTGACTGTCTGGGTTTGTAACGCATGCCTGAGTTGGAAAGAGAGTTACCGCTCCAGGTGGATGTGCTTAAATGATCAGTGTCCTCTCAGGAAATCAAGGGTGCCAGCAATGCACAAGGCAACTAATGGAACAAAAAATGTATGGACAGCCGCAGTCCAAAAACCCTTGATGGTTGTCTTTATTTAAAAGGATAAATGAGCACTACAGATCACAGCAAAAAATTGAGGGATGAACAGCCGACGTGTTTCGCACTATTAACTAGTGCTTAGTCATAAGCTATGACTAAGCACTAGTTAATAGTGCGAAACGCGTCGGCTATTCTTCCCTCAATTTTTTTCTGTGATCTGTAGTGCTCATTTATCCTTTTAAATAAAGACAACCATCAAGGTTTTTTGGAGTGTGGCTGTCCATACATGTTTTATGCCTGAGTTGGAGGTATTGGTAGAAGATGTTAGAGAGAATTCCCTGCTTACATTTTCAAATGATTTGAGTACATTACCATCATATAATTGTGTAAATAACCATATCCCCATTCTTGACCAAAGAAGAATCCCTGTAGTTTGGATAGTTCAGGGTAGTTGGGATTGTTCCAAATGGGAGTAAACTCCATTGGATCATCTACAGTTAGTGCACTTTTAACTGCCTTCCAAACCTTCTGGAGCAATATTGCTGATGGGGAGGATGAAGGGATACCCGACAGACCAATCTCCAAATGGGAGCCAACTGTTACTATAAAATTAGTGTGAGACACCAGCTACAAAATAGGGTCAGCTGAATCATGTAGATCCCATCCTGCAAGTTGTTGCAGCTGTAATGCTAAAAAGAAAAGTCAATCTTCTTAAACCATTTGTTGGGAATACACATAGGAGAATTGTGGAAGATGTAAAGGAGCTGCGGTGCCCAGATAATTTAGATCAGGTTTACCCACCCTACCACTGATAGTGGAAGCTTGCACCATCCCTGACATTTAACATGTTGTCTTTCCTTTAGGGGGGCTAGATTAAGTTTCAAGTATTCAGTAGGGTTCGGTGATATCATTACGCCCAGATATTTGAAAGTGTTAACAATGGCAATTTGGGAAACCTCTGATACTAGTGGAATTAGGGGCATAAGTACGCATTTGGACCAATGCTGACCTCTCAATTTGAAATGCTTGTTGCTTAGCTGTCATTTTGATACAGTGAATTCATGAGCCCCACCTGGAACAAGACCGCAGATGAAGAGTTGCAACATCACTTTCTAATACATAAGCTTTCTTCAGGTCAGTGAATAAAATTGTTGAGGGCATGATTCTTGCTTCCAGGTTAAACAACTTTATTGGAAACCTTATCCACCGTGACCAAGTAGGATTCATCCCTATCCGTCAAGCTAATTACAATATTCGCAGAGCAGTTCCCCTAACCTACACTGCCAAAATGCGTTGCATCCCTTCTTGATTTCTTTCACTAGGCATTAACCACTTAAGGACCGCCTAACGCCGTATATACGTCGGCAGAATGGCACGGCTGGGCACAATCACGTTATACAAAAAAAGAAGCTGTGCTAATGTATGATGCACTGAAACCAGCACAAATATTGCAAGAAATAAATAGAAAACAGTGATCACACCGTGAACTAGGTAAGAAAACAAATGAACCCTGATGGGTTAATCACAGTCCACCAAAAAAGTCCATAGCAGATTGAAAAATGATGGTCTCCAAAGTGAAAGAAAGATAATCCCAACTCCTGAAAAAAGTGATGATAGAAGCACCTCCACCTAGGTCACACACTGACTCTTACCGGAACACTACGATCTCTTATTACAGGAGATCATAGACCGCATATGATAATGGTATCTTCACAGCATATCACCAAGTGCACTCTAAGTGCAAAAAATAAAAACCGCAGAGGTGATCAAATACCACCAAAAGAAAGCTCTATTTGTGGGAAAAAAAGGATTGTCAGTTAAAGCGACACAGTGCCTAATCGCAAAAAGGGGCCTGGTCCTTTACCTGCATATTGGTCCGGGTCTTAAGTGGTTAAAAAGTAATTCAACACCGTATCCTGGTCCTATTATGCAAATAAACCATCTGGAAATGGGGCTTTGGCCCTAATTTCTTACAATGGGTCTCTGAACTATATGATAAGCCCAGGACGTATATAAAATATGTGGACTACAAATCAGATGTGTTCAATATAGGGAGAAACACGAGTCAGGGGTGCCCACTCTCCCCCCTTTTCGTCCTGCTTACTGAACCTTTAGCGCAGCACATCAGGACTGAACCTTCTATCATGGGCATAGAACTAGGTGGATATCAACACAAACTGTGCTCTTTTGCGGATGATATCCTCCTATTCCTATCAGCTCCACACGTTTCTGCCCCTGACCTGATCACACTCAATGAGTTTGCCTCTCTCAGGTCTAACTGTTAATATCCAAAAATCCATGGCTTTAAATATTTTACTAACCGAAACGGAGTTACGTTTGGCACAAGTGGTGTTACCCTTTACATGGGCCCTGCATCGCCTTCCTTACTTAGGCATCTAGCTCACTGCCAATATCACTGATCTATTTGAAGCCAATTATTCACCTCTGCCAAAACAGGTGACTAACTTTTTGATGAGGTGGTTGTCCCTCCCACTTCCCTGGCTTGGTAAAATTAATGTAGTCAAAATGGCTATACTCCCTAAATTTTTATATCTGTTCAGCGTCCTCCCGATACCTGTATCTGCACATTTCTTGCGAATTATACAACAGAGAACAGCGCTATTTACCTAGGGAGGCATGGGCTTCCCCAATTTCACAGCATACTACAGGGCTGCTCAACTAGCGCTTCCCTTTTATAAGTTGCCCCTCTATAAGTTGCGATAAAATTGGTAGACTGTGACCCCTTATCGGTATTCAATCTTCTACGGCTACACCCAGCAGCTCATACGTCTTTAAACAACCCGATCACAAAACACACTCTTTCATTGTGGGATAGGCTTAAAACCATATATGGCCTACAATCTGCGCACACCCTACTCTTTTCATGCCTTAAGAATTCTGCCTTCTATCCAGCCTGGGAATCTTCTGCAGTGTTCCAGGCCTGGTCCACAGCCAGCCTCATTTGCCTACACAACTTGGTCTCAGCGACATCACTTCTGCCCTTTCCAGTCCTACGTGAGTCATTTGGACTCCCCCAATCCGAAATATTCCACTATCTACAAATAAAGTTTTTTTTTTACCCCATGCATGAACACTGATGCTTCCCTGAACCAACTTTCAGAGTTTGAACATATCTGTATACGGGACCCACACATCAGAAGGCTAATTTCGACTCTCTATTCTCAATTGCTTGCCAAACCTTGTTAAGTGGGAGAATGACATAGGTCGCACTTTTGAAACAGCAGAATGGTCTGAAATCTGGTCTGCAACAAAATCCTCCTCACCAAATATAATTGAAACCACCTACAAGGTGCTTACACGCTGGTACTTAGTCCCCGCCAGAATCGGCAAGTTTGCACTGATCATTCGGCACTCCGTTTTCGCTGTTGTCCTGAGCTGGGTATGCATATGCATATCTGGTGGAGTTGCCCAGTGGCACAAGATTTCTGAAAAGTGGTTTTCACACTCGCCTCTGAGATGTTTAAACTATCCCTCACACCAGATCCAGCAATAGTTCTTCTAAACTTGAGACTGGAATCCTTAATGCGTAAACAATTTATACTACTCACCTATCTCTTAACAGCTGTGAAACGGACCTTAGCTAAAGCATGGAAATCGCCCACTTTGAACATATAGTGGGGATAGAAAGTTTGGGCACCCTAGGCAAAAATGTGTATTAATGTACATAACGAAGCCAAGGAAAGATGGAAAAATCACCAAAAGGCATCAAATTATGGATTAGACATTCTTATAATATGTCAAAAAAAGTTCGATTTTATTTATTTCCATCATTTACACTTTCAAAATTACAGAAGACAAAAAAATGGCGTCTGTAAAAGTTTGGGCACCCTGCAGAATTTATAGCATGCACTGCCCCCTTTGCAAAGCTGAGACCTGCCAGTGTCATGGATTGTTCTCAATCATCGTCTGGGAAGACCAGGTGATGTCAATCTCAAAGGTTTTAAATGCCCAGACTCATCTGACCTTGCCCCAACAATCAGCACTATGAGTTCTTCTAAGCAGTTGTCTAGAAAACTGAAAGTGAAAATAGTTGACGCTCACAAAGCTGGAGAACGCTATAGGAAGATAGCAAAGTGTTTTCAGATGTCAATATCCTCTGTTCGGAATGTAATTAAGAAATGGCAGTCATCAGGAACAGTGGAAGTTAAAGCAAGATCTGGAAGACCAAGAAAAATATCAGACAGAACAGCTTGCAATTCAAAAGCAATTCAAAACCCACCTTTGACTACACGATCCCTCCAGAAAGATCTGGCAGACACTGGAGTTGTGGTACACTATTCCACTATAAAGAGATACTTGTACAAATATGGTCTTCATGGAAGAGTCATCAGAAGAAAACCTCTTCTACGTCCTCACCACAAAAATCAGCATTTGAACTTTGCAAATGGACATATTGACAAGCCTGATGCATTTTGGAAACAAGTTCTGTGGACTGATGAGGTTAAAAAATAACTTTTTGGCCGGAATGAGCAAAGGTATGTTTGGAGAAGAAAGGGCACTGAATTTAATGAAAAGGACCTCTGTCCAACTGTTAAGTATGGGGGTGGATCAATCATGCTTTGGGGTTGTATTGCAGCCAGTGGCACAGGGAACATTTCACGAGTAGAAGGAAAAATGGATTCAATAAAATTTCAGCACATTTTGGATGGTAACTTGATGACATCTGTGAAACAGCTGAAGTTAAAGATAGGATGGCTTTTACAAATGGATAATGATCCTAAACACACCTCAAAATCCACGGGGGATTACATCAAGAGGCGTAAACTGAAGGTTTTGCCATGGCCTTCACAATCTCCTGACCTCAACATAATTGAAAATCTATGGATAGACCTTAAAAGAGCAGTGCGTGACAGACAGCCCAGGGATCTCAAAGAACTGGAAGACTTTTGTAAGGAAGAATGGGCAAAGATACCTCAAACAAGAATTGAAAGACTCTTGGCTGGCTACAAAAAGCGTTTACAAGCTGTGATACTTGCCAAAGGGGTCAGTACAAGATATTAACTCTGCAGGGTGCACAAACTTTTGCAATTTTGAAAGTGTAAATAATGGAAATAAAATCTAACTTTTTTTGACATATTATAAGAATGTCTAATCTGTAATTTGAAGCCTTTTGGAGATGTTTCCATTTTTCCTTGGCTTTGTTATGCACATTAATACAAATTTGTACCTGGGGTGCCCAAACTTTCGATCCCCACTGTAGCAGAGACTAAACATAGAATGAACCATACTCTGCTTCACGCTAAGAAGGTAGCCTTAAATAAAGACCACCTTAGCAAATTTGACAACTTATGGAGACCATGGACTACACAGTCTGCCGCCAGGCTTTAAAGAATGGGTACTTCTGCCATGGGAGAAGGAACACAACCCTGTGTCCTATTTGATACCCCTTTTCGAGGTAGCTCTACTTTCGTGGGAGCCCTCCTCCTCTCTCCCTTCTTTCTTTATTTTCTCTTTCTTCCACCCCCCCCTTCTTACCCCTGTTATCTCTTCTCACTAGTGATGTAACTAGGTCATAATGCAGCAGGTGGAGGACCACAGTATCCTACTCTTGAGAGACTGTTGAATGTTTATTTTGCTTAGGCTGAGTCTATATACATAAGCTTGACCCTCGAAAAGCTCCATAAGTCATAGCCATAATGTTTCAAATTTAGTCACGCAGATGGTCAATGGATAGGCCATGTACAGCCAATATCTTTCCCATACCTGTATTATACCTATGTCAACACAATGGTATTTCTTTATAAATTGTTTGTTATGCTATACATTGATCGTTTCAATAGCATATTTGAACAAGGAAAGTGTTGAGGGCACAACAAACTATACCACAAGCATTCTTAGAATGGGGAAAGCAACGGCTGTTTTTTTTTTTCCCTTTCAGTGCAGGATTTCTTTATGGTCTGTAAACAGATCCTTTCATTGCCAAAACATACAGTGCTTTTGTATTCATCATAAAATCCTTGGTTGAGGGTCTGAGGCTCACAGCAAGTCTTTAACATTCAGGTTATGGTGCCGCCTACAGAAGAATTAGACACTGGCAAAAAAAAAAAAAAAAAACAATAGGGCAGCCCAGTATAAACCCTCCTAGTACCCCAGCATGTCTCAGTTTTGTAGAAAAGCAGTACAGAGAACATGTTCATAAACACAGAAGGGTGGAATGGACCCCCCATTTTTAATTTTTTTAAGTACTAAAATTCTATTTTATTTTTCTTCTATTGAGGAACAGTGGAAGTCTTTAGCTATTGGGACATAAATAGCCCAACTGAGGGATGAGCAACACAGCAAACAAATTATAACATAATCAATGTGAACAACAAAACTGGAAAACTTCAGTTCGAGAGCTGCCTGAAGCTGGCACCAGATGAGGCTGCCATCTAACAACAAAAAAACATGGGGATAGAAGACCAGGTGGTATCTAGGTATGTCTTGACAAGGAAAGAAGAAAAATTATCCATAAGACCATAAGCGTGAAAGCCAGATTACCCTGATACATCCAAAGGGACCATCTGTGAGTCGGTAATTGAGAGCTAAAGACTAATACCCTGAACCCTAAGCGCGTCTCAAAAGAGCTGGAACAGGACAAAACAGACCAAAGAACAATGTCCTGGGAAGATCAAAACTGCTCTAGGTCAGAAAGACTAGGCCTCAATTCACTTACATGAAATGAAATGGGGCTCAGGCATAGAAAAACTGCCAAGTCAGACACTCACTTTGCAGAGTCAATGATTACTAGGGAAAAACCCTTTGAGACTGAACTAGAGTGGAATTACCATTATACCACCCAATCAAATCTTAAACATACAGAGAAGCAAAGTTTAAATTCCAGTGAGTCACAAGTGACAAACAGGGGAAATTACATGGGAACTCTCCATACAGGGATTAGACAAGAGGGTAAAATAATAACCTTTTAACAAGGGCCAAGTTCAAGTCCCACCTATCTGCAAGAAGGGAAAAACACCCTCCGGGTGAAATCATATGATAAACCTTGTTGGAGTATCCTACCTATCTTCAAGAATCAAGAAAGTTACAGTTGAGGAAATACTCCTGACTTCCCAAATCAAATGATGTGTCAAAGTCCACAGAGAAACAGTCTGGTGCCTTGCCAGATCAGCAAAGAACACTTGCCAGGGTCAATGCAGAGTAAGGTAGATCGCCAGAAAGCCCAGGCTCATGAGTCAGACTAGAAAGACTTGTTAGAGGGAGAAGACCTAAAATCAGGTGTATAGATTGATAGATTTACTGCTAGTGGATTCCTGCACCTGGAAATAAACTTTTTAAGCATGCATTTGGATGTAAGGTTGTCCAACACAGGTCCTGAAACACACTTGGATGTATGGACTCTTCCCCCATGTCCATATGTAACCAGCTGGGCAAGTCTGATCTCCAACTGAATGCAACTAAGATAAGCACAGCAAATGGGACTAAAATTTGAAGCTCTGCCCAGATCAGGATCTGAACTACCACTTTGTTTTGACAAGATCTTCTGTTTCTTCTTGATGGTAAAGGCAAGCATGTGCTGTGGCATTGTACAGCTAGATCCTGATCAGGTGACAGGAGAAATATCCAGTTTCATGAGGCTCCAGCATGTAGACCAGCAAAGGAGATCAATCCAATGATGGGATATTCTAGAAGGTAGAAAGGGAAGTCTTCCCTGACTATAGAACTGGAAGACTGTCCCTCCAGGCCAGGAACTATATGAAAAGAAAAAGAGAAAAAAAGAGAGAGAAGGTTCCTCCTCACATACAGTACTCGGGTCCCCAGCCCATGCTTGAAGCAGCCTTGCCACCTTTCACAGCATTTGCATCAGAAACTCTCTCTAGGGGCTCATACCCCCCCACTACAAAATCCCAATATTGACTATTAGAACTTTCAATAATCACTATTATCTTGATGTTGCTTTTATCATACTAACCAGGCTCCAGAGAATGTGTGCAATGAATAGGATTTTTTTTAGGGCTGAGTTTTTACACTAGTTTTTAATGTGTGTTTTTTTTATTTCTTCAGGAACTATCTGATCCTAGGAGGCAGACAGCAATGTCTGCTCAAAAACTCAGCTGACTTGTCACACAAAAACAGGGTGGTGAACTAAGGATAAGAAAAAATGTGATACTGCGCTAACTAACTAAATAAACAGAAAATAAATAAATAAGCTGCAACAAAAATTGTGATATACGCACAATATACAAACAATAAACAGAAAAAATAAGTTGCGCCAAACCATAAGTGAATGTAAATGATCAATTAATATGAATTAATATAAATAGTGTTCATAAAGTCCAAAAAATAGTGAAAAAACAAATCAAGTGAGTGAATTGATGAATGATGGTGTGAACGTGACTGGCAAAACAAAAATCCTCCACCGGTGCAATAAATGAATGTCTATGCGCTTACCAGAAGGGCAAGCAAACAAGGCTTGCAGCTGGAACCCCCAGCAAGGGTCTTTAACAGAAACTGCCGCTAGTAGTCCGGATGGTATTCCTCCAGTGATATGGATAGATAAAATCCGAAGAGCATGGAAAAAATATATACAGCATATGGTGATGTACCGGAATGAAAATGAAAAAATAGGCACACCAAGGAAAAAGCCACCACCGATAGATATCACCGAATAAGGGGGACTCTTACCATATGTAAAACAATAGAATGCTTGTGGCCAAACCCAGCCAGGGCCTTTAGGGGGTTAACTCCAAACACACCAGCCAGTATTAACGACTCTCTCAAGCAGCCACAGCAGAGTATGTCACCAAAAGGAAAAATGAGATCCACATAGTGATGTACCGCAGATAAAACGATTTAATAAGGTAGATTGCACTTACATAAAAAAGGAATACATTCAGCATTTAAAAATTCGAGCCGGCCGGCTACAACGAACGCCCGTCCTTCGGGACCTAGACGCAGCACGTCAAAGCGTCTCCTCCTCCCGACGTACGTTTCGTCAGTATGAGCCGGCCGGCTCGAAATTTTTAAATGCTGAATGTATTCCTTTTTTATGTAAGTGCAATCTACCTTATTAAATCGTTTTATCTGCGGTACATCACTATGTGGATCTCATTTTTCCTTTTGGTGACATACTCTGCTGTGGCTGCTTGAGAGAGTCGTTAATACTGGCTGGTGTGTTTGGAGTTAACCCCCTAAAGGCCCTGGCTGGGTTTGGCCACAAGCATTCTATTGTTTTACATCTGGTAAGAGTCCCCCTTATTCGGTGATATCTATCGGTGGTGGCTTTTTCCTTGGTGTGCCTATTTTTTCATTTTCATTGCGGTACATCACCATACGCTGTATATATTTTTTCCATGCTCTTCGGATTTTATCTATCCATATCACTGGAGGAATACCATACGGACTACTAGCAGCAGTTTCTGTTAAAGACCCTTGCTGGGGGTTCCAGCTGCAAGCCTTGTTTGCTTGCCCTTCTGGTAAGCGCATAGACATTCATTTATTGCACCGGTGGAGGATTTTTGTTTTGCCAGTCACGTTCACACCATCATTCATCAATTCACTCACTTGATTTGTTTTTTCACTATTTTTTGGACTTTATGAACACTATTTATATTAATTCATATTAATTGATAATTTACATTCACTTATGGTTTAGCGCAACTTATTTTTTCTGTTTATTGGTGAACTAAGGATGTCTGGATAAAAGGGTCTGGTTACCCATAGACACGTGACTTCTCCTGCAACTACTCAGAGACAGGCAACTCCTAGACTGACGGACACAGACATGAGAACAGATAAACTGTAGATTTTTCTACAGAAAAAAAACATTCTGGTCTTAGCTGCCTGCAGGTGATAACAGGATTCCAGTGCCATTCTCTAAAAATGCTCATGCCAATTGTTATTTTAAAAGGATTTTACCTAAGTATTTAATAATGGGTATGCCATGATAATGTACTAAGGCATACACTGGGGCCAGCACCCAGGAGAATTTTTGAGTGCTAGGGCAAGACTGAAAAGTCAGAGGCTGAAAGGACAGTGATCTATAGGGATGCATCCTAGGTGACCATAGAGATAATTGAGTCCCCTTGGCAAAGGGAAGGAATATAAGATATTGTGGATACTATGCATAGCTTTTAGACATACCAGCCCAAAAAAATCTGATGTTTTCTCTGTTAAAGAGAAAACTACTTTGAAGTCAAGGATTCACAAATGTACTCCCACTTCGGAAAGTGGAGGTGTTCCCTTGTACTGATGAAGGCTTCTAACTCCAGACTTTGTGGTCAGAGACCCAAGTTTGGGAGTCCTCTATGTACAAAAAAAATGTGGCAGACCGTTCCCCTAGAGAGTGAAGCAGATGGGTGCTCCTGTCTCCAGTGACATCCTTGATAACAAAATCAAAGGCTGGTCCAAAGAGATGTCTTTAAAAATCATGTGGGTAAGATGGGAATACCAGGCTGATTTTACAGTATTAGGGTACACTGCATTTATAAGAGCAAAATGGTCTCTTATTTCCTTAGTAATAGTAGATTTTTGCAATTCAGGAAGGATAATCTTATCAGGTAAAGATCAGAGTAACTCAGAATCAGAGCCAGATATTGTCATAGTGACGAACGGTTCAAAAAGTTGCTTGGGGCATTGGCAGATCGGCCACGGAATCTGGGAAGGCACAGTAGCACACTTAAACCATATGTGGTCAGAGCCAGACAGAAACTGCTACCTGAATAAGTTGCGTGTAATACCTAGTGGATTATGTCAACATTCAGTCCCTGAATGTCAACCCCTTCTGTGGCAGAAACTGGTGGAAAATCTGAGTTTTAAATGTGCCCAGTCCAGTCCAAACAAATGAGGTAGTTACCTGTGCTCAGCCTGATCAGCCTAACATAGTGAAACATCAGGCAGGGCAAACTCTGAGACAACGCCAATGGTTTTGGTTACCAGAATGGCACTTGGCAAGCACCTTAGACAGAACGCAGAGCCCGATGGTCACTTTCAGGCTATCCCCACAAAATCAAGTCCAGCAAGGTCTGGTCAAGCACCCTAAAATCCAGTCTGAGGATAGGCGGTGACAAAAAGCTGAAAGCGTAGGCAGCAGCTCTGTAATGAACTGATAACCATAAGATTTTTATTTTTACCTACTCTACCCCAGGTAAGACTCCAGTTTCTTGTTTATAATTGTACATTTTTATGTTACCAATGCAATTGAAATGTATTAGGAATGGACAAATGGATTTTTTATCAAAACACATATCTTTGCACAATTTTGTAACAAGGGTCTGGGTTTGGGTCTATTTATTTTATGAAAAGGGCAGCCTAATTTCTAGGTTACTAATAGCTGGTGTACTGTGTGCTAAAAAATAGACCAAGTTCACTTGGTGAATATGTGTTCCGCTATATGCAAAAAGGAAAGTACACCTGGATGGTCTGGGGGCTGTTTTAAAGAACCTAGAAACAAGTGACCTGTGAATTCATCTGAAACTACCTGTTTTCAGAAAAACATGACCCTTTAAAAAAAAAAAAAGATCAACAAAAGGCATCAAAATATCAAATAACCTAATACATTCTGAACAGAATTTTGTGGTTCCTCCAGTCTTTAACCAGCACTTGGCAAGACTTAACCCACTAAGCCAACCAATGCCAATAGCCCACTTAGTCTTTAACTTCAAAAGCGCATAGCCATTTGCAAAGATGAATGCAAATATACTGGACCACATCCAAACCCTAGGAGCACCTTGCATTATAAAACTACTTAGAATGAATCAGGACTTTTTGAGGTCTTGAACTGAACACAAACACTGTATAACCCATTTTACAAATAAACATTTAAAACATAAACCTTAGGCTGCCAACACTTTTTACTTATTCTATGTATTAGCATAAAATCATTATTTGCATTTAGTCTCTGTACTGCGAATTTACTGCCATTGGGCCCTAAGGAGAAAATTCTGTCTTGTGGACACAAATAATTATGTCCTTAAATCCCTTAATAGTAAAAAAAAAAAAAAGCTCTAGCTTTAGCCCCTGAGACTCCCACAGCCAGTTACTATTCTGATTTAAATATGCAAAATTGTAAACAATGTTACAAATATTTAGAGTTCACTAAATCTGGCAACTAGTGATCAGTATGTCTTTTTAAAACTTGAAGGGATTCACATAGAGCTATAAATAACTTGGAATCTGCCTTATTACTGCAGTAGAGGGAATTTTGTAATGTTTAAATAAATGTAAACACATCTTAGTAAGAATTGGGCTAGCATGGCCCCAGTGGATTTTCCAAAAAGGTAGTTGTTCTGATGATTAGAAGCAGACCACAGACTTGCTTCATAGGCTTAAAGAAAAATCTCTACTTTTCCAGTCCAGGACAACAAAAAAATGTTTATTTTAACCCTATGCCTACATTATTATTTGATCCCCCGCCACTCCAATCAGCACCACAAATTGAAGGAAATACTGGGTACTTTCTGGTATGGAGGAGTGTGTGACTCACTACAGGTTGCAGTTCTGGGATAATCAGTACTGTCCACAAAGTGGTGTACGGTCCGAGTACTGAAGCAACAAGATTGATATGACAGCCAAGCAAGTAGCATTTCCAGGCAATGACAGTCTACATATATCTAAATATTTATTTTAAATAAAGATCACAGAATTTTTGAAATTTTACTCAGGTGCACCATTTATATTCCAAAACGCAGCAAATGTTGACAAATCTCAGCAAAACGATGAAGCTGATTTACTAAAGAAATTGAGAATATTCACACAATACATTGTGCAAATATTCACTAATCCTGTCATGTGCAGATAAAACAAGTAAACAGCACAATGTCTGGATAATTAAATCGTAACTCCACTTTCATATAAAAAAAGAAAGAAAGAATAATATAGCATATACAAATTGCTACACAAGCCATATTGTATCTGAATGTTATTATTTCAAATTGGCTTTCCTTTTCAATCTGCAGCGCTGTAACTTAGCATAAAATTCAGCGTGTTATGGCAACCTGAAGGCGTTCTGCACACCCTTTTTTGTTCAGACAATCCCCCAAAATGTAATTTTCTGCTTGTGCGATTCCCAAACGTCTGTATTAAGATAAAAGTCAGATTTAAGGCAAAATTTGCAACAAAAATGCAATGTTTGGTGAGATATTGCCACAGGGTTAATCGCTTCTAAAGGGATGCAGACTCTGCAAGGAAAATAATGATTATTCATTTGCTTTTGTCACACAACTGGGTGGGCTTGGAGTGTAGTGTTCTGTGCCCTGAGCCCACCCTTTATTGAAGCCTTTTAGAGCCTCAGGCTCTAAGCACCTGCTTAAAAAAACACCCCCCATAGGAAAATATGCATGTAGATCAAGGGTCCGGGTGCATGGATGGGGGTGGCGGCACTCCTGCGCCCTTAGTGGACAGGCCACCACTGACTGCAGGGGGAAGAGAGGGGAATTCCTGGATTGGGGTCCCTTCTTATTACTCCCCTGCAGTTCACCCCAGCGCTGCCCTTTTTTTTTGTAAACTGAAGATGGATAGGAAGGGAGTTCCTTTATTCCTGTATGGGGCCCCACTTATCACCCCCTGCAGTCCTCCTAGCTGAGGGGACTTCATTAACTGAAGGGGGAGGGAAGGGGTTTCCTGTAATTCCTGGATGGGGGTTTCCTCTTATCACCCTCTTGCAGTGCTCCCACCTGGGGGGTCTTTTTATCTGGAGGGGGAGAGAGGAAAATTCCTGTATTCCTGGATGAGGTTTCCAATTGATAACCCATCTGTAGTCCTCCTAGTTGCGAGACTTTCTTATCTAGAGAGGGAGGGATGGGAGTTCTGTATTTCTGGGTGGGGGTTCCTTCTGATCACCGCTGAAAGTCATATCATCCAGGGGTCTCCTTTAACTGGAGGGAGGGGGGGTTCCTGTATTCCTGGATGGGGACCTATGTCATCACCTCCCTGTGGTCCTCCAGGTCTCCTAAACCTGGAAGGGGTCTCCTGTATTCCTTGACAGGCCTTTCCCTGCATTTGTCTGTATTCCTGCATGGGTGGGAGGAATCCCTTCTAATCCCACCCATGCACTCCTCTGTTAAGGGGTCTCCCATCCCTTAAAGTGGAAATATCTCCTAAACGTGCGCTGTAGTTTAGGAGATATTTTCCAATGTCGTCATTGGTGCATGCGCTATAAAGAAACTGACCTGCGTGCCATTTCTCTCCAGCATGTGCCATGACTGATGGCTCCCACACGCATGCGCAGGAGTGAAGTCACATGGCTCCGGGCCAGTCACAGCGCCAGAGTCTGTGGCCCGGAAAGGAAGAGGGGCGAAGATGGACGCGGCCTGCACAGGGGACAGTGCGGGCTTCGTTTGCAGGTAAGTGTCACATAATGGGCTAGTATACAATGTGATTGCAGGGTTTGCATGGAGCAAAAGAGGAAGTAAAAGCCCTCTGGGTTTACTTCTTCTTTAAAAGCAATAACCTGCAATAGATGTTGGTGCTTGTCCTAATAGCAGGCTGGAAACTTTGTAATGCAGAATGCCTTTTGGTCCCATTCCAGTGATGACCTAGTAATACTAATAATTTTATAAGGCACCAAATATGATGTAATATACTTTGTAGGATAACCAAGGATGTAATCATCTTCCATGCAAAATGTAACATGCTCAGGCCACTATAGCTGCAACACTATGTCAGCCTTACTATGCTTTACTTAAACATTTTTTTTCCTTTATTTTAGATTAAGAAGTAAGAAAGGGCTATAACCACTGTCAGGTTTTTATTTTTGCCACCTGTCTCCTCATTCGGGGGGATTTGCTCACTCCTGTCCCACAGCCCAAAACAGGAAGTAAGAGTAAGTCTCTACAAAGTGAGGCAATGCCTAGTTGTCACCCATTGGGAGATTCCACCGCTATTCCCATTCTTGTGATAACAGCAAACAGGACACACAGAGAAGGTGAATCTCCCTAACAGGGGCACAGAGAGAAAAAAAAGACCCGACAGGTGTTCTAATCCCTCTCTACTCTATCAAAAAAATGTTTTGCCTTCATTTCTACTTTAACCACTTCCCGACGGCCGTACGAATATGTGCGGCCGCAGGGTGGTTCTAAATCTCTAACAGGACGCATATATGCGTCCTCCGCTCTTCCAGGCCACTAGAGGGCGCGCGAGCGCCGCTGGCGGCGCGCGCGTGCCTGCCGCATTCCTGAGATACCGATGCGCGTGCCTGGCGGCCGCGATGTCCACCAGGCACTCGCGATCGGCGGCTACAGGGACAAGACGTGGAGCTCTGTGTGTAAACACAGAGCTCCACGTCCTGTCAGGGAGAGAGGAGACCGATCTGTGTCTCTTGTACAGAGGGACACAGATCGGTCACCTCCCCCAGTCACCCCCCTCCCCCCACAGTTAGAACACACCCAGGGAATACATTTAACCCCTTCCATGCCCCCTAGTGTTAACCCCTTCACTGCCAGTCACATTTATACAGTAATCGGTGCATTTTTATAGCACTGATCGCAGTATAAATGTGAATTGTGCCAAACATTTGTCAAAAGTGTCCGATGTGTCCGCCATAACGTCGCAGTCCCAATAAAAATCGCAGATCGCCGCCATTACTAGTAAAAAAAAATTATAATAAAAATGAATAATAATTCTGTCCCCTATTTTGTAAGCACTATAACTTTTGCGCAAACCAGTCGCTTATTGCGATTTTTTTTTTTTACCAAAAATATGTAGAAGAAACTGAGAAAAAAAATTATTTTTTTTAAAAAAATGGGATATTTATTATAGTGACAAGTAAAAAATATTGACTTTTTTTCAAAATTGTCGCTCTTTTTTTGTTTATGGCGCAAAAAATAAAAACCCGCAGAGGTGATCAAATACCACCAAAAGAAAGCTCTATTTGTGGGGAAAAAAGGACGCCAATTTTGTTTGGGAGCCACGTCGCACGGCCGCGCAATTGTCAGTTAAAGCGACGCAGTGCCAGAAGCTGAAATTTCACCTGGTCAGGAAGGGGTATTAGTGCCCAGTAAGGAAGTGGTTAAATGTCACAGAAGCACAATTCAGTATTAAGCTTAATCGGTGGAGTGGAACATCAGTTCAGTGCTTAGCGCTGTGACCTTCTTGGCTTCCACTTTTAGCATCTACAGTGATGTGAAAAAGTATTTGACCCCTTCCTGATTTTGAATTTTTTTGCATATTTCTCACACTTAAATGATTCAGATCATTAAACTAATTTTAATATTACACAAAGAAAACCTGAGTAAATCCAAGATGCAGTTTTTAAATTATTTCATTTATTAACCACTAGCCGCCGCAGTTTTACGGAGGCAGGTCGGCTCGGCTATGCAAAATCATGTAATATAATGTCATTTCGCATTTCAGCCACTAGGGGCACCACGCGCGTGCTCGGCGGGCGCGATCACTGTCGGGCACCCGCGATCGCTTATTACAGAGCAAGAACCCGGGAGCTGTGTGTGTAAACACACAGCTCCCGGTCCTTTCAAGGGGAGAAATGACTGATCGCATGTTCATACAATGTATGAACAGCGATCTGTCATTTCCCCTAGTAAGTCCCACCCACCATTCAGTTAGAACAACACACCCCTTCCTCGCCCCCTAGTGTTAACCCCTTCCCTGCCAGTGACATTTTTACAGTAATCAATGCATTTTTATAGCACTGATCGCTATAAAAATGCCAGTGGACCCAAAAATGTGTCAAAAGTGTCCGAAGTGTCCGCCATAAGGTCACAGTACCGATAAAAATCGCAGATCGACTAGTAAATTTTTTTTTTATAAAAATGCCATAAAACTACCCCCTATTTTGTAGACGCTATAACTTTTGCGCAAACCAATCAATAAACGTTTATGAAAAATATGTAGAAGAATACGTATTGGCCTAAACTGAGGAAAACATTTTTTTTATATATATTTTTGGGGGGATCGTTATTACAGCGAAAAGTAAAAAAATATAAAAAAAAAATCAAAATTGTCGCTCTATTTTTGTTTATAGCGCAAAAAATAAAAACCGCAGAGGTGATCAAATACCACCAAAAGCTCTATTTGTGGGGAAAAAAAGGATGCCAATTTTGTTTTGGAGCAATGTTGCATGACCGCGCAATTGTCAGTTAAAGCGATGCAGTGCCGCATCGCAAAAAGTGTTCTGGTCATTGACCAGGAAAATGGTCTGGGGCTGAAGTGGTTAACGGAAAAAAGCTGTTCAAACTTGCCTGGCCCTATGTGAATCAAGAAATCACATAAATAGAAGCTGCCTGACAAGGTGAAGCATGCTAAAAGATCACAAAAAGCCACACATCATGCCACAATCTAAAAAAAAAATCAAGAACAAATTAGAAACAAAGTAATATACATGCATCGGTCTAGGAAGGGTTTTAAAGTAATTTCTAAGGCTGTGAAACTCCAATGAACCATGGGGAGAGCCATTATCCACAAATGGAGATAACTTGGAACAGTTATGAATCTTCCCAGGAGTGGCCAGCCTACAAAAATTACCCCAAGAGCATGACCAGGACTCATGAAGAAGGTCATAAAAGAACCCAGAATAACATCTAAAGAACTGCAGGCCTCACTTGCCTCAGGTAAGATCAGTGTTCATGATTCAACAATAAGAAAGAGACTGGGCAAAAATGGCATCCATGGGAAAGTTCCAAGGCCAAAGCCACTGCTGACCAAAAAGAACACAAAGGCTCATCTCACATTTACCAAAAAACATCCCCAAGACTTTTAGGCAAATATTCTGTGGACTGATGAGACAAAAATGTAACTTTTTGGAAGGTGTGCGTCCCGTCACATCTGCCATAATACGAATGATGTTACATAACAAGAACATCATACCAACAGTCAGACATGGTGGTGTTAGCGTTATGGTCTGGGGCTGCTTTGCAGCTTCAGGACCTGGACAACCTACCATAATTGATGGAACCATGAATTCTAAGCTCTACCAGAAAATCTTAAAGCAGCATGTCCGGCTATCAGTTCGTGACCTCAAGCGCGCTTGGGTTATGCATAAGGACAATGATCCGAAACACAACAGCAAGACCACCTCCAAACGGTTCAAACAAAGCAAAATGTTAGTTTTGGAGTGGCCTACTCAAAGCCCGGACTTAAACCCAATTGAGATGCTGTATCATGACCTTACACAGGCCATTCATGCTGGAAAACCCTCCATTGTAGCTGAATTAAAACAATTCTGCAAGGAAGAGTGGGCCAAAATTGCTCCACAGCAACGTGAAAGACATCTTGCCAGTTATCTTATTATGATGTACCCCTTAAAAGAACCCAGGGTAAACCCCCTGATTAACGCTCCAGTCGTCGATGCTTCTTTAATGCAACTTGCCAGACATGTCACCCTGCCAATCAAGGATGCAGTTACATTTCGGGACATGCTAGACCAAAAGATTGATCTAGAATTAAAAAAAGCATATTCAACGACAGGTGGCGCTTGTAGACAAGCAATTACCACGGCAGCGGTGGGTAGAGCCATCTCTGGATGGGCCACTAATATAGAAAAATCCAAGAGAAGATAATTACCTCCCTCCAGGAACTCAAATTGTCAGGAGATTTTGTAGTGGAGGCTTCAGTGGACATCATCAGGTCATCTGCCCGAGCGATGATAGCCTCGGTAATGGCAAGAAGGGCCTTATGGCTACCTCGGGTAGCCGACACCACATCAAAGACAAACTGGTGCAAAATTACATATGAATCTCTTTGGTCCCATATCTAAGTAACAGCATGACATACCATGCTGTCCATGGGAAGTGTTTGGTTGTCCTCACTGTTGCTGTCAATGGTGACAAATTGCATTGGAATTTGGAGACACCAGTCCATAGGAGGGTGTAATTTTACCTTTTGCACCTCCACCCATATAACTCCTCATACAGGAGCGGTATATATACATGTATAGGGAATTTCCTGTTCACCCCTACTGGTGATTCGGGGGTGGTTTGATTCTATAGCTTCAATTACTACCATTTTCTTTGGATACATATGTGTCTGGAAGGTTTTCAGATTATTTGCATACCTCCTGACCCACTTTGTTACTACCATTGATGGCCACAACAGTGTTTAAGGGAACTGTCCCTATTTAAAGGTATATACCGGATGTGGATACTGTCTCAGGATTTCCTATGTCCTCCAGGGTAGGTCGGCAATTCACCCTGACTTACCGGGAGCCCTGGTCACCACTCCCCATGTCTCATGACAACCTCTTATATATCGTCTGACAAATTGTATGTATGGGTGACGCACCGGAAGAAGCGGGTGATATAAGAAACCATTTTTTTCAATATAATTTAGATGATGTTGATATTCTATCTACAAAGATAGGATGTTTTTTAGGCACTTTATAGTTGTTATGACTAAAGAAGTTTAATCTATGAATATATAAATTATGTATATATTTTTTGTAATAAAACTCTTTATACTTTTTTAATTTTGACTGGAAATCAGTTGATATATGGTACCATCAAAGTCCAAACCCCAGCCTGCTCCCAAATACATATTTTGAATCGTCATGGGACAAAGGTACCGTGTGAAAAAATGTATATCCAGCACTTCTCCTTAAGGAATAAATATTATTTCCTTGCACCCACCCGACTGGCGAGTTATTTCCCAGTGTGTGCTGCCATGATGTGCCAGGAAAATGGAAAATTGTATACTCACTTTCCTGACGCATCTTTATGGCAGCACACAGCAGCCCACCCGTTCTTAGATGACAGAGAATGAAACGTGGTGTCTCTCTTTCAATTTTATAGTCAACCATTCTGTCCGGTTGTGGAAGCGGAGTCAAAACCCAGTGTGTGCTGCCATAAAGATGCGTCAGGAAAAAAAAATTACGGAAAGGTGAGTATACAATTTTCTATTATTAGGTTTAGGGGGCAATTACTTTTTCACATAAAGCCAGGCAGGTTTGGATAGCTTTTTTGCCTTAATAATTTAAACTATCATTTAAAAACTGCATTTTGTATTTACTTGGATTATCTTTGTGTAATAATAAAATTTGTTTGATTATCTGAGTCTTTTATGTGTGACGAATATGCAAAAGAATAAAAAATCTGGAAGGGGGCAAATAATTTTTCACATCACGATATATGAAATGTTTGTATGGATTTTATACATATATTTTAATCAAGTAATTTAATCCAGACACATCAAGCTATGGTAATTATCTTACACACTGAACTGATAATAGTGTGATCCTGCTGGGAACATTTGATAGTGAATGGCTCTAGATACCCTGTAAAACCCAGAGGAATACGTTAGTGGTATACAAAGGCATAAAATAAAGGCCAAAAGCAGTAACTCAACAGTAATCCAATACCATCTGTACTTGAAAAGTTGCACTACTGTAACAAAAACATGCAACAGTCAGTAACCTACAACAACCCATCAACAATCATTTAGCAGAAGACTATAATTCGCACAGGCTCACTAAAATTGGACATTAAAATATTGGAAAACCGTTGCCTGATGTGATGAGTCTCGATTTTAGCTGCAACATTCAGATAGGGTCAGAATTTGGCATAAATATGAAGGCATGAATCCATTCTGCCTCAACGGTTCAGGTTGGTGGTGGTAGTGTAATGGTGTAGGGGGTATTTTTTTGGCACACTCTGGGCCCCTTGGTGAGCATTGTTTAAAAACCACAGTCTACCCAAGTATTGCTGCTGACCATGTTCATCCCTTTATGACTATAGTGTACCCATCTTCTGATGGCTCCTTCCAGCAGAATAATGCACCATGTCACAAAACTCAAATCATCTCACCACTGGTTGCTTGAACATGACAATTAGGTCAATGTACTCCAATGGCCTCCACAGTCACCAGATATCCATCCAACAGAGCACCTTTGGGATGTGGTGGAATGAGAAATTCACACCATGGATGTGCAGCCGACAAATCTGCAGCAACTGCGTTATGCCATCATGTCAATATGGACCAAAACCTTTGAGGAATGTTTCCAACACCTTGTTGAATCTATGCCACAAATAATTAAGGCAGTTCTGAAGGCCAAAGGGAGTCCCAATCTGGTACTAGCAAGGTGCACCTAATAAAATGGCCAGTGAGTGTAGGTTAATACTCAATGCACATCATCACCATTATCCACCACCTTATTAAAGAGGATTCTAAGGAAGGAGCTATGCACTCTCAGCATACTCACAGAAAGGTTGTTTGAACTGTTGTAGTTGCCATTCCTTGTGCACCTGCTTTAACAACCTGGAACTTCCCCTTTAGGGTCAAGTTCTGCTTTAAGTGGAAGGGTTAAATACAAACACTTAAAAATGTATTCAATTTACATTGACAAATCAAAACGGACTTTTCTTTCTGCAGGCCCATTTACTTTTGCCAGTAAGGAGGGTCCATTGAGAAAAAGACTGGCAATTGGCTCGGAAGATTTCAATATTTTGTGCATATGTACAAGGCCTGAAATAAACTCTTAGGTATCTTACTACTTCAAAAGATTTCTTCAGAGCTGCTTTTTGATTTCTCTCTGCAACAAAATCTGACAGTTTTGCTTATTCTGCATTTCTGAATCAGCAGTTGAATAGTATGTAAGTATGCAATGTCGCATTAAGAAGTGCTCCTCAGAAGGCATGTGTGCTAAAGAGCTCCAGCCGCCGAAATGGATGAGCAATTGTAAACCACTTCTGAGGCTGCCTCTTGACCTCCATCAAACAGAAAATAATAACAGTAGTTGAGGAACAGAATTTGTCTCCGTAGGAGTTTCATTATTATGAGTTCATCTGAAGTTCTGTGTACAGAATATGGAATAACTCACAAGTTCCTGCCCACAGCTAAGATATGCTGCCAAAACAAGCTGCCTACTCTGTGATTAAAGGTAAAACATCAAAAAAATGTACAAAGTGTGCATTAAAAAAAAAGACACATCAAAAGAACATATTTTTCTAAATTCTGGAGGACAGAAACAAGGATCCTTATAAGCTAGAAACATGCTGTGATCAATGACTGAAGATACCTTTCTCAGTTGTGCTTTTCCTTCATATTATAAGATGACGAAGGACTTCAGACAAAAATGTTTCTAGCTGGGTTTAAATGCCTTACATACCTCATTTTTTCCCTCTGTATAATCTATTAAAATAAAACTCTACTCAAGTGGAAAACCTGTAAAATGTTTGAAAAGGAGCTATGGAAACCACTAAACACAATCAATGTATGTTATTACACCATTACATTGAGGGGGGGTTCAAGAGCTGGCAACCCCAACAAAGTGGTATCTCTGCCCACCCCCGCTGCTATATTAAAGTGGAATTCCAGGCTATTGATAACCCTGCTTAAACCTGCTCCCATCCCCTTACAAATCCAATTCTAACTACCCTGTGAAAGGAAGATGCTTATAGATTATTATTATAATACAGGATTTACATAGCGCCAACAGTTTGTGCAGCGCTTTACAAAATGAAGGCAGACATTACAGTTACAATACAATTTGATACAAGAGGAATCAGAGGGTCCTGCTTGTTAGAGCTTACAATTTAAGAGGGAGGGTCAAGTCATACAAAAGGTAATAACTTTAGGGATGGGCTTATGGAGAAAGTAAAAACACAGTGTATTAGTTAGAAGCAGGACAGGCCTCTTTAACCACTTGGGATCCGCCTGCCGTCAATAGACGGCTACAGTGCGGATCCCAAAAGCCAAACCGCCGTCAATTGACGGCCGCCCCTTTGGGCGTTCCCCGCGCGCGCTCCAGAGCGCGCTGCGGGGAAAATCTGTGTTGGCCGTGTCCCTCGGACACAGCCAATTACAGATCGCCGCGAACGGCCAATCAGAGTGGCCGTTCGCGAGGCGATCTGTGCGGCCAATGAGAGAGGATCTCATATGTAAACATATGAGATCATCGCTCATTGCCGTTTTACACAGAGACAGCGGTGCTGTCTCTGGAGAGGAGACCGATCTGTGTCTCTTGTACATAGAGACATAGATCGGTCACCCCCCCAGTCACCCCCCCTCCACCTACAGTTAGAACACTAAGCAGGGATACATTTAACCCCTTCCTCACCCCCTAGTGTTAACCCCTTCAATGCCAGTCACATTTATACTGTAATTAGTGCAGATTTATAGCACTGATCGCAGTATAAATGTGAATGGCGCCAAAAATGTGTCCGATGTGTCCGCCATAACGTCGCAGTCCATTAAAAATCGCAGATCGCCGCCATTTCTAGTAAAAAAAATAATTAAAAAAAAATAATTCTGTCCCCTATTTTGTAAGCGCTATAACTTTTGCGCAAACCAGTCGCTTATTGCGATTTTTTTTTTTTTTGTTTACCAAAAATATGTAGAAGAATACGTATCGGCCTAAACTGAGAAAAAAAAATGTTATTTTTTTTTTAAATTGGGATATTTATTATAGCAAGAAGTAAAAAATATTGTATTTTTTTCAAAATTGTCTCACTTTTTTGTTTATAGCGCAAAAAATAAAAACCGCACAGGCGATTAAATACCACCAAAAGAAAGCTCTACTTGTGGGGAAAAAAGGACGTCAATTTTGTTTGGGAGCCACGTCGCACGACCGCGCAATTGTTAGTTAAAGCGATGCAGTGCCGAAAGCTGAAATTTCACCTGGGCAGGAGGGGGGTATATGTGCCCAGTAAGCAAGTGGTTAAAGAAAAAAAGTTTTCAGGGATTGACTAAAGAATAGAATAGGAGATAGTCTGACAGATTGGGGTAGGGAGTTCCAAAAGATGGCAGAAGCTCAGAAAATAATAAGGGAGCAGGAGGTCTTGAGAGGACCGGAGAGAGCGGTTTGGTTGATATTGAGAGACCAGGTTAGTGATCTAGCTGGGCCAGAGTTGTGGATGACTTTGTAAGTTGCTGTTAGTACATTGAATTTTATTTGTTGGGTGAGCAGAAGCCAGTGTAGGGATCACTGAGCGGTAGGTAAGGTGGATGAGTCTGGCACCAGCATTCATGATAGACTGAAAGGGGGTTAGCCTATGTAAAGGCAAGCCAATGAGGAGGGAGTTGCAGTAGATGAGGCAAGCGATAACCAGGGAGTGAATTAGAAGCTTAGTGGTGTCAATGGTTGAAAGGGGCCTATTCTGGAGATGTTGCAGGGGGTTGAGGCTGCATGATTTGGACAAGGATTGAATGTGGGCCTGCATACTTACCTATTCTGAGAGCACTCCGGTCTGGACATGTGGTCACCCCAGAAGTGGCTTCAGGGGAGAGAAGAGAATACAGACAATTACGCCGCCGTTTCACAAAGCAAGATACGTCCAAAAACATGGCTTCAGCCATCCGACGTAACTTGCCTACGGCGGCGTATCATGGGCGCATAGTTACGCTGGACGTATTCGGCGTTCCCATTATAAATATGCAAATTATCTATATACGCCGATTCACAAACGTATTTGCACCCGGCGTATTAATGTACGCTGTTTACGTAAGGCGTACGACCGTAACTCTACCCCTCATAAAGCAGGGGTAAGTCATGTTAAGGTATGGACGTCGGAACGACCATCGAAATTTACGTTGTTTACATCGTTTACGTAAGTCGTACGTGAATAGGGCTGTGCGTAAGTTACGTTTACGTTGTAGGCATTGCGCCAACGTATCTTAGGGAGTATATGCGACGTGATTCTGACCATGCGCGTGCATGCCCAGTTCGACCGCCCATTAATTGACATGGGGTCACGCTTAATTTAAATAGATGACACACACCTGCTTCCTACTTTGAAGTAGGCGGGCTTACGCCAGCCAATTTACGTTACGCCGCCGCAACTTACGGAGCAAGTGCTTTGTGAATACTGCACTTGCCTCTCTAAGTTGCGGCGGCGTAGCGTAAATAAGATATGCTACGCCTGCACAAAATGCGCCCAGGTACGTGAATCTGGCCCTAGGTTAATATATTATTCTGCACTGGTAAGCTACATCCCGCTTTAAAACTTTAAGCTTTGTAACTGAAAACACATGAAGGTTTGTGTTTCACATTGAAGATAATTGTTAGTTATTGCAATATCTCTTTTTATAATGTGTCTTAAAGACTGTATTGTTTTAGTCCATGAACACTGGAACAATACACTTTCCCAACAAGCACAAAGGTTCCACATGTAACAACAATTTTTTACAGCAAGATACTGTAAAATTAATGTTTAAAGTGAATGACCGCTAGTAAATCGGCTTTAAAACTATCACTGACTTCTGCAGGCACAAACCGTGGAGCAGTTTATCCTTAAAGGGGTTCTAAAGCCAAAATGATTTTTTTTTTGCATTCTCTGCATAAAGATAAAAACCCCACTACCTATCAAACCCACCCCATCCCTAAACACTTACTTGACTCTTGTCAACACTCCAGTGCTGTCTTGGCTGCTGTACCCCTCTTCTCACTTACTGGTCTCACAGTAGACACTGGTAGCAGTGGGACTCATAGGCTCCTGCTACTGTCAGTCAAACTCCTGTGAGGTAGAGCAGGGGCATGATATATTGGCATTGTGTCTATAAAATGCACACAACCCAGCTTGGGACCCTGGGTGCTCTCTTAGCATGGCATCCTGCATGCTAAGTGAGCACCCAAAGGAAGGAAAAGCAGACAGCACCAGCGGGGGACTGCCAAAGAGGAGGTAAGCTAACGCTCTGTGCAATATTGTTGCACAGAGCAGTTAAGTATAATATCTCTAAAAAAAAACTTTAGTATCACTTGAAAGTTCACAGAGGCACTGAAGTAATCCAGATGTGTCCTCTCTGCAGTTTAGCTTACCCTGCTTCCCAACCTCAGATCACCTGCTCAATATTTACATTAGAGACTAGAAAAGTGGAAGGCTGCTGAGTCACTTGCTGGGAGAGGGGGAGCTGAGCTACTGAGAGAACAACTTCAGTGCTCTCTGAATTGAATAATTTCTAGAAAAAATGTGTTTTTTTTTATTATATACTGTAGATTATTTTTTGGAGTAGGGAAAGGTTGGTTGGAGGCAGGCCCTGTTTGGCTGACAAATTTCCCCCCAGTTCTTTAGATTTTTAAGGAGAGTGCAGAGTGGTTAGGAGTATTTTTAAGCTGGAATGTCAGAGTATTTGAGGGCAACAAAAAAGAAAATGTAGTATTGGTACTAGTTCCAGTGTGTATTTATTATTCTCCACCAGGCTTTGCCAAACTTTGCCACATATGCAAACATATCTGGTTTCACAGCTGCCTTCTTCCCCTCTCTATATTTTACTCCTAGCTTAGTAGAGGTTAAAGTCATAGGAAAGTATTTATAAAGAAGTGAATGTGACATTCACAAAACATTCACTGGAGCTGAATCAATCACTGTTATTTAAAACCCATGTATCAGGAAGGCACACCTACAGTGAATGTTTAAACAAAATGTCATGTCCACTTCTTTATAAATATACCCTCAATCTGTAAATGGCATTTTCTGATATTTAAGTCCATACTCAACACATATAAAACACTGCAATGTATAGAAAGGCATTTTAGCAAACAAAAGACCCAATATGCTTTTACTCATTACACATACCTGAACATTTGTATTCTGGATCCGCACCTTTAAGTAGTGCATCAAAGAGTGATATCTCTACCTTCTGTTTTCTGTGGTGGCAGCTAATCAGCAAAGATGGCTGAGACACTGTGAGATTAAGGAAAGGATTCAACTGCAGATCACCGGTTCCTCTTCGCCCAGGCTGACGAACAATAGTGATGCCCAATGCCTGGCGAGCAGAAGACCTTGTTGAAGCATGAAGACGCTCCAGAGAGAAGAGGCCAGCTTTTCCATTAACCGGAGAAGAGGATTTACTGGTTAGGAGGTCCTCAGCTGTCAGAGTGGAGATTCCTGATTGAGCAGATCTGTCCAGGACCTCATCCGATTCTGTGCTTGTTAAGTTTAGGGAACTTTTTCTGACCTTCTCACCATCAGTGGTGTCCACCTTTAATTTGGACACGGAAGTGCATGAGTATGTCATTAAGGATATGCGGCTGGCAGTGATAAAGATATCGAAGGGTATGAAGTTAAGATTTTTTACAATAGAGGACTGTTTGGATGGTCGTACAATTCTATGGTGGCTTGTGCCACTTTGAGGTTCAATTTGAACTATTCTTATTTTCACACTATCACTACCAATGCCACTGTCTTGGGCACCACTGTAACGGGACGAAGTGTCTGCTGTGCGACCTTCAGTAGCATCTCTTTTCTGTTCCTGTTTTGAAACCTAAAAGGGGAGGCACATAAGATTATAAAAAATAACCATGAGATAGGGATATTGTTGAAATACACTTAGCCTAGTACTAGGTTATTTTGTCTTGTTTAATAATACACATTTGAAAGCAATGATGAAATGCAAACTTAGGCTATGCAAAACAACCTGTTTTCACCTCTCTTTTGTTTCAATAAATTAGATAAAATAGTTGGTTATTTAAATTTATTCGTTACAAGTATTTATATAGCAGCAATCATATTTTACACAGTGCTTTACATGTTGCTATAGGATAATGTAGTCTGCATATTGCACTTTGCCCTACTGAAAATGAAAGTTTTTGAAAAGGTAAAAAAAACAAAAAAAACAATACATGTCTATGCTTACCTGCTCTTGGCCCTGATCCTCCTCTTCTTGGGTCCCTCGCCGGTGCTCTTGGCTCCTCCTCTTTTGCTGGTGGCTTCCATGTGGGCTCACTCCTGAGACCTGCTGCTGCTTCTATTGACACAGACAGCGGGACTCGACCCCACCCCCCACTCCCTCATCGCTGGAGTTGATTGACATAAAGACATGGATAAGTGAGTTTGGGGTGGAGGAACATGACTGGCCTGCACAAAGTATTCATCTGAACCCAATAGACCACCTTTGGGATAAATTAGAGCAGAGACTGCGAGCCAGGCCTTCTCAACCACATCAGTGCCTGACCTCACAAATGCGCTTCTGGAAGAATGGTCAAAAATTCCTTTTTTTTTTTTTTTTTTTTTGATTTGTCCTCTCTGGGATCCTAGGGGATCAACCGGATTGGAGGACTAAGGAGACTTTTTTTTTTTCTCTTCCTCCTCCTCGCCTCCCTATTTTTTCCCTTCCTCTCCGGGGGGGATTCTCTTGCCCACCGCCCTTTTATCTACTTATTGGGCCCCTTTGATACCTCTACTGGTGTCCCAAAGAGTCACGTGACTGAGAACCCAAAATGGCAAGGATTAATCTGATGTCTTATAATGTGAAAGGGCTAAATAACCCTGAGAAAAGATCTAAATTGCTAGCAGAATTATGGAGACTAAAGACACATATTGTTTTTCTCCAAGAGACCCATTTCAAGAAAAATAAAAGTCCAAAATTGGGTAATTATAGATTTCCAACTATATACCAGAGTTCCTCATCGACAACAAAGACAAAGGGGGTTGCAATCATGTTAGCAAAGACGACTTCATGGAAAGAAATAAAGGTTATCCAGGACGAGGAAGGACGCCTACTTATAGTAAAAGGCTATCTAAACGATCAGAAAGTAACTTTGGTTAATGTTTATATGCCTAATGAAGGACAGATTGTAGCGTTGGAGAAATATATTAATTTAATACAGCTGAATGCAGAGGGTATGATTATTTTTGCAGGGGATTTGAATATGGCCCTGGATCCTATCCTAGATACATCGAAAGGAACATCGCATATTTCATATAGCAAATTAAGTAAAGCAAAGAGCCTGATACAGGAGATACAGGTAGTAGACAGTTGGAGGACCAGGCACACTCAGGAGAGAGACTACACTTTCTTCTCAGCTAAACATAAAACATACTCGCGAATAGACTATATATTCGTATCACAAAATTTTTTACAGAATATAGTCGAGGCTTCCATTGGGTCATTCACAATCTCTGATCATTCACCGACAAACTGCACACTAGAATGGGGAGAACCTGTAGCACGCGAGTGGCACTGGAAAATAAACGAATCTCTCCTTAAAGACCCAGAGTATGAGGGAAAGATAGTCCAGGAAATGGAGGGGTTCTTTTCGGACAATGAGGTGGGAGAGGTTTCCCCAAGTTGCATTTGGGAAACACATAAATGTTTCATGAGAGGGATTTTAATCTCAATGGGAACACGACGGAAACGTAGGATAGGAATAAGGATGGAAACATTACTGAGAGAAATTCGAAAATTGGAAAGGGTACATAAAAAGTCACTGGCAATCCAGATTGAGGAGAAGTTGAGGCAGGCGCGAGATGAATTGAATTTGCTACTAACAGACAATGCAAAAACCTCATTAAGAAGATGTAAACGTGCCTTCTATGAATACGGTAATAAGCCTAGTAGGATGCTAGCGAGGGCATTAAGAGAAACGAGGACCCAAAACCGCATAGAAGGTATCAAAACAGGGGATAGGATAGTGAAATCATCACAAGAAATTGCAAAAGTATTTAAAAACTATTATACGAAGTTATACCAACTAAAAGAAGAGCTGGACACAGGAAAGACTAGTGGGCAGGAGGAAAGGATAAAGGAATACATTGAGAAGTCAGGAATGCCGAAATTAGCAGAGGAAATTGGGAGAAGTATGGAAGGGCCGATTACAGCTGAGGAATTTACAAATACCCTCAAATTGTTAAAACCAGGTAAAGCCCCCGGTCCTGATGGGTTCACTCTTTTCTACTATAAAACCTATGCAGAAAAACTTATGCCAAGATTTTTAAAGGCATATAACGCGATAAGAGAAGGACAGGGGATTCCGGAGGAAGCTCTTTTGGCACATATAGCGGTTATACCTAAGGAGGGAAAAGATTTAACACTATGCTCGAATTATCGTCCTATATCGCTTCTAAACGTTGACTTGAAGATCTTTACCAAAATTCTAGCAAATAGAATATTACCATATATCCCTAACCTGATACACCAAGATCAGGTGGGATTTACCCCAGGAAGGGAAGGCAGGGAGAATACGCAGCGGGTGATTAATACGATACATTTCTCCCAGGTATTTAGGAAAGCTCTAGTTCTCGTATCAACTGACGCTGAAAAAGCGTTCGATAGGGTAGACTGGAAGTTTTTAAAAACAATCATAAAATATATTGGTTTAGGGGAGGGGATGCAAAGATGGGTCATGAGTCTATATTCGCAGCCGAAAGCTAGAATAAAAATAAACGAGATTATGTCGGAACCTTTTGAGATACGGAATGGGACGCGACAAGGCTGCCCTCTGTCACCAATCATTTTTATTTTGACACTTGAACCCTTTTTGAGGACAATAAGGCAGAACACCGATATCAGAGGTATTTGTGTAAAGGGAGGAGTTTATAAACTGGCGGCTTTTGCCGATGATTTGTTGTTTTCTCTTACGGAACCTATTTTATCTCTCCCTCCATTGCTGGCCGAGATTGCTAGATATGGCGAGCTCTCAAATTTTAAAGTAAACTATGACAAATCGGAGGCAATGGGGGTAGAGATGAACATGGCACAACAACGACAATTGGCCTCTTTTTTCCCATTCAAATGGACAAATTCACATATTGGATATCTGGGGACCAAAATCCCGAAGAAATTAAATAGAATTTTAGAACTAAATTTAGCACCGCTGGTAAGACAAATAAAACGTGACCTACAAAAATGGGATAAGGAGGTATTTACTTGGTTCGGTAGGGTCAATATCGTAAAGATGAATGCAATGCCGAGGTTATTATATCTATTACAGACACTCCCTACTAGCATACCTCAGGGATTTTTGAAAGAGATCAGAGCGAAGTTTGCGGGATTCATTTGGGCAGGGAAACCAGCCAGAGTTAGGAGAGACATTTTAACTTTACCAAAGGAAAAAGGAGGCATAGGTTTTCCAGACCCACTTACATACTACGAGGCTGTGCATCTGTCAAGAGTGTTGGATTGGTGCGTCACCCCGAAAGTTAAACCATGGATTTTTTTAGAACAGGCAATGATAGAATTACCATTGGAAGGACTAATTTGGCTTTCTAGAACCATTTTACCACAAGCAGTTAAAAAGCATCCAACGATTGGGACGACAATTAGGGTGGTGAAAAAAGTATTTAGAAAATCAAATGATGAAATAGAAGCAAATCCGATGACACCAGTCCTGGGAAACCCGGCATTTATGCCAGGTTTGAACGACCCAGGGTTTGGGAACTTAAAAAGACATGGCAAAATTAGATTGATTCACTTCCAGAAGGAAAACCGGGTAATGACATGGGAGGAAATAGAAAGCGAGTTAGCAGAGGACTTGGAGCCATATAGGAGAAGACAGTTAAGGGGCTTTCTGCGATCAATACAGAGTCAGACTACGGTGAGGGTAAGATTATCGGAATTCGAAAAATTGTGTCTAAAGGGAGAAGCGGTTAGACATTCACTATCACTGTTCTATTCCCTGATCAACGAACTGAAAGCTCCACAAGAAATAGGTTTTATACAAACCTGGGAGAGAGACTTAGGGGTAACTTTCACTGAAACTCAGAGGAAATTTTTTTTTGAATTTAATCATAAAGCCTCCCTAGCATCTAAGTACCAGGAAGGAGGATATAAGATTCTGAGCAGGTGGTACAGGACCCCAGAAGTTTTAAATCAAATTTTTCCACAAACGTCAAATATGTGTTGGCGATGCCTAAAAGAAGAGGGAACTCTGCTACATATTTTTTGGAATTGTGAAGGAGTGAAAGATTTTTGGAAGATGGTTTCAGACGAAATAGAAGGGATAACTGAAATGTCTCTTGGAGAAAATCCAGCGGCCTATCTACTGTTAGATATTCCGATATCAGTAGTAAATTACAAAAAATCCTTGGTAAGACATCTGTTAATAGCAGCCAGAGCATGTATTCCAGCGTTATGGAAGAATACGTGCTCACCAAGTAGACCACAATGGCATGAAAAAATTAGGGAAATCCAATGTATGGAGAGTTTCACGATGGCTCTGAGGGAACAGGAGGAGAGGTTCAGGGAGGTATGGGCCCCCTATGATAGTTATAGGGAACGAAGGGAGTAGGTGGGAGGGGGGAGGAGTGGGGGAGGGGAGGGGTGGAGGAGGAAGAATAATTTTGGAGGAATGATTGTTTTTTTTTTTTTTTTTTTTTTTTTTTTTGGGCTTAGGAAGGTCTTGGACAGGGGCCCGGATTTTGGGGTGGGAGGGGGGTGATTGGGATTTTTCACTACCTCAAAAGGGGAGAGGACATGACAAATGGTTTAGGGGAATAGGAACTCAGAAAAGCGGTAAATTAACACGGGAGCTATATAGTAGTCTAAACTATTTAACGGTAAGCAGGGTTAGAGATAGGTCGGGAACAAGGACAATGTATTGTTGCTTGATTGTTGACTTTTATGGCATGGTAATGTCCCTGTTTTTGTGGAATTGTGAAATAAGGAAAAATGAAAAATAAAGAATTGATAAAAAAAAAAAAATTCCTATAGACACACTCCTAAACCTTGTAGACAGCCTTCCCAGAAGAGTTGAAGCTGTTATAGCTGCAAAGGGTGGGCCAACTCAATATTGAACCCTATGGACCAAGACTGGAATGACATTAAATTTTTATCTGCGTGTAAAGGCAGGTGTCACAATACTTTTGGTAATAAAGTGTTGTTTTACATGCTAAAGGATTTGCATTTCTGTCCACCCAGCCCTAAATTATGCACTTAAGCAATAACACCGCACAGTCTGTGACAGGAAGGTGAAGGAGTAAGGGTTCCTTTACATGGGTGAATTCAGCTGGGTCTGTTTTAGGGCTGTGCACCTGCACAGATGTCAAACTGAGAGAAGCTATATCTATGCAGCCGTTGCATCCCAATCAAAAACAATGGGCGATCCTGCACAGGGATGTACAGAACACCTGTGCCTCCCCATACAGGTAAACATGGCGCTCACGTGGAGTACAAATTCTTACGACTCTAGTTGAAGAGGCCTGACTCAAACTGATGACGTTTTTTCTCTGCTTTCTTGTACATTTTGCTTTGCAGCACCCAAATGATAAGCACACATTTTAGCTGTAAAATGAGGCGGTCATCTTATACGTCCAGTCGCCTTATACGCCGGCAAATAAGGCAAGCAGAATTGGTAGAATTTTTTTTCAAGGCAGCAAGAAGTATGACAATGAGCATACAGGCTTCAGTTCAGCTACATTATGTCCAGCAATTTCATTTTAAAATGCTATTAACCATGAACTAATACAAAATTGATCTCCTACTAAGGGAAACCTAGAAGTTTAGAAATGATACGCTCACTCAGGATGTGAACACAATCACACAGGCCAATCAAATATATATTGCTTTTTTATGCTTCAAATCAAGTTTGAATATATTGGTGACCCATTGTATCAATAAAATGAGTTAATATAAAAGTGCCAGTATTTGACCACACCAAGGTATAATAGTCATTTGTGAGAAATCAACGAGATGAATGGCTTATTTAATGAAGCAATGCCTCCATTAATTCAACAGATCAATAGAGCGTATGTTTTACTACAATCTGAAAGTGTAAAGAATGCAGGTTTCACTCGACGTTGATTTATGATGCACGCTTCTGAAACTAATTGAGTATATTAACATTCTCCCTGAGGTACGGTGAAAACAAAATATGGCAATTAGCAGGAATGACTACTGGAAAATGAGGAGCTTAGAAAACAGCCCCTGGTTTAACGGCTGCTTAGTGCACGCCTGGCAGTCACCTGTTCTGCCCATACATAAAGATGCCCTGAGCAAAGGTTCTGCCATTGGGTTAATCCCTGTGATTATTCAAGGAAAAAAGTAGGAGAAGAAAACAAATAAAGGCTGCATTTGGGAAGGGGAAAAATACGAAACTAAAACCGCTCTTCTGCAAGCAAGTACGGTGACCAGGGCTTCAACATCAAACACGGAAGGAGCAGCCAGTTGTACGACTATAAAGGAACCATTTACTATTGAGTGCTATAAGGAGAACTGCACTCATATATTCCTTGTATAAACCATTTAAATTAGACAATAAAAGTTTTCTTTAATTAGCTACCGGTGTGCATTAACATGATTATGATTAAACTATAAAAAAACAACTGTACATCACTCTTGTACCCTCAACCAGATGCCCTAAATTTAAACCATCCCATTTGAAAATGTACTTTAAGTCACTCCTTAAATTTGTTTTACAAAAAAAAATATATTGTATATATATATATATATATATATATATATATATATATATATACCGTATATATCAACCTTCTGCTTTCAGAAAATTAAATGCATATTACTTTAGTGCAGGAGATAGTATTTCAGACCTCCAGGCATATATTAAATACACTGGCAGAACATTAGACAAAATGCTTGACTTATTAGATACTTCCTATTCTAAACAGTGTCATCAAAGTCTAAAAACAAAATTCATATAAAAGCAGCACAAAGCTTCTACATAGAACTGGTGCCAAAATCTCTCTACTTTCCAGCTAATGAGGAAAGGATGTGTACTCTTAACATATGAATGTAAGATTTTCCAAGCATTCACATTAGGAAACATGGCCTATTGGTTCCATATGCTGAAGGTTAAATTAAACTCTATTGGTAAAATAACCTTTAGTAAAGCTAGCATGATAACCATAATTAAAAGGTAGTCAAAGGACAAGTGCACGTTTGGATCAACAACAGACAATTAAGACAGGAAAAATGTTTGTCTACAAGGAAAAAAATGCACCCAGCATAGTTAGTATACTGGCACAATTTACAAAAATTTCCAGGAAAATGGGAGTCCTGTATTTGAAGTCCTCCAGTTAGAAGTATGGACAAGTCTATACGTCCCACAACACCCTAACAAACAATAGCAGTACCTCCATTCAGCTGATGGTCCTATTATTTAGCAGTCATAGGACCTCATGCACACTTTACAATTTCACAGCTGCTCCTAGGGGGGTGTCGGGTGTTTTTTTTTCCTGCCTCTCTATGTTAGAAAATGTTTCCATGTTTTGTGGCAGAAGCTTTTAGAGGCAGGAAAAAAAAAAACACTGCCAGTGCATCCAGGAGCAGCAGTTTGGGTAGAAAAACGCTTGACGCTGATAAACGCACCTAAAAGCTAGTGCTTGAGCATTAATCAATTTCCATGGCCAGAATAAATTATTTATTCTGGCCAATGAAATTAAAAAATAACCCCTAAGAGCTTGATGCCTGTAAAAGCGCCAAGGCATTTTTTCTGCAAACATGCCGATGGGTTCTATGAGAGTTAAATAAACGTCCTGTGTGCAGCTCAACTCAAGCCAAACCACTAATTACACAGCTGTTTCACCTTCCTGAGTTTTACATATCCCTGCCAGAGGGTAAAGGTAGGGTGACTTGTGACTGGTGACTTGTCTTTTCTCCAC
The DNA here is from genome assembly GCF_905171775.1 of Rana temporaria. NCBI lineage: Eukaryota > Metazoa > Chordata > Amphibia > Anura > Ranidae > Rana > Rana temporaria. The sequence goes on along the minus strand of NC_053493.1, from coordinate 365,994,035 downwards.
TGTTGTGATAGCGAAGTTATATCAGAAAAAAATACTACCCCTGCCAGAGGGTAAATGTAGGGTGACTTGTCTTTTCTCCACTGTTGTGATAGAGCGCCATCAGGAAAAAAAATACTGTAGCTGCTGATTTTTTTTACAATAGGACACTTACCTGGGTGTCCCCATTCAAGCCGGTATTTTAATCAGCTATTGGGTGCTGTCACCACCTTCTCCACAAAGAGAAATTGGCAGTTAAGCCTTGCGGCTTCACAGCCGACTCCCTACTGTGCATGCACGAAGCATGCTGCACGCTGTGTTCTGTGAATGGGCTGGCTGCCGGGGAAGGAGGAGGGGGGGGCAAACTTTCAGATGAGTTTGCTGTAGTTCATAAAGTATCCAACTGGATTTTAAGCTGTAAAAAGGACTAATCATCATAAAAACTCTAATATTACCAATATAGCAAAGGTCTGTACAAAGATGGGATTTATTTGTCTAATGCTGGACACACGCATATATCATCTGATGGCACAATCTACTGAAGATTTACTAAAACCTATGCAGAGAGATGAGCTAGTCATACAATCCATTTAATTTGTATTTAATTGGGTAGGCTGCTGTCTTTAACTCTTAAGGAGATTGTGTAAACAGATTGTAACATGTGTAACCAGCTTTATATCAACCCATAAGGGCCTCTCTTGATGGGCTCTGGGTTGTGCCAAAGGCATTCGTTTGCCATCACTCTGACAAGCTTCTGAGATCAATGAGCATTCACTGACAGGTGCATTTAACCAGAAGTTGATCTACTTGTGACCTGCAATTGACAGGCATTTCCAGAGAACAAATGCCACTGACACACGTCCTTAGGCATTGGTCTAAAGAAACATGCCCATCTCAGGGACATTACAGAAGATTCCTTGTACAAATATATTCTGTAGACAAGTATCACCAGAAAAAAAATTATCTGCTCATTTGGAATTTTTTGAGATATCTTCTGTCAGACCAACTTTTCACACATCCAATAAACAACTGAATGACTATCCATAAAACATAGGCTTCAAGAACAGCTCCAATAGGAGCCAATCAGTGTAGCAAGTTTTTGTATAAATCTAAAGGGCAAATGGCTTTCATGTCTGATTGTCTCTTGGTGAACATTACCCAACGTCATCTGTATATTATGCCTGTTTTATTTAAGAAAGTTACAGTTTTGATTACAGAAGATGCAAGAGAAACTTTCAACCAACTAAACAGCGAGATTTCTTAGAGCCCAATTGGATTCTGACACCTTTTTTCTCAATAAATTCTGCACCATCATATCTTTGATTATTAACAGATTTTAATTTTGAAATGCCTTAAAGCACATTGATCATTTAAAGCGGAAATGCACTTTTTGTCCTCCCATTTCAGTGCTCTATGCTGGTATAGGTGAGTAATAGCTACACTCCTCATCACAAGCTTTCAGAAAAAGACTGGCCAGGTCAGTTAGGCATCACTTGGACATGCTTTAAAATTTGAACACCCATTACTGCACCTTTTGCTTTAAGATGCATTTGATGTGTGTATGAAGGATTTTTAATGTGTTTGCATTGTGTTAAATAAGGCACCTCCCTCTGTGTTGGGTTTCTAATGTATGGATTCTTATACTATCATCTCGGCTGATAACGCTTTCTAAATGCTTCTCAAACCTGCTGTAAATGTGATGGGGAGTTTATGGCATACTTGGAGTGCATTTACATTGACATCACTAGAAGTGTTTGGGGAGCGGTAAGGCCTGCCAAACAACACACATTGGGTCACTTTTGGTGTGAAAAAGAAGAAACACAAACGTGACTATGCAAACAACACTGGCCATTTCAATGCACACAATTTTGACAAACATTTATGGGGCTTCAAAAACGCCCATGAAAATGTCTGCTTTTGAAGCTATTGTAAAGTTAGTCTTAGCGTATACTGGATAGCATGGCCAAATGCTGGTGCCTACTGGACTGCACAGCACAACAGACTGCTGTAACAGGAAAGCAGTTTAATATTGATTAAATAGAACAAAAACCTAAAATTTACACCTCACAGGGATTAACAAGCTACGTGCTAGGGTTCCAATTAGGGGTCCCATTTGCACCATATTACACCCGAAATATGGGTGTATAATATGGTGAAAAAGGTGAAGTTAGCTTTTAATCCATCTCAGCTTTCTTGCCATGAATAGAAACTTATAAAGAGAAAAGAAAGAAAGGCGCACCAGCCTGGTGTATTACCGTTTGACAGTTTAATAAATAAATGAGAAAACATAAAACTACTCACAAACGAGATAGTGTAAAAGGCTTGTCAACAACGGTATGGTAATGAATACCCCTCGAGCCACAATCCCGGATGGGGGGGAAAGAGGTGTGTCACTGCCGGCTGACGCGTTTCCAGGCTACAGAGGCCTCTTCATCAGAGCTCAGCAGTACAGGCCCTTCCGCAAGCATCCCAGAGGGGATGCTTGCGGAAGGGCCGGTACTGCTGAGCTCTGATGAAGCTGATGAGCTCTGTATCACTCGGCCCCGCCCCCCAGCGCGCCGTGTCATCCCCTGTGATTGACACCAGCCAATCAACGGCCAGGCTGGGAACTCAAGAACATCACATGGACGCGCCCGGGAATTTTGAACGGTCAGGTAAGTAAAACGGGGGCTCGGGGGGGGCGGTACCATCGGATGTTTTTTCACCTTAATGCATAGGATGCATTAAGGTGAAAAAACATTTACCTTTACAACCCCTTTAAATGTGACCATGTTTTTATTGAACACACCATGCAAACATTCACAGTGCAGGTGTAAAAAGTATGTGAACCCTTGGATTTAATAACTGGTTGAACCTCCTTTGGCAGCAATAACTTCAACCAAGCGTTTCCTGTAGTTGCAGATCCGGTGTGCACAACGGACAGGAGTAATTCTCTCAGTTCAGCAATATTCTTGGGATGTCTGGTGTGAATCGCTTTCTTGAGGTCATGCCACAGAATCTCAATCGGGTTGAGGTCAGGACTCTCACTGGGCCACTGCAGAAGGCGTATTTTCTTCTGTTTAAGCCATTCTGTTGTTGATTTACTTCTATGCTTTGGGCCGTTGTCCTGTTGCAACACCCATCTTCTGTTGAGCTTCAGCTGCTGGACAGATGGCCTTACTTCACAGTTGGGATGAGGTTTTGATGTTGGTGTGCTGTGCCTCTTTTTCTCCACACATAGTGTTGTGTGTTTCTTCCAAACAACTCAAATTTGGTTTAATCTGTCCACAGAATATTGTGCCAGTACTGCTGTGGAACATCCATGTGCTCTTGTGCAAACTGTAAACATGCAGCAATGTTTTTTTTTTTTTTACAGCAGTGGCTTCCTCTGTGGTATCCTCCCATGAAATCTATTCTTGTTTAGTGTTTTACTTATCGTAGATTCACTAACAGGGATGTTAGCATATGCCAGAGACTTTTGTAAGTCTTTAGCTGACACTCTTACTGTCGACTGATGAACAACAAGGCTTTGGGAGATACCTTTATAACCCATTCCAGCTTTATGCAAGTCAACAATTCTTAATCATAGGTCTTCTGAAAGCTCTTTTGTGCGAGGCATCATTCACATCAGGCAATGCTTCTTGTGAAAAGCAAACCCAGAACTGGTGTGTGTTTTTCATAGGGCAGGGCAGCTGTAACCAACACCTCCAATCTCCGCTTACACTAGAAGCATTAAGAACGTGGGACAAGTTAATTAAAAATACACAAGGACAATACAACAGCCCCCTAATGCCCTTAACAGGAAATAACTATTTCCCACCGGGGAAAGATAATAAATTATATCTAAAATGGACTACATCATCCTATTTGAGATTAAGGGATGTTATGAGGGGGGAAAGCCCTATGTTCATTAATCTAATTGCGCGAAAGATATGGGTCCACTCCTTGGGAAGTCTGGAGATATAAACAACTGCAACATTTTGTAGGCTCCCCCCCAAAACCTCTTCGGTGGGGTCGGTAGGCTGAACTCATGGGAAAAATTAGTTGACCAAATGGGGATAGACAGGCATGGAATTTCTACTATTTATAAGTTGTTGATGACACATCTAGAGCGAGGAGCCGTGTGCCCAACGGAGAGTTGGGAATTAGAACTGAATCAGCCACTACCAGATACCATGAGAAGTAACGTTTTAGATTATGTTCACTCTACATCTGTTGATACACGGATAAAAAAATGAAATTCAAATTATTAATGAAGTGGTATTATGTCCCAGCAAAACTACACATGATAAATCCCCAGGCGTCACCTTTATGTTGGAGGGAGTGCGGGGAGGTGGAAACTCATGCCCACATTTGGTGGCAGTGCCCTAAGATCCAGTCATACTGGGTGCAAAATATTAGAGTTAATTAAGGAGATCAGTGGGACTGAGATTGGCTTGGACCCTTGACAATGTCTGGTCCATGCTATGGCCATCCCCAGGAAGAAATATAAAACAGCAATTATCCCAATTCTACTAAATGCAGCAAAGACATTGATTCCGAAAAGGTGGCGGGACAAGCAAGCCCCTTCGATACAGGAATGGTTGAGGGAGGTAGAAAGGATAAGAATTATGGATAAGGTAACGTACCAACATAAGGAACTAAACAGTGGAGATATTGGAACTTGGAGGGGCTGGGCGGAGTTTAGACAGTCTCGGGTTTATGCAGGCTATATGAGTAGGGAAGGCAGTACCTAGGTAACGTTGGTCTGTCTGGCTTAATATAGGAGTAGTAGCCCCCCCCCTTTATTAGGTGTGGGGTTTTTTTTGCCCCCCTAAGATAGAAATTTATAGTAGTCACATGAATTAATTAAAGGATAAGTGATGGGATAAACACGCACGATGCACTTTAAATAATATCATATTGGTGGGTACGGGGGTTTCCCTCCTCCCCCCTCTTTTTTTTTTCTTTTTTCTTCCTCATTTAAAATGAATAGAAATAGAGAAGTCACAGGATTTAATCAAAGGATAAAATGTACACGAGGCACTTTAAATAATATAGTATGGGTGGGTAGTGGGGGTTTCCCCCCTTCTACCCCCCCTTTTTTTTTGAGAGAGAGGCAAATAGGTAATGGGGTAAGAGAGTGTTACTCTCGTCCCCTCATAATAACAAAAATGGAGGTCACAGTCACTAAAGGACAATAAACGGGAATTGGGCACTTAGCACTTAAATAGGTGGTTGGGTGTAGGGGGTTTTACATATATAATTTATTTATTTTTTCACCACCTTTTTGGGGGGGGGGGGGGAGAGGGAGAGGGCAGAGGTAGAAGATAGATGAAAAATTAGGAGGATGTAGGATTGACCCATATTGCTGTTATTGTTGTTATTTATGTTGTTGTTATTGTTATTTATGTTTATGAAATGTTGAATTCATTTTAAATGTGATTCTTTTTGTACACTTATATGTAATGAAATGTAAATTATATCTGTGTTTTAAAAAACTGAATAAAACAAATTCAAAACAACACCTCCAATCTCATCTCATTGATTGGACTCCAGTTGGCTAACACCTCACTCAAATTAGCTCTTGGAGATGTCATTAGTCTAGGGTTCACATACTTTTTCCACCTGCACTGTGAATGTTTACATGGTGTGTTCAATAAAAACATGGTAAGATTTAATTCTTTGTGTGTTATTAGTTTAAGCAGACTGTGATTGTCTATTGTTGTGACTTAGATGAAGATCAGATCACATTTTATGACCAATTTGTGCAGAAATCCATATCATTCCAAAGGGGTTCGCATACTTTTTCTTGCAAATGTACAGAAGACTTACATATTATATATATATACAGTACAGACCAAAAGTTTGGACACACCTTTTCATTCAAAGAGTTTTCTTTTTTTTCATGACTATGACAATTGTAGATTCACACTGAAGGCATCAAAACTATGAATTAACACATGTGGAATTATACATAACAAAAAAGTGTGAAACAACTGAAAATATATATCATATTCTAGGTTCTTCAAAGTAGCCACCTTTTGCTTTGATTACTGCTTTGCATACGCTTTGCATTCTCTTGATGAGCTTCAAGAGGTAGCACCCCATCACTCTCCTTCTTGGTCAAATAGCCCTTACACAGCCTTGAGGTGTGTTTGGGGTCATTGTCCTGTTGAAAAATAAATGATGGTCCAACTAAACGCAAACCGGATGGAATAGCATGCCACTGCAAGATGCTGTGGTAGCCATGCTGGTTCAGTATGCCTTCAATTTTGAATAAATGCACAACAGTGTCACCAGCAAAGCACCCCCACACCATCACACCTCCTCCTCCATGCTTCACGGTGGGAACCAGGCATGTAGAGTCCATCCGTTCAGCTTTTCTGCGTCGCACAAATACACAGGGGTTGGAACCAAAGATCTCAAGTTTGGACTCATCAGACCAAAGCACATATTTCCACTGGTCTAATGTTTATTCCTTGTGTTCTTTAGCCCAAACAAGTCTCTTCTGCTTGTTGCCTTTCTTTAGCAGTGGTTTCCTAGCAGATATTCTACCATGAAGGCCTGATTCAAACAGTCTCCTCTTAACAGTTCTAGAGATGTGTCTGCTGCAAAAGGTGGCTACTTTGAAGAACCTAGAATATGAAATATATTTTCAGTTGTTTCACACTTTTTGTTATGTATAATTCCACATGTGTTAATTCATAGTTTTGATGCCTTCAGTGTGAATCTACAATTTTCATAGTCATGAAAATAAAGAAAACTCTTTGAATGAGAAGGTATGTCAAAACTTTTGGTCTGTACTGTATATATATATATATATATATATATATATATATATATATATATATATATATATATATATATATATATATATATATATATATATACATACACACACACACACACACACACACACAACCCATGAACCCCATGTCAATGTTTGTCCATCTTACATTCATACATCCTGATCTGGACCATATGCTTGCATGCCATCACATCTATACAGCACAGATGCCTTAACATTTCTGCAGAAAACAATTACTTGATTGCGGCGAATACCTTCAGGGTGGGTTGATAATTGCTGTACCAGAAGAAAGAGCAGTGAAAAAAAGATACATCTGAAAAAATAAACACTGTTACAGATGATACATGGTGAAATGCGTACAGCTATGCTCTGCAGTGACTCACTAGCAGCAGTGGAATCTCTACCCACATCCATTTATAAAAAGCCTATCTTGTTACAGACACTCCTTTTGCTCGGCTGCCAACATACACAAAAGATGTGAAAACTACAAAATATTAATTATGAGCTGGGATAAAGAAAACTGTACTAAATCAAATTTGCCACCTGAGATTTCCAATAGAAATAGTTCATGTTTGTTCTCCCACCACATGCCAGTAATTCACATAATACATTAAAAGCAAGCAATAATTTGCGGCTTTGCTTGTTTCCAAGTGCATTGGACTCAGGCTTCAGCTTAAAGAACATTAGAACACTTAAGTCTAGGTTCACATCTATGCGGCTGCATTTGATGCATTTTTCAGGCACGTTTTGAAGTACGGTTTGCAACCCTCGTCTTTGAATGCGTTTTTGCCAGCAGTTTTCATGCATTTTGCATTTCCATTGGGAGAACCTCCACCCCCTCTATGTGAATGGGTAGAGGGTACCCATTCACCTCAAAAAGCAGTGAAATTTAAATAAAAAACAAGAACAAGTCCTTTATTAAAACAATAGCTCTGAGCCGCCTTCTCCCTAAACCATCTTTTCATGCTGCTGTCTTCTTCCTTGCCGCCAGTTAGCCGCAAAAAAAGGAAAAAAATAACTACTCTTCTTCTGTGGCTGTCTTCCTCGGTTGTGTTGTCGCCCGCTGCCTGGCATCTCTTATATAGCCATGGGGCGTGGCCATCCAATGATGTCACCTGGAGAGCCAGCCCCTTATGACAGCAGAAAAATAAAAGAGCAAAACACATAAAAAATTGCATCACAAACACACTTGTGTTTCTGGTGCGATTTCATTGAAGTCTATTACACGCAAAATGTGGGAAAAAAGTCCCTAACCATTTTCAAAAACGCACCGGCCACAAAACACATAGATGTGAATGTGTACCATATTCAGGTAGAGAATACTGAACAATTAGCATAAGGTGCGGTCATACAGTACATCCACACACACTTGTGACCTAGTGACCTACCACTATGCTAAAACATACAAACCTTGTAAAGACAGTGTTACTGTCTGGAATGCAATTTAAGACCACAATGCTGAGTGGCAAAGTGTGAAAACTGCCTTAGACTATTTGTTGACCCAACTGATATACAACTGTTCTTTAATTTTTTTCATCTAATACCATAGATATGTTTTTCTGTTTTGTTGATACAAGAGACATATCTTAATATTAAAATGTTTGTTGTCCCAAATATATATGTATAACAATAGCCCCAATGCAAATTTGTATGACCAAAGTTGCCTAAAAACCAATATGACCACAAGCCTTAGTTGCACTCTTGAATGTGACAGGAGAGTTACATTTTTTGCAGCGGCTGAATGTCCTTGTTTAGGTGAGAAGGTAGGGGATGGGTAAAACTTATAGTGGGCGTTTTTTACCTTACATAGTTACATAGTTAGTCAGGTTGAAAAAAGACACAAGTCCATCCAGTTCAACCACAAAAAATAAAAAAACAAAATAAAAAACACAGTAAAATCCTATACACCCAACTCCATACCCACAGTTGATCCAGAGGAAGGCAAAAAACCCCAGCAGAGCATGATCCAATTTGCTACAGCAGGGGAAAAAATTCCTTCCTGATCCCCCGAGAGGCAATCGGATTTACCCTGGATCAACTTTACCTACAAATCTTAGTACTCAGTTATATTCTGTACATTTAGGAAAGAATCCAGGCCTTTCTTAAAGCAATCTACTGAGCTGGCCAGAACCACCTCTGGAGGGAGTCTGTTCCACATTTTCACAGCTCTTACTGTGAAAAAACCTTTCCGTATTTGGAGGTGAAATCTCTTTTCCTCTAGACGTAAAGAGTGCCCCCTTGTCCTCAGTGTTGACCGTAAAGTGAATAACTCAACACCAAGTTCACTGTATGGACCTCTTATATATTTGTACATGTTGATCATATCCCCCCTTATTCTCCTCTTCTCAAGAGTGAATAAATTCAGTTCCTCTAATCTTTCCTCATAGCTGAGCTCCTCCATGCCTCTTATCAGTTTGGTTGAACTTCTCTGCACTTTCTCCAGTTCTCCGATGTCCTTTTTGAGAACTGGTGCCCAAAACTGAACTGCATATTTCAGATGAGGTCTTACTAATGATTTGTACAGGGGCAAAATTATATCTCTGTCTCTGGAGTCCATACCTCTCTTAATACAAGAAAGGACTTTGCTCGCTTTGGAAACCGCAGCTTGGCATTGCATGCCATTATTGAGCTTATGATCAACTAAAACCCCCAGATCCTTCTCCACTACAGATCCCCCCAGTTGTACTCCCCCTAGTATGTATGATGCATGCATATTCTTAGCCCCCAAGTGCATAACTTTACATTTATCTACATTAAACCTCATCTGCCACTTAGTCGCCCAATTAGACAGAGCATTGAGGTCGGCTTGTAAATTGGAGACATCCTGCAAGGACGTTATTCCACTGCATAGCTTGGTGTCATCTGCAAAGACAGAAATGTTACTTTTGATCTCAGACCCAATATCATTTATAAATATATTGAAAAGTAAGGGTCCCAGCACTGAACCTTGGGGTACACCACTGATAACCTTGGACCATTCAGAGTAAGAATCATTAACCACGACTCTCTGAATTCTGTCTTTCAGCCAGTTTTCTATCCATTTACAAACTGATATATCCAATCCTGTAGACCTTACCTTACACATGAGCCGTGTGTGCGGAACTGTATCGAACGCTTTTGCAAAATCCAAATATATCACGTCCACAGCCACGCCTCTGTCCAGGGTTTTACTTACCTCTTCATAAAAGGAAATCAGGTTTGTCTGACAACTTCTGTCTTTCATGAATCCATGTTGTCTGCTGCTTAAATAGTTTTTTTCCAGCAAGAACTCATCCATGTGGTCTTTTATTAAACGTTCCAGTATCTTCCCAACTATAGAAGTTAAACTAACAGGTCTATAGTTACTTGGTAAAGACTTTGTTCCCTTTTTAAATATGGGCACCACATTGGCCCTGCGCCAATCCAGTGGTACTATTCCTGTCTTTAATGAGTGCCTAAATATTAGATACAGTGGCTTTGAAATGACAGAGCTCAACTCACCTAGGATCCGTGGATGGATGCCATCAGGTCCAGGTGCTTTATCCACCTTTATTCTGTCTAAATATTTCTGGACCATATCACTTTTGAGCCATTGTGGATTTGAGGCTGTGTCACTCCCACCCCCATTTTGGACATGAGCTCCCCCATGCTCCATTGTATACACAGAGCTGAAGAAAACATTTAATATATTTGCCTTCTCTTTGTCCCCAGTCACCCACTCTAGATTATTTTGTAAGGGGCCTACAGTAGGTGAACCCGATTTTGTGTCAATCTCGCTCTCTTTCTCGGCGAGATTGAGCACCTACGAGCCCCATCGCGGGAGCCAGCGCCGAGCTGGCTTGCCGCGATGGAGACAGAGCCGTCATAGAAGCGACGGGAGATCCGACTTGGATTCCCGCCAATTCTACACGTGTGCGGCGTTTGTTATGAATCCTGAGGGGGAAGTCCCCGCCGGATTTTAAATAAAAATCCGGCATGGGTCCCCCCCTCAGGAGCATACCGGGCCCTTATGTCTGTTATGGGTTGTAAGGAGAGCCCCCCTACGCCGAAAAAAACGGCGTAGGGGGTCCCCCTACAATCCATACCAGACCCGTATCCAAAGCACGCTACCCGGCCAGCCAGGAAGGGAGTGGGGACGAGCGAGCGCCCCCCCCTCCTGAGCCGTACCAGGCTGCATGCCCTCAACATGGGGGGGTTGGGTGCTCTGGGGCAGGGGGGCACACTGCGGCCCCCCCACCTCAGAGCACCCTGTCCCCATGTTGATGAGGACAGGGCCCCTTCCCGACAACCCTGGCCGTTGGTTGTCGGGGTATGCGGGCGGAAGGCTTATCGGAATTTGGGAGCCCCCTTTAATAAGGGGGCCCCCAGATACCGGCCCCCCCACCCTAAGTGAATGAGTATGGGGTACATCGTACCCCTACCCATTCACCTGCAAGAAAAGTGGTAAAAACACAAATAAACCACACAGTGTATTAAAATATTTTATTTTTCTGCTCCGGAGGCCGCCCCCTGTCTTCTTTATTAGCTCTTTTACCAGGGGGGGCTTCTTCTTTGACGTCTTCGGGTGGGTGGGGGCCGCCGTCTGGTTCTCTTCCACCGCCGGGGGGGGTGGCTTTTAAAAAAGCCCCCACCCCCCCGGCGGGTTTCCTCCGGCGTCTTCGGCGGGGCTCTTCTTCTTCCGCTATCCCGACGGGTCTTCTCCGCTATCCGGGGGGTCTCGCCGCTCTCCGCTGTCGCACACCGGTTCTTCGTCTCGCAGTCCGGTCCCTTCTTCCGTGCTGTACGTCTTCTTCCGCGCTGTGACGTCATGTTCTTCACTTCTCTTCTTCTCCCGATGTTGACTCGCCGGTCCTCCTCGCTGAAATGACGGATGCGCGCCTTGCATCGGACCTATATAGGCCTCACAGTCCCATCATGCTCTGTACCTACCCATGTGATACCTACAGTACCCACGTGGTAGGTATCACATGGGTAGGTACAGAGCATGATGGGACTGTGAGGCCTATATAGGTCCGATGCAAGGCGCGCATCCGTCATTTCAGCGAGGAGGACCGGCGAGTCAACATCGGGAGAAGAAGAGAAGTGAAGAACATGACGTCACAGCGCGGAAGAAGACGTACAGCACGGAAGAAGGGACCGGACTGCGAGACGAAGAACCGGTGTGCGACGAGTCAACAGCGGAGAGCGGCGAGACCCCCCGGATAGCGGAGAAGACCCGTCGGGATAGCGGAAGAAGAAGAGCCCCGCCGAAGACGCCGGAGGAAACCCGCCGGGGGGGTGGGGGCTTTTTTAAAAGCCACCCCCCCCGGCGGTGGAAGAGAACCAGACGGCGGCCCCCACCCACCCGAAGACGTCAAAGAAGAAGCCCCCCCTGGTAAAAGAGCTAATAAAGAAGACAGGGGCGGCCTCCGGAGCAGAAAAATAAAATATTTTAATACACTGTGTGGTTTATTTGTGTTTTTACCACTTTTCTTGCAGGTGAATGGGTAGGGGTACGATGTACCCCATACTCATTCACTTAGGGTGGGGGGGCCGGTATCTGGGGGCCCCCTTATTAAAGGGGGCTCCCAGATTCCGATAAGCCTCCCGCCCGCATACCCCGACAACCAACGGCCAGGGTTGTCGGGAAGGGGCCCTGTCCTCATCAACATGGGGACAGGGTGCTCTGAGGTGGGGGGGCCGCAGTGCGCCCCCCTGCCCCAGAGCACCCAACCCCCCCATGTTGAGGGCATGCAGCCTGGTACGGCTCAGGAGGGGGGGGGGCGCTCGCTCGTCCCCACTCCCTTCCTGGCTGGCCGGGTAGCGTGCTTTGGATACGGGTCTGGTATGGATTGTAGGGGGACCCCCTACGCCGTTTTTTTCGGCGTAGGGGGGCTCTCCTTACAACCCATAACAGACCTAAGGGCCCGGTATGCTCCTGAGGGGGGGACCCATGCCGGATTTTTATTTAAAATCCGGCGGGGACTTCCCCCTCAGGATTCATAACAAACGCCGCACACGTGTAGAATTGGCGGGAATCCAAGTCGGATCTCCCGTCGCTTCTATGACGCGCTTGCTGGGATGTGCTGTCACTATTCCAGTGAGTGTGAGATGTCGGTGAGATCTCGGCACCCTGTCGCCGAGTATCAGCGCGACGCTGTCGTGCTAAAAGCACAATATCACAAACACCTACTGTACATGCTCAGACTTCACCTTTTTACTATTAATATATTTAAAGAATTTTTTGGGGTTTGTCCTACTATCTTTTGCAATCTGTCGTTCGTTTTGAATTTTTGCATCCTTGATTTCCTTTTTGCATATCCTGTTATATTCTTTGTAACATTTAAACAACACTAGTGTTCCTTCATTTTTATATTTTTTAAAAGCTACTTTCTTATTGTTTATAGCTTTTTTAACTTTGACCGTGAGCCACATAGGTTTTATTTTTAGCCTTTTAAACTTATTGCCCATGGGAACATACTTTGCAGTGAGGTTCCACACAGTCTTTTTGAAGAATTCCCATTTCTGTTCTGTGTTCCGCTGTGCCAATAGTCCCTCCCAGTCCAGTCCAAGTTCCCAAAAAGTGAACCTCCGTTTTTGGGAACCCTCCCCCCCTCCAGTGTCACATTTGGCACCTTTCAGGGGGGAGGGGGTGCAGATACCTGTATAATTTAGGTATTTGCACCTACTTCCGGAAATAGACTCCTGCAGGAGTCACTCCCCTTCCCCCCACTGTCTTCAGGGACCAGTGAGGACGCGCAGCGCGACTTGCGCATGTGCAGTAGGGAACCAGGCAGTGAAGCCGCGAAGCTTCACTTCCCGATTCCCTCACTGAGGATGGCAGGGGTGGCAGCCGAGAGACGAGCAATTGCTTAGCTTCGGCAGCTGCAGTATTTGTAGCTGCTGGGTTTTAATATTTTTTTTTTAGATGGACCTCCGCTTTAAAGTAAAATTAAAGGCAAAACCTTTTTTCGTTTGAACTAAAGTGGAGAGGGATTAGAATACCTGTCAGGTTTTTATTGATGTCTGTGCCCCCGTAGATGCACCCTCTTTATTTAGAAACATAGAAAAGTGACGGCAGCAAAAAAAGCAAGTGGTCCATTGATTCAGCCTGTTTTTTATTTTTATGTTTTGTATTTTTTTTTGTTTACTTTTTCTCTGAGTATAGATCTAGATTTGTCCCAAGCATGTTTGAAACCACTTACTGTTGAATCACTCACTACCTCTGCTGGAGGTTTATTCCAAGCATAAACTACCTTTTCAGGAAAATAATACTTTCTAAGATTCTTTTTGAACTTTCCTGCAGTAAGTCTGACATAATGTTCTCATGTTCTTGAGTTTGGTTTCACATTGAACGTACCACCCTCTTGAACCTTTTTCATCTCTTTGATGTATTTAAAGGTTTCAAACATGTCTCCCCTTTCCCTTCTTTCCTCCAGACTGTACATATTAAGTTCCTGAAGTCACTCTCAATATGTTTTATTCCTTCACCATTTTTGTTACCGTCTCTGGACTCGTTCTGTCTTATCAATATCTTTTAGTAAGTGAAGTCTCCAGAACTGGACACAGTATTCTAAATGAGGCATCACTAAAGATCTATACAGGGGAATGAGAACCTCCTTCCTCATGCTGGTGACCCTTCTAGTGATATAAAGATCTATCAGAACTGCCTTCCTTATGCTGGTGATACCTCTAGTGATGCATTCTAGAATTATATTTGCTTTCCCCACTGCCTGGTCACAAAGTTTGCTCATTTTGCAATCATCTGAAATAAGTACCCCCACATATTTTTTCTCTGTAGAGCTGGCCAACACTGTATCCCCAATGTTGTACTCTCTCAATGGATTTATATTCTTTACTATTATCATCAAAAGTGAATGTAAAAGTAAATTCTTAATTTTGGTTTGACTTCAAAGCACTATGAGGGGAAATCTTTCAATGAGTTCTGGTGGCCTTGGTGACACACAGTGTTTCTCTTATTTTGGAGAGCTTTCCTCTCACTTCCTGTTTTGGCTATGGGACAGGAAGTGAAATGAAATCTCCCCAATGGGACACAGATTGCAAAAAAAAAGATGGGGTTTATAACCCTCCCTTACTCTATCCAAAATACAAAAAAACAACCAAAAAAAAACCTTTAATTACACTTCAATGCAGAAAATTAATGTAAATAAATATTTAGGGTTTAGTACCACCCAAAACTAAAAGTATACAGTAGGTGAACCCGATTTTGTGTCAATCTCGCTCTCTTTCTCGGCGAGATTGAGCACCTACGAGCCCCATCGCGGGAGCCAGCGCCGAGCTGGCTTGCCGCGATGGAGACAGAGCCGTCATAGAAGCGACGGGAGATCCGACTTGGATTCCCGCCAATTCTACACGTGTGCAGCGTTTGTTATGAATCCTGAGGGGGAAGTCCCCGCCGGATTTTAAATAAAAATCCGGCATGGGTTCCCCCCTCAGGAGCATACCGGGCCCTTAGGTCTGTTATGGGTTGTAAGGAGAGCCCCCCTACGCCGAAAAAAACGGCGTAGGGGGTCCCCCTACAATCCATACCAGACCCGTATCCAAAGCACGCTACCCGGCCAGCCAGGAAGGGAGTGGGGACGAGCGAGCGCCCCCCCCCCTCTTGAGCCGTACCAGGATGCATGCCCTCAACATGGGGGGGTTGGGTGCTCTGGGGCAGGGGGGCGCACTGCGGCCCCCCCACCTCAGAGCACCCTGTCCCCATGTTGATGAGGACAGGGCCCCTTCCCGACAACCCTGGCCGTTGGTTGTCGGGGTATGCGGGCGGGAGGCTTATCGGAATCTGGGAGCCCCCTTTAATAAGGGGGCCCCCAGATACCGGCCCCCCACCCTAAGTGAATGAGTATGGGGTACATCGTACCCCTACCCATTCACCTGCAAGAAAAGTGGTAAAAACACAAATAAACCACACAGGGTATTAAAATATTTTATTAGTCTGCTCCGGGGGCCGCTCCCTGTCTTCTTTATTAGCTCTTTTACCAGGGGGAGCTTCTTCTTTGACGTCTTCGGGTGGGTGGGGGCCGCCGTCTGGTTCTCTTCCACCGCCGGGGGGGGGGGGGGGGTGGCTTTTAAAAAAGCCCCCACCCCCCTGGCGGGTTTCCTCCGGCGTCTTCGGCGGGGCTCTTCTTCTTCTGCTATCCCGACGGGTCTTCTCCGCTATCCGGGGGGTCTCCTTCTATGTTCGCCGCTCTCCGCTGTTGACTCGTCGCACCCCGGTTCTTCGTCTCGCTGTCCGGTCCCTTCTTCCGTGCTGTACGTCTTCTTCTCCTTCCGTGCTGTGAGTTCTTCTTCCGTGCTGTGACGTCATGTTCTTCACTTCTCTTCTTCTCCCGATGTTGACACGCCGGCTCTTCTCGCTGAAATGACGGATGCGCGCCTTGCATCGGACCTACCACGTGGGTAGGTATCACATGGGTAGGTACAGAGCATGATGGGACTGTGAGGCCTATATAGGTCCGATGCAAGGCGCGCATCCGTCATTTCAGCGAGAAGAGCCGGCGTGTCAACATCGGGAGAAGAAGAGAAGTGAAGAACATGACGTCACAGCACGGAAGAAGAACTCACAGCACGGAAGGAGAAGACGACGTACAGCACGGAAGAAGGGACCAGACAGCGAGACGAAGAACCGGGGTGCGACGAGTCAACAGCGGAGAGCGGCGAACATAGAAGGAGACCCCCCGGATAGCGGAGAAGACCCGTCGGGATAGCGGAAGAAGAAGAGCCCCGCCGAAGACGCCGGAGGAAACCCGCCGGGGGGGTGGGGGCTTTTTTAAAAGCCACCCCCCCCGGCGGTGGAAGAGAACCAGACGGCGGCCCCCACCCACCCGAAGACGTCAAAGAAGAAGCTCCCCCTGGTAAAAGAGCTAATAAAGAAGACAGGGGGCGGCCTCCGGAGCAGACTAATAAAATATTTTAATACCCTGTGTGGTTTATTTGTGTTTTTACCACTTTTCTTGCAGGTGAATGGGTAGGGGTACGATGTACCCCATACTCATTCACTTAGGGTGGGGGGCCAGTATCTGGGGGCCCCCTTATTAAAGGGGGCTCCCAGATTCCGATAAGCCTCCCGCCCGCATACCCCGACAACCAACGGCCAGGGTTGTCGGGAAGGGGCCCTGTCCTCATCAACATGGGGACAGGGTGCTCTGAGGTGGGGGGCCGCAGTGCGCCCCCCTGCCCCAGAGCACCCAACCCCCCCATGTTGAGGGCATGCAGCCTGGTACGGCTCAGGAGGGGGGGGGGCGCTCGCTCGTCCCCACTCCCTTCCTGGCTGGCCGGGTAGCGTGCTTTGGATACGGGTCTGGTATGGATTGTAGGGGGACCCCCTACGCCGTTTTTTTCGGCGTAGGGGGGCTCTCCTTACAACCCATAACAGACCTAAGGGCCCGGTATGCTCCTGAGGGGGGAACCCATGCCGGATTTTTATTTAAAATCCGGCGGGGACTTCCCCCTCAGGATTCATAACAAACGCCGCACACGTGTAGAATTGGCGGGAATACAAGTCGGATCTCCCGTCGCTTCTATGACGCGCTTGCTGGGATGTGCTGTCACTATTCCAGTGAGTGCGAGATGTCGGCGAGATCTCGGCACCATGTCGCCGAGAATCAGCGCGACGCTGTCGTGCTAAAAACACAATATCACAAACACCTACTGTATGTTTTTGGGTGGAGCAAACTTTTAATAATGGATAAAGTGTATAATTCAAGTCCAATTTTACTTTTATTTTATAACCAACAAACAGTGCCTTAGTCCAAATCTCAGCACTATGCTTATAAAAACATATGACAAATAAGTGAATTTCTCACGTATTGTACTTCACAGTGATATTCCCCTTTCCAAACTGTTTATTTCATTATCTAATTTCCTTACTGTCAACACACAAAACACAATCACCTTCCTGTCAAAAAATATTAATGTGACTTCAGAATCTGTAAACTATTAAACATTCTTAAGCAGCTAAAAATAATAACGGTGAAGTACAGAAAAATCTTTCTTATGAAGATTCCAGATGCAGGCTAGGAGCGCAGTTCACAGATAGCGAGCTTGAAAGGAAGATTATCCGATGTCACTCCCACACTGTAAACGCTACAAGGAGGCAGATTACAAGACTTTGAGTCAGAGCAGGATTCTCCTTATATAAATTAACTGCGTTTCCTTTTTCATTTAGATGAAAAACGGCTCTTATCTGCCCGCGTTTAAAAGTATGAATGATGTGGTTAGCAAGTCATAACATTACTGCAAATGATACTGTTTACAACATGGTTTCCTAGATAGGCATAGATGCTCATAAAGTCATTATGGAGGCTACCCCATGTACTAAAGTATTGCCCTTGAGGCTACTTTAACAACGTCTCACACATCTCATAACAAGGTGCAGGTGGAAGGGAGTGCCTCAAACCGCAGGAAGTAATTGTATTACCTAGTGCATTAACAGGCAGAAAATGCAAAAAAGAGAACAGCATCCAAGAAGTATTTTTTTTTGTAAAGAAAAAAACATGTTCATGTTAAAGCACCCATTTATGTTAAAAAATTAAATAAATAAATGGTTAGTTGGAGAGGTTTTTAACTACTAGCTTGAAATTACTACATCCTAGGCTATACTGTCTAGTCAATGACAAAATAGTATCCCTCAGAACTTGTGATGTGCCACATATAATCCAAACTAACTGGGCAGAAGGTACCCAATTACCATCTTAAACATTTTGGCTTAATTTAAGAACAGACTGTGAATAGGCAAACAGCTGGGCTTCTGCCAACAAAAATTAACAGAATGCAGTGGAGTGATTGTATAAGGTTATACGAATAACTAAAAACAATGCTAATCAAAGATACTAAAAGAGCCCGATATCACTGGTGTGCACACTGTGCCCAATCTCAAAGCTTTTATGAGCTGCCTAGTGAGAGCATTGATGACAGATTTACTTATCAGATGAGTAGGGCCAAGAATGATTCATGGAAATAGAATCCAGAGATCAGATAGACCCGTGTACAGAGCATGGAATTAACCTCCCTCTATTTTCTTTGTAAAGCTTTACCCTTTGAAATACAGATAGAAAAAAGTGTTCCTGTTGTTACAGAGAAAAAAAAAAAAAAGGAAAGCTAACAATGTGTTTGTTTACATTTTTATCGGCAAACGGACATTCCATCAAGGAACCTTTCAGTGCTGGATAAAAAGAATATGGGGGTGGGTAATGGAGCACTGCTAAAATGGAACCTGAAATATGTAAATTGTTCTTGCCTGAATCTTGATTTCAATTACTACCAAGGGACACTATCCACACGTCTAAACTTTTTTGCAGGCAAACGACATACTCTTGTCACACCTCATCAAAACATACTTTCATCTTTTTCAATGAGAGAAACAAAATGGAGTAAAAAAAAAGTCCATCACAACTTCATGCACATAAGACATGTTGTCAGTCATTTATAAGCATTAACAGAGCAAAGTGAAAGGGTCTGACGGGCATCCCCTGACCCACATATACTCACCTTACCTGTGCTTCTTTGTAGATCCTTGCTTGTTTGCAATCAATGCTGAAATCAGGTGTGTCTGTGACCTGAGGGACCAGCAACTTCAACCCCTAATTCTTTTGCTGTATGCTTAGCTATGTCACAACTCATAATGCTGTAAATTTTTTAACCACTAGCCGACCAGCCGCTGCAGTTATACAGCGGCAGGTCGGCTTGGCTGCGCGAGATCACGTAGTTATACGTCATCTCGCATTTAAGCCAATAGGGGCTCGTGTGCACCCCTTGCTCGCCCCTGGTGCCGACGCACGTGCCCGGCTGGCGCGATCACTGCCGGGCACCCGCGATAGCTCGTTACAGAGCGACAACCGTAAACACACAGCTCCCGGTCCTGTCAGGGGAAGAAATTACGGGTTCACTGTGCATACAATGTATGAACAGCGATCAGTCATTTCCCCTAGACAGTCCCACCCCCCCATCAGTTAGAACACAGGGAACATTGTTAACCCCTTCCCTGCCAGTGGCATTTTTATAGTAATCAATGCATTTTTATAGCACTGATCGCTATAAAAATGGCAATGGTCCCAAAAATGTGTCAAAAGTGTCCGAAGTGTCCGCCATAAGGTCGCAGTACCGATAAAAATCGCTGATCGCCGCCATTACTAGTAAAAAAAAAAATATTAATAAAAATCCCATAAAACTATCCCCTATTTTGTAGAAGCTATAACTTTTGCGCAAACCAAACACTTATTGCGATTTTTTTTACGAAAAATATGTAGAAGAATACGTATCGGCCTAAACTGAGGGAAAATAATTGTTTTTTTATATATTTTTGGGGGATATTACAGCAAAAAGTAAAAAAAATATATTATTTTTTTTTCAAAATGGTCGCTCTATTTTTGTTTATAGCGCAAAAAATAAAAACCGCAGAGGTGATCAAATACCACCAAAAGAAAGCTCTATTTGCGGGTAAAAAGGACGCCAATTTTGTTTGGGAGCCACGTCACACGACCACGCAACTGTCAGTTAAAGCGACGCAGTGCCGCAAAAAAGGGGCCCGGTCATTGACCAGCAATATGGTCCGGGGCTGAAGTGGTTAATGTGACATTTGCAAAAAGAGTGTAAAAAGACCCAAATATGTTGCCATCAGAGTGGCTTTAAAGTGATTGTAAAGTCTTGTTATTTTCCCTATAAAAATAACAAACATGTTATACTTGCCTGCTCTGTTGCAGTGGATTTGCACAGAGCAGCCCAGATCCTCCTCTTCTCGGGTTCCTCTTGTGGGGTCCTGGCCCTTCCCTCCTGTTGAGTGCCCCTACAACAAGCAGCTTGCTATGGGGGCACCTGAACCGAGTAACAGCTCCATGTGTCCATTCAGACACAGAGCCCTGACCTAGCCCCCTCCCCTCTCTCCCCTTATGGGCTAGCTGACTTTGACAGCAATGGGAGCCTATGGCACCCTTGCTGTGTCTCAGCCAATCAGGAGGGATGATTTCATACAGCTAAGACACTCGTGGACATCGCTGGACAGAGAGGTACCTAGGGTAAGTGTTAGGGGGCTGCTGCACACAGAATGCATTAAGACAAAAAAACTTCTGCCTTTACAACTCCTTTAAGTGCTACTGAGCAATTAAACTATTCATTAACAATTTCCCAATCTACAGCACATTAATGTGTGATGCAAATGAGATAATTACAAATCACACTGCCAAAAGTGACTGTATTGAGCAAACAGAGGTTGCAAACTAATCAAATAATGGGTTTCCTATGGCATAAACTACACTGTAGCATGTAACAGCAAATCATCTCTGTAAATGAGCACACAAATAGTGTCCTTGTCACTGAGCTGACCAAATGTATAGGTCATTGGCTCCTGCTGCAGTCAGTCAAATTCAGTGAAGAGGGAGCAGGAGGCGGGCCGCTTTGTGTGCATCAATAAATGCACACAGCCTGGCTTCTTATGGTAGCAGACACAGAAGAGGAGGCGCTTAGAGCCGGTGGGGGACTCCAGAAAAGGAGGATCAGGAACACTTTGTTCACAACCAGTACACAAAGCAGTTTGAATTTTTTTTAAACATTTCAGGAACATACAGAGAGAAAGCTTGTGACAGAATAGTTCATAAGCAGGAATGGTGTCCAATGTGCTCTATTTTCCTAGTCTCAGCATTGTGCCTCAGTGCTCGTTCTTGTCCAACCAGCATCTCTTGTGTCTGCCTTTCCAATTCCCCTGCTACCCCTCTCTGACAAAACATGTAGGGTGAAGTCCATGTCTGATGTTATCAGGCAAGCCAAATTTATTTACAAGCGGACCAGTTCCCGGGAAATATTGATTTTCTCATGCTGGATTTTATCTGGATTTTTGTAAATTCCTAGCATCACTTTGTTTTAATAAAACACCATGGGCCAGATTCTCATACATTAACGTTGCTCCTGGGCAGCGTAATGTATGTGCTGTACGCTACACCGCCGCAGGTTTACAGGTTTACATCCTGATTCTCAGAACACTTACCTGTAAACTTGCGGCGGTGTATCGTTAATTCGCTCGGCGCAAGCCCGCCCAATTCAAATGGGGCGTGAGCACCATTTAAATTAGGCGCGCTCCCGCGCCGAGCGTACTGCGCATGCTCCGTCGGGTAAATTACCCGACGTGCATTGCGCTAAATGACGTCGCCCCGACGTCATTTGCTTAGACGTTTACGTAAATGGCGTCCAGCGCCATTCACGGACGTCTTACGCAAACGACGTATTTTTTTTAAACTTCGACGCGGGAACGACGGCCATAGTTAACATTGGTTGCCCCTGCTAATAGCAGGGGCAACCTTACGCGTCGCGTACGCTACGGAAACGACGTAAATTCTTAGCGTCGGACGCGCGTAGGTTCGGGAATCTCGCGTACTTACCTCATTTGCATAGACGACGGGGAAAACGACGATGCGACACCTAGCGGCGGGAAAAAAATTTTTTTTTAAGATCTGACAGCGTAACAGCCTTACGCATGTCAGATCTAATGGGTATCTATGCGCAACTGATTCTAAGAATCAGTCGCATAGATACCCGGGGCCAGATGAGGAGTTACGACGGCGCTAATGGTGTTGCGCCGTCGTAACGCCTTTGAGAATCTGGCCCCATATGTTTTTTCACTATGAGGCAATTTCTTCCTTCCTCAGGGGTTGTGAATTGGAGCGATTTGCATGGTCAGCCTTGACACCATTCTCTTCAGCCTAAAGCAGAGGGAATTGTTCTGATCGTCAGTAAAATTATCCATGCCTAGCTAAACTCTTGTAATTTGGGGTCTAGTGGTAAGCAAGCATTTTCTAGGACTCACAGTGGAGGTGCACTCAGGTGAAGTTTCATACATTTCCTTATTCACTCATTGGACACCCAGTAAGAGACTTTTGCTCATCATCACCAATTAAATCCTTTTGGGACACTACATGAACTGTATTTATATGTATTTTTTTCACCGTTCCTCTATTGATCTTTCAGCACGGTAACCTAAGTTTTATATATGGTTTATCACAAATTATTCTGTTGTGTTGCCAGTAGCTTTCACAAATTTGGACAGACTTGTGCGATTCATTCTATGGATAGACTTACTCATTCAGCCAAGTGGGGTCCTCAAGTATCCTTCAAAGTTGTTCTGCTGTATTACCCTAAAAAACTGCATCCTGTTTCTAAGGTCCTGCACCTTGAATCTACTCTAGATGTCCAGTACATCTCTGCTCCGGAAATCTTGCGCCCTGTCTCTAATTTAGTGCTTTTGTACCCCAACTCTGATCCAAAGATTTTGCACACCCATCTCTGGTTCAGAAGCCTTGCAGCTCAACTCTGCTCCAGAAATGTTGTTCCCAAATCTCTGCCTTAGTGGTTTTGCACTCCATTTGCTTCACAAGTCTTGAACCTCATCTCTGCTCCAAAAGTCTTACTCCTTGCTACGGCTTGCTTACCGCCACTGTGCATGGTCATTTTGCTACTAAGCTCTGCTAAAAGCTACTGCAACCTAGCACTTAGCCAATGACTGCCACTGTTAACTGGGCGCTTTGCCACCTCAACCATGTAAATCCCCACTGACAGCCACTACAACCTCACACTTTGCCCCTGACCCCCCCATTGTACTCACGCATTTGGTCATTTACATATCATTGACCTCTGCCACACACTTTTCCACTCACTGCCATGTCACCAATGCACATCTACACCATTCCCCATGTCACCCATGCACTTCTGCACTGACAAGTCACACATGCACTTCTCTACTAGCTGCTACTTTACTCAGGCACTTTCGCACTGACGATTAATGTAAAACTGCTGCACTATATATTACATTCAATAGACTTCTGAACTAATTAGGACATTTTAGAAAAGTCAGCATTCAGCCTATTCAATGAATGGACACACATTTACTATTTTTTTTTTTTTTTATAATAAATTAGTAATTTCAGGAAATTGCTATTTCTAGGACATTTTTGTGAAAAAATAAAAATGTTCACTAGCGAGATGTTTTCTGTCAATTCAGTTCTGAGGTACACACATATCTAAATGCAAAAAGTTCAGCTGGGGCCAGCTGAACTTTTATCTGTGTGGCCCTCCCTGTTTCAACAGAAGTTGATCGGTAGATTGAGTTTTTTTGAATGGGCCTGCTGAAAACCTTTCATTTGATCAGCAGCTGCAGACAATTGGCTGCAGCGCTGATCAGTGTATTCTGACAGAGGAATAGTACCTGCTGTCAGAATACAATAGCACAGCAGCCTTGTCCATTCCCCAGTATGTGACTGGACAGTGAAAGGTGAAGCAGTGCATTGAGTTTTTATCTCTCTTCTCTCCATCTATCAGCATGTTTCTTGTCAAAACATCTTCATACAGTGCACCAAAATGTCTCCCATCACTGCCACATTCTCTCCAGGACTGAGCTCTTCTCTACAGAAGGATGTAGGAGTCTCATAACCAAGTCAAATTCAGGTATTTACACTGCTTAATGTTAAAAAATACATCCAGTGAAGTATTCATAAATAAAAAAATACATTTGTTTGTATCTTTTTAACGATAAAACATTATTTTAGATCTGCCTGGAAGTCAGCTAATTCCAGGATAAATACAAACAAATTATTGTTGCCATTTAGAGTACTGACTCATTTGCACATAAAAGTTAAGTGCGGCACCCCCCCAAAACATTAAAAGTCAGCAGCTACACATACTGTAGCTGCTGACTTTTAATATTAGGACACTTGGCTGTCCTGAAATCCATCGGCTGTTGGCGGCTGAAGCCGCCATTGCAGGTACAGGAAACCGGCAGGGAAGCCTTGCGATCTCTTACTGGCCCGGCAGCAGGGAGAGGGGTCCAAACTCCTGATGTATCTTGATGTGGCAAGGTCTGATAAAAGTGGGGACAGGCTCCCCCCGAAAAGGTGTCAAATGTGGTACCGGAGGGGGGGGGGTTGAATCAGATAAGCGGAGTTCCACTTTTGGGTGCAACTCCGCTTTAACAAAGCTCCTAACGGGACAAACTGACCAAACATTTTTAAAGAAATGAAAACCACAATATTTCGAAACCACAGCAAACTAAGGTAAAAAAGTGTTCTCTTGGCCCAGTAAGAGTTTTGGGTGGAGGTCTTCTTTAGCATATCTATTCAATAAACAAGCGTTTAAAAGAGAGTTTCTAACAAAAAAAAAAAAATCTAAGGTTTTCCAGCTGTTTTCAAAATAGGCAACAAATTTACATCTGCATTTATTTATATCGTTTTGAGACACTTTATCCTGCCACTAGGGAGCAGTAGTGTAACCTCATGGTTCCATTCTCCTGCCTCACCAGCCAATGGCAATACATCAGATTTCTATAACAGCTGGACAACTACTGACCATTCCTAGTCTAGACAAGTCAAATGATTATTAAGTTCATAAGATACAGCAGGGGAAAGAAAAGTACAAGTCATAAAAGCAGAAGTTTACATTTCAAGAAGTCATGTAAACATAGTTTATCCATGTTAAGAAGTTAAACATGCTGAGCAATCTAACCTATCATGTCAGCTCAGCACACACATTTGTAAAATGTCAGCACACCTTGTTGTTCCATCAATTATATGGGCACTTAACCCAAAAGACCCCTACTACATGGAGATTCATTAATCACATTGGTCAGTTAATGCACTCTAAGACTTCTGAGTATTTCAGGATCACCATCAAAGAGGCTCTTTTATGTGCGTCGTGAAAACAGCTCAGTAAAACACTGTGCCATGTGAGAGCTGCCAAGTGGACCAAAGCCAAGCAGCAAATTACTGCGCGTTGATGAACTCGTTAGATCAAAAGAAATCGCAGTCATGCTCTGACTCTACCGAGAGTACACCTTTGACAACAAAGAATGCGCAACTCTGTTTAAAGAAAAAGAAAAGAAAAAATATAATAAAATAAGAAAAAAAATGTTGATTCTAGCCATGGGAGCGACATATAAATGTTTTCAAATTCTACAGCTGTCTCATGTTTCACATGTGAAAAAGATGACGCTTACGAAAAACTGTGTTGCAATGTCACAAATGAAAAGTAAACTTGAACCAAGTAGTAAGTAAAACATTTTTGGCTTACAAAAAAGAAACAAAAAAAGGGCAGGTGTACACATGAATTGCATTGGACCAGCAATTAGACATTCACTGAGCCTACAGATGGAAGACACAGTGACTGGTGTTGACTTTAGGTTTTTAAAGGTGCAAGTTCTAGAATTTATTCTTGCTTTACTACTTGTTGGGCCACTGAGATGGATTAGGCACAGAGTTCAGACACAGTGGCTGGAGCTGCTGGGCTCGTGCTCATCGATGTAACAATCGGGATCAGGTCCAGCTGCAGCACAGAAGGTTTTTCACCTTAATGCTCTATGCATTAAGGTGAAAAACCTTCTGTGCTGCAGCTGGAGAATAACAGATTCTCCAAAGTAACAGCAGTATCCAAGTAAAAAAGTAAAATAAAAATTGCTCATATAGGTTGTCACTCTGTCAGAAGAGTGACATAGCAGGTTACATCTCTACACCACATTTGATTTGCAAGCTGTCATCACCATCTTCATTGAGTTGTAAAGTCTCAAGGTTTTTCACCTTAATGCATTCTATATGCATTAAGGTGAAAAACCTTGAGACTTTACAACTCAATGAAGATGGTGATGACAGCTTGCAAATCAAATGTGGTGTAGAGATGGAACCTGCTATGTCACTCTTCTGACAGAGTGACAACCTATATGAGCAATTTTTATTTTACTTTTTTACTTGGATACTGCTGTTACTTTGGAGAATCTGTTATTAACAAAAAGTTGCACTTTTACCAAAGTACTATTAACAGATTTGTTTTCACTGGTACCCTTAAAGCAACCATGAAAACGAATTCATACCCCTTGAAATTTTCCACATTTTGTCATTTTACAACCAAAAACGTAAATATATTTTATTGAGATTTTATGTGATAGACCAACACAAAGTGGCACAGAATTGTGAAGTGGAAGGAAAATGATAAATGGTTTTCAATATTTTTTCACAAATAAATATGGGAAAATTTCAAGGGGTAGGAATACTTTTTCAAGACACTTTATATATGTATATTGTATTGCTGGCCATGTACTGATAGAAATTCAAATGGTCCAGCAGAGACAAGACACATTTTCATCGGT
The DNA here is from genome assembly GCF_905171775.1 of Rana temporaria. Classification (NCBI taxonomy): domain Eukaryota; kingdom Metazoa; phylum Chordata; class Amphibia; order Anura; family Ranidae; genus Rana; species Rana temporaria. The sequence goes on along the minus strand of NC_053493.1, from coordinate 365,967,198 downwards.
GTGTGCCCTCCCCCATTTGTTAGAAGTTAATTAATTATTTGGAAGAACATGTTGCAACATATGTCAATGATCAGTGACTGTAGACGAATATTAGCAGCAGCCACTGATCAGTGTATCCTTTTTTTTATTCTTTATTTATAGAAAAGCTTCTTAAAGCACTGGGCATATTACATTCTTGTTGGAGTCCAGTACAGAGATTAAGTAAATGCATCGTACAGTATTTCCATATTCTCAACACATGTATGAGCTAGAAAAGAAACATACCTTGAATCTGACATATAGGGGTTGATGTATCAAAACTTGAGTTTACAAAATCTGGTGGAGCTCTGCATGGTAGCCAATCAGCTTCTAACTTCAGTTTGTTCAATTAAGCTTTGACAAATGAAAAACCTGTAAGTTGACTGGCTTTATGCACAGCTGGACCAGATTTTGCACTCTCCAGTTTTAATAAATCAACCCCATAGAGTCTTGCAAGAAGATATACATTTTAACATAAAATACAACAAAGGTCAATGTGTATGTGGCTGCCTGTGCAAACATTCTGGGGGGAGGTGCCCCAAAATAACACATTAACAGTTGCCGGGAAAAGAAAAATAGCAGCCAGAGCCAAGCAGAGATAGTACTCTGTTATAAGTGTAGCACCCTATAGTCTAGGCGGGGAACTCCTCCCAAATTTACTTGCCAGGAGTAGTTATCCTGGTTGATTGATAGAGATATATTGATTTCTCCTTAAGTTTGGCCTTGTTGCACTTTTCTCTTCTACCACAATGTGGCCGGGTACTTGGTGGCACTAGATATGGGAAGGGCAACCCAAGGTCAAGTTGTGGGTATGTGGGGTGTCTCAGTCAATGGGCAGGGGTTTTCTTGAATCTCTTGGCCTGCTGGGAGAACCTATATATTTGGGTGGAGACAGGGGAGCTATGTATCATAGCTGCTAGGTTGTCTGAGAGCCTATCCAGAAGTAGGAGAGTAGTGCAGGGTTTGGATTGCGGCTTGCAGAACAACCAGAACTGCTGATTTTGCTGGCTGCAGAACCTGTCATGGTCCAAGGTAGAGGGGAAGCTGTCGCCAGTAAGGGACTATCCGCCTTATTACCAGGGACCACAGTGAGTAACTGAAGTACCAGAGCAGTATTCTCGCCAACCAGGGATGGTGAAGAATTGGAAAACTTCAGTGGGAATCAAGCCAGGGGCCCAGCCAGTGGAGGCGACGCTTGCAGAGCAGCCTTGTGTGTCAAGCTAGGTACCGGGCCAGGATGGGTGAAGCTTGAGAGGTATCTAGAGTGCCAAGCTAGGGACGAGAAAGATACCACCATGAAGATTAGAGGAGCTCAAGGGATTTAGTGGCAGTAAATCAGAGGGTCTAGTGAGAGACCGGGAGCTCAGTGTATGGATGAACCACAAGGAGAAGCTAAAAGAAGAGTTACGCTTTGTGTTAGGAACTGTTAAAGATTGTTGCCAAGTGAGACAGCAATCCTGCATGCGCAGACATGGCTTCTTGCTGAAGGGCATTTCCCTGCACAGCTGTGCTCCTCTTGAAGTTTAATGCCGCGTACACACGATCATTTTTCAGCATGAAAAAAACGTTGTTTTTCAAAAACGTAATTTAAAATGATCGTGTGTGGGCTTCACATAATTTTTCAAGCTCTGAAAAACGACAAAAAAAAAATTCGAACATGCTGCATTTTTTAACGCAGTTTTAAACAATGTCGTTTTTCGGGTTGTAAAAAATGATCGTGTGTGGGCTAAAACGACGTTTAAAACCCGCACATGCTCAGAAGCAAGTTATGAGATGGGAGCGCTCGTTTTGGTAAAACTACCGTTCATAATAAAGTGAGCACATTCATCACGCTGTAACAGACAAAAAAGCGCGAATCGTCTTTTACTAACACGGAATCAGCTAAAGCAGCCCAAAGGCGAATGGAACTTCCCCTTTAAAGTGCCGTCGTACGTGTTGTACATCACCGCGCTTTGCTAGATAATTTTTTAAAACGATGGTGTGTAGGCAACATCGTTTGAATGATGAAGTTGGAAAAACGTAGTTTTTTAAACATGCTGAAAAACAACGTTTTTTTTTCATGCTGAAAAATGATCGTGTGTACGCGGCATTAGAGTCTGCTAATTGAGTTTGCAACTATCTAAGGGTGTCCTGGCCCCAACCCTCTATCCCCTCAAAAATACAAAAAAGACTGTTAAGAGAAATAAAACCTCTTTTACATCCAAGAAGTGTCTGGCGCCCAATGACTTTCACCATATTTGCACTCACTATGCCTCACCACCCACTACATACAGAAGGATGTCCGCTATCTCTGGCCCTAGAGGGTCTCATCAGACCAAAGGAGGCCAAGTTTAGGTAGGGAGGAATAGGGATAGCGGGAAGCGGGAAATGATCATTGTATTCTAACAATGTATGATGTCAGAATACAATGTCCTTTTGTCAGGACTCCCCTATGCACCTCATTTGTGTAAACAGAGCAATATGTTATTTTTTCTTTGCAAACTGGCTTACAAAAGAAAACAAATTGTTCCTAATTCTTTCGAAGCATGGAATACGTTTATGTAATTTGGTATCTGCCTCCTCCATACATTATGTTCTTTCTTTGTGCGATACATGTGCACTTCCTCAATCGGAACTGTTCCAATATTTGCAAATCAAATTTTTTTTCCAACCTAACCTCACTTCCAAACTATCTCAGATGTCACGTTTCAAACGCATATGTATTTCTGACCCTCATGCCGGTCGGGAGCCGCGATGTCCGCTGGGCACCCGCGATTCCCCAGTAACTGAGCAGGACCGTGGATTTGTGTGTGTGTAAACACACAGATCCATGTCCTGTCAGGAAGAGGAGACCGATGGTGTGTGCCATTGACACCGATCGGTCACCTACCCCAGTCAGTACCCTTCCCCAACAGTTCGAATCACTCCCTAGGGAACACATTTAACCCCTTAGTGTTAACCCCTTCCCTGCCAGTCATATTTATACAGTAATTAATGCATTTTTATAGCACAGATCGCTGTATAAATGTGAATGGTCCCAAAAATGTGTCAAAAGTGTCCGCCGCAATATCGCAGTCACAATAAAAATCATAGATCGCCGCCATTACTAGTAAAAAAAAAAAAATAATAAAAATGCTATAAATCTATCCCCTATTTTGTAGCCGCTATAACTTTTGCGCAAACCAATCAATATATGCTTATTGCGATTTCTTTTACCAAAAACATGTAGAAGAATACATATCGGCCAAAACTGAGAAAAAAAATCGCTTATTTATTTATTTTTTGGGAATATTATAGCAAAAAGTACAAAATATATATATATATTTTTTCAAAATTGTTACTTCCCTTTTGTTTATAGCGCAAAAAATAAAAACCCCAGAGGTCATCAAATGCCACCAAAAGAAAGTTCTATTTGTGGGGAAAAAATTATAAAAATTTAATTTGGGTACAGTGTTGCATGACCACTGAATTGTCATTCAAAGTGTGACAGCGCAGAAAGCTGAAAAATGGCTTGGGCAGGAAGGGGGTGAAAATGTCCCATATTGAGGTGGTTAAGGTGCTAACCTGATTACCCTGAAGCTTGTTTCAGGGCTGTTCAGAGTCTGGCACTCAACTTCATATTTGATGGGATTGCCCAATAATTCTGGAAAGCAGTTTTTGACTTGGCCTCCAAAATCTTTTATACGCCTATACAGCCCAATCCTGCTACAGCCCTATTACACCTGATGGGATCTCTCAAATTTTACCTTCTTTTACAGCTCCTAACAGCCTCAAAGCAAACAAATGCTAAGGCATGGAAAACTCAATATTTAATTATATCTGAAACTATACACATAACTAATAAAGCTCTTAAGGGCCACACACGATCAGACTTTTTGACAACAAACTTTAAAATAAGCAGGTTTTCAAAAAAGTCCAACCGTGTCCTACGGTGCAAAGTCCTATCGTGTGTACAGAAGTCCATCGGACTTTAATCCAAAGTACAAGCACGCATGCTTAAAACCAATGTTAAAATAAACCAAAAATAGCAGAAGTTGACCAAAGGGTGGGCGGTAAAGAGCAGAAAAAACATGTGATTTTGGGAAAGTTTGTTTAAAAAGTCCCGCCGTGTGTATGCATACCAAATTCACGGTCAATGCCCTCCAAACAAAAATCCATGGAAAAGTTTGTTTAAAGTCTGACCGTGTGTATTAGGCTTTCCTCATGCTAAAATGGAAGCAATCAAAAGAGATCGAATTGGTCAATTTGAAAAACTCTGTCTTCCTTGGGTTAAGCATTGTTTACCCCCAGACTTTGATAAGGCACTATTTTAATTTTATTCTATGTTGCCTTGACTATACTTTCTATTCATTTGGGATTGCATCACCACTTATAAACCCTCCTCATTCCCTTACTCCCTTTTTTCCACCCTCTTCTTTCTATCTACTCCTATTTTTTTTATTTTCCACCTTTCTTTTAATATTGTGTGGTACTTATAAAAACATCATCTCTTCTGTTTTTAATATATACCTATTAGATTCATCTCTTTATTACTGCTCTTGCAAAATAAACCAATAGGCACTAGCTTAGTTTTTTCCTACTTATTTTCTAATGCTTTCAATGTAATACTTTATTGGTTTATTTGTTGCATTCGTTAAATCGATATGTTTAGCCTCATTGCTATTTGAATATTGTACCACTATCCTTGTATGTACTCAATTTGTCAATCTTTGTTATATTTAAAAAAATAAAATAAACAAATTTGACGAGAAAAGAAAACTAACTGTGCATGGCTAACTTAAGATCATAGAAATGTTGGTACCAACAGATTCCTCATGTATTGAATTGCATTGAAGCTGTACTGTGTTCCCTCATGTTGTAAAGTGCTGCACAAACTGTTAACGCTATACAAATTCTGTATACGAATAATACTAGGTATTTGACCAAGCTTGGTCCATATAACCTGCAATGTATAGTTAAGCACTAAAATACCATTCAATGACTTCATCTACTGCTTACTCTTCCACTGTTTGACAAGGTGCACAATTTATATACTTTAAAGGTGAGGTATAAGAGGTAACTTGGGTTTAGGTTTGACTGTTAGGTTAAGGTTAAAGTATATCTAAACTGTTGGCTGCAAATGTTTTTTCAGGCTTATTTCCCTTTATTTTCACCTGCCAGTTACACATCTTCCCCACACTTTAGAGACATTAACTCATTGTGCTGTATGTATGGAAAAGCAGCATTGTCACCCTAGGTTGCTTGCACCCGGGATTTCGACCACAGAACAACTACACCCTCCATATCATAAACAGAGGTTCTTTGTAGTCTTGGGATTTCAGTGCAGCAGAAGTAGATAGCACAGGAAGTTACAAGCTCACTCAATTTCAGGCAGGATCATCAGGTATTTTTTGTACTTATCGAATAGATGTCACAAAATAATTTCAATTGTTTAGTTAACAGGCTGAAAGGGGAGAAAGTAAGGAGAAGTTTATTATCAGGGTTTATATATACTTTAAGAGATTGTTCACAAAGTAAGCTGTGTCCAGGTGTGTGTGCTTTTTTTTGGGTGCATGCATGTGGCTTGTGTGGGGGGGGGGGGCATTATATGCAATGCCCTATATGCATGAAATATACAAAAAGTAGTCCAGGCACAATTTTTTTAATTGTGCCAAACTAAACTGTTTTTGCAGCCACACTTTTGCCAGATGCGTGGGGGTGCCATTAACAATTAATGATACCTGCCCACATCTGCCAAAGGCAACATGTCTTTTCATGCGGTGTGAAAAAACGTGCAATGTTGTGTTTGTTCCCTTACCACACCTGGTATGAACAATGCGTCTCATTTCAAGGACCTTTAAAAAAATAAAGTATGCAAATGGGAGCAGTTCACATGGCTGTGTTTCCCTGATACATGCTAGTTTGCAGCGGTGGGGGGCCCTATTAACTTGAGTGCAACACGACACATAGATAACATGTATCAGCGCAGCGCAATGAGCCTTCACACAGAAAGAACAGCGGCCCAGTACAAGTTTGGCTCCTCTGCCATGCTGTAGACCAGGGGTAGGCAACCTCTGCCCTCCAGCTGTTTTGAAACTACAAATCCCATGAGACATTGCAAGACCCTGGCAATCACAGGCATGACTCCTAGAGGCAAAGGCATGATGGGATTTGTAGTTTCAAAACAGCTGGAGGGTTTAGGTTGCCTCCCCCTGCTGTAGACCCTTTACATATTCCAGGAAAGGAGGAGAATAGTGCATGTTAAAATGCAGCATGCCAGCACATGTGCATTTACCTGCAGCCAACGTACACGCTGCGGTGCTAATGGAACCTTTATGTAACTTACTAAGTATTACATTTTCAGGTATGGTAAATTTGCACCACAAATATGCTGTCCAAAACATCATCATCCACTGCAGGGATTTCCGTGATAGGTGGTCAGCAGGTACAATGTGTGCACAAATCAGGTTAAATTCAGAATTTTCATATCTGACTACATTTTAACTTTAGTTTTTAATAGAAAAGAAAAAGACAAAAATCCAGATTTAACTGCTTCCTTGCACAACTGAATGTACATCTACTGTATGTATACACATGATTATGAGCGATATATATCATTTTTTGCCAGTGATAGGGTTAAACATCTCTACCAAACTAAATCCCCAGAAGTTGGAGGCTTTAAATAGATTAATGGCCGCCTGAACTGACAGTAACCTAAATAAAGATTAGATTTCCATTCCACTACTAAGCGCAGAATGTTAAATGAACATTTCAGGATTAACAAAACAAAAAGTCTCTTACAATTTATATTCCGAATCCAGTCTATTTTTATCTTCCTTGGCCTGAGATATATTTTTTTATTTGTTTTTGCGGCAGTCATAACCGCTGACAGATTTGCTGACAAGCCATCATTTCAAAGAGGTTTTTCAGGATGTAAAAAAGCTTCATCTATCTGTAAACATTTGTTCTAAAAAAAGTAAAAACATACTATATATATGTGCGAAATATCCGCTGAGAACTTTATCCACAGTATCAGAATTCCAGTTTAGCCACTGACATTTACTAATAAAGTGTTGTACTAACTTACAGCAGTCAGACATCAATATCATTAAATTCTGTTAGTAATTTACAATTAACATATATAGAAACATCCAGTTAATTACCGTATTTATCGGCATATAACACACACAGGCGTATAACACGCACCCTAACTTTAAGAGGGAAGTTTCAGGAAAAAAAACGTTCCACAACCCACTGCGTATAACACGCAGGCACAGTTTACCCTCTATTTTCAGGGTAAAAAAGTGAGTGTTATACGCCAATAAATACAGTAGTAAAAAAAAATACATTACAGGGCCATTAAGTAGTGGACGTGGATGGATTATTTTTGGAGAATAAGGATATCGTTTGGTGTCGCTTTAGTATTTGCTCTTGACTTTTCTTGACTGCCCCCCCCCCTTTTTTATTGTTTCTAACTGTCTGCCTCCTTGTAACATCATCCATGACCTTCTGAGCCTCTCCTTTCCCCCCTCAATTCTGTTAGTTTGGAACGAGCAGTGGGCGGTAGTTTTGATCAGGTGCGCTGTGCTATACACGCTTCGAATTCCAACGTCCATAGTTCATCTCAAAAAAGAAAGAGGGTGGCTACATTCCTACATACAGTGGGACCATGGAGAACAATGAATTTGGAGATCTGGAGGAGGGCTACTTTTTTGCGTTAAAAATATATACTTAAAAATATATATTTTTTTAATTTAGAGTTTAGTGTCACTTTAGTGATATGAAAACTTGATTTTTTTTAAATCTAAGTTGCAGCTGTACCTACACTTTGACGATTCCTCCAAATAATTTGCAGGTAGCCACCTACATGTGTTTGAAAAATACTGTGGAACATTTAAGGCATAAATGACTGGACAGTCTGAGAATGCATGTTTACAGCCTGCGTAAGCAACATTATAGCTTCTTCAGATGCGCATATCCAAAATTTAAGTAGGCACACTAATTTTTTATTCATTCAAATATCTGCATGCAGATCTTTTTTCAAGATTAGAGGCAGTCATGAATTATATTGTTCTCTGCATATATTTAGGTGAATAAAAAAATTATTTGATTTAACCGATTTGCAAATTAGTAACATCATCACTGCTAATACTACTCTACGTTTAGCTGTGAATGAGGCTCGTTTTGTTGCATTTTTTCTCCTGACATGGTTTTTGGAAATGCACATTTTTGTGTACCAACATGTTCATGGCACTGATTAACATGCGTCAATGTGTGCTTTAGTGCCTGTTATAATGCACATTGACATGTTTGGAAACATTAGGCAAAAATGCATAAGTGTTCATGGGTCCCAAATCTTCTGCTGTGCTTGGTGTTCAACTTTAAAAGTTGGGGATTATATTACATAGGAGAGGGTGCTGCTTTCCTGTGTCAGGGCAAAGATAACAGGGGTCGCTAGAAGTGCCGGCCTGTCACATCACAAGCCCACTTGTGCATATGTTTGAGATGTTTTGGCGGTTTTAAAAGATAGGTCATACATCACCTAGCTCCTAACCACTAAAGCAGCAACTGATTAAAATTGTTCAACTATAATAGTAAATATAGATCGGTAATAGAAGAACATAATTGTTATATACAGTAGTCATTTCCAAAGCTCATTTGTCTAGGTAAAGTTTTAAAACTGCAGTGACACATACAATTTAACAATAACACACTTATTTATAAATAAACAAACACACAATTACAGAAATGTACAAAGCACGATTCACAATATCCTATGCACTTTGTGTATTGAAATGTGTAACCCCCTGTGTTACACACCCTGTGGCTGCAAAAAGTCAGCCCGTGACCTTTGCAATTAAATCTGAATTAGTTTCTACTGTTCAGAATTCTCTGTGTCATGTTCAGCACAGACCACCTACATGCTTCCCTTCCAATATATATCTTACTAACAGTTTCAGTCACATACACACTGCAGTGTCACCAAGGTGAAAGTACACCGTGCTTACAAATGACAGCTGTGACCCTTTATGTTTTCAGTATTGACATATGTCCTTCATGGTGTAAACTTCCATAAACCAAGATGTCCATGAAACTGATAATAAAGTAAATGTATTGCACAGACCCACAGGGCAAAATTTTAAACCGGTTAAAAAATAGAAAAATTTAAAAACATGAATTTGTCCTGTATATGTGTAACTGATTAATATGTGTGTGTGTGTGTGTGTGTATGTGTGTATATATATATATATCACACACACATACACACAGTATCTTTCAAAAGTGTGTACACCCCTCACATTTTTGTAAATATTTTATTATACCTTTTCATGTGACAACACTGAAGAAATGACATTTTGCTACAATGTAAAGTAGTGAGTGTACAGCTTGTATAACAGTGTACAGCCATGGCCAAAAGTTTTGAGAATGACACAAATACAAATTTTCACAAAGTCTGCTGCCTCAGTTTTTGAGATGGGAAATTGCATATACTCCAGAATGTTATGAAGAGTGATCAGACAAATTGCAATTAACTGCAAAGTTCCTCTTTGCCATGAAAATTAACTTAATCCCATAAAAAAAAATCCACTGCATTTGTGAAGAAGGCTTCAGGGTGCCTAAGAAAGTCCAGCAAGCGCCAGGACCGTCTCCTAAAGAGGATTCAGCTGCGGGATCGGAGTGCCACCAGTGCAGAGCTTGCTCAGGAATGGCAGCAGGCAGGTGTGAGCGCATCTGCACGCACAGCGAGGAGAAGACTTTTGGAAGATGGCCTGGTGTCAAGAAGGGCAGCAAAGAAGCCACTTCTCTCCAAAAAAAACATCAGGGACAGATTGATCTTCTGCAGAAAATATGGTGAATGGATTGCTGAGGACTGGGGCAAAGTCATATTCTCCGATGAAGCCTCTTTCCGATTGTTTGGGGCATCAGGAAAAAGGCTTGTCTGGAGAAGAAAAGGTGAGCGCTACGATCAGTCCTGTGTCATGCCAACAGCAAAGCATCCTGAGACCATTCATGTGTGGGGTTGCTTCTCATCCAAGGGAGTGGGCTCACTCACAATTTTGCCCAAAAACACAACCATGAATAAAGAATGGTACCAAAACACCCTCCAACAACAACTTCTTCCAACAATCCAACAACAGTTTGGTAAAGAACAATGCATTTTCCAGCACGATGGAGCACCGTGCCATAAGGCAAAAGTGATAACTAAGTGGCTCAGGAACCAAAACGTTGACATTTTGGGTCCATGGCCTAGAAACTCCCCAGATCTTAATCCCATTGAGAACTTGTGGTCAATCCTCAAGAGGCGGGTGGACAAACAAAAACCCACTAATTCTGACAAACTCCAAGAAGTGATTATGAAAGAATGGGTTGCTATCAGTCAGGAATTGGCCCAGAAGTTGATTGAGAGCATGCCTAGTCGAATTGCAGAGGTCCTGAAAAAGAAGGGCCAACACTGCAAATACTGACTCTTTGCATAAATGTCATGTAATTGTCGATAAAATCCTTTGAAACGTATTAAGTGCGTGTAATTATATTTCACTACATCACAGAAACAACTGAAACAAAGATCTAAAAGCAGTTTAGCAGCAAACTTTGTGAAAACTAATATTTGTGTCATTCTCAAAACTTTTGGCCACAACTGTACATTTGCTGTCCCCCCAAAATAACTAATGTCTAAACCGCTGGCAACAAAAGTGAGTACACCCCTAAGTGAAAATGTCCAAATTGGGCCCAATTAGCCATTTTCCCTCCCCGGTGTCACGTGACTTGTTAGTGTTACTAGGTCTCGGGTGTGAATGGGGAGCAGGTGTGTTAAATTGGGTATTAACGCTCTCACGCTCTCATACTGGTCACTGGAAGTTCAACACAAAACCTCAAATAACTCTCTGAGGATCTGAAAAAAGGAATTGTTGCTCTACATAAAGATGGCCTAGACTATAAGAAGATTGCAAGATCCTAAAACTGAGCTGCAGCACGATGGCCAAGACCATACAGCAGTTTAACAGGACAGGTTCCACTCAGAACAAACAAGTTGAGTGCACGTGCTTAGTGCCATATAAGAGGTTGTCTTTGGGAAATAGATTTATGAGTGCTGATAGCATTGCTGCAGAGGTTGAAGGGGTGGGGGGTTAGCCTGTCAGTGCTCAGACCATATGCCGCACACTGCATCAAATTGGTCTACATGGCTGATGTCCCAGAAGAAATCCTCTTCTAAAGATAATGCACAAGAAAGCTTGCAACAGTTTGCTGAATACAAGCAGACTAAGGACATGGATTACTGGAACCATGTCCTGTGGTATGATGAGACCAAGATAAACTTATTTGGTTCAGATGGCGTCAAGTGTGTGTGGCGGCAACCAGGTGAGGAGTACAAAGATTATTGTGTCTTGTCTACAGTCAAGCATGGTGGTGGGAGTATCATGGTCTGGGACTGCATGAGTGCTGTCGGCACTGGGGAGCTACAGTTCATTGAGAGAACCATGATTGTCAACATGTTCTGTGACATACTGAAGTAGAGCATGATTTGCAATGTATGGATCGCTTAAAGCTAAACTTTGGAATGCAAAACAAACAGAGAAATCCGAACATTGACCTATCTAAGACAATAAACATTTAGAAGTTGGTTTATAAACATCATCATTTAGAAGAAAAATAAATAGACTGCCAGTGGTCAGAGAAGGCCTGTAATGCACAGTGTGCTCTGGATGCAGGGCCGGCGCTAGCGCAAGGCAACATTGGCACTTGCCTTATGGCGCCAGCCAGGGGACAGGGCAGAATATCAATTGCGGCCGCCGATCAAGACCTCAGACCAGCAGTGCCGTGCCGGGTGCAGTTCACCCAGGCGCCACAGAGGTGGAGGCGCTCAAGTGCCAGAGTGCTCCGCTCCCTCCTCCTCTCTTTGTCCGCGCTCTCCACTGCCACAGTATTTCCTGAGTCCTCCTCTGTCATGATCCACCCGGGTGGCACAGCTGCACACTGTCCTCTCCTTTCTAGCTGCCGCCCGGGTGGGGTTTTTGGTGGCCTCTGTACTAATGGAGGGGGTGACCGTGGTTTGTGGGGGAGTCTGTACTAATTGTGGGGGGTCTGTACTAATGGGGGATGGCTTGTGGGGGGGTCTGTACAAATGGAGGGGGTGGTTTGTGGGGGGTCTGTACTAATGGAAGGGGAGTCTCTACTAATGGAGGGGGGTGGTTTGTCCTGTGGGGGGTCTGTACTAATGGGGGGTGGTTTAAGGGGGGTCTGTACTAATGGAGGTGGGACGTGTGTCCTGAGGGGGGGTCTGTACTAATGGAGGCGGGAGGTTTGTCCTGAGGGGAGGTCTGTACTAATGGAGGGGGGGTGGTTTGTCCTGGGGAGCAGCAGTGTGTGGGGGCTGCCGCTGCGGGCGGCATCTGAAGGACAAGTCCACGCCGCACTCATCACACAGGCCGGACACACGCCCGCAGAGCCGCCACCACCACGACTTACAAGGCTTCAGAAACAGGTAAGGGGGACCTGTTTTAAAGTTTCCTGTTAAAAAAAAAAAAAAAAAAACACCAAATCCCTGCAATAATATATTAAGCAGCCTGTATACTGTATTACTGCTGGAATTTGTAGTCCTCTGTAACTGCTGGTATTCTGTATTGCGTTTTATATAATGTATCATTGCTGGGATTTGTAGTCCTCTGTAACTGCTGGTATTCTGTATTGCGTTGTATATAATGTATTGCTGGGATTTGTTGTTCCTCTATAGCTGCTGGTATTCTCCATTGCGATGTATAATGTATTATTGCTGGGATTTGTAGTTCCTCTATAACTGGTCAGTGGTAATCTGAATTGCACAGTTTAATCATTATACAGCGCAATGGAGAATACCACCAGCTATAGAGGACTATGCAGTGCAGAATAACGCCATCTATGCTATCTTTCTCTGTAAAAGATAAATAAGTTAAACGATCACTTTAAGCATCATAACCATTAAAGCTTAATGGAGCACAGATATTAGTTGGCAAAAATCCTTGCACCGGCCCTGTCTGGATGGACGGTGGTCTGAGGGGAGGGGTGGCCTCAGGCCTTCTGTAGTTGTAATGTACCACAACTGTTATTACGGTACACTCAGTCTTCTCTGCTCTGGGTGCCGGGCAGTGTGGTTGTCTCATCAGGAGTCAGGAGGCCTGGCTGGCCTGTAATGCACAGTGCTGCTCTCACTCTCAGGTCTCTGGCAGTCATCTCGTTGTGATGCACTTGTTTGCTGGGAGCGGATTGTGTTACCAGGCAGACCTCTATTAAAACTGGAAGTTAGTTCACAAGGGTAAAGTCCCTGCCTCACATTTTCATCCCATTTTCATTCGTTAACGAAAATGGATCTGATTTTCTGCATTTTTTTTAGTCAGTGGATGAAAATGTGCTTTACTTTTCGCTTCATTTTCATCACTGTCAAAATCTTTGACAAGATTAACACTGACAACCACTTTAAGTCATAATTAAAATAATGAACTTTGGACACAGTTTGGACACAGCTTTATGCAGCATACAAATCTCTACAACATACAGCATGGTCAGGAAGTAGGGGTGAGCTGAGCTCATAAGAGAACGGTTTGCGTGCTTTTAAATTTGAGGATGAATTGCTCCCCAGTGCCTGCAGCTACAGAGGTTAGTGTTGGCTTTTTTTAAAGCTACTTAACTGCTTAGGAAAAAAATATACTTGAATGGTCATAACCTGACCATGGGTTCAGTGAAAGCTGTAATGCAACTACAGGTTTGACTAGCATGCAACTGAAAGAACATTTTCTAAGTATAATTTGTAAAACAAAAGGCTAGGAACCTTTGTGGGATCCAATTAAAAGCATTAAGGATATATAGCAAAAAGTGAGCACAGTTCAGAATCTTTACAGTAGCAAATGTTTTAGGCAAGCTCGTACCGGGTTTAGGATCTAAAACAGCTACTGGCTCTCTGGGGCAAGGAAAACAAATGTCGCAGCAATTTCTTTTTATTTTCAGATCCAGAAGTCTCTCATGGCCCAACAGGAATTCCAGGCCTCTCTAAGGCTCCAGCAATGTTTCAGATTTCATTAAGTAAGATACTCTGTTTCCCCTCATGGATCTCTTTACAGTATTTCAGATATTGCTCCCATTTTAAAAGCTCTGCAGAATTCCAATCTACCACAATATACAGCATAATAATCTCTGAAAAACAATAGCAAAAAAACACTTGCAGGGACGAGGTTGAAAGTGGCTCAGCAGCTTTCATCATATGTCAGGGCTGTTTAATGTTTTAGCATTTCTACTACAATATGGCCAAAATATACTTGGCTCTGCTACTCGGTTGGCTCTTGAGCTCACAGTGTGCCAGATGTAGCTAAACATGCCAGTGAAAAACACTCTTGAGTACTTTTTCCTATTTTTTTTATTTTTTGTAATGTTTGCAATGTGCTAATTAAGAGAATGAGGTTTACATGACATGACCTTTTATTATTTATAAGTCTGTTTGCATTTAAACGGATGTGTCACTAATATAACAAGGAAGCCCACAGACCTCCATTTTTAGATCGACAAATATTAAATTTTTGGTTTTAAGCCCTAAAAATGTGGGTGACAGGTGCAGCTGCTCTCGGATTGGGCAGGACAACCCTCATCATTCCTGGATGGGATTTAGGGCCCTTCAAAGGCTTCTTAGTACTCATTTCGAATTTAAATCTAAAACTCTTGGCAATGGCGGGTATCAGATAACATTCTCTTCATAAAAGCAAGGTTTTCAATGGTTGTTAAAGTAGAACTAAACAGAAAACTTTTTTTTATATCCACTTGATGCCAAATAATGTACACCTAACGTGATTGACTTAAGTGGTTATATCAGGATGATGACTGCAGTTACAGGCATCATTCCAGTATTGTTTTGTTTTTTTCAGGAGGTGAACATTTTTTTTTTTTTTTACAGGAGGCAGACCCCAGATCTCTCCGTAAAGAGAACCTGTCACTGCCTATTGCTGTCACAAGGGATGTTTATAATAAAAGTGATAAAAACAAAAAAAATAACCACCTACGGACCAGCTCACGCCGAGCACTTTGAAGAGGGATATCTTTGTTATAACCCAGATATCCTCTTCTTCAGTGAGCGGTCCTCTTTCAGATAAAAGTGGTCTTTGCGGCGGATTCGCCACAAGATCACTTTTATCAGCAGTGGGAGAGGGGCCCCACCGCTCTCCGGTGCCCTCCGCCACTTACCGGAGCCGTCAGCAGTGGCGGAGGCAATCAGGTCCTCTCTGCTGCTTGGTATGGAGACGAGTGAGGGGAAGATGGCCCCCCACCCATCACCATACCATTATATATATATATAAAAAAATGTGTGTGGGTTCTAAGTAATTGTCTAGCAAAAAATACAAATTTTTACTTCAGCGCTAGAAAAAGGCCTGGTCTTCAAGTGGTTATTTTGGATAGTGTAAAAGAGGGTTATGACCCTGTAAGGTTTATTGTAAGGACTCATTTACACTTGCATCAAAACAAGGCTTTGGACAGGCTTTGTTAAAGCTCTCTGAAGGCCAGTCAAAGCCCCATGTCACTGAATAAAATGGTTAGCTTACAGTCCTGTTTACCTTGCATTTGCTTTGGCTCCGCTTCAAAAATTATACCACATGTCACTTTAGTGGTGTTTCAAAGCATCTTCAAAGCCCCCATAGAACTCTTTGACAAAGCTCACTTAAAGCTCGCTTGAAGCACCTGCAACTTTTGAGAGGCTTTAATTCAGCTTTAGCTTCGCTTTGTTTTGGAGAAATTGCAAGTATGAGCTATATATACACACACACACACACACACACACACACACAGGGTGCATGTCAAGCTTCATCAAAGCTTCAAAAGACCATCAACTGAAGCATCACAAAAGCTTCACCAAAGTATCAAAAACACATCATAAAAGCATGTTGAAGCCGTAGGCTTTTTAATGTGTGTTGAAGCCAAAGCAAGTGTATGTAGAAAACAAGCCCTAACAGGGGTGACAGACAGCAAAATTAAAACTGACAGGGGTTCTAATCCCTCTCCACTCTATCCAAAAAAAAAAAAAAAAAGTTTTGCCTTTAGTTATAATTTTAAATCAGACTGAAACCCTAAAAGATGGCCAAACACTAGAAGAACTGATTTAGCAACTTTCGTTCGATTTACAAATCATTAATGGGTCCAAATCGACAATCGTTTTTGACCACAGTGACAACAAAATTTGAAGGCGCAAAATGGATATTTGTTTTAAATAAATTTATTTCTAACTGTGAATGTGGTTTTCATTTGGAAATTACCAATTCTCAACACATTCCTACGTGAACAGTACTAAGTGTTAGGGCCCTTAGATTGTAAGATCCTTGAGGGCAGGGACCGATGTGAATGAACAATATAACTGTAAAGCACTGTGTAAACTGAGGGCGCTATATACAAGTACCTGTAACAAATAATGAAAAAAATAATTCCAAAATGTAATGTTCAAAACAAATTCAATCAAATACTTTTGGATGTTTGTATGAAAAGCGACTAGTTTATGGCCAGCTTAAAGTGCATATATGGCCAAATATAAAGTAATATAATTATTTTCACACCTCTAGACTGCTGATATTAATATGAGCAATCTTGAAGTTAGTGCTCCTTGCTTGTAAAGACCCCTACGCATTTACTGGATATATAAGTGTAGCGCTTATAATGATATAGTGAATATCAAAATACCATAATCTGTGTAGTAAATAAAATACATAGATATTAATAAATGTAGAACATAAGTCAAAACGGTATGTACAACCCTTTGGATGGAAAAAAGGTGCCAATTAAGCAAATAGTCTGGTACACTTAATGTGATATCAAGTGAAGTGCAAAGTCCAGCAAAACTCAGTGTTTAGGATGATTGGTAATATATAACGAAGTTCATTATTTTCCACATGTCCTTCAAGTGAGTGAATAAATGAAAAGATACGCGACTTCTAAAACGAGACAGTCCCACCACCGATAAAAGTGCAGGCTTACCGGAACTTGTTGACCACTGATGGCGTATGCCAAAAGAGGTCGATCAAGGCTTTATATGACAGATGTCAAAAAAACGATCCTTGGCGGGAAGTGTAGGCCCAAATGGATGATGTATCCTTTGATGGAATGGGTCCCCAGGGACAGACTGGAAACTGTACTGATGTAGGACTCCCAAAACCTCCCAACTTCCTGAGATAAGAATGAGGGACTTCTATTAGCAAAAGTATGTAGGCATAGGACACACCCCCTCCTCTACTGCCGATTCCAACAATGTCTCCTCACTACTTCCTGGGGACCCATTCCATCCAAGGATACATCATCCATTTGGGCCTACACTTCCCGCCAAGGATCGTTTTTTTGAAATCTGTCATATAAAGCCTTGATCGACCTCTTTTGGCATACGCCATCAGTGGTCAACAAGTTCCGGTAAGCCTGCACTTTTATCGGTGGTGGGACTGTCTCGTTTTAGAAGTCACGTATCTTTTCATTTATTCACTCACTTGAAGGACATGTGGAAAATAATGAACTTCGTTATATATTACCAATCATCCTAAACACTGAGTTTTGCTGGACTTTGCACTTCACTTGATATCACATTAAGTGTACCAGACTATTTGCTTAATTGGCACCTTTTTTCCATCCAAAGGGTTGTACATACCGTTTTGACTTATGTTCTACATTTATTAATATCTATGTATTTTATTTACTACACAGATTATGGTATTTTGATATTCACTATATCATTATAAGCGCTACACTTATATATCCTTTTGTTACTTTGCTTTTTTGAATAAGCTGTGTTAGCAGCTACCATTACCGCACTATTGGCAGCGCAGGGTATTCACTTTTCTTTTCCCTACGCATTTACTTCCTTGCACAGTAGTATCCACAAACAGGGCATAGGGAATACGTGTCACAGAATTCACAGAGCCCGCCTTCTGAACTACAGAGGTGCTGAGAGGAGGAGTTTCAGGGGGCGGAATCACTGTTTGCAGACAGCAAGGTACCTCGTGGCAGGAGTACAAGGAATTGCATAAAGCAGTATTAAACCCAAAAGCAGAACATGTATTATTTTGCAGCTTACCATTTCTTAGATGTGGTGGCTTCTTAAATTTCCTTCTTTAGGCTATTTTCTATTATCACCTGATGATCTGGGCCAGTAAGTATGTTGTTTTCACAAGCTCAAGCTCTCCAGCAGAATGCATAATTTTGCATGGATAGGACAAACCACCTTAGGCCCCTTTCACAAGGGCGGACCGTTCAGGTCTGCCTGCCAGTTTTTTAGGCAAACCTGAATAGATGCTCTGTGCATCTCTATGGAGCCACGGATGTCAGCACTGACATCCGACCCGCTAAAGTGTGACGGATGGAAACCCCATTTTCCATCCGTCTGGCGGATCAGATCGGATGAAGGCGGACTCTACGGGCCGTCTTCATCCGATCCCCTATAGGGGAGAGTGGCGCTCCTACAGGTCGGTCCCTGCACAGTGTGCAGAGACAGACCTGTCATCTGGCTGCTCAGCGGGGATCGACAGAGCAATCCCTACTGAGCAAAGTGGAGCCCGCACATGGACACATCCGTGTGAAAAGGGCCCTTACACTGACAGGGGTGATTAAAATGAATTGCTTTTATTTATTCATGTAAAACCTGTATTCCAAAAGGAAAAACACTTTCTGTAACTGGTTATAAAGTATGAGTTGGAGTTTGACTTCAATTTGTTAGTGCATCTAAATCTGCAAATTAATGTAACACTCCCCTCCCTCCAGCATGACAATGCTGCTGTCTGTAGTGCCTCCTGTGCTCATTTCTCCAGAGTCGTGTCTCACTGGCCACACTTCTCCAGCTGTGTTACTGGCCAGATCACAAGGTGAAAACAGAGGTAAAAAGCCAAAGAACAGACACAGCCACATCTAATGATTGCTAAGATGTAATATATAACATTTTGGGTTTTGGGTTTTAATACCACTTTAATGAAAGCTGAAGATATAAAAAGGCTAAAAACAACTTTTGAAATGGCATTAATAACAAAGCTTACAAGAGATTTTACGGACTGAATTCAGATATACTTTAAGGACAACACCCCCACTTTTCTGTTCTGTATTTTCTTTCTCATACAGTGCATTGAAAAAGTATTCATACCACTTGAGATTTTCCACATTTTGTCATGTTACAACCAAAAACGTATCTTTTATTGTGATAGACCAACAAAAAGTGGCACATAATTGTGAAGTAGAAGGAAAATGTTTACATATTTACAAATAAATATGTGAAAAGTGTGGCATGTATTTGTATTCAGAGTAAATACTTTGTAGATCCACCTTTCGCTGCAATTACAGCTGCAAGTGTTTTTGGGATGTCTCTACCAGCTTTGCACATCTAGAGAGTGAAAGATCTGCCCATTCTTCTTTGCAAAAAAGCTCAAGCTCTGTCAGATTGGACGGTGAGCGTCTGTGAACAGCAATTTGCAATTCTTGCCACAGATTCTCAATTGGATTTAGGTCTGAACTTTGCCTGGACCTTTCTAACACATGAATATGGTTTGATCTAAATTATTCCATTGTAGCTCTGGCTGTATGTTTAGGGTTGTTGTCCTGCTGGAAGGTGAATCTATGCCCTAGTCTCAAATCTTTTAAAGTGGAGGTTCACCCAAAATCCTTTTTTTTTTTTACATTAGATTGAGGCTCGTTTTGTCAAGGGGAATCGGGTGTTTTTTTTACAATCGAAGCAGTACTTACCGTTTTAGAGATGCATCTTCTCCGCCGCTTCCGGGCATGGGCTGCGGGACTGGGCATTCCTACTTGATTAACAGGCTTCCGACAGGCTTCCGACGGTCGTATACATCGCGTCACGATTTTCCGAAAGTAGCCGAACGTCGGTGCGCAGGCGCCGTGTAGAGCCGCACCGACGTTCGGCTTCTTTCGGCTACTCGTGACGCGATGTATTGCGACCGTCGGAAGCCTGTCGGAAGACGGTCAATCAAATAGGAACGCCCAGTCCCGAAGACCATACCCGGAAGCGGCGGAGAAGATCGTTCTCTAAAACGGTAAGTACTGCTTCGATTTTAAAAAAAAATACCCGATTCCCCTTGACAAAATGAGCATCAATCTAATGTTAAAAATATTTTTTCGGGTGAAGTCCCGCTTTAAAGACTCGAACGGGTTTTCTTCTAAGATTAACCTGTATTTGGCTGCATCTTCCCATCAACTCTTGCCAGCTTCCTGTCCCTGCTGAAGAAAAGCATCACCACAATATGATGCTGAAACCACCATGTTTCACCTTGGGGATGGTGTGTTCAGGGTAATGTGCAGTGTTAGTTTATCGCCACACATAGCGTTTTGCTTTTAGACCAAAAAGTTCCATTTTGGTCCCATCTGACCAGAGCACCTTCTTCCACATGTTTGTTGTGTCCCCCACATACTGTAAACAGGCAACAATGGCTTTCTTGTTGCCTCTCGTGTATAAAGGCCAGATTTGTGGAGTGCACGACTAATAGTGGTCCTGTGGACAGATTCTCTCACCTGAGGTGTGAATCTCTGCAGCCCCTCAGAGTAACCATGCTTCTCTGATTAAATCTCTCCTTGCCCGTTCTGTCAGTTTAGGACAACGGCCATGTCTTTGTAGGTTTGCAGTTGTGCCATAAACAGTGCTTTGTGAGACGTTCAAAGCATGGAATATGTTTTTTTTTATATAACCTAGCCCTGCTTAAACTTCTCTACAACTTTATCCCTGACCTGTCTGGTGTGTTCTATGGCCTTCATGGTGCTGTTTGTTCACTAAGGTTCTCTAATAAACCTCTGAGGGCTTCACAGAGCAGCTGTATTTATACAGAGATTAACTTACACACAAGTGGACTCTTTTTACTGGTTCCACTATTTTCTAGTTAGGGGTATCAGAGTAAAGGGGGCTTAATACAAATGCACATCACACTTTTCACATATTTATTTGTAAACAAATGTTGAAAACTTTATAATTTTCCTTCCACTTCACAAGTATGTGCCACTTTGTGTTGGTCTGTCACATATAATCCATTTACATTATTTTGGTTCTAACATGACAAAATATGGAACATCTCAAGGGGTATAAATAGTTTTTCAAAGCACTGTAAAGACCAATGTAGATCAATATTCAATAATGTGAACTAATACTGTATTTTTCCTGTTTATAAAATGATACTCTTATCTTAAATCGTTAAGACTAAAAATTGAGGGATTGCTTATACATGGAAGTAAGCAATGGACAGAACCCGCGTGGTTGCGAAACTGCCCATGCCTTTGCAAACAGGCTTTCTGCAATCATTAGCCTCCAATCACGAGTGAGACTGCTTATAGCTTGTCTCTGCAAACAGGCTTCCTCCAATCACGAGCCTTATGTAACTGACGTTAGCTGATGCTAAACAATCCAATTGGAACACATCGCGTTGGAGGTTGTGCAGGTTCATGAGAAGGAATAGATAAATAAAGACATTATGGCCATATGGTTTGCAAAGGCTTGGTCCAGAAGACCTGAAAGGCTCTTAACCACTTAAGGACCCCCTTCACGCCGATATACGTCGGCAGAATGGCAAAGCTGGGCACATCCACGTACCTGTACGTGGCCCTTTAATCCCAGCTGCGCGTGCACGTGACCCACGTGACCCAGTCCGAAGCTCCGTGACCGCGCCCGCGGAACCCGCGGACCCGATCGCTGCTGGTGTCCCGTGATCGGTCCTCCGGAGCTGAAGTTGTGGCAGTGTCATTGATCGTGTGTTCCCTGATATAGGGAAACACGATCAATGACGTCACAGTCCAGCCCCGCCCCCTACAGTTAGAAATCCATATGAGGTCACACTTAACCCCTTCAGCGCCCCCCTAGTGGTTAACTCCCAAACTGCAATTGTTATTTTCACAGTTAACAATGCATTTTTACAGCATTTTTGCTGTGAAAATTACAATGGTCCCAAAAATGTGTCAAAATTGTCCGATGTGTCCGCCATAATGTCGCGGTCATGAAAAAAATCGCTAATCGCCATTAGTATTGTAAACTATTTTGTAAACGCTATACATTTTGCGCAAACCAATCGATAAACGCTTATTGCGATTTGGGAATATTTATTATAGCAAAAAGTAAAAAGTATATATATTTTTTTTTTCAAAATTGTCGCTCTATTTTTGTTTATAGCGCAAAAAATAAAAACTGCAGAGGTGATCAAATACCACCAAAAGAAAGCTCTATTTGTGGAAAAAAAAGGACGCCAATTTTGTTTGGGGGCCACATCGCACGACTGCGCAATTGTCAGTTAAAGCGACGCAGTGCCGAATCACAAAAACTGGCCAGGTCCTTTACCTGCATAAAGGTCCGGGTCATAAGTGGTTAAAGAAGCCAGCTCTGATTGTCTTTTATCAGTTCCGAGCAAATTTAACAGAAAAGACAAACAGGGTTTTATCAGATTTGCCAACACAGCTAGCAGTCATTCCTGGTGGACTTACAGGTCAGCTACAGCCACTAAATGTTATTCAATCAACAAGCCATTTAAAGCCCCGTTGAGAGAAGAATGGACTAGATGGATGCCAAAAAAAGGTGGTAACTGGATTTCTTACTTTTGGGTGGGAAAAGTGGGGGTCATCTTATACAAGGAAAAATACGGTGCATTTTCTTGTAGTGCTGGGTCCTGGGGACCTATCCTCAGCTGAACATTGCTTCCTAGGTGTTTGTGTGTTTTTTCCTCAAGTGATCCAATTTCCTTTCACAACCCAAAAGCCAATTGATGAGCAGATTTGCTTCCTCTCATATTGTCCGAGTATGTAGCTATAGCTGTGGCATCAATCCGAGATAGAAATATACAGTATATAGGGCCAGGGTCCAACATGCAATTTGGTACATGCACTGTAACGTGATATGAATATAAATATATCAGCACCACTCCAAGCCTGCAGTATCATTCCCCCAGGTTTACACTCTGTAGTCAGGTGCTGGCAGAGATAGAACACATCTCACTCCAAGATATAATATAGCATTCAGGCACCGCCACATACTGCATTCAACTACAGTGTAAATTAAATGAAAGTCAGATTTCAGTTCAAATACCCACCCATCGGTCACACCCCTCAGACATGTTTCACCCTCATTGGGCTTAATCGCAGAGATCACCTATGATTAAGCCCAATGTGAAACATGTCAGAAAGGCGTGACTGATGGACGGGGATTTGAGCTGAAGCTCATCTTTCATTTACCTTACACTGAAGTTAAACACAGTGTGTAGCAGTACCTGTATGCTACAATGTAAATAAATATGTTAGCGCCTGTTTATTATGATGAATTTAATAAACCAAAATTACTAAAAAGAACACAGACCAAAATGTAAAAAAATGTAAACACACTAGCATTATATATATATATATATATATATATATATATATATATATATATATATATATATATTAGGGCTGTTACTGATCAAAAATGTTCTGTTCGATCAATCGTTTTTTTTTTAATCGATTAACCGACTAATTTTGATTAATTATAACGCACATACAGATCCCACTACTTTTAGCTGATCTCCTTGCAGGCTGATTCCCAGTGCAGCTACCAACCACTGGAAAAATGGATAGCAGGATACAAAAAACACACAAAGGCAGCGCTCAAAGGGAATAGCATTAAAACTTTTATAGTCTTCAAGTAGGTAACCAAATAAATATTGCACTGGAGATAAAATCGATGTAGCTATATAAACTGTAAAAATGGTGCAGTCATAAAAACATGTAGCTAAGTATGATACTGGTATAAAAATGTGTACAACGATACCACTGCTGAATCCAGATGGGGAGAGGTTAACCACTTCCCGACCTCCTCATGTACATTTACGTCGGCAGAATGGCACGGACAGGCACAATCACGTACCTGTACGTCCTCTGCTAGACGTGGGTGGGGGGTCCGATCGGGACCCCCCCCGGTACATGCGGAGGTCGGGTCCGCTCGGGGAGCGATCCGGGACGACGGCGCGGCTATTTGTTTATAGCCGCTCTGTCGCGATCGCTCCCCGGAGCTGAAGAACGGGGAGAGCCGTGTGTAAACACGGCTTCCCCCTGCTTCACTGTGGCGGCGCATCGATCGGGTGATTCCCTTTATAGGGAAGACCCGATCGATGATGTAATTCCTACAGCCACACCCCCCTACACTAGTAAACACACACTAGGTGATCCCTAAATGTTACAGCGCCCCCTGTGTTTAACTCCCAAACTGCAACTGTCATTTTCACAATAAAGAATGCAATTTAAATGCATTTTTTGCTGTGAAAATGACAATGGTCCCAAAAATGTGTCAAAATTGTCCGAAGTGTCCGCCATAATGTCGCAGTCACGAAAAAAATCACTGATCGCCGCCATTAGTAGTAAAAAAAATAAAAAAAATAAAAATGCAAAAAAACTATTTTGTAAACGCTATAAATTTTGCGCAAACCAACCGATAAACGATTATTGCGATTTTTTTTACCAAAAATAGGTAGAAGAATACATATCGGCCTAAACTGAGGAAAAAAAAAAAATTGTATATGTTTTTGGGGGATATTTATACAGCAAAAAGTAAAAAATATTGCATTTTTTTCAAAATTGTCACTCTATTTTTGTTTATAGCGCAAAAAATAAAAACCGCAGAGGTGATCAAATACCACCAAAAGAAAGCTCTATTTGTGGGGAAAAAAGGACGCCAATTTTGTTTGGGAGCCACGTCGCACGACCGCGCAATTGTCTGTTAAAGCGACACAGTCCCGAACTGTAAAAACCCCTTGGGTCTTTAGGCAGCAATATGGTCCGGGGCTTAAGTGGTTAACATCAGTCCGTCGGCATGTAGATGTCCCATGAAGGGAACCATCACAACTCCCAGTGGATGGTTGTAGAATCCCAGGTTGATAGAGGGAAGTGTAACAGCCCTTGCGTGTGGCAGATAGTAAGGTCCCGCCGGCATGCAGATATGAAGGCAGAGCAAAGGAGCCCTGCAGATGAACACGGCAAGCCCCGCCGGTGCCCGTGACGTTACTGGATCTCAGACGGAACTCCCTGAAGGCCCAGGAGCTGGCGGAGAGGTGAGTACCAATCAAAAGAATTTTAATCGATCAAAAAGATTTTGATCGATCAAAAAAATTTAAGATTAATCGATTAATTAAAAGTGAATTTGCACAGCCCTAATATATATATATATATATATATATATATATATATATATATATATATATATATTTCCGTCATTTATTCTATTCAAGGTACAAAGACTTAACATCTACCCATCTGCAGGAAATCAGGAATAATGGGCGAGGCTCAAAATCCTGCTCTGTATTAGTCACATAATGTTTTATGTTCATTGTTTTATACGCTTGCCAGACTATGAATGAACATAGAAAATAATATTGTAATTGCTGTTGCATGCAGAACATTCCACATAGTATGGTGCTGATGGTTCCTACCCTATGCAATCATTTCTAGAAATGAGGCAATGTATTGTCAAACGCCCCCACTCCAACCCATGGAGTGATCTGACCTTTTCTGAACTGCAAGCCATGTAGAGAACTTGATTATAAAGCAAGTAGGAGCGGCCCCGGATGACATCTTTGCATCGTGTTTACCAGACTCCATATACTCTATTTGGTAAAAGAGTCTGCAAGCATAATAAACACAACATTTCAGAGCGACCGGCGGTTTCCATCACAAAATCCTTACATGGTGTTCACATTTGTTACCAATAAAGCATCTGCACGTATATTTAAGGACATAATTTCCTGTTTTACTACTGGATTGAATCACATTGTTGGAATAAGACTTTTTCTTTTTTTTTCTTTCAGATGAGGGCAGATAAACAACAACAATTAGATTCACAAACAACACCATTCAAGGAAAGTACCCTATGTACCATGATTTTATGGCTCCGTTAAATGGAACTGAGCAGCGCATATGAAATCATTATAAGAAAATTTGTGCATAATTGTGTGATATGTTACAGTGATGGAAAAATAGGGCAAAGAGAATACTAGCCTAAAACCACAACATGTAAATCATCTGCAAACATCAAAAATCGGTGGATTTGTAAACATCAATATTCCTGTTTATATCAATGGAAAGGAGAGGTGGAAGGTGATCAGCGGTGTTTACAGATGTGGCCGGTGACCCTCATATAAAACAGGAACAGTAGTGATTATCACAGGTTTTCTAACCTAAATGGTTGTTCTGATTTGGCCAACTTTCGCTAAATATCTATAGATAGCTTAAGTGAACATGCTTGCTATGCACTAGTTAGGTTGTATTAAATATGTCACTTAAGTCTTTTTTTTCCCATCACTCCTCTTCTGGTTATTTCCACCTTTGTCCCCTCTTATGCTCCATCATATTTCAAGGTCTAGACTCTAGAGTGTGCAAAGATGGGCGATTGTTTTTGCCAGATATTCAGGACCTGGGAGAGACCAGCGACGCATCTGCTCCTGCATGGAGATCTTTCTGGGCATGCAAACAAATGCTGCAATTTCTAATGTATGGGCACCCTAGTTGCCTGTAACGTTTGTACGTTTATACTCCTCTTTCTTCTGCACCCTTATCTTTCTATGTACCTGTACCATGAGGACTTCACCCACTGCACACTTTCCTGGCTTGTGCTGGATATGAGAGATTTTACAGCTTGTCAGGTCTGGCATGGGAGGGCCCAACTTTTGGATCATAGTCACTTGTATCACCATAATGTTGGGGTATTAATGCCATAAAACAAGACAAGTTCTATAATTGATCTCTGGATTGAACTTTAAAGTATATTTTAAAGTGGAGTTCCACCCATAAATATAACATTACATCAGTAGTTTTAAAAAAATGTCATTAGTCCTTTAAGAATTTTTTTTTTTTTTTAGATGCCTTCAAAGTGTTGTTGCTAGGCAGAATAGTTAATCTTCCCTCTTCCTGCACCTAGGTGCTTAAGCTTCCTAACCTACACCGCACAGACTCCTGGGAATGTAGTGGGTGTAACTTTCCAGGAGTCTGTGCACTCCCCAGTCTCGAAGAATCATGTGACTTGGACAGTACAGGTGCTGAAACCTGATCTGAAACCTATTACACTGCTTGTGCAGAACTGAGCATGTGCGAGATCTGCAAGGCTGAAATCCAGGAAGTCATACAGTCTGGATTCATGATGCCCACACTTAAGATGGCACCAGTCAATTTCTATTTTATAAAGTGTCTAAATGCTGTAACAACTTAACAAAACGGACCTTAGTTTACAGACTAACTTTACTAGAATACATTAAGCTTGTGTATTACAGGGGTATTTATATTTAAAAAGTGAAAATGTGGCCGGAACTCCGCTTTAACTCAGTCTCTATAAATCTCACATAAACTTTAACACTCAAATGTAATGTCAAAGGTAATTTAAAATATATTTTAATTAATAAAATAATACTTAGTAAGCCTGCCAAGAAGGTCTGTTTTGAGTCACTTTATGATGGTGCTCTGCCCCACTCTCCCAAATGTGCTTGCGATTCGTCAACGAGTCCTATGGCCTTCCAATAGAGACTACAAGTGCACATTTCAACACAAGTTACATGTTACTCCTATCGGAAAACCCACACTGAGAAATGCCACGCAGCTATCACTGGGGTGCATGCAGACAAGCAGTGGCTGCAAGAAATAAGCAGCACAGAGATTCAACAAAGGATGAAGACATAGTGTTTTAGCAAACTAAAGGTCTTCATTAGGTTTACACCCACACTAAAGTCTAGTACATATGGGCCGAATGTTGGGAAACATCAGCCCGTTCAATAAAAAACGGCCAACATGATTGACTGAGACAGGCTGAGGAGTTATTGGCTCCTGCTGCTATCAAAGTCAGTTAGCCAATCAGGAGACAGAGGGGGTGGGGTCGGACCGTGTCTCAGTGTCTGAATGAACACACAAAGCTGCGGCTCGGCTCAGGTGCCCCTTAGCAAGCTGCTTTCTGTGGGGGCACTCAACAGGAGGGAAGGGCGAGGAGCTGAAAAGGGGAGGGTTTAGGCTGCTCTGTACATGTGCTTCCGCTGCTCTGTCGAAGCATTCATGTGCTTCCACTGAGGAGACTTTAAACTTTAGAGTTAGGACTGCAGTGCACAGGGAGCCTTGACGGGGCCTGCAGCTTATGCATGTATTTGAAAATGCGTGCAACTAAATCCCTGTTTTTAAACGCACTGTTAGACAGGTGAATTTGGTTGGTAAGTTTGAGCTTGGATATTCGGTGTTATTTTTGACATGCGTGCGCCCTTTCCAGTGCTCCTTAGTGTATAGACCAGTCATAAGAAGGGGCAGTGACAGTTAGTTTGCTCTGTACAAAACCACTGCACAGAGCAGGAAAGTATAACATGTTTGTTATTTTTGAAGAAAAAAAAAAGACTTTAGTATCACTTTAAGTTAGGATCTTTAATATCCTTGTATGACCTGGGTTCTAGAAAGCACATATACATGTGTTTTCCAGGTAAGGGCCAGGCCTGCCCCATTCACCTAAGTCTTAAGCCATGTCTATGAACTCAATGTTCCTGAAGAGAAATTCCTTTTATTCTCCACATATGATTTATTTTAGTTGTTGGTAGAAAACTTGGAAAACAAAGAAAGCTGCAGAAACGCTCAATAACAATGGGGCTTTCTATTATAATACAAATGTTTAGTTGAGCAGATTCACATACAGACAACTAACACACAAAGCATAAAACAGAGACTGGCTGCAAAACCGCAAACATTCATAGCTTTGTATGTTCTTTAAGGACATGGACAGGAGACATACTGTACAATTACAATGTTCCCTGTAAAAAGTAGAATGTTGTCACAGTACAAGATCTTTTATTACCCAATTACACCGTGAAAGAGAATTTAGAAGATGTAACGTATTTACATTTCACGCATTTATATTTTTTTAAATTAAAGCAGTATTAAACCCAAAACCAAAAATGAAAATATATTGCAGTTTACCAAACATTAGATTTGATGGCTGCATTGGTTTTCTTTTTTTTTCTTTCTTTTTTTTCCTTGTGTTGTCCCTGGGTGATCTGACCAGTAAACGCACCTCCTGTATTAGAATGCCCCCACTCTGGATGAAGGCAAACAGGGGACACAGCAGATGGCATAATTGTCTCGTTGGGAAGGGAGGGAGGGGGAGTCTCAGATGTATTAGCAGATTTAGACACACTAACAAATTTAAGCCAAACTCCAGCTCACATTGCAGTTACACAAGCAGTTACAGCAACAGTCTTTTGTTCTATCGGGATAAAGAGCTTCTTCTGTTGAGAGACAACAGAGTTACTGGCCAGATCACCAGGGGAAAACAAAAGCAAATCTAAAGAGAACTAATGCAGCCATCACATCTAATGGAATTTGTAAGCTGAAATATAATAAATGTTTGCTTTTGGTTTAAATACCACTTCAAGACTGTCAATGCCAGCCTGATGAGAGCGCTTCCCATGCTTGTTGAATTCTCAACACTATTTACCAACGTGCAGAGCTCTCCATTTTTACGTCATATGTTAACAGGGGGGGGCTGGCAGCCTTAAGCCTGGGGGACAAGTCCAATCGAGTGGCCCATTGAGCCACCTAATCATTTCAACATCTGACCACCAGGTTTTATAACATGTATTGATGTTATGAAGCAAGACAAATATGACACAGCAATGGCAGCATGACCCTGATCTTGATAAAGAGCCGTTGACACTGCTCTTTACCAATGTGATTGGCAATGTCCAATAACAGCCAATCACATGTAAATGACAGCCCAGCCCAGAGCAGCCCAGGGGGAAATCTCCACTCTGCCACCTGGCCCAGTCCGCCCCTGTATGTTAAGAATGTTTCTGTTGACCATTCAAACCCGTATAAGGCAATGTATGCCCCATCTTCTACCGTAAACTTGTGCCCCACAATCCTCTACTGATGGAAGGTCTAATGGGTCTTCTTATTTTTCATGACCCATATTCCGCACCATGTGCTGCATAACCAAAGGGTCTGGCCATTTAAATAGAGGTTTTAAACTTAACGGAAAGCAGAGTGACCTCTTGCTGCCTATTCATTTTACAGTAGTAGGTACGCTACTTCTTATATTACACAAGTCTCAAGTTCAAATAAAGCTACCTGTTGTGACATATTCTCCCGATTAATAAATATTTAAAATCACTCAGCACGGTTGAATTATCCCCTGCAGCATCCAGGCACAGAGCAGTGTTGAGTGGTCCAACTCCAAGCAGCTGATTTGCAAGTGTTGGACATTTAAAACTGTTGGATTTTCCCTTGCCGATTACTTGGCAATGGCAGCAAGAAAATTAAGAACTGTAAGTGATTTCTGCAGAGTGTGAACTTGCTCTACAGCAACCTGTGACTTCATCTACAATGGATTTTCTTCAAGAGAGAATGTATGCCATTAACTACTACCCCAATTTAGATGTATTAAAATCATAGGTAATATGATGTCCTTGGGCTGGTTTTCCACTTTTTCTCCCAATAAAGCTGAACTCCAGGCAGACATAAAATGAACACTGTTTATTGCAGATACAAGACCGTCCCCAAGTATGAGTCCAACTTGTATACGGACTCGTACTTACAAACGGAGGGAGACAAGAGGAAGCGAGAGGAAATCTGCCCCTAGGAAGGGAAATTCACTGCTGTAAGAGTTAGCATGGTAAAAAGATGTCTTCACTGAAGCTTTATCACCGATCCTTGTTTCTACGACAACAAATTTAAAAATCCATTTGTCACAGGGAAAGAAAGTGAGGTGAAATTTTCTGAACAGGGGCACATATAGCAAAACAAACTTTACAGGTGCTATCCAAAAAACGTAAAAAAAAACATTTTTTTGCCAGGAGTTACAATTAAAAAAATTACCTGTTTCAACTTGCATACAAATTCAACTTCAGAACAACCTACATAACCCATCTTGTTTGTAACTTGGAGACTGGCTGTGTGTGTATATATATATATATATATATATATATATATATATATATATATATATATATATATATATATATATATATATATTTTTTTTAATGCCATCACTTTCAAGTATCTAGATCCATATGGAAATTAGCCGGTTGTAACCCCCTGTACAGCAGAAGTCATAGTGATAGTATTCATACTCTGGGCCAATCAGGCTTTGCAGCATATGGACATATTGAATGTGAAAACTGAAAAATTACCTCACTTGCTGCTGCTTCTTCAGTGTTTCACCACACCAGGCTCTTTTACTTAAAAGGAGAAGTAGAGCCAAAGCTTGTTTTGCACTCCTGTGACCCGTCTTCAGCAGACAGCGAGCTGAAGTCTGCTGATGTCACAGAGCCAGTCCAAGCTCAGGCAAGATCGCAACAATGAAGTCGGGAACCGACCCATGTGCCAAGCGCTCCAGTGAGCGCAGGGGGGCAGAGCAGAGAGCTGCTGACTGCTCAGGGAGCTGTGGAACTGAGTGATCGGTGGTGTTAGATCGCTCGGTTCTCAATGTTAGAGCCGGCCGAGGAACAATGCTGCATTCAGTAAGGTAAGCATTGTTAAAAAAGAAACGGATAGGTAAGCACAATTACAAAAAAAAAAAAAAAAACGTATTCCCATACTTTTTAACTGCAAGAGAAAAAAAATCAGGTTGCCAACTTGGCCGTTCTAATCTTAGGACTTAACGCACAAAAGGACAAATCCTCTGCTAGGTAAAACAGCTCTCAAACATCTATTTAAATTGTGTATTTGTCTGTTTGCCTAGTGTACAGCATTTTTAATTGAAAAATTTGCACCAACACAAAACATTTTGTCAATGGAAGGATTAGAACATGCAGATGAAAGTTACTTATTTTAAGACTTTCTAAGAAGCAGAAGGTTAAACATGAACTAGCCCGTCATCTCTTACCTCAGCAGCCATGTTTGTTTGTTCAAATCCAACCATGTTGGCTTGTACCAGCTGTTGCAGAAGTTGTACTTGAGTCACACTTAGGAAGAAGTCCAAGCTTGTGGTAATATTCACTTCCAAGGAATGGCCACACACTAAAATATCCTGAGGTGAAAAGGTAGATCACATGTCAATTCTGTTTACTCAAGCTGGAGGGACCAAACAAACCCCTGAAATATCCGTGTCTAACATATCTTAAATCAACTGCACCTGAAATACTGACATGCGGGTGCCAAATTCTTCAAACAGAGATTATTTTCATTTGTAATCAATACGAATGTTCTGCTGCTGAGCAAATCCGACATGTCAAAAATGCAGCCATTCACTCATATACCTCAGAGAACCTCTACAAGCACCGTGCAAAGCTGCAAGGTTAACATAATAAGTACACTGATGCAAGCGAGAGCACAAGAACTCTAAAGCATTTTAAAAGTAGATTCTGGGGACACAGTCTGCTTGGTTTGAGGTAACTGTGTGAGCACATATGAGAACTACTTACTAAACTTACTAAAAATGGTCAGGTAAACCACAAATGTAAGAAATGGTATTTTGTCACAGGGAATATCAAATATTGGAAGATATCTGCATGTTCTAAACAGATGCCATTTATAAGCAGAAAATAAAATAAAGCACTATTTTTTTCCCCTCAAGTTTTTTCTCTGTTTTGTTTCCCAGATTTAATTTCATCTTTCAAGAGGAATAAAAAAAAATGAACACAGGGGTGATTCTACAGCTACTGTTGTACCACCTTTCTTCTTTTTAAAGATCACAATACTTGCACACTGGGCCTAGTCTTCTATGGGACAAGTTGAGGTGCCACTCATGGAAGGAACTGTGGGGAAAGGAGAGGCATTAAGGCTGAAGTGCAAACATAGGCAACCTGGTTTCATGGATGGGATGGTCTGCATCTTCACCTTGCCATGCGCCACCTCAACCACACAAAGCAACAATCACTTTTTTCTTAATCTTACTATAGTCACTCTAGCAATGTTTGCAATTGATCAATTGATTTACAACCACTTGAGCCCAAGGACATGACTGAATTGTATGTACCGTACTCTTTATATATATATATATATATATATATATATATATATATATATATATATATATATATATATATATATATATATATATATAAAGAACTCCTAAATCGAAAAGCAAATGCATCATTTTTTAAAGGGACTGTTTTGAACAGTGGCAGTTTAGAGCATTGGTTATGCAGGAAAAACAATTAGGGGACCTTGGTTGGGCTGTTACCCATATAGCAGGCAATTGCATTACTTTTAACTATTTTTCATTGCAAAAATAAATTGATGGGAGTAAAATTGTGATGATGTGTTAAACTCCTAAAATATATATCCAAAAAATGGTCACACATAAGATGATAGCTTAGGCCGTGGTACAGTGGTATGCACAGGTATTGGTAGGCTGCTCTAATCAGGTAAAACCACTCACATTTACAAATGTATTAAAGCAGTGATTATGGGGAAGAGAACTTTAATGGAGGTTAGTGGAATTCTTGCTAAAGGGAGTCTGTATTTTGCTCATACACAAACAAACAGGTTCTCTTTACAGCATTTTCCTTTTGAACTCTTCCCTGCCATCAGCTGTTTGTCTAGGAAACACGTGGTACTTCAGTCATTAATTACCTTGGTGCTGTACTTTTTAAAATCCGTGCCCATTTTTGATCATTACATATCTCTCAAAACTGTTGAGTCACTATATATGATCAACCTATTTTTAAACCCAATCCTAATATCTCATCAATGTAGTCAAAATACAACTACATTTAAACGGAAACTACCACATATTTTTGAACAACTTTGAAGATTAACATTTTGATTTGTTGTTGGTACATATTAAGGGGCAGATCCTCGTACAGCGGCGCATTTATGCGCCGGACGTAGCGTATCTAAGATACACTACGCCTCCATAACTTAATTTTTTTTTAAATCCTGAAAGAATCTGCGCCGTAAGTTACGCGGCGTAGTGTATCTTTGCCGGCGTAATGGGGCCTAATTCAAATGGATGCAATGGGGGCGTGTTTTATGTAAATACGTCGTGACCCAACGTAAACAACGTATTTTTTTTAACTGCGCATGCGCCGTCCGTGGGGGTATCCCAGTGCGCATGCTCGAAATTAAACCGGAACAGCCAATGCTTACGACGGTGACGTCATTCTATGCAAATTCCTATTCGCGAACGACTTACGCAAACAACGTAAAAAATTCAAAATTGTACGTGGGAACGACGGCCATACTTAACATTGAGTATGCCTCATAACAGCAGCTTTAACTATACGCCAAAAAAAGCCGAACGAAAACGACGTAAAAAAATGCGCCGGCTGGACGTACGTTCGTGGATCGCCGTAAATAGCTAATTTGCATACTCAACGCGGATTTCGACGGAAACGCCACATTGCATCGAAGATCCGACGGCGTACTAAGACGTACGCCTGTCGGATCGATCCCAGATGCCGTCGTATCTTGTTTTGTGGATACAAAACAAAGATACAACGCAGGAAATTTTAAATTACGCCGGCGTATCAAGAGATACGCCGGCGTAATGCTTTTGTGGATCTGCCCCTAAATGTATTATACTTCTATAGGGATTTTCCCCTTAGTAACAATCACGGTAAAGAAGAGTGCACCGGGGGAGAGAAATGCTTTGATATCATCATCTCCCTGGTAGAGTGACTGGTAACCTGAGAAAAAGAGAAATATTATTTTAAACACCTTTCCCACATGTGATCATGTGATATCACAGATTATACCACACATGTAAGCAGAAATAATAAAAATCGTCCTTGCACCAGTCCGGAGCTTCCTTGTACAGCTTTGCAGTGGGAACCCTTAAAGGGTCACTAAAGGAAATATTTTATTTTGCTGAAATTACTGTTTACAGGGTATAGAGACATAATAGTTAAATGATTCCTTTTAAAAATAGATAAAAACCAAATCATATAATGTACATACAGTTTAGTTTTGTTTTTTGCTGTTTCCTGGTTCTCTGATGTACAGAGCCAGAGAGCCAATAGAGGGCAGTGAAGGTTTTGCAAAACAAAACTGGATTGGTGCTGAGAAGTTTTAGACACACAGTAATCACACCTCCTTGATTAGTCACCACAGTGAGAAATCTCCCAGTACTATGGTGATCAGGAAACAGACAACCAGGAAGTGTCCAGAACAGAGAGGATTTACAGCAACATCAAAGCAAAAACGAACAATGAGGACATGAAACCAGGACTGCAGTAAGGTAAAGGAAGCGATTTAGCTAAAAAAAACATTTCCTTTAGTGACCCTTTAATATAGCAACTCTGTACCTGGATGGCTGTGCTTTTCTGCAAGTCAAACGTGGGCAAATTGCCTCCCCAGGGCCACATTCTGCCCTTTGGCTGTCCCCATCCAGCCCTGGATGCCTCCACCATCAGCATGCCTCTCTGAACCTGTCATTTTGCTCACAAGAGGAAGCCGACAAGCTTGGAGCCATGCTGACAGCCATGTGGAGAACTACAAAGACTGAAAGAAGAGAGACTAAGGAGCTGATTGGTACAGAGTCTATTTTGATGGGAGAGTGCTGCCTAGGAGACGCCCCAACTCTCTCCTCCTTCAAACTGCTATCCAAATAAGTTCTTCTGTGTTGGGGCCTGCAGGCCTTGTGGCCTCTGAGCCCTGCACCCGTTCTTCACACTAGGTCAGGATCTGCAGAAATTCCCGCTGTATGCTGTCCCTCACTGCTTTTAGCAGCCTGCCCTACACCAACATTATGACCAGAAGATTACATTTATTCACTACCGCTTCTAAAAATCATGAGTATGCACACTATTTCCTGTATGGTTGTACCTATTATTCCTTGTGTCAGATGTTTGTTCTCTATATGTTTATGTACTTACTGACCTTCCTAGTCCAGTGTTGTTCACCTAAGGCTGCTGGTTTAATTAAAATATTTTTTTACTATACACTAAAGTTTGCTTTGGCCCTCCACAACAGTCCCAGTTTCTCATGTGGCCCCTTGGGAAAATGAGTTGCCCACCCCTACTGTAAGTGTTACTAAGGGCTTGTAAGGAGGGAGAGTAGTGCATGAGAAGAAATACAGAAAGAAAACATATACAATATATATCTGTAAAAAAATTGCCTTAGCCCTCGCGGATACTATTTGGTATACTGAACTAACCATATTTATACATCATTTAAAACAAAAATAATAAAACACTGATTCTCTTAAAGCTCATCCAGGGCACAGTGAAACATTTGTGTTAATGTCTCTTTTTCTGAAAGCACACACCTTTCCTTTGCTCCTCAGCTGTCAAAAGTGAATAAATTAAGCCATGTTTAAGCTCTGAATCACTTAAAGCGGGAGTTCACCCGAAAAAAAAAATGTAACCTTAGATTAATGCTCATTTTGTCAAGGGGAATCGGGTAGTTTTTTTAAAATCTAAGCAGTACTTACCGTTTTAGAGAGCGATCTTCTCCGCCGCTTCCGGGTATGGTCTTCGGGACTGGGCGTTCCTATTTGATTGACAGTCTTCCGACAGGCTTCCGACGGTCGCATACATCGCATCACGAGTATGGCTCTATACGGCGCCTGCGCACCGACGTTCGGCTACTTTCGGAAAATCGTGACGCGATGTATGCGACTGTTGGAAGACTGTCAATCAAATAGGAACGCCCAGTCCCGCAGCCCATACCCGGAAGCGGCGGAGAAGATCGCTCTCTAAAATGGTAAGTACTGCTTAGATTTTAAAAAAACTACCCGATTCCCCTTGACAAAATGAGCATCAATCTAAGGTTAAAAATTAACTTTTCGGGTGAACCTCCACTTTAAGTGGGAGTTTTTACAAGGCTGAAGATGGTCCCCCTGCCCCCATGCAACATCACTGCTGTCAATCACCACACATCACTGCTGTCACATGGGGGAAAATAAAGTGAATGACATACTCTTCCATAGCAGGAAGAACCAGGACCTTTCTTCTCAGCAGTGCAGAAGTGAAGGAAAGGTGTATATGTGCTGCTGGGGCAAATTACATTCTCCCATGAACAATACCATTAATGCACTGATACTGTAAAAATAAGAACTATATGGACCATTATAATTCTTACCTCAGGGTGCATGCTGTCATGTCCAGACACTTTACTGAAGATTATCGCTGGAGCAGCTGTAACTCTCACTGTGAAATCTGTTAATATCGGGCTCAATATTGCTCGACGTTCCTGATGTCGCCTTATACTGATGGAGAAAAAAAGTAGGCATTGTGAAGAGAGTTTGTGAAATAAAAAACGAAATAATAAAGTACTACTGCTTAGTTGGTGCCCTCCAGTCATTTATTTTGCGCTTATTTGCACATGATGATGTTAAGCATTATATCTGTTTTCATGATTTGATTGATTTATTCATGTATTTTTGATGCACTAGCACCTTTACCTTCATAGTGCAACACGTTTGTATTTATATTAGTCAACTATAGGTGTGTAAGTATATAGCGAGTACAGCTATCACCATTTAATCATTCATTTAAATTATCTAATTTCTGACACTTAGTGCAACCATTTTTAATTTGTTAGCTCATTGTTACTGCTGCCATGTCCAAAAGAGCTGCTAGAAACCATTACCTTTAGACTGCATGTATAAGCTCAAGTTGTAATTGGTTCATAGACCATGTTATACCCATAGAACAGTTTATTCTAAAAAAAGCATATCCCTCCTGTTGCCCAACACTCATGTACACCCATTCCCTGTCTCCACCCCATTATTATTATTATACAGGATTTATATAGCACTAACAGTTTACGCAGCGTTTTACAACATAAAGGCAGGACTACAATTACAATAAAATGTAATACAGTAGGAATCAGAGGGCCCTATTCTATGTAAGCAAACACATGCTTCTGCATGGCTCCATGCAAAAGTACCTAGTGAATTTATACATAGTGCATGCTGAGGGGAGTCACTGACATGAACAGATACTATCACATAATATAACACCCAAATTCAAAGCCTGAATATAACCTCAAATTATACATGTTTATTTGTGTTTTTCTTTTTTCCCCCTTACCCAATTAACCAATTAGGCTCCAGATGGTATATTATTTTAAAGCACAACAACTTCTCTGCCTGAAACAGGGTAGTACAGCTAGTGAATTTTGCATATGCTTTGCACAAGCAATATAAAAGGTATATACCATAGGTCAGTTTGAAGGATCACATGCTGCATGGGAGGTCTCAAACGCTATCAGGCTGACCACCTCTGAACTGGAAGATATGCAGAGTATCAGGTTGCTGGAGTCTTAAGTATGTGTGTTTAAGGTTGCACAATTATTATACCACAATTATACAAATTACACTGGCAGAAGGCAGATATTACATTGCAGCTGTGACACAACTGTCAGAATTATGAGAACTAACTGAAAAAGAATAACATTGGATAACAAAAAATACAGCTACATAACAATGAAGGGTATAGTTTGACGAGTTTCACACTGACAGGCCAAAAAACTTTCCAAAATATTAGCTGCTATTAATAAATAATTGTCTAGTATCAACTTCCCAAAAGGAAAGTTTTTTCCAGGGTTACAGTTTCCTTCCTGAGCATGGTAAGCAGTCCTTACAGTCTTTTCTAACAATTGTTGAGTTTACTTTTCTGTATTCTGAAAGACAAAGGCCACACACTGACTTCAGGTACTCCCTCTGTCTATCTGTAGCTAAGGTTTAAATTGGGTTTTACCATTGAACCTTGGCTAGAAATTTTGTTTCTATTTGCTGGGAGGTTATGGACATTTCCCAGTCATCCTTTAAGAATTCCTATTGGTGTTCCTATTTTTTCCTTGCAACATGCTAGTTAATTGACTTCGGACAAACTGGGTGGTCCAAAATATTCTCTAAAGAGTCCTATCACATACATGGCTCTGTATAAACTATAAATAAATAAACCCAAGTGCAGTAAAGCTACAAAATTTGGAGAACCAAAATGACTGCAGTATGCTTTCAGGTGCTTTTTCACTGCTTTGATTTGTTTTGAAGGTGTTATGGTTGCATTCATATTGACTTGCACAGGAAAGAAAAGTATCACAGATGCAAATCAATCCCCAAGTAGGCTACAGTAGCAGATCCTTTGCCAGCTACAATTCACTACAGAAAACAATCAGAGACATCTGTAACTGCTAAACAAACTCTGCTACAAAGTTGTTCATATGATAATATTTTAAAGCTATGTACACACCAACATAAATGTATGTACATACCAATGTATGTTTTGTACATACACTTTAAGAAATTACTTTTTTTAATTCTATTATCGAACCAATGACACCATTGCTTTTGCTTTAGCTGACTCCTCCTCCCACTGACCACCAATGGTACACAGGGCATTTTTTATTCCACTGATCATTATTACGTAAGGGTCTTCTTTATACTGACCACCAATGTAGAAGAGCGTTTTTATTCCCACTAACCATAAATGTATGAGGGCATCCTTGTTATTACTGCCTACCAACGTACACAGGCATTACTCTTCTTTCACTGTAACCAACTATTATTGTCAATAATATTTTTTTCTCCTACTTACTATCAACACAAGGTAGATGCTACACTGACCTCCACTATAACAGAGAAATTGATAATTTTATTGGGGGGGGGGGGGGTTGTCCTCGTCACTGGGCACCAATGTACATGGGCATGCTTATTTCCACTAACCACCAATGTACACGGTCATTACTCTTCTCTCACTGTAACTGGAGGGAGGGGACTGCCCATTGACCAATGTGAAAGGGTGGAAATAAGAGGGGTTCACTGGTTTTCATAGAACACCAGAAAGTAGGAAGTATAGACCAATGGCCACAGTTGGTAAAGGGAATTGTTATTAAGGGTACAAAACGCTAAGTACTGCAGAGAGGTGTTTTTACATCTGAATTTTGTGAGCTATAGCCAAGTCCCTGGTGCATACATGTTTTTTTCAATCTGGGACTCATACGGTATTCAAAAAAGCCAACTCAAATTTTCAGAAGCAGGAAAGGGTAATCACTATATACACTATTTTACCAAAATTATTGGGACACCTGCCTTTGCCTTAACATGAACATTATTGACATGCCAGTTTTACTATGTAGGGTTCAATATTGAGCTGGCCCACCCTTTGCAGCTATAACAGCGTCAACTCATCTGGGAAGGCTGTCCACAAGGTTTAGAAATGTGTCTATGGGAATATTTGACCATTCTTCCAGAAGTGCATTTGTGAGGTCAGGCACTGATGTGGGCAAGAAGACCCGGGGCTTTCAGTCTCTACTCGAATTCTTCCCAAAGGTTTTCTTTTGGTTTGAGTTCAGGACTCTGTGCAGGCCAGTAAAGTTCCTTCCCCCCCCAAACACACTCATCCATAGACCTTGCTTTGTGCACTGCTACACAGTCATGTTGGAACAGGTAGGGGCCATCCCCAAACTGTTCCCACAAAGTT
Source organism: Rana temporaria (assembly GCF_905171775.1). Taxonomy (NCBI): domain Eukaryota; kingdom Metazoa; phylum Chordata; class Amphibia; order Anura; family Ranidae; genus Rana; species Rana temporaria. Next base: position 365,926,909 of record NC_053493.1, on the reverse strand, counting down.
GGGAGCATAAAATTGTCCAAAATGTCTTGGTATGCTGATATCTTAAGCCCAAACTCTGAAAAACAACCACACGCCATAATCCTCCCTTCACCAAATTATTTGGACCAGTGCACAAAGCAAACTCCATAAAGACATGGATGGGCGAGTTTGGGGTGGAGGAACTTGACTGTCCTCCACTTCAACCTAATTGGGATTAATTAGAGTGGAGACTGCCCACAACAAATGCACTTCTGGAAGAATGGTCAAACATTCCCATAGACACACTCCTGAATCTTGTACACAACCTTCCCAGAAGAGTTGAAGCTGTTATAGCTGCAAAGGGTGGGCCAACTCAATATTGAACCCTACGGACTTAAGGCCGTACACACGATTGCATATTCCAACAACGATTGTCTGACGGACTTGTTTTGTCGCATAATCCGACCATCTGTATGCTCCATCGGACAATTGTTGTCAGAATTTCCGACAACAAATGTTGGCTGTGCATGCTCTCAAATTGTCCGACAAAAAATGTGTTATGTTGGATAATCCGATCGTGTGTACACAAATCCGTCAAACTAAAATCCAAAGTACAAACACACATGCTCAGAAGCAATGCTAACCATAAGAAAACATTAGCAGAAGTTACCCAAAGGGTGGCATTAAAGAGGAGAAAAACCACGTAGTACGTCTAGTACCTCACTACGATCCTGTTTGTTGGCTGAAAATGTTCTGCCGTGTGTATGCATACCAAGTTCACAGACAATGCCCCTCGGACAAAAAAACACGGATTTGTCCGATCATGTGTATGAGTCTTAAAACTGGGATGCCATTTAACTTCATGTGCGTGTAAAGGCAGACCGCCCAATACTTTTGGTAATATAGTGTATCTTACCATATAGTTTAACTTGCACAAGTCATCCAGGACTGCAGACTGCATAAAGACTGACAGAAGTGATAACAGCTTTTACCTCAAATGTTGCTTAATATTATGTGTAATCATCTTCATTCTATTCAATATAAACTATTTTTCACATCCCATCTACTTTTAGCTCAAAAAAGGTCTTCAAATATTTTTTTACAATTCTTTGCCTGCTTTTATGAACCTAACAAATGTATAAAGTGATATGTAAGCATTTTTCAGCACCAACAGAGGAAAAAGAAATTGGCAAATACATTGAACTGTCTATTATATATTAATCACACAACTAATAAAATTGAAAAAAATTGCAGAAGCGTAGTTTCTGAACTGGAACTAGTACAAAGCTATTTGATTTCAGCTGCATCTGAACTTCTTTTTCCCAAGGTTTTAAAGTGACTGGAAAGAGGAGGTTTGAACAGCGTACTGTGCCAACTCTTATAAGACATCATGTTTCTGTCAGACTAAATTAGTTATATAGAATGAAAACATGACTGAATATGAAGAAGAAAAAAAAGTAATGAATAAAAATTCCAAACCACAGATGGATGAGAAAGTATTAATGTCAGGTGGAAAGGATTTCTTCATTGGCATCAACATACCATTATACTTTTTTAAAATCCTTCAAAGTGTCCTTATTGGGAAAGGATGGCCCTGATTTTCGAGCTGTCCCCTAAAGAGTTGGGCTAGGCAAAAGTTGGTTTTGCTTGTGTTAAATTTCATAAACTTGGGCAGGGCTCTTTTACTTCGTTGCACCCTCTTCCTTGAAAATGTTTTATTGGGTCACTGCTTTCCCCAAAAGTCTATATTGAGCTACAAGCTGAAATAAAGGCATCCCCCCTGCAATAGTTTAAGGGGGTTGTAAAGGTTCGTGTTTTTTCACCTTAATGCATCCTATGCACCAGCCACCCAGTTTTACTTACCTGAGCCCATTCACCTGGTCTGCACGTCCCCAGCGTCCTCTTCTCCACGGAGTCTCGGCGTGGATTGGATAGATTGATAGGAGCAAAGCCATTGGCTCTCGCTGCTGTCAATCAAATCCAATGACGCGACCGCCAGGGGGCAGGGCCGAGTCCTACACTCAGCATCTATGGACGCTGACTATTTCACGCGGAAGCGCGCCCGCAAGGAAACCCCCTTGAGAGAGAGCTTCCCAGAGGGGGTTAGCTATTGTGGGGAGAAGCAGTGAGAGCCTCCGTGGGACCCCATACCAGCATGATCGGGGCACTCTGTGCAAAACAAACTGCAGAGTGGAGGTAAGTATGACATGTTATTGTTTTGTTCATGTCAAATGTTCGTTCCATTCCCATACAAGTCTTTGCTAATGAAAAACCAACTTGAAACAGGTCAACTGCAGGTCAAACAAGCATGTGAATTAAATCTGAATGATCTCAGAAACATATCAAACTGATGCCATCAATACAAGCCCAAATCATGTCAACACAGACCCCAAGGTTCCTCCACAGCTAAGAGCAAACACCAAAGCTTTTTATATAGCACAGAGATTGTTTGAATAGTTATAGTGACAAGTGGTTTTCTGATTTGGAAATGCATTCAAAATAGGACATAAGGAAAACCTCAAGTTCTTTACAACAAAGAAAGGCATGAGGTTTAAAAATGTTTGCCAAAACCTTGAAATGCACGGTATATAGGGTAGATTACATGAATACGATTTTTTTTTTTGCGCATCAAAAGTAGAGTTATATTTTAATTCTGCCTTAGAAACAATGCAATCATGCAAAAGTCCATTAATTTAATCTCCACTATGAGATTTATACTGATAACTTTATGACCACGACCTAATTTTGAGTAGGCCCCCCTTTTGATGCCAAAATAGCCCTGACCGATCGAGGAATGGATGCCACTAGATCTCTAAAAGGTATGCTGTGGTATCTGGCACCAAACTGTCAGTAGCAGATCCTTTAAGTTGTGAGTTGGGGCCTCCATGGATCGGACTTTGTTTTCCAGTACATCCCACAGATGGTTGATTGGGTTCAGATCTGGAGAATTAGGAGACAGCTCAAATTTGTGTTTTCCTAAAACCATTTGTGAACCATTTTTGCGGTGTGGCATGGCACATTATTCTGCTGAAAGAGACCACTGCATTCAGGGAATATGGTTTCCATGAAGGGGTGTCTTTGGCCAGCAACAATGTGGTAGGTCCGTACATGTCAAGTAACATCCACAGGAATGGCAGGATCCAAGGTTTCCAAGCAGAACCAATCATGACAATCAAGGTGAACTTAGCAGGCTCAGATGGAGGGCCATTCAGAATAATGAATAATGGTGACCATGGGATTTAGCAAATGAAGAGAAGATGCATGTTATAAAACCAAGCAGCATCCTCCAACTGGATGATTGTTTGGAGGACTTGAGTTTAAGGTAGTTCTGATTCCGGATGACATAGTTTGCTAAAGCACTGTGGATCATAAACAACTGCAATTTTTCAAATCTTTTTTTTATTCAATAATATACTGTTTTCACATTTTTGTTCCTTTTTGCATCTTCGTGCTACTTATCCCTTCTTTTCAGCCAGTTCCTGTTTACATACATTTGCTACATTATCTAATGAAATTCAGTGCTCTGGGCAAATTTTATGATGGTGGCAACAGAGCATAGGTGTGCACAGGGGGTGTGCCTAATCCCCCCTACTTTAGCAGTATAGGTTGGCTGCATCTGTCATGGCTGAGTGACCCTGACATTCTGTCAGAGCAAAGCCCCTCCCCACTCAATACAAACCGGAGAGGAGAATGCCTCGGTCTGCCCCTCCTCGCGCCCCTCTCCCCCTGTGCCCGCCCACATACCAAGCTAGCTGGCAGCTAGCTCTGGTACATAGGGGGACCCAAGAGGCTGGATTGTGGCTCCCCAGCGGTGGCAGGGCCCTGAGCTGAGAGAGTCCCTCTATCTCACAGCGCTGACAGTTACCCCCCCACACACAAACAAGAGAGGAGACAGATCTAGTGCCCTCTTTTTTTCCTTCCTCATTTTTTCTTTTTATTCTCCCTTTCTTTCCTTCTTTAGCTCTTTTTCTTTCGCTCTCTCTTTCTCTTTTTTTCTCCCTTTCTTTCTTCCACTCTTTTTCTTTCCTTCTTTCTCTCTTTATTTTTCTTGATTTCCTTCTCACTTTCCTTCTTTCTTGATTTCCTTTTCTCTCTCGTATTTCCTTAATAACCTTCTCCCTCTTTCTTTCTTTCTTTCCTTCTTTCTTCCTTTCCTTCTCTCTTTATTTCTCCCGTTTTCTTTCCTTCTACCTTTCTTTCTCCCCGTTCCTTCTCTTTCTCTTTCTTTATTTATTTCATTCTCCCTTTCCTTTTTCTCTCTACCTTTCCTTCTTTCTCTCTTTCTTCACTTCTTTCTTTACGGTGCATTCACTGTTGCCGGCTATAGCTGCCAGCAGTTATCTTTATATTCTGATGGCAGGAAAACATCCCTCTGTGAAAATGCAATAGCGAAGCATAATGAATTCTCCCATCAACACTAACTGATGGGGGAATCAAGTGATTTTTTTTCCCTTCTACCTGTGGTGGAAGAAAATCAAATTGTATAAACTATGGGCTGCTTAAGAGTGTGTGTGTGTGTGTGTGTGTATGTATATATGTATATATATATATATATATATATATGTATATATATACCAATCAATATCGGAAATAGTGCAGCACATTAAAATATTAACTAAAATATTGATAACATAAAATCCATTTGTAATATCCAAAAGGATGCCACTGAAATTGGTAAATGTCCAAACACATCCAGGAATAAACATTCATGCATCAAATAATGTGGATAAGACACAGCAGTATCCCTCAGGTGACACGGCAAGCAGACACTGAGAATGGTGAACAAGCTCCCTCCACCACAGATAATACAGCCTCTCACCTCTTTGATTCGACCTACAACAGGTCCATAAGCCAATAGAACCACTTCTGGGTTACTGGTATCAAAGTCAGCAAACCGTTGTATCTCCACGGCATATGTTAAAACACAAATAGGAACAATCTAGTGCTCTCTGTAAGAATCCAGTTTATTGAGCCATGAAATTAATTAAAAATACTCACAAACAGAGCACTCTAGATCGAGTGCGGATGTACAGTACAAGCAAAGAGGTTGTTTCCAACCAGAAAGATAGCCGCGGGTGATGTCAGAAGTGGCTCCTTCCCCCTGTACGTGTTACGTCCTATGTTCGGGGACTTCTTCAGTGTGGGGACCGAAGCTTCCAAAAGTTTACTAAAATCACGAAAATTTGCATACAACAGAATACAAATTCGAAAATTATGTCATGTGTTGTAATGCATTTGTATTGCATTTTCGAACGACAGCTGTACTGATTAAAAAAAAAAACATACAAAATCTGGCAGTTCGTGCATGTCTGATCAAATAATATCAGATGAACTGTCCTGATCGGCTCTCAAAAGCTCTGTACTAACGATTATTGTACAATTGCTCCGAAATCTGTATTTTCCAGATGATTTTCTAAATGTGTGTACCGGCATTGTTCTGTTTTTGTTCAGTTCAGCCACTTTTTTTTGGTAAAAGAAAACAGATCAAAAACAGATACGGATGTACATTTTTACATCCATTTTAATATCAGCTGACATCTGTTTAAAAAAAAGTGACTGAACTGATCTTCAAACACTATATATAGTTGTAATACAAGAAAAATATATATAGTTGGTTGTTAAGAAGGGGGCCAGGAAGCCGGCCGCCGCGTCCTTAACAACCCGATACCCATTCACATATAGATTCCAATAAGCCCCCTGCCCACAGACCCCGACAACCACGGCCAGGGTTGTTGGGATAAGGCCCGTGTCCTAATCAACATAGGGGGCAAGGTGCTTTTTTAATCTCAAAAAAGGCACACAAGTAACTTTGCTGCGTTTGTTGTGTACAGTATGTACACATATTCGCCAGCACACCAAGGATCATTGAAAAAACGTCCAAAAATGTAATGCATAATAGCGATCCAAAAAGCAACGTTTCGAGGTCATGCAGGACCTCTTCGTCAGGCAAAACGAAGAGGTCCTGCGTGACCTCGAAACGTTGCTTTTTGGATCGCTATTATGCATTAAATTTTTGGACGTTTTTTCAATGATCCTTGGTGTGCTGGCGAATATGTGTACATGATTTGCTTTCCGGTTCCCAGCTGGTGATCGTTTCAGCACCCTTTTACTTATTGGCCATTTTCCTGGAAGGTGTGCAGTTGGAATATTTTGTGACTGTTGTGTACAGTAGCCCATTGAAATAAAGCATGACACGCACATACTGTAAATGTGATGTTAAATGTTGTTCTACACTAGTGTGAATGGGGGCTCAGGGACTAATGCAGTATACAAATCACCATTATAGCAATGAAGACATTGTATAAAAAAAAGATAAGAGGTACATTAGAATATATAATTTTTATTTTTATTTTACAGAACTACAATTAGCACTTCGGGATGTAATGCTGATGCCTTCCTACGTCTCAGCCCTGGTCTGCAGATAGCGGAATGTGAACAAAGCAATGTTCACACTGGTCTTGCCTAAAATGATAGGTCTCAGAGCAGGATAGGAAAAAAGGTACAGGTAAATGGTTATATTTGCAACAGCTTGATACACCTGGAAAAAATACGAAAGCTAATATAATTTAAAAGTACAGGTTATCCTTTCATGAATGACATTCTAAAGGTTAACTGATAAATTATAAGATCTTAGTGGGGAAAAAACTATGCTTTTGCATGATTCGATTGTATGCTCCCTACAAGTTCCTACAAGGTTAAATAGTTCTTACATGACATGTGTGTTCAATGAGAGGGAATTGAGTTGGCAGCATGGCAGACAAGTGCCTATATCACCCACAAACCATTGAGAAGGAACATAACTCAAGGCATATTACATCTGCATTTCTCTCATTTCAGATGGAGAAATGTATTAAAAAATCCAGACTGGAAGCAATTCAGCAGCTTCTACCCAAAACAGCAAAATACCACGGTCACAGCTGCTGCCGAGGCTACTTTGGAGAAAGGCCGAAAAGAGGGTGTGGAGGAGAATGAACAGGGAGCTGTTGTTCCTTGTTCCTTTATAGGGATCTAAAGTATGACATGGCCAATTACAAGAGTGCGTTACTGTTCTGCGCTGACGGACCCCATCTGTTAGATGTATTTTCAGATGCTCTCTATGTAATTCAGGCCAGCAGCCATTGCTTTGAAACAACTGAAGTTGGCAGGACAAAAAAGTTTGTCGGTGACTGCTCTTCCTCATGTCAGAGAGAGAGATCGCTGTCTGCTCACTTTAGAACATGAAGAGAAAGAGAACTGAATTATGGCCTGATAAAGGCTGAATCTGACATCATTCACATATGGAACTATCAAACAGTGGATAAATTAGTTTGCTTCTAATTTTTTATTACGTTTATATTTATATGGTGCAGAACAATTTTTAAAAATAAAATGACAATTGGCCAGTTAGGTGTATTATATCTATTTAAGAAGGTGTATTGAATAATGCCATGTGTTAATGTAAACACAAAGGAAATGTAATGGATTAGCACAGAGGAAAACGCTAAAGAAGACCTTTTGACTTAAATAACAAAATGCTTTATTCCAATCCTCCCCATCCTTTTTTTTTATTCACCCCCCTTCCTGACATGCAGCCACAAATTAAATGAATAGAAGACAACAAGAGATTCACTGGGCGTGCAGGTATGTTTACTGAATACAGCACAGCAAAAAAGGTACATGTGAATTCTAGAAAATGACACCAACGTAGGTGCAAGCTCCCAATTAGTGAATATCAGTAGGCTGCTATCAATGATCTCTCTTATCAAGATGGCAGGCTGTCATGCTGATTCAGACTTGAATACCTTTTGATCTACTGCAGTGCTAAATCCAAATTAGGAGTTATGAATTAACTTTGCCTTTGTTTACTTTATTAACTTGCGAAGCAGACACTGTGCATGTACGGATGAGCTGGTCCCCTGTGGGTGTGGGAGAATGCATTGGTACTCATCCAAGAACTGTGCACACAGTCCTGTGATCGCACTGTGATTGAATACAGCAAATAAAGGGTACATCATTAATGAGAATGGCTCTGTATCATGTGATCGCTGTTACCAATCACAGCGTTAAATAGTGTAAACCAAGGCTACCCCCCCTCCTGTCTCTGATATGACCTGCATATTAACCCTCAACTTCCCTTATCCTACACATTTGTATACTAACCCCCTCATTTCCTGATTTCTCTGTATATGATTTAAACATATAATGTATCTATTGCAATATTGGCAAGCTCCATGTTTATCCCCTTCATTTCCAGCATGTTTCTTAATTTCCCCAAATTTTTGTTTACTTTCCAAAAAGGGGGCAATTTTAAGGTCTTTCATAATGTCCTGGTATTTTTAATTGCCATATTCTTAAACAGAAAGTAAGAGAATTGATTTTTAAATACCAAAAAAAGGAGCCCCAACTCCCCCCCTTCCCCCCTCTTCTTTCTTATCTCACGGTTTCCTTTCTTGTCATTCCCCAACGGGACTGCAATCCCTTATTTTTTCTGCTTCACTTCCTCTTTCATACATATCCGAAGTGATGGTTAATAGTGACTAATTTGCCAATTGTATGATGTGGTTATCCATGTGATATGGGGGGTGGAAACCCCAAATAGGCGAAGGCTTTCGATGATGTTAAATAGATAGTCAAACCCTTACCTATAGAAAGAAGTTACGCTGATATGTACATCTTTTGTTTGTGCAAGAAATTTAATAAACACTATTGAAACATAAATACCAAAAAAAGAAAAAAATCTGTCTCAAACAAGATTATCTTAATTTGGGTACAGAGTAATTTTCAAAGTATCAAAGCACTGAAAAAATAAAAATGGTGAAACTTGCTAGTGCTGAGGAGATTAAACATGTTCAGGGTCAGTGTCTCGTTAAGTATTGAAAGCAGACAACCAAGCATTAAGCATTTTAGCAGGAGGTCAGAAGACCTTTTACATAAACACAGATTTTTGCAGCGTATTTCCACTTTTTGCAACCAAATTGGTAAAACACCTACGTTACCCTGCACATAATGTGCTAGCAAATCTCAATATCAGTTGTAAACTAGTTCTGAACACAGGATAACAATGTAGAAACTAGTCTTCCTCATTATATGTTAATAGGGGAAACTCAGAGTGTTATCCTTTCTCTTCCTATTTGTCAACTGCCTGAGGCTGCTAATAAGCCACTGGGCTTTAAAACTGGGCATTTCAACAAGTATGTAGTGTAAAAGTATACCTAACCTGATAAAAAATTGATTTCTTTATTTAGGAAAGTCAGTCCAACACCCACAAACCTGCATTCACCCTACATCACTTCTTAAATCTCTACCCATGCAATTACCCCGGAAGTGGAGCCATAAGATGAGCAGAACCAGCTTCAAAATATAATGTCTTATTGGGACTAAACATGGACATCATATACAAAAAAATAATAAGAGATACTACTGCACATGTGTGGCCCAACTCACAACACGTGTCATGAAAAAGATACAGTGAGGGCAAAAAGGCATTTGATCCCCTACCGATTTTGTTTGTTTGCCCACTGACAAAGAAATGATCAGTCCATAATTTTGATGGTAGGTTTATTTTAACAGTGAGGGACAAAATAACAAAAAAGCCATAAAAATGCATTTAAAAAAAGTTATAAATTGATTTGCATTTTAATGAGTGTAATAAATATTTGATCCCCTATCAATCAGCAATATTTCCGGCTCCCAGGTGTCTTCTATACAGGTAACAAGCCGAGATTAGGAGCACTCCATTACAGCGGTTATACAATTTTGTACATGGAGGTTTTCTATTTGTTTATTTCTTTCTACTGGTTGAACTAGATGAACTTGTATCATTTTTGATAAATGTAACAGATCCAGGAAATCAGAAATTAGCACCAAATCTTTGCTGGACAGGACAATTTAATGCATCATACACCATTAATATGCATGTGTGAGAAGCTTTATCACTTGGACAGAGAAAACCAATAAATTGCATCTCTGCCCAATGTACGCCTATTGGCACCTCTCAGAGAGGGATACTACAAAGCACAGAATAATCTGATCAGGCATACAGTCCTGCTCCGCAGAATGTGAGAATCTATATTATCAAAGGTGAGATGGATTACTGAGGCCTCAGATTGAGGTAATTCAGAATGAAGATTATGATTTTAGCACACTTTCAATGTCTCCTGGATAGAAATATTCCACATTGGCTAATGTTTTCCACTCAGAAGCGGTGACAACTCTCATTGTGTAAACTACTATGACTACACATGGTGTAGACCAAGCCTGCAAACATTAACATAATCTCTTGTCTTATCTTTTTCCGCCTCTGTCCACCTTTTAACACTGACTGGAAAAATCCTAAAAAAAATCATTCAGGTCTTGAGGAACCCTTCAAGAATTTGTTTCCATTCACAGCTAATAGTACAATTTGTGACCATCATAGGCGTGCACACAGGGTGTGCCGGGTGTGCCCAGGCACACCCTAATCATTATGTGCAGCACAGATTCCCCCTACCGCCCTGGCCCCCCACTCCTTCCCTCTGCAGCACCCCCGGCTTCCCTCCTCTTCCCTCCTGCCAGCTGTTGCTGCGGACATGTTTTAGGATGAGTGAGGAAAGGGGCCAGTAAATATGTATTTATCAGCCCCTTCCCTTTCTGAATGAACATGGTGAGTGATCGGTAGTGTGTGTTTGAGCTTTGGGGTGCACACCCTAATGCAATAGGCTGCGCACACCTATGGTGACCATTAAGTTATAGACACAACAATTAAAATGAGTTCTGTGGGAACAACATAACTGCACTAGGGTTCAGTTGAAAAAATACAAATGTATTGGTGTAAAAAAATACTTTTGTAGTAGTTTTCAGTGGTCTGCAATACTATTTGTTTTATGTTCTGTTGAAATAATTAAACTTTTTTCTCTCCACCCCATGTTACCTTCCACTTGTTCCATGTTGTCCTCCTTTATTAGTGACATCAAGCACCAGAAATCTAACGATACTGTTGGGGACCTAGAGTTGTGTTATACCACAATTGAGAACCCTGGTCTAGTTGGCCGGAAAAAGGGATTCTGGCAGCTTTTTTTTTTTTTATGAAAAGAGGATTTCTTTCACAAGCACAATAACTACTTACACTCCACAGGAGCTACCATCTATCCAATCTTTCCACTTACAAAGAAGAGCAAAGCTTGGAGAGTGGAAGAAATACTAGCTCACTTATTCTTTATCCAACACCAGTGACACCTGACTACATGCTGACCAACCATACGTGCAGCCCAAGGAACATAAACATGTATTAATTGCTTTCTCAAACGGTTATCCTGATTGCTTAAAGGGGATGAAGAAAGAAGTGAGAAATTCAAACAAAGAAAAAAAGACATATCGAAGGAAAAGGTTAAGTGAACCAACAATGCACTAGCTTAAAGGAACTGATTTAGAAAAAAAAAAACAGAACCTTTACAACACCTTTAAAAGCAAACAGTCAGGACAGAGATATGCAAGCTGGCTTTGATCATTTGCTTTTTAAGTTTCAATATTGTTTCTTAAAGTTTTACAGTACAAAATATAATAAAAACAAAAACCAAACAAAGATCTCGGCTTTTCATTAACCACTGCTGACGGCCGTACGACTTTGTACGGCCTCAGCGCGGCTCCCAATCTCTAACAGGCCGTCTTTTTACGGCCGCCCCTTTGCACGTTCCCCGCGCGCGCTAACGAGCGCGCAGCGGGGAACTGCTGTGCTGGCCGTGTCCCTTGGACACAGCCAGTCACAGATCGCCGTGAACGGCCAATCAGAGCGGCCGTTTCCTAGGCAATCCGTGCGGCCAATGAGAGATGATCTCATATGTTTACATATGCGATCATCTCTCATTCCCGGCTCTCGCAGACAGCGGTGCTGTCAGGGGAGAGAGGAGACGATCTGTGTCTCTTGTACATAGAGACACAGATCGGTCACCTCCCCCAGTCACCCCCTCCCCCCACAGTTAGAACACTAATTAGGGTACACATTTAACCCCTTCCTCACCCCCTAGTGTTAACCCCTTCCCTGCCAGTCACATTTATACAGTAATTAGTGCATATTTATAGCACTGATTGCAGTATAAATGTGAATGGCGCCAAAAATGTGTCAAAAGTGTCCGATGTGTCCGCCATAACGTCGCAGTCCCAATAAAAATCGCAGATCGCCGCCATTACTAGTAAAAAAAAAAAAAAAAATAATAATAATTCTGTCCCTTATTTTGTAGGCGCTATAACTTTTGCGCAAACCAGTCGCTTATTGCGATATTTTTTTTTTTTTTACTAAAAATATGTAGAATACGTATCGGCCTAGACTGAGGATAAAAAAAAAACGTAAAAAAAAAATTGAGCTATTTATTATAGCAACAAGTAAAAATTTTTTTTTTTTTTCAAAATTGTCGCTCTATTTTTGTTTATAGCGCAAAAAATAAAAACCGCAGAGGTGATCAAATACCACCAAAAGAAAGCTCTATTTGTGGGGAAAAAAGGACGTTAATTTTGTTTGGGAGCCACGTCGCACGACCGCGCAATTGTCAGTTAAAGCGACGCAGTGCCGAATCGCAAAAAGTCCTCTGGTCAGGAAGGGGTTTAAGTGCCCAGTAAGGAAGTGGTTAAGCAATATACAACATATTTAGAGAGTCATACAGTAAGGATTTAAATAACTTGAGGTAACCTCCTCTTATCGCATTCATAAACCATTACACCTCCTGATATTGACTGTGACTCATTTACTCAAATAAGTGTGGTATACATGCCTTTCTCCATTACGAATCATAGATTGTATACAGTGTCACCATGTCTATGACCTAAAGCATGTTGTCAATCCTAGGCCTTAGGGTATGTTCCGCCCGCTAGGAAGAACCAGCTCCCCATCCGACTAATCATTTGCTTTTAAGATACATGCTCCAGAGATGTCATCTTCATCCTTCTTTCAGTATTTGCTGGGTAATTAACTTGGAACAAACAAAATAGCTTGCCGACTAGGGAAACAATAGAATCTCTTGTATTTCCATTTAGATAGGTTCAGCCTACAAGTGAAATGGTCCCTCCAAAATAAGTAAACTTCTATAGACGACATCCATTCTGTTTTTGTAGACATAGTCCTGCTGCTCAAAGGTGAGCTGACATAGCTGTATGATCTCTGTAGTGTGGTGGTATGTTCAGCCACAGCTGTAGTAATCCAAACAAACAAGAAACTTTGGATGTCTGCACTCCCAACAAAAGATCCAAAATGCCTTTAATGAAATTCCATGATTTTGATAAAGCACATTTTCAGTGTGAAACATGTTAACCTCTTTCCTCCCATCTGTATGTCTGTATATTGTGTTGCTCTTATGGATTTTCAATACAGGCATTTTGAATCTTTCGTTGGGAGTGCAGCCGCAGCCATCCAACGTTTCTTGTTTGGACAAATTCTGTTTTGTTTTAAGTGCAACAAAAATAAATAAAAAATTCTAAGAATTCTAGGCAGCAAGGCTTACTTAGAGAGACGGTAGGCATCTCGCCACTGCATATCACTCCTGAAATTATGGAATTTACCACCTTTTTAGTGAAAGTGAAAACCAAGTGAACCTAGCTAAAATTATAGCAATGACAGACATCAAACCAATGTATACATAATTCAGAACAATGACTTTACATATGGTCAATGTATCTGAGAGAGACAGAGCTGCAGTCTAAATAAGAGTACAAAGTTCAATATGATAACATTTGAACAAGGTTGAAGAAGGTGGCCTAACTAATATCAATTTGTTTGACTTTTGTTTCTCCTAAGGATTCCATGGCCATGTAAACACAGATCTACACATGATCAAGTCTTTCTGCCAAACACACTCCTGTGTTTCTTTGTTCTGTGCCGGTCCCTGTCTTCCTTTCAGATAACACTTGAAAGCAGAAGCCTGTTCGGTATATTTAAACTGTCACTGATCCAGCAATTTTTCCTTGTAAGTGCCATTCAAACAGCAGTATTATGTTCCTCTCAAATTTATCTGGGGGGGGGGGGGGTGGGGAGGGCGGGTTGTTGAGAAAGATAAGTACAAAACTTAAGTTGCAGGCTTTTTAAAGCCCTTTGTTTAAATCTGCGTACATATTAAAGCAGCCCACCTGTGGTTTGTTATTATAAAAGTGTAAGTTAAAGATTCGGCATGGTTTTGGAACACACAATTTCACATCATAGTGGAGATAATGTATTCTGGAATGTTAGACATTATTTGATCATGTCCTCTGGGCAATTGTAATAAACATACCAGGGCTATGTATATACAAAAAGCATGAGTCAAAATTGGAAATGTAAACTTTTGCCTAACACTAATGTTCCTCCAGATAATCTTACTCCATTGATTGGAACGTGTTTAGCGGTAAAACAAATAATCAGGAGCATATTACACATGGGTGTTAATAGGCACATCTACGCCATTTCAAACAAAGCAGATTACTTTCCAGTATTACAATGGAGAATAATACAACTGTGTTTGGAAAGCTCTGATCAGCTGAGATGAAGGAATTTGGAATTGTGGGAAGTTATAGCTGAAGGATGATGTGTTGTTAATATACAGCATGCCAAAAGTATTTTACATGTCAGTTGGAGCCTCCATGTTTCTGGCTGCCATAACACCTGGCCACCCTGTGAGGTGGCCTGCTCAGACGCCCAACAGACAGATGAAAAGGTTGCACAAATGTATGCATATAAGGTGGGACTGTCCCAAAAGTGAGTATTTTTGGTGTCAAATCATCTGTAGGTCTACACAATAATAGACATATCGATCCATAAATATTCTGGGGAAGTCAATCTCCGTATGGCTTTAGGATCTATAACCATCACAGGAATATTCCCCCCCCCCACATACATGTTCCTTTTTCTATTCCTTTTAATTTATTCCTCCATTTATCACCTACTCCCTTATACACCCCCTTCATGTCCTCTCTTGCCATGTTACCATGTTATAATCCAAAAATGTAATATATTGCAGCTTACTAAACTGTAGTGGTTGCATTTGTTTTCTCTTTTTGTCTTCTTCCATCTCTTTTCACCTGGTCAGTAACACACCATTTGTGTTAGAGTGCCTCCACTTTAAATAAAGGAGCACAGGAGTGCTTCTGAACAGCAGCATTAAATGCCAATATAGAGTGTGTTTCATTTTCTCACCTTCAGCCTCTTTTTAAATAACTCTTTGTATGTTGCAGACAACGTTTTAGGAAGTTCCTCAGACATAAGCAGGTTCTCTAAATCCAAGGGAAAGGACTTAATGCTTCTGTCCCTAAACTGGGCCTGAAAAGCCAGACGCAACTGGAGGAACCAAAAATAATACAAATTGGGAAGGTCATGTCTGTGCTTGAGCTGATCAAAGGTTAATAATTCCCCATCTCTTGTGATATCCTTAAGTAGTTTGATTCCTTTAATCACCCACACCATGGGTAGGTAAGCCTTATTCTAGGCTTACCTATAGGTACAAGTTCTAAAAAAAGGGGTTTACAACCACTTCAATGCTGTTCTTGTCATTCTCTGCCTAGCATCAGATTTATGTCTTACATCTGCCAATTTTTGACTTCACCCACCCTCTTGATAGTCTGAGCATAAGGTAAGTGTGATACATTTGCCTATATGTCTCAGTTTACTGCTCCCTGCTAGCCAGGTTATTGATGTGCTAATGTCCCCTCACTATTTCTAAAGGTTAATTGATCTATTGTGTTGTGTGAAGGAGAGCTGGGTTTAAGTGGCTTGTGTTAATTATTCTGATTGCTTCATTGTGGTAATTATCTCTCTATATGCGGGGTCGAGCGGTCTGGTTGATGTATTCAGTACAGCTAGTGCTCAGCGTCATTGATGTCATTGTCTAAAGAAAATGTGTTTCAGCATCGGCCCCGTCGTGTCTACCTACTCATCTGTATGGAAGCCCCAGTGTGAGGGGGGCGGAGATTTGTCATTGTAACAGTTTTGGAAATGACATATAAGCTGTGTGATATAACATTAAAGTCTGTGTTGTTCAAGCAGTAAGCTGGTCTCATGTGTGGCTTTCTGGGCGATTCCAGGGATATCCCTCCTCGTGGAATATTGGGGTGATTTTCGTTATGGGAAGAAGGGAACGTTGACGGGGATATCATACCGATACCGTCACAATTGGTTGGTAGCAGTGGGATTTTTCCCTTCTATTCCCCTTCACACCCGGATTCCAAGCAGACACTGGAAGAACTACTGGAAGTTCGTGGAAGGATTGCTAGCAACAAAACCAAGCGGGTCATCATAGCAGAATCAATGGAGCTAGACCAGGAGGACGGGATTGCAGCAACGCCAGCGGTACAAGAGATGGAGACACCAGTGATTCAGGAGGAGGAATCGCCAGCCAACAAGCTAATGAGAGAGAAGCTAGCGTGGTTCGGCCCGAACCCAACGCCAGATGTGGTGCTGAAAGTGATGGACCTGTTAGTAAACGCAGAGCTACAGAAGGCTAAAGAAATAAGAGACGCAGAACTACAGGAGGATAAACAAATAAGAGACGCAGAACTACAGTTAAAACTGGCAGCAGTCCAACAAGCAGCCGCACATTCTCCAAACAGTGAGTACAGCACAGCAGACGCAAGGAAGATTCCGTTTAGCGCTTTTAAAGCTTTTGATGAAAAGGACTGTGAGATTGATAACTTCCTGGCGGATTTTGAGCGACAATGTAACCTGCACCGAATAGCTAGAGGAGACTGGGTTGCAATATTGTCAGGCAAACTGTCAGGCAAAGCTTCTGATGCTTTCCGGACCGTGCCAGATCAGGATATTCATAGCTACGCCCGGGTTAAAGAAGTGCTCCTGGCTCGTTATGCAGTAACCCCAGAGTCCCACCGACAGAAGTTCAGGGACTCACGCAAAACCACGAAAGACTCTTATGCGGAATGGGCATGCCAGTTGTCCCTGTCGGCCTCTAACTGGGTTAACAGCAGCCAGGCCACCACCGCAGAGGACATTTTGCAACTAATGCTCCTGGAGCAATTTTACAATCACATCCAGACGGACGTCAAAGATTGGGTGAGAGATCGCAGGCCCATGACTCTACCAGAGGCCGCTAAGTTGGCGGATGAATATGCAGATACTCGCAAGACGAACCAGGTCACACCACAGGAACAACCTCCACCACAAACGGTGCCCTCACACCCACCAACCGCTAGATACCAACCTCCTAACAGACCGGTGACATCTAGCCCTCGCTATCATCGCCAGGAGGGCAACGAACAACGCTGCTTCCGGTGCAAACAGCTGGGTCACTTCAAGCAGAATTGCCCCCTGAATGACAACACCAGGTCAAATTGGTCTCAACCTGGGTACCGCCCACCAGCAGCAGCCCATTGTGTAGACTCGGCTTGGGATCCAAAGGAGCTGGGTCAGGAAGAACCATTGGGCACCCCTTACGAAGCCCTCATGGTACAATCTGTTATTACGGACAACAGGGAACACCATTGTCAGCTGGTCATGGGCGACAGCCCTGAGCCGGAGGGGCCCTGGAGGGAGCTGGGCAGAAAGAGGCACCGCCGGCCACCCTTCAAGAAGAAGAGGTCCTGGAAGCCGTATAACAAGCTGACCTGGGAGGAGAAGAAGCGACTGGAGGAGAGGGAGTCGCAGCGGGCGTCCCAGATGCGTGCCGAGATGTTCGCCAAGGGCCCACCGGTGGCCCCTTACACCACCACCCAGTTCCTGATGATGAAGGACCACGTGGAGAGCCTGCAGGACATGAGCAAGCAGGAGCTGATCCGTGAGTACATAGAGCTGGAGGAGTGCATAAGCCGCATGGAGGAGGAGAACAACCACCTGAGGTCACAGCAGCATGAACTGGAGATGGAGCTGGAGAAGCTCCAAGAGGAGAACCGGCGGCTGCGGAGGGAGCAGGGGGTTGCTGACCTTATGGGGCTCTGATTCCCCTCCCCCCCCCCCCCGGACTCTGAGCACCAGTGCTACAGCATTTCAACAAATATAACTTTTTCTTTTTATGAATCTCCTGGGATTGTCACTTCAGAGCCATAACCTGCCCCCTCCCATAGCGGGACACCTAGACGGCGGCGCACAGACCCATTCGCTGTCTTCACACTGACTTCTGGTGACTTTGCAGATCGCACAAAGACTTGGGGACTGACCGGCGTGTGATCTGACGACCCGGTGACATACCTGAGTCTGAAGCAGTTGCCAAGGGAGGTCAGTCATGCCAAACGGAGTTAACCTCTGACTAATAGCTCTGAACCCGTCAACCCTACTGGACCAGGGAAGGTCCAACCGGGTTTGCCGGAGCAGGGAGCAAAAGGGGGGCCATTGTGATACATTTGCCTATATGTCTCAGTTTACTGCTCCCTGCTAGCCAGGTTATTGATGTGCTAATGTCCCCTCACTATTTCTAAAGGTTAATTGATCTATTGTGTTGTGTGAAGGAGAGCTGGGTTTAAGTGGCTTGTGTTAATTATTCTGATTGCTTCATTGTGGTAATTATCTCTCTATATGCGGGGTCGAGCGGTCTGGTTGATGTATTCAGTACAGCTAGTGCTCAGCGTCATTGATGTCATTGTCTAAAGAAAATGTGTTTCAGCATCGGCCCCGTCGTGTCTACCTACTCATCTGTATGGAAGCCCCAGTGTGAGGGGGGCGGAGATTTGTCATTGTAACAGTTTTGGAAATGACATATAAGCTGTGTGATATAACATTAAAGTCTGTGTTGTTCAAGCAGTAAGCTGGTCTCATGTGTGGCTTTCTGGGCGATTCCAGGGATATCCCTCCTCGTGGAATATTGGGGTGATTTTCGTTATGGGAAGAAGGGAACGTTGACGGGGATATCATACCGATACCGTCACAGTAAGTTAGTCAGATAAACCCTGCCTCATTTTCTGGCTGGAAATTGTCCAGTTTCACCTAACACTTTCCTCCCCAGCCTGGCCTTCTCCTTTTATTCAATGGATTTCAGTTCAATAGTGAGTAACAAGTAGAGTGTCAAATGTGCTTCATTGGTGATTATACTTATGTGGACAACTTTACACTTCAGAAGTACTTTGATGTTCATGCATTGCGATTATACATAACACATTTTTTCGATAGCGTTATATGGAACAAAGTAGGACAAACAGGGAGCACAGTAAGACTATGAAATACACACAAATACAGAAAATTCAACATACGCAAACCCTGGCCAAAAAAAGCTTAAAATCTAAAATTAAAAATGATAATCATAAGGGATAATATCTGACAGCATTTGTTGCATTTTAGAAAAACAGTGAAACTATTAAAAACAAAGGCAAGAGAGAGATGTAGCGAGCCTATATAACTTTTTTTAATCGTCTCTGAGTGTGTATTTAAAAGGATACGTTTTAAAAAAATGTATATATTAAATGCACATCTTTTTGGTAAAAGAAATGCGCATTTATTTTTTATTGGGTGCCTGCAAAGCATCAGTAGATCATGGTTGCAATGCAAGGCTCTTGCAGACTGTGTGTAAGCGGTCTAATCAGACCCGGTACATTCAGGCAGTTACACACTGACAAGAAGCCTCAAATAACTACCTAAGGTGCTCAACAGTGCCCGGTAGCTCATTGAGAACTAGAGGCCAACAGTCACAAAGGTTGTTGGTACTTGTCATTTTCCATTCACAGAACTCTGTAAACGCATGGTGTGGCCTGGCCGAGCATGTCTTTTTAAAATTGTGACAGCAGGCACAGGGAGACTTGCTGTCACAGCAGGGACTTGGGGGAGGTGCGTCGGCAGCTGCAGCAGTAACATGTTACACCTTGAATATAGATGTAACATGTTATAAAAGGTCAACTTATCCTTGGAGAGCTAGTAAACGTTCAATGGCAAGCAAGACCATAAAAGATCCAGAGAAATGAAACAGCATGAGGGAAGTTGAATATTCCTAATGACATTGAAGTCTCACCTGCTGGCCATGTTCCACTCCAGTGCAGGATTCTGGGAGCCTCTATCTGCCTCGGTTAGCAATCCTCCATTGTTACTCTCCTTCTCTGGCTTCAGCTGCTCCCACTGTGCTGTGCCAATATTAATTGACTGCAAGTCAATCTGATACTGTCTGTCCTCAACCTCTGATCCTGGATCTCTGAGGATTCCCAAATTCAAAGCACGTCTAAAAAAATTGATAAAAAAAAAAAAAAAAGATTACTAAACTCAACAAAGACCACGAAAGCCAACAAATAACAGAACAAGGTGGATAGTTGCAGTATACAACATATTTTACTATAATTATTTTATATTTTGCATGAAATCTACTTACAAAAAAAGAAAAGAAGCATACATGTTTGCAGTAAAGTTACAGTGTCAATTTATAGGTACAAATAATCATGGTCATTATAGGTATTTTAAATGGACCACATTAAATGGTATCTGCCAGGCTGGAAATAATGGAGCTGTCTCCACTGATTTATTTTCAGTGATAAGAGCCCCATCAGAACATTCAAGCTGTCCCTGCCACTGATCTAAATTGCTTCCCCTGGCAGGAGGCATAGAAAATGCAGGTGGAATGTTTGCCACATAACATTTGCACTAGACTTTGCAGTGATGTTTCACCCAACACTTGCTTATTCAGACCTTAATTGTATCTTTTTTTTTCCCCGTCAAGAACAAGAAACATTTCTACTTAGACCTTGGAGGAAGATGTAGTTGCAAACTTGGACTCTTCTACGGATACAAAACCCAATTCTCTTGTGGCAAGAGCTTTACTGACAATAATGTGAATAATATCATTAATGTCACTATTCTCTGTGGATTCTAATAAATCATTTTTTACATTTACCTTTGGAGTCTTAACCAAGTACTTAAAGTACAGAGCGTGCAATTAACAGCCTTCTTCTAAATATTACAGCACAAGTTTAAAACTCCAATCCCTGATTTTATGGCGTTTCTTGCCAGGTCTGAATGATGTAATTTATTTCTTTTACCAAGGCGGTTTTATGAATTTGTGTACATTAATTTATATTACAAATCATTGAGTGACATCAGGTCACACGTATTTGGTTTGGCTAATCCAAATATAAAAGGTTGAGCTTTACATCTGGAAATATTAGCAAAAAAACAAAAGTGTTCACTGACATATTATTCCAGGTCATGTGTGTTTTCCTGCAATATTACATGGTGAAAATCTCCTTTATTCTTACAAAATTACTCCAGAGTCATTTAAATAGAAGCAGTAGCAAAATATTTTATTAAAGCTTTGCCTATTATACTCAAAAAAGTATGCTACCTAAATCTATTAACGTATAGTGTTCACAGAATTATATGTACAATTAGAAAGATATAATTCAGACAATTCTACACACATTTCCTTTTCCAGCACAGTGCAGGAGTACATTCTAGAAGATATATTACATTAAGTGGGTATGATTAACCATAGATATTTGAAGGACCTGATTTTTAAACTGCTAAAAGTGGTGTATAAAATGGTCACTGATACCTCCTGGATAATTATCTTCCTGATGTCTATGGCACTCACACCATGAACCAATGCTGTCTAGACAACTCACAATCCTTATTTTTTTCCTTTTTTGGCTTAACACTAAAATGATTGCAAAATCTTTTGCTGAACAGAATTGTAGACTGACATAGATCCAAAGCCTGAAAATAGACTGGTTTCCTTCTGTTTCTCTAAAGTGTAGACATATGAATCACATCCATTTTCAGAAGAATTGCAGAGAAAACAGCAATTGCACAAGTCATAGAAAAATGTCCAGATTCCCCTGTTTTATGAGATGGTAGACCACCCTGTCGTCTGAGGGAGATTTGTGAAATAACAATACCTTACACCAATACGTTCTGTCATAATTGCAGCATCTGTACCTAACAAGGCTATCACAAGCCTAGTTCTAAAAAGCTTGTGTTTCAGTATTAACACACAGGAAAAAAATGTCCCTATCAAAGATCAAGATCTAGATCTAGATTCAGATAGAATGGTCTATCTATCCGCCCGGCGTAGGGCGCAAGTTCTGTATTCAGAAACAACTTGCACCCTTAGTTACGGCGAGGTAACGTATCTGTGTCGGCGTAAGCACGCCTAATTCAAATGTGGATGATGTGGGCGTGTTTTATGTATATTAACTGTGACCCCGCGTATTTGAAGTTTTTTACGAACGGCGCATGCGCCGTTCGTAATAAAATCCCAGTGCGCATGCTCAAAATTTCGCCGCAAATCGTCATTGCTTTCGACGTGAACGTAAATTACGTCCAGCCCTATTCGCGAATGACTTACGCAAACGACGTAAAATTTTCAAAACTCGACGCGGAAACGACGGCCATATTTAACATAGGATACACCTCATATAGCATATGCCGAAAAAAGCCTAACGTAAACGACGTAAAAAAATACGCCGGCCGGACGTACGTTTCTGAATCGGCATATCTAGCTCATTTGCATAAATTTCCTTGCGCAAATATACGGAAGTGCCACCTAGCGGCCAGCGTAAATATGCAGCCTAAGATATGACGGTGTAAGACACTTACGCCGGTCGGCTCTTAGGGAAATCTATGCGTAACTGATTCTATGAATCAGGCGCATAGATACGACCCCGCACAATCAGAGATACGACGGCGTATCTGGAGATACGCCGTCATATTTTCTATGTGAATCTACCCATATATATATATATATACATACACACAGTACTGTGTAAATGTCTTAGGCAGATGTGAAAAAATGCGGTAAATTAAGAATGCTTTCAGAAATAGAAGTGTTCATTTATTTTTATCAATTAACAAAATGGTTAAAAGTTAAATGAACAGAGAAGATATCAAAATCAAATCAATATATGGTATGACCACCCTTTGCCTTCAAAACAGCATCTAGGTACACTTGCACACAGTTTTGAAGGAACTGGGCAGGTAGGTTGTTTTTCCAAAAAGCTTGGGATCCTGACTGATGCTTTTGAAATTTTTGGCTGTAGCAAAGGGCAGTTTGTTTCATGAAGGGCCAAAGAGTGAAACAATAATGAGTTTCTTTAGGCAACAGTAAAGCATGGTGGAGTTTTCGTGCAAGTTTGGGGCTGCATTTCTGGAGATTTGGTCAGGATCAATAGTGTCCTTAATGCTCAGAAATACAGGCATATACTTATCCATCATGCCATACTTTCAGGGAGGTGTGTGATTGGCCCAAAATTATTTATGCAGCAATATGACTCCAAACATACAGCCCATGTAATTAAGAACTACCTTTAGTGTAAAAAAAGAACAAGGACTCCTGGAAGTGATAGTTTGGCCTACACAGAGCCTTGATCTCAACATCATGGAGTCTGTCTGGGATTACATGAAGAGAGAGAATGAAGGATGTGAGGCAGCCTACATCGACAGGAGATCTGTGGTTAGTTCTCCAAGATATTTGGAACAACCTACCTGCAGAGTTCCTTCAGAAACCATGTCAGGGTATACCAGCGCATACATATGTTCAAATATGGAATTTATTGTGTTTGAGCTGCTTCTGCTATTAATTAAATCCGAGCTGCCACTCAATAATTCTGTCACCATTTTAAGCTTTTTACTTTGTATTGACAGCACTGATCTTTCTAGATGTACATTATGATTTGAGAAAAAGCTTATACTGCACCCTAATGCTGGGTACACAATGGACCAAAAATCATTTGGTTCAGCAGGAACTGGCCATCTTCTGTCGGACAAACAGCTTTTGTCGAAGAAATATGCAGGAAAACCAGCATACAATCAACGCTTGTAGCATACAGGTGTAATGTCAGGCTCCTGGACACACTGCCTACAGCTCTGTTGCCCGTACCTCTGTACAGCACGTTTGTAGTACTGATCAGCACATTCGTGGTTCATTGAGAACAACAAGCCATCTGCCATAGTGGACGATGGAACTTTATAAATATGGATGTAACGTGTAACATACTCCAAAAGGGGAACTTAGCCTTTAAATAACAAAATAACACTCATGCATATTGACACTGGGTATTTATGCACTGAATGAAATAGCACGTTTGAGGAATAAAATGGTTATTGTTCTTCAATTTGTAGTGTACAAAACCTTCAAAGTCTGGTTTGCTCAAAAATGTTTTAATTACCCCTGTACATGTACTTAAAAGCAGATTTTTTTTTTAATATTGTTACTTCTATACAAGTCTTATTTTCTGCTAACTTTTGAAAGAAAACAAATAAATAAAATAAAAAAGTACTATTTTAGAACATGCTAGCATTCCTTTTTCACACCTCATTACAAACATGTAATTAAAGCTGAACAAATGCTAAATTGTATTTATGTAAAAAATCATATAAAAGGGAGGTTAAAACATGCATTACATTTTTACTCCATTTTCCACTACACATGGCTAGCTACACTAAATAACATATGGATACCATGACATACCGGGTATGCAACTTAAAGTAAATGGTAAGTTTCAACTTCATGCTGATCATTTGAGAGTCATTTCTACATATGTAATTTTACATTCCTTTCAAAGTCTGGAATTTGATTACACTACAATAAATTTTCAAGTGTTACTGTGGAGAATTCCATCTGCTTTTTTTTTTTTTTTTTAATGCATGGGAAAAAATCTACAATACATTTAATCTTCATTGATGTACAGATTTTTTTTTATAAATTTATGAAATCTACTGTGATGTGAGCATACGGTCTGGTAAATAAAATCTTACACTTCATTGCACTCTCTCCCTGTATTTTGGGCATGTAACGCAGAACAGCTAAGAAGTCTGGATCCTTTTTGTATATTGTAAGACAATCTGCCCAAATCACAAGAATTATTATTTTATTTTTTTCAACCCCAACAGTAATTTTCACATTTCACAAAATAAAAATAAAATATTGCTGAACATTTTTTTTTCTAACAGGTGTACGTTTTATTCATATTTACACAATGATATACAAGGAGGGTATCAATAAAGCCATACAGATTACAATGAGCTCAGTCTAGTATACAGCATATTATAAAGTATAACTTATAAAAGACACAGCAACTGTCAGGAATATACAGTAGGCAATATCCATCAAATACAGGTGTAGAATAGCATGTGGCAAACACAGTCATTATGCAGGGTCTCAACACTCAAAAGCTATGGCCAATATATAAGGAAAGAAAAAGTAAAACATGGAAAGGGGAGGGAGGGTTCAGGAGGGTAAAAAGAAAATGAGAGAAAGAACAAATGCATAGTATGGGAGTGTCGAGGGACATAGGGGTCAGTACTCTATTTTCCAGATTAAAAGGAAATCTCCCCATGTCCGCATAAAAGAGCCATGGTATGCTAGAGGAAAAATGTATGACCTTGACCATGTTAGAGATAATGAGGTATTTGGCTTCTACCCAAGCCAACCAGATTTTATCAAACTTATTGGGGCAAATACGGCCCCATATATGTAAACTTACAGAGGGGTAGAACTAATTTTCCCAGGGATAAAAAGGCAATATCAGATGGTAGTTTCACTTTGGATAAGATTGTTTTAATTGTATAAAACACTGTATAGAATAGAAACAACCTCTTATGGAAAGTTGCGGCAATGTTATCGTTAATACCTAGCATAGCTGAGAAATACAGACATATGCTTATTCGCCATGCCATACCATCAGAGAGGCGCGTGACTGGCCTGAAATCTACTCTGCAGCAGGACAATGACCCCAAACACATGCAGCCAATGTCATTAAGAACTTGTTTCAGTGCAAAGAAGAACAAGGAGTACTGGAAGTGATGATTTGGCCCCCACAGAGCCCTGATCTCAACATCATCGAGTCAGTTTGGGATTACATGAAGAGACAGAAAGATCTGAGGCAGCCTACATCCACAGAAGATCTGTGGTTAGTACTCCAAGGTGTTCGGAACAATCTACCTGCTGTGTTTCTTCAAAAACCATGCGCAAGTGTACCTAGAAGAATTGATGCTGTTTTGAAAGCAAAGGATGGTTGCACTAAATATTGATTTGATTTGGATTTCTGTTCAGTGACTTTCCAATTTATTATTGCTAAAAAAACATATCTATTTTCAAAAGCATTCTTAATTTACAGCATTTTTACACCTGCCTAAAACTATATATATATATATACACACACACACACACACACACTGTATATACAGTACAATGAAAACGTATTCATACCCCTTGACATTTTCAAAATTTTGTCATGTAAAACCAAAATTGTTAATGCATTTTATTGGGATTTTATGTGATAGACCAACACAAAGTGGCACATAATTGGGAAGTGGAAGGAAATGATAAATGTTTTTCATACTTTCTTATAAACATCTTCAACCACTTGCCGACTGCCTCACTTACATACGTCAGCAGAATGGCATAGGCAGGCAATTTCCATGACTGTGCCCACGGGACCCACAGACTCGATGTTCGCCGGTGTCCTGCAATCGTGTCACGGAGCGGCAGAGAAGGGCAGATGCAACAAGGAACAAGGAATTTCCCAGTTCTGCCTTGTGACAGCACACTGATCTACTGCTCATCAGGAGCAGCTCAATGTACTGTCACTGGTAGCCCAGCACCCACACAGTTAGAATCACTCCCCAGGACGCATTTAACCCCTTCCTCGCCCCCTAGTGGTTAACTCCTTCCCAATCAGTTCATTGTTATAGCACTGATCGCTGTATAAATGACAATGGTCCCAAAAAAGCGTCAAAAGTGTCCAATATGTCCGCCGCAATATCGCAGTCATGATACAAATCGCTGATCGCGGCCAATACTAGTAAAAAAATAATAATAATAAAAAGGCCATAAAATTATTCCCTATTTTGAAGACACTCTAACTATTGCGCAAACCAATCAATATATGCTTTTAGTGCGGGTTTTTCCCCCCAAAAAATATGTAGAATACATATTGGCCTAAACTGAGGAAAACAATAGATTTTTTTATATATTTTTGAGGGATATTTATTATAGCAAAAAATGTTGCTTTTTTTCAAAATTGTCACTCTTTTTTAGTTTATAGCACAAAAAATAAAAACCGCAAATGTGATCAAATACCACCAAAAAAGAAAGCTCTATTTGTGGAAAAAAAAGGATGTCAAGTTTGTTTGAGAGCCACGTCGCACGACCACACAATTGTCAGTTAAAGCGACACAGTACCAAATTGCAAAAAATGGCCCGGTCATTGGGCATCCAATTTTTCCGGGGCTGAAGTGGTTAAAGTGAGGCATACATTTGTATTCAGCCCCCTTGAGGCAATACTTTGTAGAACCACATTTCGCTGCAATTACAGCTGCAAGTTTTTTGGGTATGTAAATATACACCAGCTTTGCACACCTAGAGAGTAACATTTTTGCCCATTCTTCTGTGCAAAATAGCTCAAGCGCTGTCAGATTGGACGGAGAGCGTCTGTGAACAGCAATTTTAAGAGTCTTGTCACAGATTCTCGGTTAGATTTAGGTCTGGACTTTGACTGGGCCATGCCAACACATGAATATGCTTTGATCTAAACCATTCCATTGTAGCTCTGGCTGTATGTTTAGGGTTGTTGTCCTGCTGGAAGGTGAACCTCTGCCCCAGTCTCAAGTCTTGCAGGCTCTAACAGGTTGTCTTCTAAGATTGCCCTGTATTTGGCTCCATCCATCTTCCCATAAACTCTGACCAGCTTCCCTGTCCCTGCTGAAGAAAAGCACCCCCACAACATGATGCTGCCACCACCATGTTTCATGGTGGGGATGGTGTTTTCAGGATGATGTGCAGTGTTAGTTTTCCATCAAGAATAGTGTTTGCGTTTAGGCCAACAAGTTACATTTTGGTCTCATCTGATCAGAGAATCTTCTTCCCCATGTTTGCAGTGTCCCTCATATGGCTTCTTGCAAACTGGGACTTCTTATGGCTTTCTTTCAACAATGGCCTTCTTCTTGTCACTTTTCCATAAAGGCCAGATTCGTGGAGTGCACCACTAATAGTTGTCCTATGGACAGATTCTCCCCACCTGAGCTGTGAATCTCTGCAGCTCCTCCAGAGTTACCATGGGCCTCTTGGCTGCTTCTATTAATGTTCTCCTTGACTGGCCTGTCAGTTTAGGTGGATGGCCATGTCTTGGTAGGTTTGCAGTTGTGCCATACTCTTTCCATTTTCTGATGATGGATTAAACAGTGCTCCGTGAGATATTCAAAACTTGGAATATTTTTTTATAACCTAATCCCGATTTAAGCTTCTCCACAACTTTATCCCTGACCTGTCTGGTGTGTTCCTTGGCCTTCATGATGCTGTTCGTTAACTAAGGTTCTCCAACAAACCTCTGAGGACTTCACAGAAAAGCTGTATTTATAATGAGATTAAATTACACACAGGTGGGCTCTATTTACTAATTAAGTAACTTCAGGGTTATCAGAGTAAAGGGAGCTGAATACAAAAGCATGCCACACTTTTCACATAGTTATTAAAAAATTGGAAAACCATTAATCATTTCCCTTCTCTTTCACAATTATGTGCCACTTTGGGTTGGTCTATCACATAAAATCCCAATAAAATACATTTACGTTTTTGGTTGTAACATGACACAATGTGGGAAATATCAAGAGGTATGAACTTTTTCAAGGCACTGAAAAATTCAGCACACAAGAATATTTAATTCAGATCAGTGGTATAAGCATTTTTTTGGTGAGTCCACACCAGTCTCAGCTGTAATTAGGGGCCTGCTAGCCAGGTCACTTTTATTAAACAAAATTAACCACTTGGGATCCGCCTGCCGTCAATTGACGGCTACAGTGCGGATCCCAATCTCCAAACTGCCGTCAATTGACGTCCGCCCCTTAGGGCGGTCCCCGCGCGCGCTCCAGAGCGCGCTGCGGGGAAAATCTGTGTTGGCCGTGTCCCTCGGACACAGCCAATTACAGATCGCCGCGAACGGCCAATCAGAGTGGCCGTTCGCGAGGCGATCTGTGCGGCCAATGAGAGAGGATCTCATATGTAAACATATGAGATCATCTCTCATTGCCGTTTTACACAGAGACAGCGGTGCTGTCTCTGGAGAGGAGACGGATCTGTGTCTCTTGTACATAGAGACACAGATCGGTCACCCCCCCAGTCACCCCCCCCCCCTCCACCTACAGTTAGAACACTAATTAGGGTACACATTTAACCCCTTCCTCACCCCCTAGTGTTAACCCCTTCAATGCCAGTCACATTTATACTGTAATTAGTGCATATTTATAGCACTGATCGCAGTATAAATGTGAATGGCGCCAAAAATGTGTCCGATGTGTCCGCCATAACATCGCAGTCCCATCAAAAATCGCAGATCGCCGCCATTTCTAGTAAAAAAAAATAATTAAAAAAAAATAATTCTGTCCCCTATTTTGTAAGCGCTATAACTTTTGCGCAAACCAGTCGCTTATTGCGATTTTTTTTTTTTTTTACCAAAAATATGTAGAAGAATACGTATCGGCCTAAACTGAGAAAAAAAAATGTTTTGTTTTTTTTTAAATTGGGATATTTATTATAGCAAGAAGTAAAAAATATTGTATTTTTTTCAAAATGGTCTCACTTTTTTGTTTATAGCGCAAAAAATAAAAACCGCACAGGCGATCAAATACCACCAAAAGAAAGCTCTACTTGTGGGGAAAAAAGGACGCCAATTTTGTTTGGGAGCCACGTCGCACGACCGCGCAATTGTTAGTTAAAGCGATGCAGTGCCGAAAGCTGAAATTTCACCTGGGCAGGAGGGGGGTATATGTGCCCAGTAAGCAAGTGGTTAAAGTCCACAAAACAGTTTTCTCATGCAGGGGATTCTCACCATCAAAACACGTAACAGAAAAATACAGAGCCACACTGGCTATCTCTTTAGTAACACCGTTGCTTTTTTTACTGACCTCTCAGATGGTCCCACAAAGCTATCCTGGCTCCCTAATCTTACAACACCCTACTGTACGGGCCCATGCCTGGCCTCTAAATAGGGGATTTTAAGGCACCTTGGGCTCTCCCACTTTTCTGAGACATACAAATTCCCTCAGTCCCCTGGTTCACCTAGTTGCCTCAGCTTTCCCAGACCTCCAGACTTGCTTAGCTGTCCTGACTTTCTCAGAACTGTGGGGAAGTCTCTTTTCCAACAAAGTCCTGTATCCTCAGTAGAGCACATCTTCAAATGGGAGTTTGCCTGTCTCCTGAATAGGGCACACACCTGTTTCCTGATGGGAGCACTGAGCTATGATCAAGCCTTGCTTATAATGAGTGTACACACTGGCGCCTTCATATAACCTGCAGGTCTTCACTGAAATCTTGACACAGGATTGAATACTTCTACCCACCCAAATCTCTTAAAAGTCTTTAAGCTCCAGACCCCAAACCAGGATTGCAAAACCTGGGGGAAAACTGAAACCAGTCTTCTCCACTTAATACTCCAGAGCCCTGGACTCTGCATTAGTGTGAGACCTTGTCTATACTCAAACAGGGGCAGGGCCTACTACTGTGAGAATATACATTTTACATGTTTATTTTTTCTTAGCGTTATACTGAGCATCAGATCTCACTAAAAGTTTGGCTCTACATTGAGGAATTGTTACCCAATGAGTCACATAGTGGTGGGTCAGGTGCTACAGCCGGACTTTTGGCTACACCTTAAGAGTCAGAATAACTACAGTAAGGAATATGATGATACAAAATTAACATAAACTTAAACATAAACCATCGATAATTATCTAGCATAACTATAAAAATACCAGAATTTAAACTTTCAGTATTGCCTCAGTGGAAAAACTGAAGCACATTACCAAAAACTGAACAGATCTGGCTTCTAGCCTTGTAAGAAGGCTCCATTTCAGAAATGTCCTCTTGTTGTTATAAATATACAGTATGTCTTTCCAAGATAATAGATTAACTTGCCTCTCCCCCATGCTGAGCACAGCACAGCACCATCCCCTTTAGGGATGCCTTTAATCTTCCAGGCCACAGGTGCCTGTATAAGAGCAATATTAGGCTCAGCTTCTGCCTCTTGGGAGGGACAAGCATAGAACACAACTAATCCTTGGATGTCTTAAAAACAGAGGCAGGAAACCAAGAAGAAACTTAAAACTAGCCTTGGCAAAACACATGTCAGGTCTTAAATGTGTCATCTAAAATCTGTGCAACATTATGACACCATATAATTACATGCGTGCAAAAAACATTCTTGGGTTAAGCGTTTATAACAAAAACAAAAGAAAGGAAAAAAAAGGACAAATGAATTCCAGATCATTAATATTATAGACCTTCCACTAGGTTGTGATCACCAAACAGATAAAAAAATAATAATAATTTAAACAAATAAAAAAAGGTTAGAAATATTACATTAAAACAAAAGCAAGTATTTTGTTTTACTAATGAAAGTTACTCACAATCAGAAGATGTTATGGAAAGTTTTAGAAGTTCATTAAAAAACACAAACACCAAATTCAGAAACACGTGGTTTTACTGGATAGAACTTACATGCACTGATGACTTCAAAACAACTGTTAAGTGTCTAAAATGTTTCATGTCCAGGCAATATTGTGGATGGCCTGTGAGAGACCGCAGGCCCCTCTCCAGCAAAACCCGATGGATATCTCTCTTACCTTACTCCACTGGATGCACCTCATCCCCCCCACCCCCCATCACCACTATTGTTTATATTTCCTGTCCGATTCCTCTTTCTCGTTATACACTTGACCATGGGATACCACATAATCCTTCCCTAATGTAGACTCCTCATTGAGTTCTGTCTATCCACGTTCAGATAGTATGGCTCTAACCATTGTATAACATCACTGGGTCGCTTTACATACAAGATCTATACTCTTATGATGATCATGATGCATTATTTCCCTCCACTAAGGGCCTTGAGATCTTCTCGGCCGTTATTTACTGTTCTAATTGTATACATCGGAAACCCTGGACTGTTATTTCATAATCATTCCTGTATGCATTTTTGTCCAACCTTTATTGAATGGAATGTTCAGTTTGACTGTCTGTAAGACCCCTTTCACACTGGGGTGTTTTTCAGGCGCTTTTGGGCTAAAAATAGCGCCTGAAAAACATCTCCCCTGCGGTCCCCAGTGTGAGAGCCCGAGTGATTTCACACTGGAGCGGTGAGCTTGCAGGACATTAGAAAAAGTCCTGCAAACAGCATCTTTTGGGTGGTGGAGAAGCGGTGAATACACTGCTCCTCCACCGCCCTGCCATTGAAATCAATGGGCACCGCTGCCGAATCGCCAGGAAAATGACTCGGCAGCAGCGCTTTGGGGGCGCTATTAACCTTTTATTCGGCTGCTAGAGGGGGTTAAAATTACTCCACTAGCGGAGGAAAATAGCTGCGATTACAGTGGTAAAGCGCCACTAAAATTAGTGGCCCTTTACCGCCAACGCCCCGCCCCAGTGTGAAAGGGCTCTTATACCACAGCAGCTGTGCAATGGATTGCTATATGTGTTTCTTTTTCTTTGCTTTGCAAAGACAAAACCTTAAAAATAAAGACTTTAAAAAAATAAAAATAAAGTTACTCAAAAACCCTGTTTCACTAGCAACTAGTTGTCTGTTTATTATAAGTCACAAAATCAATTTCAAAAATGATCGGACTAAAGCTGGCTACACACATTGCAATCTTCGTGCAATCTCCTTTAGATTTACCAAAATTATATACAACCCCAATTCCAAAAAAGTCAGGATGCAGTGTAAAATCTATATAAAAACAAAATGCATTGATCTGCAAATATCATAACCCCATATTTTATTCACAAAAAAAAAAAAGAAAACATATCGAAATGTTTAAACTGAAAACAAATACTATTTTAAGAAAAAAATAAGGTACTTTTGAAATGAATGACAGCAAAACATATAAAAACAAACCAAAAAAAACGTTGGAACAGGGCCATGAGAAATGGTGTTTTCTTTGTGGTAGTTTTCATTTCAAGATAGACCAAATATTTTTTATTGGAAAAATGTCTGGACTGCAGGAAAGCTAGTTAAGCACCCGGACTGTTTTACTAAAAAAACATGCTTTTGTCATAGGTGCAGTATGCAGTTTAGCATTGTTCTGCTTTAATATGCAAGACCTTTCCTGAAAAAGATATCCTCTGGATATGAGCATACACTGCTCTAAGGCCCCATACACACGATCGAATCCATCCGCTGAAAAATCCCAGCGAATGGGTTTCAGCGGATAGATCCTATGGTGTGTACACTCCAGCGGATCTGTTTCCGCGGATATTTCTCCCCTGGGATGGATTCCAGCAGATCGAATATTTGCTGACATGCCAAACAAATCTATCTGCTGGAATCCATCCCAACGGATGGATCCGCTCGTCTGTACAGACTCACCGGATCCATCCGTCCGAAGTGGATCCCCCGCATGCGTCGTAATGATTCGACGCATGCGTGGAATTCCTTATATGACAGCGTCGCGCACGTAGCCGCGTCATAATCGCGGCGACGGCGCGACACGTCATCGCCAGAGGATTTTGGCGCGGATTTCAATGCGATGGTGTGTACACTCCATCGCATAGAAATCCGCGGAAATCCTCGAGAGGATTTATCCGTGGAAACGGTCTGCTGGACCGTATCCGCGGATAAATCCTCCCGTGTGTATGGGGCCTAAAACCCGGATATATCTTTCAGCATTGATGGCTCCTATCCAGATGTGCAAGATGCCTATTCCATACACACCAACACACCCCCATACCATCAAAGTTGTTGGCTTTTGAACTGAGCATTGATAACAAGCTGGAAGGTCCCTCGCCCTCATTAGTCCAGGGGATGCAGTCCCCATTGTTGCCAAAAATAATGTACAATTTTGATTTGCCACACCAACAGTTTTCCACTTTGCAAAAGACCATTTTAATTGAAAAAAAGATTAGACGGCTGTGTTTCTGTATCATTGCTTCTTATTTGCACAATAGAGCTTTAAAGTGGTAGTAAACTTCCTTTTATGAAGAGGTAAGTAAAACCCTGGACAGAGGCGTGGCTGTGGACGTGATATATTTGGATTTTGCAAAAGCGTTCGATACAGTTCCGCACACACGGCTCATGTGTAAGGTAAGGTCTACAGGATTGGATATATCAGTTTGTAAATGGATAGAAAACTGGCTGAAAGACAGAATTCAGAGAGTCGTGGTTAATGATTCTTACTCTGAATGGTCCAATGTTATGAGTGGTGTACCCCAAGGTTCAGTGCTGGGACCCTTACTTTTCAATATATTTATAAATGATATTGGGTCTGAGATCAAAAGTAACATTTCTGTCTTTGCAGATGACACCAAGCTATGCAGTGGAATAACGTCCTTACAGGATGTCTCCAATTTACAAGCCGACCTCAATGCTCTGTCTGATTGGGCGACTAAGTGGCAGATGAGGTTTAATGTAGATAAATGTAAAGTTATGCACTTGGGGGCTAAGAATATGCATGCATCATACATACTAGGGGGAGTACAACTGGGGGGGTCTGTAGTGGAGAAGGATCTGGGGGTTTTAGTTGATCATAAGCTCAATAATGGCATGCAATGCCAAGCTGCGGTTTCCAAAGCGAGCAAAGTCCTTTCTTGTATTAAGAGAGGTATGGACTCCAGAGACAGAGATATAATTTTGCCCCTGTACAAATCATTAGTAAGACCTCATCTGGAATATGCAGTTCAGTTTTGGGCACCAGTTCTCAAAAAGGATATAGGAGAACTGGAGAAAGTGCAGAGAAGAGCAACCAAACTGATAAGAGGCATGGAGGAGCTCAGCTATGAGGAAAGATTAGAGGAACTAAATTTATTCACTCTTGAGAAGAGGAGAATAAGGGGGGATATGATCAACATGTACAAATATATAAGAGGTCCATACAGTGAACTTGGTGTTGAGTTATTCACTTTACGGTCATCACTGAGGACAAGGGGGCACTCTTTACGTCTAGAGGAAAAGAGATTTCACCTCCAAATACGGAAAGGTTTTTTCACAGTAAGAGCTGTGAAAATGTGGAACAGACTCCCTCCAGAGGTGGTTCTGGCCAGCTCAGTAGATTGCTTTAAGAAAGGTCTGGATTATTTCCTAAATGTACAGAATATAACTGAGTACTAAGATTTGTAGGTATAGTTGATCCAGGGTAAATCCGATTGCCTCTCGGGGATCAGGAAGGAATTTTTTCCCCTGCTGTAGCAAATTGGATCATGCTCCGCTGGGGTTTTTTGCCTTCCTCTGGATCAACTGTGGGTATGGAGTTGGGTGTATAGGATTTTACTGTGTTTTTTTATTTTGTTTTTTGTGGTTGAACTGGATGGACTTGTGTCTTTTTTCAACCTGACTAACTATGTAACTCTATACTACCACTTTTACCTACAGGTAAGCCTATAATAAGGCTTACCTGTAGGTAAAAAGAATATCTCCTAAACCTGTACGGTTTAGGAGATATTCCCCTCGCAGTGCGCCGCTGACTGCAGCGGCGCATGCACAGCGGGGATCCTCGGCTAAAGGCCCGGCTGCCGCCGGACCTTGCCGGAAAGAAGTCTCCCGCGCGCATGCGCCAGAGTGACGACATCGCCGCTCCAGCCAATCACAACGCTGGAGCAGCGATACCCGTTAGACACGCCGAGGCAAGATTACATCTCCCTCGGCGTGGACCAGGTAAGTTCCCCACACCTCATTCCAAGGTAAGTATTTCATAATGAGCTAGTATGCGGTGCATACTAGCTCATTATGGCTTTTGCTTTTCAGGTATGAAAAAAAAAAACAGCAGGGGCTTTACTACCGCTTTAACTCAAATTTTTGGATGGCACGCCGAACTTTGTTCACAGACAGTGATTTTTGGAAGTATTTCTGGGCCCATGCAGTGATGTCTGTAACAGTGATTCTTAGTTTAAACATCTGATATGTTTTCTATTTTCTAGAGTGAAAAAACATATGACTTTATGAGATGTGCAAATCAATGCATTCTGTTTTTGGAAATGGGGTTGTAATATCAGAACTATGTAATATGAGTATAATCCATTCAATTCAATTTGCAATGATATTGCTGTTGGAAGAAAATTGTAGAAAAAAGTTGCATAGTGTATGTTGAGTTTAACACACTTGTCATCATTAAGATATGTTTTTTGTCATGCATCAATTGTTCCATTTCCTTACTGGAAATGGTAACCTTGCTTCCTGTACATACAGTATATACTGAATTCAACTGCTCAACTCTTGCAGGGGGAGCGGGCAACAATCATTTTTGGAACGGATAAACACTGCTTTCATTTGTGAGAACCTCAAGATAATTTTTCTAGTTACAAACTAAAATTTCTGCTACAATTTAAAATGTACCTGCAAAGGGATGGTTTTGTACATATTTCTTTCTTTATTAGGATCCAGCCTACAAAAATTCACATTTTATTTCCTTTTTTGGTCAAATTAATATAAAATATTGGGTATTGAGGCTCCAGGCTTGTTATTACATGTTTTACTGTTACGCCTCATCACATATTTGTAAATAGTCAGTTTATATATTTTTTAATTACTTTGGGTGCAGGATCTTCTTAACTAGCCCATAGTGCTCTGGGTATCTCTTCTCATGTTTTTAACTAAACTTTAGCTTTAAGTAGAAAAAAGTAGTAAAACGTAGTAAATAAACAAACAAAAAACACATATACTCACCTCCATGCTGCAGCATTACATTGATGTTGCAGCTGTCCCCTGCCAGCTCCAAGTTAAATAATGAGCTACATTTTTCTAATTGACACATGGATAGCAACAACCTGACAAAGATCCTTATTACCCACTCAGAAGAAAAAAAAAAAAAAAAAAAAAAAACATTTTGTCTGCATCTAGATTGGACAGTTTTCCCCAAATTCCCCTGCACCATAGAACTTGTATACTCAAATACTTTCATTGCATATGTTGTTTTGTGTTTGAGCAAATTTTTTTCACTCCAGAGAAAGCCCTTTTCTAAGTGAAACATTTTGAATGTGGGGTTGGGGTGCTCACTGTTTGATGTGCTTTATATCAGTGGTCATCAACCCTGTCCGCAGGGCTTACTAACAGGCAAGATTTTATGTATTACCATGGGGAGATGCAGACTAGAATACTGCAATCACTGAGCAGCAAATGATATCACCTGTGATGTATTTCAGTTATCTTGCAAACCTGACCTGTTAGTGGGCCCTAAGGACAGGGTTGATGACCACTGCTTTATATTAGGGGATGCAAAGTAAAATAAAAAAAAATAGTCTGGTGTGGGAGTCACTTATTAGTATAACTATTTTTTGGACATAAGTAAGGGAATGTTTTTCCTTATGGAAAACTCATTTTGAACACTCCTATGCGTTTTTTTTTTTATCCCCTGCATCCACCTGCAGGTTCATGATTTTTTAAATTTTTGTCAACATACATTATTTTTAGCTATGTTTGAAAAAAAAGTTATATTTGAGGGCTTTGTAGGTTCTGTGAGCAGAGAGATTGACACACAGCTTTTGCATTGATTTATCAGTTGTGATTTCCACACAGTAGCCCATAATTATTTGGTTTTGGATAGTCAGATGAATTTATTGGTTTATACAACAGGAAGCAGGAGTACATTACTACAAGAACAGACAACATTACCTGGACAGCGGTTTTTTAACCTTTTCCACTCTATCCAAAAAAAAAAAATGAAACAAAACGAAAAAACTTCTGGATACCAATGTAATTGCGTGTGCAGAATTCCTCCAGAATTCCTCTAAAATGCAGAACTAAACATTTGTCTATAATCCTTTATAGAATCATGTCTGTGTAATCCACTCCTCCTCTGGCAGTAATGAAAATTTGCTGTTTCCTGCAGTTGTACCAGATACAAAAGTGATTCAGTCTGTGCTCTTCACGACAGGGCTAAGAGAAACTGTGATTTAGAACCACAAGCACAATATAAATAAAAATAATGACAATTGCAAAGCTTTTATTATTTCCTGATACGGTCCATAAAATCAGAGAGAATGCATCCAAGTACAAAGTTCAGCCGTTTCCAAGTCCAGAAAGAAATACAGATGTATCCAGCTTTTATACATATTGACACATGGGATTTTACAAGATTCTGACTAGTTTCAACTTGTGAAATGGCAGACATACACTGAACAGTTGTCAGTCAAATACAGGGAAAGAACTTGGAAATTTTGATTCTTTCTCAAGTTTGTAATGAAATGCTGTATCACCTACATTGGCAATTTGAAGGTCCTCATATGTCAGGAGACTGAGCTAAAATTCCAGATCATGCAGAAAGTGACAAGATGACTGAATACATGGGCACATGTGGTCATTTTTATTTCATAAGTTCAGCAAATACTAAACAAGTGAGCAATGTGTGTGCCCTATAGTCCGACAAAATATCTACTACACACGTTGATTTAAGAAAACCTTAAACCAAAATATATAAAAAACACAAACTAGTAAAGCGCACTACAACGTCCAGCCCAACAGACAGCAGTCTATGGTATCAGCATTGTGAGAACAAATGTTTATTTCAATACACAAGGGTCTTGCAGTTTGCCAGGTGAAGATCCGGGATGATCTAGGAACAAAGAAATGGCAGCACGAGATTCTCAATAGAATGATAAAGCAATGTATTCCATAAAAACAAATGGTACACTTACATGTTAAAATATTGGTAGTCAGAATAGATGGCAGATGAAAAACACCACAGGGTTGTATGTGGTGTGATGAAAGAAGAAAACTGCAGTTGTCAATGTGGGAGCCTGTCCTATCCCTCTATCCAGCATCATATCTCCCTGATGCTGGCAAGAGGGGTAAGCTTACACATTGACAACCTTGCAGGTTCTTCATCCATTAC
The DNA here is from genome assembly GCF_905171775.1 of Rana temporaria. Classification (NCBI taxonomy): domain Eukaryota; kingdom Metazoa; phylum Chordata; class Amphibia; order Anura; family Ranidae; genus Rana; species Rana temporaria. Next base: position 365,888,316 of record NC_053493.1, on the reverse strand, counting down.
ACTGCGTGAAACCCTGGGGTGTTTTTCATCTGCTATCTATGCTGATTATCAAGATTTTAACATGCAAGTGTACCATTTGTTTTTATGGAATAAACGACTATCGGTCTGAGAATTTCCTGCTGCCATTGTTTTATTATTTGAACCACAATTAGAAAAGTAGTAGCATGAATTTGTTCACACTTTAAAGTAAATCCGTGGTTAGGCCACAACCGATCAAGTATTTTTTTTATATTCCTAAAGAGGAGTGAATGAGCTTTAAAGCAAGCTCTTACTGACATCTGTAGCTACACCTAAACATTTTGTCTCCCCCCCTCCCAGCACTGACACCCATCACAAATGCCTTGGGAAAAAGAGCAGACGGAGCTATGCCACAACTTTGAGGATGCATTGCTCCACAATGACAGTAGCTACAGAGGTCAGTAGTGTCACAGGGTCATCTTCCTATTTTTTACAATGCATCACAGCCCCAGAAAAATGTCTTAGACAACTTTTTTTTGCTTTCTCTCCTCCTGACTGGGGTTAGAAAGAGTAACCTGTGTTTGAGCAGCCACATTAAATTTACAGCCCGATCTATGTAGGAGCACTACGTAAATGTTTGCAACAAGATGGTGAGGATCCTGGTAAATAACATCAACAAACTGAATAATATTGCCATGGCAGAAATAAAGAGACAAACAGAATGTAAAGGAACATTTTTAACATCAGCCTGCAAGTGAATGCAACTAGGGGAGAGAAAGGACATGTAAATGTTACTTAACTGTAGAGAGAAAAAGTAAGCTCAAAGCCAGACAAGGCTGTATAGATCTCAGAAATGGATGAACACAAATACAAAAGTAAAATGGTTTCCACGGTGTTAGGATTAAGTTCACGTGCAGGTGGCACTATCTTGCTTTGGGCTGTTTGCTGCAGTTCCAGTGTCCACCACCAGGTGTCTCCCAGGACCCAACAGGCTATTGCAATCAGGCTAATTAGTGTTCAGCTGCCTGGTGGCTACTTAAGGCTTCTCCTCCCTTACCCCGGCGCGTCATGATTTTGGTCCCTACCTTGCTGCTTAGCCTTGTCCTGATCTAGTCTGTGCCTTGCTCCTGCCTCCCTCTGTTCTGTTCCCAGCTGTGACCCCCCTTCCTTGCACACTGTATATTTCATCTATGTGTTTACACATTTTTCTGAAGTTCAGAAACCAGCAATTCAAGGCAGCCCTAATGGACCAGTGAACACATCAAACACAACTGCCAATACAAGTCATCATCCACATCTTCTTAAAATCACATATAGAGGAATTTCTCCCCACACCTTAGCATCTGTGCTTGAGCAAACACACTAAAGCACAATTTATGTAGTGAGAAGCAATGAGGTGAAGTATTTGTTTGAGGAATATTGCAAGACCTTCCCTTGTCCCTGCCGGATTATTCGAATTTTGCTTAGTTTTTATCATAAGGTGTTTGTTGAAAACAGAAGCAACTAGGAGGCCAAAAAATACTTATTTTCCTGGCCAGAATTATATACACCTCCTTTTGTCAGTGCTCTTCAGTCCAAAACATTACAGATAGGGAACATGTGCACACATATCACATGCTGCTTCCTCCTAACTGCACCCAACTGTTCTAGAATTGTCTGTAGAACATTATTATTATTAAACAGGATTTATATAGCACTAACAGTTTGCACAGCGCTTTACAACATCAGGGAAGACAGTACAGTTACAATACAATTCGATTCAATACAGGAGGGATCAGAGGGCCCTGCTCGTTAGAGCTTACAATCCATTATGATTTGTTCTTGCATTTCTGAAAGTGCGACTAGATGCACTACACTGTATTTGACCATGAAAAAAAAAAATCACCAATAAAGCAATAATTTGCCTGTACAGTATATAACATAGTTTCAGAAGCAGCTGTATTCACGTTCCATGTCAATAAATCGTTTACATACTTTCTCAAAAATATTTCAGTTTTCATTAAGCTGTTAGGAAATCAATTTGGTTAACAAGTACGCTTGCTAAAAACACAGTTATCCCGAAAAATTCACAAGAAGAGGACACACTAGAAAGTTTGGTCATAAGACGTATATCTAAACAAAAACAAAACTGAAACCAACAATATTGTTTTACATTTCTGTAACGTCAAAATGTTTAATCCTTTATTACAGGTCCCGTTTTCAGTTAAATCATAATAGCATATTGTATCCACAGACGTTTTCTGTCCCAGGGTGACAGCACTTACTAAGTTCAGCTGCAGCATTGTAACCCTTGCGTACGCGCACTCCTTAGCAGGATTACAAGTATTTGAGTCAGTGCACTGACAAATTCTGACATAGTCGCCACACAAAACATTTGCTACTCAGCTGCTGTTGAAGTTTCTACACAGCCACAGAAAAGTCATAAAAATTGTCTACATGATGTGCACATCGGAGTGAAAACAAGTACCAATTAAGGGGAAAAATGTATTTCCATATTGTCCATTGAAGGGACATAGTAATTCAGTATTCTCGAAACAGTCGAGTTATACTGGTACCTCACTGTAAAACACACAAAAAAAGAAAAGATAGAAGCAATCCGTTATATAACCCTGCCTCTAACATCATGCCAAAAAGTATACATTTGCTTGCTAGCCTTTTCTTTTTTTCTTTATTCAATTAAAATTCTAGAGTTGAGCCCCATACACACTATCAGTTTTCCTGCAGGTTTTCTCTTCAGGTTTACCAAAACCATCTAATATGAGGTCAAACCTCAAGAGTTTAAATTTGTATGCAATCAGGCAGGCCCTTGCACTACATGGTTTTGGTAAACCTGAAGAGAAAACCTGCAGGAAAACTGAGTGTGTATGGGGCTTGAGTCTTTACGCAGGCCCTATCGAGATCAGTATATCCTCAGCAACAGCTTTTGGTATGCCCTGATAGACTAAGATTACAGCAGTAGCCTGGAATGAAACCTTTGGGCTTCGGGCTCTGCATTGTGGTGATTTTCTCGAACCTTTGTATATTTTGTCAGGTACCTGCAGAGCGTTTTCAGGCCATGGCACAGGCTAGGGTGTGACTTTGTCTCTGAAGGCTTACTTAGTGAGTAGGGCCAGTGAGGCTTAAGCATCGAGAGCTACCTCACAGTTGGTACTGTAAAGCACCCTTATGAAATCTTCTGCCACCACTGGTTTTACCATGGTAAGGGTGAGTGAACTGAGCACTGATGTAGTCTGCTAGCTGGAGCATAGTCCCCAGCCTAGAGAAAGCATCATTCTACTGCTGCTCCCACAGTACCACATGATTGCAGCAAATACTCTTGTGCGCAAGTGTGTTGATCAGGTGATCTACAGTTGAAGATGGATAATGTCTCAGGTCTTGCTGCCCTCCAGAATAGGGGTATCCTAGCAGTCAGAAAAAGAAGAACATGGGCCTTGTGCATTATTCTTTGATAAGTTTATTAAAATAAAAAAATAAAAACTACTCACAAAAATGTGAAAGAAAACCACAATGTGAAAGCCTTTGGCAATTCGGTCTGATAACAACAGTCTACAGGTGATGAAGGAGAGGACATGAGGATCACGGCTGGCTGATCCTCATGTCCATTGTGTACAATGTGAACTCAGAGAGTTCAAATTGTACACAATAGTTTGCAGTCTGCCTTAGGCCTGCACCAAACAAAAGCCTAGAAAGGTAAGAGTTTTTCTTCTTAATTATTTTTAGGTTTGCTGTGTGATTAGGAACACATAACAACCATATAGTCGGGTTTTCTCAAATTTGAGTGCAAAAGAAGAAATACACTTTAACTACAGTAGCTCCAGTCATCAGTTGCTAAACAGATAAATGGTTGAATTTGTGTAAATCTACGTTCTGCTTAATATATGGACTTAGGCCAAGGACTGTGAACATGCTACGAAATCTTAAGGTTTCCAGTACCTATATGCCAAAGTTTAATGGAAATTGTGCCTTTTTAACTGACAACAAAATGCAGTCAGTAGTCATTCAGGAATGCTGAATTTGGTGTTTGGACTGTGGTGAGCCCCTGGTGCTATCCAGTAAACACAACAACTGTGGAATACTCAGTGGGCGCACTTAGTTCACCTCAAGCCAAGTTGCCTCTGCTTCCTGCATCACCAATCACAATTAGGCTGTTAAGTTAAGTGGCAGTGAAAAACATTCTAGTACTTGGCTTTCTTTGTGTTAAAGGCAGTAAAGAGATTGTTCTACAATCACCATCAGGTACAGTAGGTGAACCCGATTTTGTGTCAATCTCGCTCTCTTTCTCGGCGAGATTGAGCACCTACGAGCCCCATCGCGGGAGCCAGCGCCGAGCTGGCTTGCCGCGATGGAGACAGAGACGTCATAGAAGCGACGGGAGATCCGACTTGGATTCCCGCCAATTCTACACGTGTGCGGCGTTTGTTATGAATCCTGAGGGGGAAGTCCCCGCCGGATTTTAAATAAAAATCCGGCATGGGTTCCCCCCTCAGGAGCATACCGGGCCCTTAGCTCTGTTATGGGTTTTAAAGGAGAGCCCCCCTACGCCGAAAAAAACCGGCGTAGGGGGTCCCCCTACAATCCATACCAGACCCGTATCCAAAGCACGCTACCCGGCCAGCCAGGAAGGGAGTGGGGACGAGCGAGCGCCCCCCCCCCTGAGCCGTACCAGGCTGCATGCCCTCAACATGGGGGGGTTGGGTGCTCTGGGGCAGGGGGGCGCACTGCAGCCCCCCCACCTCAGAGCACCCTGTCCCCATGTTGATGAGGACAGGGCCCCTTCCCGACAACCCTGGCCGTTGGTTGTCGGGGTATGCGGGCGGGAGGCTTATCGGAATCTGGGAGCCCCCTTTAATAATAGATACCGGCCCCCCACCCTAAGTGAATGAGTATGGGGTACATCATACCCCTACCCATTCACCTGCAAGAAAAGTGGTAAAAACACAAATAAACCACACAGGGTATTAAAATATTTTATTAGTCTGCTCCGGAGGCCCCCCCTGTCTTCTTTATTAGCTCTTTTACCAGGGGGAGCTTCTTCTTTGACGTCTTCGGGTTGGTGGGGGCCGCCGTCTGGTTCTCTTCCACCGCCGGGGGGGGTCGCTTTTAAAAAAGCCCCCACCCCCCGGCGGGTTTCCTCCGGCGTCTTCGGCGGGGGGGCTTCTTCTTCCGCTATCCCGACGGGTCTTCTCCGCTATCCGGGGGGTCTTCTCAACTCTCCGGGGGTCTCCTTCTATGTTCGCCGCTCTCCGCTGTTGACTCGTCGCACCCCGGTTCTTCGTCTCGCAGTCCGGTCCCTTCTTCCGTGCTGTACGTCTTCTTCCGTGCTGTGACGTCATGTTCTTCACTTCTCTTCTTCTCCCGATGTTGACACGCCGGTCCTTCTCGCTGAAATTACGGATGCGCGCCTTGCATCGGACCTATATAGGCCTCACAGTCCCATCATGCTCTGTACCTACCCATGTGATACCTACCCACGTGGGTAGGTATCACATGGGTAGGTACCAAAGCATGATGGGATTGTGAGGTCTATATAGGTCCGATGCAAGCCGCGCACCCGTCATTGCAGCGAGGAAAGGCGACGTGTCAACATCGGGAGAAGAAGAGAAGTGAAGAACATGACGTCACAGCGCGGAAGAAGAACTCACAGCACGGAAGAAGACGTACAGCACGGAAGAAGGGACCGGACTGCGAGACGAAGAACCGGGGTGCGACGAGTCAACAGCGGAGAGCGGCGAACATAGAAGGAGACCCCCGGAGAGTTGAGAAGACCCCCCGGATAGCGGAGAAGACCCGTCGGGATAGCGGAAGAAGAAGCCCCCCCGCCGAAGACGCCGGAGGAAACCCGCCGGGGGGTGGGGGCTTTTTTAAAAGCGACCCCCCCGGCGGTGGAAGAGAACCAGACGACGGCCCCCACCAACCCGAAGACGTCAAAGAAGAAGCTCCCCCTGGTAAAAGAGCTAATAAAGAAGACAGGGGGGGCCTCCGGAGCAGACTAATAAAATATTTTAATACCCTGTGTGGTTTATTTGTGTTTTTACCACTTTTCTTGCAGGTGAATGGGTAGGGGTATGATGTACCCCATACTCATTCACTTAGGGTGGGGGGCCGGTATCTGGGGGCCCCCTTATTAAAGGGGGCTCCCAGATTCCGATAAGCCTCCCGCCCGCATACCCCGACAACCAACGGCCAGGGTTGTCGGGAAGGGGCCCTGTCCTCATCAACATGGGGACAGGGTGCTCTGAGGTGGGGGGGCCGCAGTGCGCCCCCCTGCCCCAGAGCACCCAACCCCCCCATGTTGAGGGCATGCAGACTGGTACGGCTCAGGAGGGGGGGGGGGCGCTCGCTCGTCCCCACTCCCTTCCTGGCTGGCCGGGTAGCGTGCTTTGGATACGGGTCTGGTATGGATTGTAGGGGGACCCCCTACGCCGTTTTTTTTCGGCGTAGGGGGGCTCTCCTTACAACCCATAACAGACCTAAGGGCCCAGTATGCTCCTGAGGGGGGAACCCATGCCGGATTTTTATTTAAAATCCAGCGGGGACTTCCCCCTCAGGATTCATAACAAACGCCGCACACGTGTAGAATTGGCGGGAATCCAAGTCGGATCTCCCGTCGCTTCTATGACGCGCTTGCTGGGATGTGCTGTCACTATTCCAGTGAGTGCGAGGTGTCGGCGAGATCTCGGCACCATGTCGCCGAGAATCAGCGCGATGCTGTCGTGCTAAAAACACAATATCACAAACACCTACTGTATGTTCTAAAAAAGCAGATTACAGGCAAAACAGTAAGGTGGCCCATGCAATAAAACAATGCCTGGACAAAAAAACTGAGCTACTCAGTTAAGCTGTGTATGCATCTGAAAGTTCACTATTCAATGTATGTATAATCTGTATGTATTAAGCTTGCAAATTCTTATACAGACAAAAGTATGTGAGAACTATAAAAGCAAATGCACCGAGGATATAATTCAACAATATGTCATATCATTGATACATACGATACATATCACTCAGATTGGGATCAAAGTCCCGGACTTTATAACACAATGTGACAGCCAGTTATAACATAGTGAATGAATGAATGAATGAATGACTTGTATAGCGCAACTCATGCAAACTGAATCGCCTCTGGGCGCTTTTTCCAGCCAGAGTCTGCTTGGGTGGTGCGGTCATTTTACCCCGTAGGATCGTGACACGCATGGGACACACAGTCATACACACAGATAACATATATATACTGGGCCAATTTGGACAAGATCCAATTTACCTACCAGCATGTCTTTGGAGTGTGGGAGGAAACCGGAGTACCCGGAGGAAACCCACGCATGCACAGGGAGAACATGCAAACTCCAGGCAGATGGTGTCGTGGTCGGGATTCGAACCAGCGACCCTTTTGCTGCTAAGCCAAAGTGCTACTCACTCCACCACTGTGCTGCCCTGGTGGTTTATGAAAATGCTCAGGGACATCGTTTTTTTGTAAGAAGAGTCGCTGACATAAATGAACTAAATGCCGCTTGAACACATAGGACCATATTCACTGATTAAGCCATAACTTGTGACTACCGACAAGTTAAGTGAACAACATTGATTATCTCATTAAATTGGCATCTGAAAATCGGTGGGATATATTAGGCAGAAAGTAAACGTGTTGTCCTTAAAGCTGATGTGTTGTAAGCAGAAAATATGGACATTGCAGTTTTCTGCATATAGGGCTGCGTAGACACAGGCCAGTCAGGGCCCCCATGCTTACCTGTGTCCACAGCCAAAAGCTCCAACAATGGGCACATGAGCATCAGAACTGGACCACAGAGCAATGGAAGAAGGCGACAGGGTCTTATGATTCACATTTTCTTTTTTATCATGTGGATGGCCAAGTGCTTGTGTGTCACTTACCTGGGGAAGAGATGGCACCAGAATGCTCTATGAAAGGAAGGTAAGCTGGCGGGGCAGTGTGATACACTTTGGGCAATGTTCTCTTGGAAAACCTTGGGTTCTGCCATTCATGTGCCTGTTACTTTGACACAGACCACCTACTTAAATGTTGTTGCTGACCATATGCACACCTTCATGGAAACAGTATTCCATGATGGTAACGGCCTCTTTTTAGGAAGATAATGCACCTTGCCACACTGCAAAAATGGTTCAAGAATGGTTTCAGGAATACAACAAGTTTGATGTGTTAACTCTGTCTCCAAATTTTCCAGATCTTAAGCGAATTGAGCATCTATGGAATTTTGGAAAAACAAGTTTGATCCATGGAGGATCCCACCTTATAGGATCTGCTACTGACAGCTATGTGCAAGATGCCACAGGATACCTTCAGAGGTCTAGTGGAAACCATGCCTCGATGTGTCAGACTTGGTATGGTGACAAAAATGGGTGTTTTAGCAGCAAAAGGGAGACCCACCCAATTTTGGGTGTGCGGTCATAAAGTTATGGTTATGGCTGATTGGAATATACTCTGGGTGCAGTGTGTGTGGATCATTCCTCCATAAGAATTGTAGAAAAAATAAAATAGGAAAAAGTATAAAAGATGCTAGATACAAAAAAGTAACAGAATAGTCAGATGAGAAACTCAGAAGAAAAGAACATGACACACCCCTCCCCTCTGGAATTCCCAGCAGCCAGCAGACTGGGATGTCATGACTCCTGGGTACTGTCAGAGAAAGGTGGAAATCTCCGCAGAGGACTTACAATAATTCCAATGGAAGCACACAATTTGATATGGCTCATAAAATACATTTTCTTAAACAATTAAATAACATTCACCTCACACATTCACTCTTCTACAGTAGTGGGCCTGGTCTGACCTTTAGTGCCTTGCTGAAGGCAATGCCACTAGGACATGGTTACAAATTTGCCTTTTTAAGACTATGAAGGAGCCTGGGAAAATCTATAGTAGAGTAGTGCGAGGATCAGATCTAACGGATAATGTCCATGATTTCTTTACAGATTCAGAGTTTTGTCCCAAACAGGTACTTGAAATGTAGGTCATTGTGCCTTTCTCTTTGAGACGCCTCAAACTGACAAAGCATATGAAGTTTCATTTAAAAATGTATTATTTCAATTCATTAAATAATTAAAATACCACTTTAAGGTGGAGTCAGCCTTCAGTCTGCAGACTGTGAGAGTTTGTGAGTAGTGCATATTTCCCACACACAGCATGGAGGATAAAAATAATAATTGCCCAACAAATACTATGCACAATACAAGCCCTAAAATAACAGTCACACGGTGCTGAGAAGTTGTCGATAACGTCAAAACCATCCACAACATGACCCCAACCATGACTTTATTCTTATATATAATCGGTGTAGTTAAAGGCTTACTGCTCCTATAAAAGAGACAGCTTCAGCAAGGACAAGGCTAATTGGCAAGTGCATGGGGCTTTCTCTGGGCCTAATGCCAAACGTTAAAGATTAAGACCAGCAAACTAAGGATTTGGAAGTATAAAAGAAATGAGTCAAGTTCCACTAGGGAACCAGATCGGTGGTAAAACCCTGGAAAAAAAAATCCAGAATGACTGCCAGCCCTGTAGAAAATTTTGATCGCTCTCATTATGGAAAGTGCATGGAGAACATGTGTCAAATACATTTCCAGAAAGGTCAGATGGAGAGAGATTGTGCAGGTGAGAACATTCTGCGAGTACAAGATTATCTACTTACAATGGGAACCTAAATGAACAAATTCCATTAGCCTGAAATCCTCATATTTCATAATTTAATCATCTAGCACTCTATGAAGGATCTTAGTTACCTCACATTCAGATTGTTAAATAGCAAAGAAATAAGGAAAACTTTATTTTTAGCAATCTTTTAATGCATCCTCAAATGCTTCTAGCATCTACCTGAATTTGATTTAGTATCATCCTTTTGTAACCTTTTAGGGACACTTGCAGCCAATCAGGTACACTTCTTTCATATATGTTGACAACAAAATTCTGAGAGAAGTGAGCTGTATGAGAATGGTAAACTGCTGCTGCTCTGTCACTGTCCCAAATTTCGCTGCATAACTGCAGAAGAGAGGAGTCACGTCACCAGCCTGTCTCTATAGTCTGGCAGGCAAATATAAATCTCAGAACTTGATGGACAGGAATTCAAATTCTATGGAAGGTAAAACAGTTTCCATATATGTATTATAACTTTGTATTTAGCCATTTGCCCTACACTAGACGATACCGTTTGGCACTGAACATATTGTAACAATGTGCTGTTGACAGATTCATTCAAAATAGACATGTTTGGCCACAGTAATAGTAGTAGACATGTTTGGTGCAACACAAAAAAGCATTTTAGAAGAAAAAAATCATACCAACAGTGAAGAATGGCAGTGGAAATGTTATGATTTGGAGGTATTTTGCTTCAGGGCCTGTGCACCTTCCAGTCAATGATAAATTCTGCACCAGGTCACATTGTGAGCTTGATGAGAATGTGAAGCCATCTATCTGAATATCCAATAAGAAATGGCTCAGACAAAAAGAACTGGAGGGTTGTAGACTAGACTAATTGCTTGAGATGATGACTAGACTAATGAGGTACAGCCAAGTTCATGTTTGAGATTGGTGAACAGTTTTTCAATATTCCAAGAGTAATTTCTGCTACAAAGGAAACACCAGCATGTGTAAACTTACTTTTTTCCCACAGTACACAATTATATTTATCAATTATTGAATATATGATTTGAAAAAATATAATTTTTTAATACAGCTTACCTGTAAAATCCTTTTCTTGGGAATACATTACAGGACACAGAGCCTTAATTACTTAATGGGTTATGTAGTCACCACAGGTGATTGGACATCGGCAAACCCAATTAAAATTGAGTTCCTCCCATATATAACTCCTCCCGAATGGAAAGTACCTCAGTTTTGTAACAAAGCAATAAGTGTTCCATGTTTAACTCCGAAGAGGGGTGGGAGCTCTGTGTCCCGTGATGTATTCCCAAAAAAAGGTTTTTACAGGGAAGCTGTATGAATCAATCCTATTTTCTTGATAATACATAACAGGACACAGAGCCTTAATTACTTAATGGGATGTCCCACAGCAATGCTAACATTTGAGGAGAGGGAGACACAGATCAGAATAAGACCACCATTGAGCCAGAGGATGTATACTGCTGCCTGCAGCACACTACGCCCAAAGGCGGCATCCTCGTAACCTCTCACGTCTACCTGGTAGAATTTAGTAAATGTATGGACCGAAGACCAAGTAGCAGCCTTACAGATCTGAGCCATGGAGGCCTGGTGATGCACTGCCCATGAAGCACCAAACGCTCTAGTCGAGTGCGCTTTCACCTGAAAATGAGGGATCTTCTTTTCTAAACCATAGGTCTGAATAATGACTTGTCGAATCCATCTTGCAATAGTGGATTTTGACGCTGCCTGTCCCTTCCTTGGGCCTTGTGGCAGAATAAACAGACAAATCAGTCTTCCTTATCTGAGCTGTAGCTTGTAGATAAACCTTTACCACTCTTACAACATCTAGAGAGTATAGACTCTCTTCCTCCGCAGACTGCAGATCTGGGAAAAAAAACGGTAGGGCTATATCTTGATTCAGATGAAAACCTAAAACCACATTAGGTAAGAAAGTTGGGTGAGGACGCAGCACCACCCTGTCATCATGAATAATCATATACAGTTCTTTACACAAAAGAGCCGCCAATTGCGATACCCTCCTTGCTGAGGATATGGCTACAAGTCTGTGTCAACAGACTTAGATAAACCTGGTGTAAAGTTTCAAAAGGTAGTTTCTGTAAAACAGATAATACCAAATTCAAATCCCATGGGCACACGGGAGACTTAACCAGTAGATTCAAATGCAATGCACCCTGAATAAAGGCCCTGACTAGGGAATGAGAGGCAAGCAGGTTTTGAAAGAATACAGGCAAGGCCGAGATTTGGCCCTTGATGGTGCTCAGAGCCAACTTCATATTTAAGCCCAACTGAAGAAAGGCAAGAATCCTATTAATGGCATACTTCCTATGATGCCATCTTCTGGGTTCACACCATGAAACATATGCCTTCCAGATTTTGTAATAGGTGAGCCTGGAGGCAGGCTTCCTAGCATTAACCAGAGTGGATAGGACTGGCCCTGAAACTGGAAGCCAACAGGTCCACATCTGGGTTACCCCATTTCTGACATATGATTTGAAACATGTCGGGGTGTAGAGACCATTCTCCTGGACTCAGCTGCTGGTGGCTTAAAAAATCCGCCTACAAATTTTCTACCCCTGGAATGAAGACAGCAGAAAGGCAAGGAATATGCCTTTCTGCCCAGGCCAGGATGTGATTCACCTCTTTTTAGGCATCCAGACTTCTGGTGCCTCCTTGGTGATTAATATAGGCCAGGGCTGTAGCATTGTTGGACTGAATACGAACAGGCCAACCTTGCAGTCTGTAAGACCAAACTTTGAGGGCCAAATGAATTGCCCGAATCTACAGAATGTTGATGGGCAGGAGTTTTTCGGCCCCCGACCATCTCCCATGGGCAGATGCTTCTTCTAGAACTGCCCCCCAGCCAAGAAGGCTGGCGTCTGTGGTCACCACTTTCCAGGTAACCAGAGTGAAGGATTTTCCTTCTAACAGATTTTGGGGAAGCAACCACCAATTGAGGCTCTGGCGAACCTTTGGACATAAGATCACAGGAAGATCCAGGGCCTGAACGTGTCAGCTATATCATCCCACCGTTTGCCGTTTCTCTGTTTGTGCAGTGTTTTTTTTACTGGATTAAAGGCTTTTATTGTTTTTTACATTCATCAGAGTGCGGCTTTCCCCTATCTTTGTTCCAAGCTGACAGAATTCTGCCCTCTAACGGTCTTGAGTGAAACTGTGCGTAAGGGACAGCCTCAAATGAGGCTACCATCTTTCCCAATAATCTCATGCATAACCGGATGGAAGGCCTTCTTTCTGCCTTTATCACTCGGACCAAGTCTCCTATGGCTTTTGCCTTTTGCTTGGGAAGAAATACCTTGCTTCGGGACATGTCTATAATCATGCCCAAGTACTCCATCCTTCTTTGAGGTTGCAAGGGAGATTTCTCCAGATTGAGGACCCAGCCTAGGTACGCTAAATATTCCACTGTGCTGTGCACATTGTGGCCCAAGCGTGCGGCGGACTGATCTATGATTAACAGATCGTCCAGGTAGGCTGTTACTGCTATGCCTCATGCCCTTAGCCTTGCTAGGGCCGGGGCCAGTATTTTTGAACGCTCGAGGTGCTGTAGCCAGCCCGAAAAGGAGGGGCCACAAACTGAAAATGGCGCTGATCCACCGCAAACCTTAGAAATCTTTGGTGCGCTGGGAACATTGGCACATGTAGATATACATCTCTGATGTCTCTTTATGCCAGGAAGTCTCCTCCCTGAAGGGTGAAAACAACTGAACGGACAGACTCCATGCAAAAGGAGCGAATGTTCAGGAACTGATTCCGACTTTTCAAATCTAGGATAGGTCCGACATCCCTGTTTGGTCTTGGAACCATAAAAAGGTTTGAATAGAATCCTGATCTCTGATCCTCTGGGGCTAACTCCAAGATTACCTCTTGGGACAACAGGTGTTCCAAGGCCAACAGTAAAGGCCTTCTTTTTTATGGATCTTTGGCAACTCTTGATCTCAGAAAACGGGGTGGTGGAAGTTCTCTGAATTCTAGCTTGTAGCCTGAGGACACTGTGGAGATGACCCACTTGTCCTGAACTTCGTTAAGCCAGGCGCTTGCAAATTGCAGCAGCCTTCCCCCCACTCGGCCGAGTGGGGGCATCCCTTCATAGGGAAGTTTTGGGGGTCTGCTTAGACTTTGACCCCCAAGTCCTTTTCTGCCCTTGGGCTTGGCTCTGGGCCTTTTCCATAGTGTTAGACTGGGGAGGCCACTGCCTGGAGAATGAGGTTCCAGGAGCTGGAGAAAGAGTATGTTTAAATGAGGGATGCTTACTCTTCTTCTTAACTGGCAACAGAGTAGACTTGCCTCCGGTAATCTTTTGGATGTATTTATCCAGGTCATCCCCAAACAGGCATTCTCCCCCAAAGGGGAACACTGCCAAGTATTTCTTGCAAGAATCCTTAGCCTCCCAATGTTTTAACCAAAGGGACCTGCGCATGAACATAATCGCATCAATTGCAAAACACAAGGTCCTCATAAACCTCAATCTCCTCTGTAGGGAGGAGGTTAAATCATCTGCTTCATTTGTTCCTTGAGGAACTGACATACACCAATGGCTGCAACTGCAGGTTGTACTACAGCCCCAGACATGGCAGATGAGGCTTTTAATAGGGACTCCAGCTTTTTTATCAGTTGGGTCCTTAACCACTTCATTACTGGGCACTTAAACCCCCTTCCTGCCCAGACCAATTTTCAGCTTTCAGCGTTGATGCATTTTGAATGACAATTGCGCGGTCATACAACACTGTACCCAAATTATATTTTTATCATTTTTTCTACACAAATTTCTTTTGGTGGTATTTGATCATCTCTGCAATTTTTATTTTTTGCGCTACAACAAAAAAAGACATAATGTTTTTTTAAAAAACACAATATTTTTTACTTTTTGTTATGATAATATGCCATTTTTTTTTTATATTTTTTTCCTCAGTTTAGGCCGATACATATTCTTCTACATATTATTGTTAAAAAAAAATCCCAATAAGCGTATATTGATTGGTTTGCGCAAAATTTATAGCGCCTACAAAATAGGGGATAGATTTATGATTTTTTTTTATTTTTTACTAGTAATGTCAGAGATCTGCAATTTTTTTTTTGTCAGGCCTGTGATATTGCGGCGGACATATCGGACACTTTTGACACAATTTTGGGACCATTCACATTTATACAGCAATAAGTGCTATAAAAATGCACTGATTACTGTATAAATGTGACTGGCAGGGAAGGGGATAACACTAGAGGGTGAGGAAGGGGTGAAATGTATTCCCTGGGTGTGTTCTAACTGTGTGTGGAGGGGGACTGACTGGGGGAGGTGACCGATGCTGTGTCCCTATGTACAAGGGACACAGCATCGGTCTCCTCTCTCCCTGACAGGACGTGGAGCTCTGTGTTTACACACAGAGCTCCACATCCCTGCTGTCACCGCCGATTGCGAGTACCTGGCTGACATGGCAGCCAGGCATGCGCATCAGCATCTCAGCGATGCGCCGGGTAAAGTGTTCCCCCCCCCCCCCGCTGCGCGCCCCCAGCGGCTCGCGCGGAGAATGCACATACAGGGATGTCCACCCGGCAGTTGAGAGCCGCGCTGTGGACATCTTTCGTCTACAGCACAGGTCTGAAGTGGTTAAACCCTGCGCATTGTCTATAGGAAAGGTCAGGTTTTTGTTTGCACAAGAAAAAGCTGCACCCCCATTTTCTTAGTGAAACCTTTTCTCCATAGGATAAAGGAGGGAAAATTGCCTAGGAGGCGAAAACAGTTTATCTGGGTGAACCCGGTCATCATACATCAGTTGATCCAGCAAGGGATAAACTGGAAAGACGGATGCAGCCTGCAGAGATTTCCGAGATCCCAAAGAAGAAACAGAGGGCCTAGAACCTTCAACAGGAGGCAATTTGTAAGTGGCACACACCATCTCTGCATAATATTGCACCTGAACCTTTATGACTGTGAAGTAGCAGGAATCCTCTCATCCTCCGAGTCCTCAGTCTGCACATGATCCTCATCTCCAGAGAGGGATTTTTCACCCTCAGAAGGCTCATCTGATGAGAGAGCCAGAGCAGATGAAGGGGATCTACCACGTTTTCTGCTACCTTTCAAGGAGGTTGCGATAAAAGTAGCCATCCAAAGCAACTTTTAGAGCGTCCTCAGTGACGTATACAGGAGTTGCCAAAGGAGAAGCTGCAAAACCAGACGGCAGGGGCTCATCCTGTGAGGCTGCTATCAGGCTGAAATAGGGGGATGGTAAACTGCAGGCAAGCTCAGAATCCTTAGCCGCACACTGGGATTTTCTGGTGCCTTTTTTACTAGCACTTGAACATCCTCTCTGGGACATAGTCCTTACTGCAAAGCAAAGGTACTATCCACATATATAAATTAAATCACTGTTGTGCTATAGTCTTACAATGCACATAATATCAGCTCACTGCACAACCTGATGCCGAGTAGGAGTCTTAGGTTTGCCTGGTTCAATCCACAGGGATGCTTACAGCCCACAGCTCTGTGTCCATGGCACTTACAGAAGGCTCTGGCGTGCTGGGCTTTTTAAACCAGCCTCTTGGCGCCTGCACACAGGTGTTCCGCGTTTGTGCAGGGCACTAGCAACCATGGCCCTCCCCCTATCTATGTCTCACTAAGACAGCTAAAAGCGAGCTCCCGGCGTGCGCACTCGCCACTGTCATAGCGGCACCCAGGAGAACGAGTAAAGGGGGAAATATTACTGGGGGCATCATTGTGGACCCCTGTATGCGTTTTTTGTGGCAGAGCCTGTAGCGGAAGGAGGCGAGTGGTGGTAAATTTGACCGACTTCACTGAGCTTGTTTCTGGATGGCTTATGTAAGAATACAACAGGTATGCACTTACTCCCTCCAGTGGTGAAAACCAGAACATACATCCTACTCACATTAGAAAATATAAAATAAAATTATCCTCTCATCTTATCCACGCCACAGGAAAGCTACTAAAAGTAGTTCCAGCTTTCACCCATCATCCAATAGAGAAAACCTCATACCTGGACCTGTAGAAAGCTATGCCAGAAATGTTTCATGCCACAGATGTATTGGTACACCAAAGTTTGGATCCCAGAGTCCAGACCTCCGCAGAGAGACATTACAGGCAAACCTCATTTCTTCTTTACACGAGGCCCGGGTACCAACCATCTTAGGCTTTTGATATCGGCCGGAGGTATGGATCCGGTTATAGCTCCTAGGTCTCTGCAGCCAGACCATCAAAAGAGCATTTTTCTTCTTGGCACATGTTGAATTTGACCAAGCACCTTAACCACTTGCAAAAAAACTGAGGTACTCTCCATTTAGGAGGGGTTATATAGGGGAGGATCTCAATTTTAATTGGGTTTGCCAGTGTCCAATCCCCTGTGGTGACTACATAACCCATTAAGTAATTTAGGCTCTGTGTCCCGTGATGTATGATCAAGAAACACATTTTTCCGTTTGTTTTTACTCAATTACTTTTATTTAAAGGGCACTATCTAAATGAAAATCTGTTTGGCTGTTCAAATAAGTTGAAAGAGTCACCAAATTTTTATTTATTACTTACCTTTTCACACAGCTTAATTGTTTTTAGATTTTTGAGACATGCACATACCTGCCATTGTGCCCACTGAGGTCAAACACAGAAGGGTTGATTTAGACAAATAGACCATTCACTTTGCAAGTGCAGTTACTTCAGTGTAAATAATACCCAATCAGGTTCAAGAAAAGAAAAAAAAACAGCATTTTTGCCTGCACATGATTGGATGATGTACTTCAGCAGAGCGCCACCACATTCAATAAGCTCTGTGGAAAATTAGTGCAACTGCACTTGCAAAGGGCACCATCTATTTGCCTTTAGAAAATCAACCCCAATGACTCTTTTAAAGCCCACTTTCTGACTCACCTACAGCATATTTGCCTTACCCAACCACCTCCACCACTCAATTCCTTGAAGCCAGGGGTCAAGAATGATTATTATGTCCTTCTCACATGACAGTGTGCATGCCTGGTGACTGGCTGCTAAGGCCCAAGCACTGCATCATGGGAGGACAACTTTATGACCATTTTTTAAAAGCACCAGGTACTTGGCGAGGGGTTTAACTGTGGTAACTGTGGCAGGGGAGTGGAGAGAATGTGAGTAGTATAACAGGGTTTGGGGGAGCTTCATTTAAATTTAAATGGCCAAAGTGACAAAATGTCTTTAATTGTTTCTGTGTTAAACACTAGTTTAGCTGTGGTTTATTTCAGCCTAATTTATCATTACCATTCTAAACATTCATAGGTAGATTCACGTAGATTGGCTTAAATCTAGGTCGGCGTAGCCTAGCGAGTTTACACTACACCGGCCTAATCTGTAGAGCAAAGTTGATGATTCACCAAGCATTTGCGCGCCAATGTGCGCCGGCCAAACCTAAAGTTGGAGGCTTAAGCTGGTGCAAGTGGAAGTGGGTGTCAACTTATGTAAATGATTGTCTGAGCGTGGTCCAGTGGCTTACGCCCGGTCTAACTTCAACGGAGCATGCGCAGTGATGTTTTAGCCGGAGCGCTTTCTTGTGCGCATGCACGCATCTAGGTCGGCCGAACTTCCTGTTGTAGGCCGGCCTATTGGCTAGGCTCGAGCGTACAAGTACGGCCAGACATGCATCCGGTCGATGCAAAATTACATCCTGCTTCTCCCCCCTGAGCTTGGTAATTTTGCCCCTGGCTTTTACCGTAACGATGTCTGCTCCCGTGGCTGCTTCCATGGCTGGTCCCGTGGCTGCTCCTGTCACCCACAGGAAAAAAAAAAATTCTCCCCGGGAGAGGGCTATTATTATTGATGCGATGGAGGAGTTTCATGAGTCCCTCCATGGCCCTTCCAGCCGGAATACCACCCGTGCCAGGAGGCAGGAGATATATGACATCATTGCCACCAGGGTCAATGCCCTTGGCAATGTCCCCCGCCTTGGCAAACATATTTTAAAAAAAAGTCAATGATATGCGGCTTCGGGTGCGGGAGAAGGTTGCCAAAATTCGGAAGCACCGTACTGGGACTGGGGGTGGCACACCCTGTGCTGTCGAGCTGACCCCGGAGGAGGAGAGGATCGCCCGGTGTCTGCACAGGGAGCAGGTGGAGGGCATTGAGGGGTTTGATTCCCGGGAAGATGTCTTGAGGCCAGGTAAGTGTGTTTTATATTTCCTATCTGGTGTGTAACATGTGTGGGTGGGGGAAGGGAACATGTGACAAGTGTGTGGGTCCTCCAACATGTGACTGCTTTATGTCATCCACAGATGTGCAGGAGGAGGCGGGCCCATCTGGGGTTGTTGGCCGTCCCACCACCTCTTCTGAGGAGCTTCCTGAAGACCCCCAAGACACTGTGGTGGAGGAGGGGACAGTCCACAGCACGCCTATAGCGGTGGTGCTGGATGACACCGTGGACCTTGCTCAGATAGGGCTTATTATTGAGGAGACCATGGTGATGGTTGGGCCCTCTACCACCTCCACCCCAAAGATAGGAAGCCCCTCTCCCTCACCCACCACAGCAGGGCAACCACCACCAGGGGCTCCCCATACACCCGCTCTGTCGCCTCTTCTGGCCCCAGGAAGGCGACCAGGAAGACCAGGGGTGTTATGGGCGATGTTCAGGAGCAGCCTTTGTAAGGCAGTAAATAAAAATACCTCTGCCATACAGGAGGAGGGGAGACGGAGGCAGCGGAGTGAGAGGGCCAACCTCACAAGGCAATTGAGGATGCAGGCCCAGACCAACCTGGTCCTCACCAGGATTGCCGCTGCCTTGGAGGCCAGGCAGCCGTCACCTGGAAGGAGTGGGCCACCTGCCAATGTGCCACCTCCCGATCATCCACCCACCCACCACCCCAGGCTCTGCCAAGCCAGCCGTCACCTGCAGATGTGCCACCTCCCGATCTCCCACCCCCCCACCACCCTAGGCTCCGCCCAGGCAGCTGAGGAGCCAATCAGCTGCCACCAGGCGCAGCGAAAGAAAAGCTAAATGAAAGCCTTTTTTTTTTCCCCCTTTGCTCAGGTGATGAGTGTTTTTTAGTTTTCTTTGCTCAGGTGATGAGTGTTTTTTTTTTTTCTCAGGTGATGAGTTTATTATTTTTGTTCTTCGCTCAGGTGATGAGTTTTTTTATTTATTTCTTCCAGCACACGGTGAGGAGTGCTGCTTCAGTGTGACTGGTGTGTGAATGGGGGGGGGGGTGTCACTCCTGCTGGCAAAGGGGTGTCACCCTCTGCCGTGTGAAAGGGGTATGAATGTACAGTGACATAATTGGAGCCTTGGCGTGGCGTTGCTGCTCCCAAGTCCCGTCCGGTGTCCTTGGGTCTAATCCAATTAGATCAGGATGAGATGTGTCTGTGCTAGGGACGCCAGTGGTGTGCATGCGTGCATTCTCATTGTGCTATGATTAATGTGTGTTTTTAACGTGTAAATATGTCTTCTGTGAGGCGTCTTCCGATTGCGGCTCCCACAGCAGAGGGGGTAGCCTCGGTTAGGGGGGGATTGTCTGGTTGGGGGGTCAGGTCATCACGTATGTCAATCTCCAGGCCCTTTCTCACTGCGTAGTTGTGCAGCATGCAACATGCACCGATGATCTGGCACACAAAGTTTGGGGAATACAACAGGGTACCCCCAGACTTATCCAGGCATCGGAAACGGGACTTCAGGAGGCCAAAGGGGCATTCCACCACTCCACGGGTATGTGCATGTGCTTCATTGCATCTTCTCTCTCCTGGGGTTTGGGGAGTCCGGTATGGAGTCAGGAGATGGGGTCCAAGTGCATATGCAGAGTCACCTGGAAGGGAAAAGACAGGAGGATGTTAGTCATGCATGTGCCCCTCGTGATGTCTGCATCATGGGGGGGGGGGGCAGTCATACCTGACACCCATGTCACTCACCAACCAGCCAGTTGTCCCCATACATGTTCTGTTCAAAATCTGTTGGGATGTCGCTTTGACGGTATATGAAGCCGTCATGGCTGGATCCTGGGTGTTTGGCACGGACGTGCCATATGAGGCATTTGGCATCGGCTATCACCTGTACATTGATTGAATGCCAATGCTTCCTATTGCGGTACATGTGCTCTGTCTCACGGGGGGGGGGGGGGCGTAGTGCCACGTGTGCAATCAATGGCCCCCACGGTGCGTGGGAATCTGTCAATTCTATAGAAATCCTCCATTGCCTTCTGCTGCAGATGCTGCTGGGTGGGTCTGACAATGTGGTGGGACATGCGTCTGAGGATTGCGGGGACAACCTGGTGCACACATCTGCTCATGCTGGTTTGTGACATCCCAGCCAAATTTTGCTGAAAAGATCCACTGGCCAGGAAATGCAGTGTTGCTAATACCTTGATCAGTGGCTGCACTGCTTGTGAGCGTTGTGTTGGGCTGGTGAGGTCATCCTGCAGGGTTCTGGTTAAATCCAGGATGGCTTCACGGCTGAATCTGTAGATGCGATACACCTCTGCTTCCCCCATGGCAAAGACGTTCATGCGCGTTCGGTAGATCCGCTCCCCTTCCCTCCTACGAGTCCGTGGACCCATTAGTAGTGCTAGGAGCACGTCTGCCCCTGGCATGTTGGCACACAGATGTGTTGTCCTGCAAGTGTGGGTGCTCGGCTTTCTCAGCTCGTCCGTAACGCTGCTGCTGTAGCTGCTCTCCAGCTGACCTGTGTCCTGGTGCAAAGTTATTCCACCTTTTTGGTGGAATAACTTTAGGCCTGATTTAACACTTGATTGCACCGGGCTTAGCCTAAGTCTGGCACACTTTCATTCGCGAATTGCCGTATCTACGTAATTGGCATATTTAAATAGGAAATCAATGCAAGCGGAAGATGCGTTGCGCCTAAATATGCGCCCGGCTTAGAAAAGTTGCATCGGTCGGGAAAAGCCTATTTTCAGGCTTATCTTGTTCTGTGGGTACGGAGCAAAAGCGCTCCGGCACATATCTACACCTACGCCGCCTATCTGGAGATAAGCCGGCCTAACTCTTTGTGAATCTACCTATATGTATTTGAACTTTCAGACCCAAATTTTCTAGTAGTGGCAAGCAGGGACTGGTGAATGGTTCGGCCTGAGCACAAGTTCGGGCCAAACTTTTGTTGTTCGGACGTTTAGCAAACAGCCGAACAAACAAGTTGTTCAACCGTTTACTCAGCCCCCCCTGAACCGACCACAATGCATTGCGGCGCTATTTTGGTTCAATTGTCATTGTAGAATATTAGTTTGGTGTCAGTCTAGGGATAGTGTGAGTGTAGTGAGGAGGATCATCATTCAGCTTTGCATAGTGTGCAGCTAGAGTAGGGACAGCTCAGAGAGTTTTACTGTAGTGTAGTGAGACCTTGTCAGTAATCTTGACAGTGTATAGCTAGAGCAGGGACAGTTCAGATAGCGTAGTGAAGGTTGAACACCGTCTATTTGATTGCGTTACTGCCAGTTTAACGCCATTTACTTCTGTGTGCGTTACTGCTAGTTTAACACTATACAGTTTTGTGTGCGTTACTGCAAGTTTTTTTCGTCAATTCCTGTATTATTGAAATTTTAACGCCATACAGTTCTGTGTTCGTTAGGGCCCTTTCACACTTATATGACTTGTCTCACAATTTTGTACTGCAAAATCGTATGACAAGTCCTTCTCCATGATTTTCAATGAACACCATTCATACTGGCACAACTTTAAGTAGTGCCGACTTCAAAGTAGTCCCTGCACTACTTTGGTCCAACTTTCATGCGAGTTGATGTCCATAGACCTCAATGTTAAACCCTCAAGTAGCATGCAAATCGTACCTGAATAATATAGACACGATTTCAGTACGATGGCAGCTTTTTTTACCCTTGTCCCACCCAATCCTTTCAGCATAATAGCCCCTCTCAAGCACAATTTTCCACCACACATTCACTTCCTGGTTATTCCCTCAGGAACAATGTGCTCCAAACAGGTAAAAAAAAGAGAGACATCCTCGATAATGAGCAAATCATTCGATTTATGCGTGAGCGCCCAGCTATTTATGATTTGTGTGACCCAAACTACAAAGACAAGATAAACTACAAAGACAATATCCCACTGACCACCAATGAAGGGGACATTCTTCCCACTAACCACCAATGAAGGGAACATTCTTCCCACTGACCACCAATGTAAGGGACATTCTTCCCACTGACCACCAATGTAAGGAGCATTCTTCTCACTGACCACCAATGTAAGGAGCATTCTTCTCACTGACAACCAATGTAAGGAGCATTCTTCCCACTGACCACCAATGTAAGGAGAATTATTGCCACTGACCACCAATGTAATGAGCATTATTCCCACTGACCACCAATGTTAAGAGCATTCTTCTCACTAACCACCAATGTAAGGGACATTCTTCCCACTGATCACCAATGTAAGGAGCATTCTTCTCACAGACCATCAATGTAAGGGACATTTTTCCCACTGACCACCAATGTAAGGAGCATTCTTCTCACTGACCACAAATGTAAGGAGCATTCTTCCCACTGACCACCAATGTAAGGAGAATTCTTCCCACTGACCACCAATGTAAGGAGCATTCTTCTCATTCTTCATTATAGAGGACCCAAAATTGACCCCCATCTTCACGATTGGCAATGATGGAATGTACCCAATATCGCCGTCTTCTCCGCCTCCGCTTCTCCTCCTCTTCTTCCTCATGCACTGCTACTGCTGCAGCAGCAATGACAACTGCGGTGGCAGGAAAAGGAATTGCCTCACACCATGTATGTTTTCATTGGTTAATGCCAAAGTTGTGGCAAAGTTGAAGTTGTACTGATCCCAAATCGTGGCTGCAAAATCGCGGCAAAATCGCACGACTTTGAAGTCGTATAAGTGTGAAAGGAGCCTTACTGCCAGTTTAACATCATACAGTTCTGTGTGCAATACTGCCAGTTTAACATCATATAGTTATGTCTGCGTTACTTCCAGTTTAACGCTATTTACTTCTGTGTGCGTTACTGCAAGTTTAATGCCATATAGTTCTGTTTGTCACTGTACGTTTGGCGCATTATATTGCAGTATATTATAGTGTATCCGTGGAGTTTGTCTGTGTAGTGTGAGTACTCAAACTAAAGTGCACCAAACACCACTTTACATTGATTAAAGTGCATCTACGTACAAATTTCCACTTCTTCTTTACATTTGCTTATAAGCACCGCCCCCTCCCTCCCAATAATGTCTGTGAGGACAACAAGGAGAGGCAGACGTTCTCTTGGCACGGTAAGGGGACCAGCAACAAATGTGTTCACAGGCAAAGGTGGATGTGGTGGTCAGTGCTCAGGCAGGGTGTAATTTCCTCGGTTTAGTATGTTTGCCTTTGCCACCCAGCCACAGCATGCAGAGGAGGAGGTGGATTGGCTTACTAAACCTTCCTCATCCTCTGTCACGCAAGCAGAGACAAGTGTGCAGCCCCCTGCAGTTGCCAGAGTGGCTTAATCTGCCTCCTTGTCCACATCTATTCCTGCCAAAGCCCTAACATCAGTCATGGAGGAGTCAGCCGAGTTATTTGACCACAGCGTCAGCCACTTGTTCCTTGATGATGCCCAGCCAATTGGATTCAGATGTTGGTTCTGAGGTTGAGGATGACAGGAACATGAGCCTAGAGTGAGGGGAGAACACTGGTAGACAAATTGGCATTCATGTTGCACCAGCCACAGCGTATTGCCAAGTTTTCTCCAGCGACAATGATAATGATGGAGGAGATGGAGATGATGATGGCGAGGTCACTGATGCGACTTGGGTGCCAGATAGAGCACAGGAGGAAACTTAAGGTGAGGGGTCACAACCCCAAGGAGGCCGACATCAAGAAAGAGTAGAGAACAGCTACCCTATTCCATCACATTCTACAACTGTTATCTCCCAATCCACTCCCAAAACCTCAGCTGTCCGTGACTTTTTCAGCACATCTGCAGTAGATCGCACTGTTGCTATCTGCAAACTGTGTCTCAGGCACATCAAACATGGCAAACACACCAGAACTTTTGGGTGCCACATGCTTAACAAGGCATTACCTCGCAGCAGCCTCCACTGAGAGGGATGATGGTATAGAACAGTGTGTCCCAGGTCCTAGCCGCACATCTGAAAGTTTTTCCTGACTCCAGTAGGTTACAGTGTCATGGAAAATGTAGTTTTGAGTCTTCTGTTGGTTACGAGAAGAGTGTTGGATAAGGCATCCTCTCAAGGGAGGCATTTCAGGATTTTTTTAGTCCTCAATGCCCAGGGCTGTCAGCTTCCACATCCCATCGGCAGCGTCTGCATCGTTATGCATCATGAGGCCTTGGGGCCAAAACAGAGAGCTTTCCAGCTGACGATCCACTGACTTACTGGGTCATGAGAATAGACCATTGGCCAGAACTTGCCCAATATGCTATTGAGTTGTTGGGCTGCCCTGCATCCAGCGTGCTTTCAGAATTGGCATTCAGTGTTGCAGGTTACTGATCATAGAACGCGTCTGTCCACAGACTCCGTGGCGTGGACAGTTTCACTTTTATAAAAAATAATCAGTCCTCGATTAACAGTTATGAAGCCCTTGATGCCGATGTCACCAAGCCTGCTTTGGATGTGGAATCTCTGCAGGACTTCAAAGTTGCCTAGCTTTGAGGGTGTTCAACCATTTCATCTGGAAAAATGTTATTGGTATAGGTTTCACGGGCACAGTTAACACCCAAAGACCAAACTTTGTGCACCTGTTTGACAGGTGCATAGCATTGCATTTTTTTTTACAGCAAGGCCAATTTTTGCATTCATCAAGAGTACCTCTATAGTGTTAGGGTGGGAAGGCGACACCCAAAGACCAATTTGTCTGCACCCGTTTACTTCTATCCAAAGTCAAAGTGACACCAGAATGTAGTCAAAAAATCTCTAATCTTGTTCCCAGTGTACTACATTGTGGCCTCATCATACACACTGGCTCCCCAGCTGTTGCTGAGCAAAATAAAGGCAGCTTGCAAGTAAAATATATATATTTTTTGGCTTTAGAAATGCAATTATTTCTGCAGCAGATTCCGACATGGTAAAGATCTGCCCCTTTACAGGTAGACTAATGCCGCATACACACAATCAGGCTTTTACCCGGCCAAATCACATCGGAATTCCGACGGAATTCAATTGGAAAAAAATAGAACATGTTCTATATCTAAACTCCGATGGAATTAATCGGAATTTCCAATGAAAAAACTCAGATGGGGCTACACATGATCGGAAAATTTGATGGAAAAAGTTCTTTAGACTTTTTCCATCAGAAATTCCGATCGTGTGTACGGGGCATAAGGGGACCCCCCGAGGCACTATATTGGAAGGATTTTTTTTTTTTTTCATGCTTTCACTTTGAAAATCAAAAAAAAAAATCACTGTTCATTTAAAAATTACATTTTTCCCAAACTTTTTTTTTATTGATACATGTCCCCCAGGGCAGGACCCAGACCCCTATAACCATTGTATGTCCAATTACTTGCATATAAGCCTTCAAAATGGACATGATTTTTGACGTTCAGGTTCCATCGACTTTAATGGAGTTTGTTATTCGGGCACAAACTTTCACGGTGTTCGAATGTTCTGGTGCGAAGCAAACATGGGTCTGTTTGGCCCATCCCTAGTGGTAAGTAGAGGAAGAGCATATATCTTTTTTTTCTGTCAGCCTGCAGAAAAAGACTGCATGTGATGCAGACAATATTTTAGTAAAGGTTTTATTTTATATGGCCCGGATTCACGTAGAGGGGCACATCTTTTGGCTGGCGTAGTGCATCTCATATGCGCTACGCCAACGTAACAGAGAGGTAAGCCCAGAATTCACAAAGCACTTGCTCCGTAAGTTGCAGCGGCAATAGCGTAAATTGGCCGGCGTAAGCCCGCCTAATTCAAAGTAGCAAGGAAGTGGGCGTGATGTATTAAAATGAACCTCGACCCCATGTAAATGAAGGGCCGAACGAACGGCGCATGCATGCTCAGAATCACGTTGCATATACTCCTTAAGATACGACGGCTCAATGCCTACGACGTGAATGTAACCTACGCCCAGCCCCATTCATGTACGACTTACGTAAAATATGACGGCTATTCCGACGTCCATACCCTAACATGACTTACACCTGATATTTGGTGGTTTAACTTTACGCCGGACGTATGCCTTACGTAAACGGCGTAGATTACTGCGACGGGCGTAAGTACGTTCGCGAATCGGCATATCTTGCTCATTTACATATTAGTCGCATAAATCTATGGAAGTGCCCCTTGCGGCCAGCGTAAATATGCGCCCAAGATACGACGGCGTATGAGACTTACGCCGGTCGGATGAGGCCAAAATTCAGGCGTATCTTCTATTAAGAATTAGGCACAGAGATACGACGGAGCATCCGTGCACTTATGCGGCGTATCAGAAGATACGTTGGCGTAAGTGTCTGTGAATCTGGGCCTATATGTTTGCCAAAGGTAAGCAGAAAAAAAAAAAGTTAAACTTTACTGAAATCCCCCTTACCTATGGACTTATGTTTAGAAAAATAAACAGAAAGAAGAAATAAAAGAAAACGTAACATTCACTTATGGTACTCATAAGTCGGTGACACAAGCACCAAGAACGGTTCATTAAAACAGAGATTGTGGATCATATTAAAATTCCATTATGGCTGCGGTAACAACAACGTGATGTTAAAAGATCGCATGCTTTTATGGACCTTGAACTGAGATTTTGGCAAATGCTCCTATTCATTTTCTAAGGCCGAATATTGCCATATGTTTAAAATATGGAATTAAAATCTTGATAACGTTTCATTGCTTTTTAAAATTGATCACTGTAGCTCATGATTTACGTGACTGCCAAGAGCGGCGTGTTCCAGATGGTGAATGATGAAGAATCTGGCAGAAAGAGTGTTTCAACTGGGCAAAACCAGAACCTTATTTTTTCCTTTTTCTAAATTAATTCCTTAAGGAGTTAACCATCTGAATTCTGCAAGTTGGATCTCTGCGTGAATTAGCCACAAGCCTTAGTGACAATCCAGAACTGTGTATTTAAGCAAAATAATGACCTGTTTATCCCATGTCCAGGCTAAATGGGGCAATAGAAAGGCATTGTGCAAAGTGTGAAAGTGCCTTATAACTAACTACAGGTCTTAGTTTGAATCTCATCAGTGTATGTTCTCAGCATGTTTGCAACAGGTTTCTTCAGGGTGTTCAGTGGTTGCAGAAACAGCACCTAACCAAACAGGTCTTGAAGTATAACAATGTTCTTGTGTGTTAATATGGTATCAACAACTTTAGCAGAAGAGATCAATGGTTCCATGCATTCACTGAATTATTGCTTAACCACTTGCCGTCGCCGCACCGTCGAAATACGTCCACAAGGTGGCTCTGCTGGGCGAGAGCACGTAATATGACGTCCTCTCTCCCAGCCGCCACTAGGGGCGCGCGCGCCCCCCGCTCGCCCCCGACTCCCGTGCGTGTGCCTGGCGGGCGCGATCGCCGCCGGGCACACGCGATCGCTCGGTACAGAGCGGGGAACGGGAGCTGTGTGTGTAAACACACAGCTCTCGTTCCTGTCAGCGGGGGAAATGCTGATCTTCGGTTCATACAATGTATGAACCGTGGATCAGTGTTTCCCCTAGTACGGCCACCCCCCCCCCACAGTAAGAACACACCCAGGCATACTTAACCCCTTCCCCGCCCCCTAGTGTTAACCCCTTCACTGCCAGTGGCATTTTTATAGTAATCCAATGCATTTTTATAGCACTGATCGCTATAAAAATGCCAATGGTCCCAAAAATGTGTCAAAAGTGTCCGAAGTGTCCGCCATAATGTCGCAGTACCGAAAAAAAAAAACGCTGATCGCCGCCATTAGTAGTAAAAAAAATATAATAAAAATGACATAAAACTACCCCCTATTTTGTAAACGCTATAACTTTTGCGCAAACCAATCAATAAACGCTTATTGCGATTTTTTTTTAACGAAAAATATGTAGAAGAAAACGTATCGGCCTAAACTGAGGAAAAAAAATGTTTTTTTTATATATTTTTGGGGGATATTTATTACAGCAAAATGTAAAAAATATTCATTTTTTTCAAAATCGTCGCTCTATTTTTGTTTATAGCGCAAAAACTAAAAACCGCAGAGGTGATCAAATACCACCAAAAGAAAGCTCTATTTGTGGGAAAAAAAGGACGCCAATTTTGTTTGGGAGCCACGTCGCACGACCGCGCAATTGTCTGTTAAAGCGACAGAGTCCCGAATCGCAAAAAGTACTCTGGTCTTTGGGCAGCAATATGGTCCGGGGGGTAAGTGGTTAAGGTAAATCCATCACCAACAAGCTCACTGTAATTATATGCAGGAACCGCATACCTAAATGCCTCCATGCTGCTATTTTGAATCCCAGGCTGTTTTGATAGGCAAAATTATGGTACTTCCTGGTTATGATTGACCTGGCTCCTACATATTTCTATTGGCCAATGAGGTAGTCCATCAAAATGATGAACCGAAATAAGTTTGCAAGGGCACACAAGCTTCAAATTTACCAGAAAGTGTAAAGCTTTGTAGATGAGAATGGCCTGAAATTTAAACAGGAGATGTACAGTCTTCACTTTGCAGGGACAGCCAGCATGAAGAGATGTGGTTGGAGGATGTAAACAAAGCCCTGTTCAGAGCATACCATAGCTTCCAGGGGTATTTATCCCCCCCTCCCCTCCCTTAGTCCTGTCATGGTCCTCTGATCATTGGACCAGGTGTTCCAGCTGCATGGACGCCCAGGGCCTTTATTCTTATGCTATATGCCTCCGCTTTGCATTCCCTTTATTTGCCATAACCCATTTGCTGTTTCTCAGCTCCGCTTTAGCCCATCCCAGATCATGTTGGCTGTCCTGTTATTGGACCCTTTGACGGCTTTGTCCTGCTCTGGATGGTGTCATTTGATGCTGTGTGGGGACGGACTTTGTCAACATCACGGCAATTCCCCTCTGCCGCTAGTTCCTCTGGGGCTTGTAGGTCAGGCGGCGTTGTATACTGGCGCATGCGCGGTGGGCCTCCCTCAGTAACAACAGACGCCTGAGCGAGCGGGGGGGATTTAATGCCAACTTAACCAGCAGACATTCACATTCAGCTCAATTACGGGGGGTGACCACGTTGTGTACTCACTTGAGTCAGGTATTTTTTTGTTTAACAATAGTACCCTATCTTTGATTTCTGTTTCATATCTTTTCTTTCTGTCCTTTTGCTAAGTTTGCTTTCTGTCTGTGTATGCGGCATGTAAGGGTCTCCTTTCTTTGATGTGCCTCTGAGATTATGGTGTAACATGACCTTGATATAGATATCCTGATGATTGTGCTACACATTGAGCTATGAGCCTTTTATTTTAACCTACATGCCTACATATATGATTCTTTGTATTTTTGTAGTTGCAAGTTTTGCCTCCCCATGCCCTATATTAAGAGGATTGGGATCTTAGATTGCTCCATTTTCCTTATATTTCTCTTTTTTTTAACATGGGGGTCTTGGTTCATTTTCCCCCTTTTGTCTTACATTCTCGTGTCCTGAAATATTCATATTGGATTAATTGGGACTGTTTTTGTCTTGCTGTGTCTCTTTGAAAATACAACTTCACGGTTGCCTGCTGAATTTGTTTCCATGTAGCTTCGAGCATAGTAAGTTGCCTGTCATTTACTGGACTTTAACATGCCTTGTCTTATTTATTTTTATTCTTTATGCATAGTATTAAACCTATGCTTGTTTCTAAGAGCCTGGTCTTTATCTACCCCCTGTGGCTGGGCACGGCCCTCTTCATTTGACAGTGGCTTTTGGGCCCCTTTTCTACTCTTGTGGGGTTACCTCATCCATTTGCCCCTCATCCAGGTTTGGTGAATGTGGGTATTTAGTTTCTTTCTCACAAGACATGGCAAAATGTATTTGTAACATTGAAAAGTTTGTGGTTATGTTCATAGATGTACTATCCTAACAACTGGCAATATGTTTTTGTATTTCATGTTAGAGCTGGGTTTACGATTGGTGGTCCCAGAAAAAATCCCCTGAGGAAGACACATTGGCAAAACATGTAGGGATAGGACATTCTCCTGCGACCACCTCTTTTTGAATTTTGGGAAACCCAGCGACCCACCATTCCCAATACATGCTCAGATAATTAATTTTAATTCAACCTTTTTGTATATGTCTGTACTAATAAAATAAATATACATTTTTATATAAATATTGCTCTTGCGTACTATTTATCTGTAGCACAGCTACAATCCCATCCTCCTTTCCTAGCTTCCAGAGGTATGTTTATAGGATACAGTTCCTTTGCAAAAGTATTCACCCCCCTTAACTTTTTACCTATTTTGTTACATTACAGACTTTGGTTAAATTTTTTTTTTTTTTTATCTGAATCATATGTGATGGATCAGAACACAATACTCTAGGTTAGTGAAGTAACATTAGAAAAATATATACATAAAACAATTTTTCAGAAATAAAAAAATGATAATTGGCATGTGCGTATGTATTCACCCCCTTTGTTATGAAACCCATAAAAAGCTCTGGTGCAACCAATTACCTTCATAAGTCACATAATTAGCGAAATGATGTCCACCTGTGTGCAATCTAAGTGTCACATCTTATCTGTCATTACATATACACACCTTTTTGAAAGGCCCCAGAGGTTGCAACATCTAAGCAAGAGGCACCACTAACTAAACACTGCCCTGAAGACCAGGGAACTCTTCAAACAAGTAAGGAACAATGTTGTTGAGAAGTACAAGTCAGGGTTAGGTTTTAAAAAAAAAATATCCAAATCTTTGATGATCCCGAGGAGCACTATCAAATTTATCATAAGCAAATGGAAAGAACATGGCACAATAGCAAACCTACCAAGAGACGGCCGCACACCAAAACTCACAGATCGGGCAAGGAGGGCATTAATCATAGAGACAGCACAGAGACCTAAGGAAACCCTGGAGGAGCTGCACAGTTCCACAGCAGAGACTGGAGTATCTGTACATAGGACAACAATAAGTCGTACTCTCCATAGGGTTGGGCTTTATGGCAGAGGGGCCAGAAGAAAGCAATTTCTTTCAGCAAAAATCAAAATGCCACGTTTTGAGTTTGCGAAAAAGCATGTGGGAGACTCCCAAAATGTATGGAATAAGGTGCTCTCATCTGATGAGACTAAAATGTAACTTTTTGACCAAAGAAAACGCTATGTCTGGCGCAAACTCAACACATCACATCACCCAAAGAACACCATCCCCACAGTGAAACATGGTGGTGGCAGCATCATGCTGTGGGGATATTTTTCAGCAGTTGGGACTGGGAAACTGGTCAGAGTTGAAGGAAAGATGGATGGTGCTAAATACAGGGATATTCTCGAGCAAAACCTGTACCACTCTGTGTGTGATTTGAGGCTAGGTTCACCTTCCAGCAGGACAATGACCCCAAACACACTGCTAAAGCAACACTTGAGTGGTTTAAGGAGAAACATGTAAATGTGTTGGGATGGCCTTGTCAAAGCCCAGACCTCAATATAATAGAAAATCTGAGGTCAGACTTAAAGATTGCTGTTCATAAGCGCAAACCATCAAACTTGAAGGAGCTGGAGCAGTTTTGCAAGGAGGAATGGGCAAAAATCTTAGTGGTAAGATGTGGCAAGCTCAAAGAGACTTATCCAAAGCGACTTGGCGCTGTGATAGCCGCAAAAGGTGGCTCTACAAAGTATTGACTTTAGAGGGATGAATAGTCATGCACATAGACTTTTTCTTTTATGTTGTCCTATTTTCATAGCAACAACAAAAAAAATCTTCAAAGTTGTGTAACTTTAATGATGCAAATCCTCAAACAATCCATACTAATTCCAGTATGTGAGGCAACAAAACACGAAAAAAAGGGGAGTGAATACTTTTGCAAGGCACTGTGTATAGATCAGACAGACTAGAAAGAAAAAATAAGGATAACAACAAAATACAAGCTTAAAATTTGAGTTTAAATTTTCTTAAATTTTCGCTGGAAACTGAGCATCTCCACACCTACAGTATTACTCATCGGCAGCTAACATAACAACTCCATTACCTGCAATTCCTAAAGTCAATCTACTGGCCCTGCCATCCATTACTTCAGAGCATTTTATTTCTGCAGTACAGGTGCTCTTTAAAAATGATACAAAAAATGTTGTCATTGGTATTCCGTGTTTCGTTCTCTGACACTTTTTTTTTGACTGAGGTGCCAACAGTGGTGATCTATGGTTAATTCAAATTCTGATGCTTTTTGCAAGACAAAAACAGTATAATGTTTGTCTTTACAGTGTAAAAACAGTATACTGCATGTCTAAGGCCTCGTACACACGGTCGGGGACAAAACCGATCAGAATGGACCGAGGTTCAGTTTCATCGGTCCAAACCGACCGTGTGCATAGCCCATCGGTCTGTTTTCCTTCGGTCGAAAATTTAAAACATGCTTCAAAACCAAACCGATGGACCGCTGCCCGATCGGTCCAAACCAATGGTTAGTACAGAAAAGCATCCGTTCAAAACCTGCGCATGCTCAGAATCAAGTCGACGCATGCTTGGAAGCATTGAACTTCGTTTTTTTCAGCACGTCGTGTGTTTTACGTCACCGCGTTCTGACCCAATCGGATTTTGAACTGATGGTGTGTACACACATCAGACCATCAGGCCACTTCAGCGGTGAACCGATGAAAATGGTCCGTCGGACCATTCTCATCGGTTTTGTCCGACCGTGTGTACAGGGCCTAAGTCACAGCTATATAGATTCTGGACAACAAAGTTGGGAAAATAAAAAAGAGAAGCATATAACAGTAGACCTTTGTGAATGGCCTCTCTCATCAGTGGCACATACATACAATAGACATAGTGGGGGGGGGGGGGCATTTATCAAAACTGGAGCAGACAAAATATCTGGAGCAGCTGTGCATGGCAACCCATATGCTTCTAATTTCAGCTAAGCTTTGAAAATTAAAGATAGAAGCTGGTTAGTAGCCATGTACAGCTGCTCTGGTTTTGATATGTTCCTCTCAATTTACCAACACCATTTAAATCTGATCTTACATTTATGCCAACACCTTAAGCTAAGCTGTGGCTGCAAGTTCAGTATCTTTTTCCACCACAAGCTTTTTTGGAGGTCTGTACAGTCCTTGCGCATGCTTTTACAAAGTATATCTCTTAAACTTCCTACCATTCCCTGTTCTCCATGTCCCTCCGAACCGTAACCTGTTCAGGTTGTGCACAAGTTTTCTCACATAGCATAGCTGGCATCAGAACAGTACTCTGCTGTCCCTATGAAATGCTTCTGAATTTTCATTCTCTGATAATGCCCAGTGTATAGAGCAGTTTCTTATTTCCTTGGGATAACCCTGAATTCTATGGGAAAGCTGTACAGAGTTCCTCAACTATTCTCCAAGTTGAAATCAAGCATGGTCACCAATAAACATTCAGATGCCGAAAGCCAAAGAAATCAAGGCCCTGCTTAAAGCCGTGGGATAGGATCCACTGTCTACCCCAGATGCAATGGAAAAAAGCTAAAGACTAGTCATTATAAACAGTTCACACAAAGACCAACCTGGCCTCTTATATCATTTGTCCACATCTATATTCAGTCACACCCACCAACCAAATCTTTATCTGCATCAGAAAATGGCTGTTGAAGAGAAAATGTTTTAATCTGGCAGGTGGCTAGAAGCCAACACAGAACAGTTCTTACCTAGGGCAAATTATATATGAGGTTAACATAATGTATTTTCTTTATACTAAGCAGCAGTTGCAAAGAATTGCTGGGAGTTGCAGTTGCTTGGCAGTTGGAGGGCCAGATGTTGTATGTGTGTGGGCGACACAAGTACTGTATACAAATATAGATCACCCTTAGGACATTATAACTAATACCTTGCTAGATTTTATATTGCATATGGGCAAATGATACTTCACCTGGGATGTCATTATCATTTTATTCTCACAATGTGTTGTGTA
Source organism: Rana temporaria (assembly GCF_905171775.1). Classification (NCBI taxonomy): domain Eukaryota; kingdom Metazoa; phylum Chordata; class Amphibia; order Anura; family Ranidae; genus Rana; species Rana temporaria. The sequence goes on along the minus strand of NC_053493.1, from coordinate 365,853,772 downwards.
TATCCTGCATCTACATCTGGAAGAAGATCCCACAGAGGGAATAAAAACAAATCACTGGAAAATAACAGAGCGCTGTTTTTAATGAATGGAGGACTGGAACAGACTATTCTGCTAAAGCAAGACGTAGCAATAAACTTCTTCCACCAATGAAACCATAAAATTCATTAAGAGACCTACATGATAGTGACAGTAGCAGAAGGAGGAACAAGAACATATGGACACAAATTAGAAAGCGGGATTATACACATCGCTATGTTGCTGCAAAAATCCTCCTCAACTCGGTCGCATAAGAATGAAATGATCAATAGATCTTTGATGTCCCCGCATGCAATTACAAATGCAACATGTTCAGAACACCAGAAACAGAGAATCCCAACACAGGATGTTGGGGGTTGTAGTTATTTCACACACAGAGCTATGTGAATAAATGACGTGGCCGTGTGGCCAGAGCCATGTGCGGCTGCACGAATTTCAAAAAGCGACAGCTAGTACGAGGAACTTCTCCCCCCGAGGGGGGGAAGGAGTGGGTGGGGAATCAGGCAGCAGCCGCAGCATTGGGGACATGTTACCTGTTCCACCTAGTTCTCAAAGGTAAATTTATACTTTAGATTTAAGCATACTGACAGGTAACCCCAAGGCTTCATGCATATGGTCACAAGGGGGCTGCACACTGTACATTCAAGCTTAATTTTCTGTCTAGGAGTCACAGGTTCCATCAGCTGGTAAACATTAGTGACTGCCTGAAATACACAAAGGCTATACACAGATATACACACATCTGGGTGTTACTTGTCTATGTGGACACATATGTTGCCCTTCCTGCAGACTGTCTAGTCATTACTTGGCATCAGCATCCAAACTAAGAAGAAAGCTCAGAGCTGGCACAATCTGGTAAATGTTGGTGCTTGTACAGTTCTTGGGGTTCACAAATGTCTGACACATATCTGCCTCTACTGAAGTCTGTCTGTGTTAGGAAATAAAAAGATCAGCTTCTGGCAACCTGCCAGCCTCTGTTGAGTTCAGCTCCTCAAACACAATTGAATTGCCAGCAGATTAGCCCAAAAAGTGAACTGACTTGCCCCATACTTTACTCATATGTGGGCAACTTTACAACTAGGTGAGGGATTAGCTGTGTTGGTGTCAAAATAAAATAGCTGTACCTAAGGTGCCTCACTAGGAGCAAAGACAATGGAGGTAAATTCTAGGCTTGGTAAAGCCACATTGTGCATTTCTTTATTCAACAGTGTTTTAAGAGGAAACAGAATGCAATAACATTGCTTGGATTCCTGCTATCACTTATTTTATTGTGAGGATCTTCAGACAAGACAAGACTGACTTGGCAGTCTGGGGTTCTGGTTCTGGCTGTGTTGAACATTTACAAAATATTTGGCTTTCCATTCAAAAGGAAAAATGTGAACCCTCATCACTAAGGAACAAGATAAGATCCAGAACTGTATATTTTGTATTTATAATACACTGTTAACCCTCTATTATACAGTTATCAAATGCATACATGTTCATGAATAAGCTGCAATGGCCTGATATTTAAAGATGATTAAAGGAGTTTCCCACAGTAGACAATCAGGTCAAGGGAAACCGTTGTTTCCAGTTTTCATGCATCAACCCCAAAGGTTTTTTCTCTCTTAGTATGGGGTGTTTTTAGTGTTCCAGTCAAATTTTACAGTCTACTATTAGGGACAAGGTTTAAATTTGACACTACCATGGATTTGCAGTAAATCCAGTTAGTTCAAAATTCACAGTAGTAGTGAATTTTAGTTTAAATTCACCACTGTCCTGCTGCTGGTCAGTTTTTGTGTCTCAGAAGCTACACTCTAATTTTTATGTCTGGAAAGCACCTGCCTTGTCCCTACCAGTTTGGGACTGTTCTATTTGGTCATATGCTGTTTGTGGAACTTGCCAATTTCTACCAAAGCTTATAGGGTTTTGAATAGTTTTATAATAATTGGGGATTTGGAAGGAAAGTGAGATGGAGGTGTGAAGTGTTTTTGTGCAATCCTTTTTGACTTTTTTTTATAATTTTAAGGCAAGGCAGTACTATTCTCTGATAAAAATCTCACAAAATGTGAAGGAAAAGGAAGAAACAGTAAAGAACAAGTAGTATCCTGTTTCAGAACATATACAATACATGTCTATCAATGGTGGCCCATCCAAAAGGGGTGCAGGGGCACAGCCCCCCCCCCCCCCCCAATCCATGTGCCCGGCACCAGGGTGCCCTGCACCGCAATCCATGCGCTTGGCCCCTAATCTACATACAGGACACTGCACGCATGGATTTCAATGTTTTTTTCTTTTTTTTAGGCACATGATTAGAGCCAGAGGCTCTAATTGGCTTCAAAAAAGGGTGGGCTCTGCGCCCTGAGCCCACCCAGTTGTGTGACACTAGCAAACTAGTATTCGCTATTGTCTTTCAGATTCTCCTCCTGGCCATATTGGTTACTGAGGAGGAAGCCGTTGAGGAGGAGGAGACACAGGGGAAGCCGCCGAGAAGTGGGAGACGCAGGAAGGAATCAAAGCTGCCTGCGACCTAGATGAGGCAAGTGTGGAGCCGGTGGGCAGAAGAGCGAGCGACGGGGGTGGATCGACCGATCGACCCCAAAAAAAAGAGAGCACCAGCCACCACTGGTGTCTATGATATTCAAAGCACATATAATGTTTCTAGATGACTAACCACAGAGTGCAAAAAGAGTGGTTGACAGCCGTTTTAACTGCTTACATTACTAACATGAAACGAATAACCCTGCTGATCCACAGTTTGTTTACTATACTATGTTGTAGCCCATATAATTATATAAGGAGCTTATGGTCCATAGTTATGTATCCAATTTTTATGTAGGTGTTAAAAAAAAAGAAAGGAAAAATCAAGGAATAAAAATGAGTGCCCCTCCCTGGATGAACGGTTCTAACAGCGGGACCTGTTATATTGCTTTTGAGTCCACTCAAAGCTGATGTGAAAGCATATCCCTGTGTGATGCATATCCCAGAGCATGAGGTGCAGGCTATTAAATGTAAAGATAAACAAATTGCTGCTACTCCTGATTAGCCCATGAGAATAAGGAGCGGCCTCAGCCTACATGTCTCCAGCAAACTACACACCGTGATGCATTTTGCCCCACCCACCGTGGCATGGTCATAGGGTTATATCAGTAGTTGTAGGTAACGCAACCAGGGGTTCCAGATCCTTTTCAAATCGAGTTAACATTATGACCACTGACAGGTAAAGTGAATAACATTGATCATCTTGTTACAATGGTATCTGAAGGTGGGTGGGGTATATTAGGCAGCAAGTGAATATGTTGTCCCTAAAGTTGATGTGTTTAAAGTAGAAAAATAGGCAAATGTAGCGATTTGAGTGACTTGACAAGGGCTCAATTGTAATGGTTAGATGAATGGGTCACAGCAACTCCAAAACTGCAGCTCTTGAGAGACGTTCCTATTCTGCAGTGGTCAGGGCCTACTACAAGAGGTCAAAGGAAGGTAAAATGTTGAACCTACAACAGGCTCAAGAGTGGCCAAGGCTTAATGATGCATGTGTGGAGCAGAGGCTGGCCCATGTAGTCCGATCCAAACATCAAATAGAAGAGCTACTGTATCTTAAATTGCTGAAAAAGTTAATGCTGGCTCCTATAAAAAGATGTTGGAACACACAGTGCATTGCAGTTTGCTGTAAATGGGGCAGTGTAGCCACAGACTGGTCTGGGTGCCCATGCTGACCTGTGTCCACAGCCAAAAGTGCTTACAATGGGCACATGAGCATCAGAACTGGACCACAAAGCAACAGACAAAGGTGGGCTCGTCTTATGAATTTAGGAGTGGTTTTGGTAACACAACAATGAGTTTGCGGTGTTAACTTGGCCTCCAGGATTTCCAGATGTCAATCCAATCTAGCATCTGTGGGATGTGTTGGAAAAACAAGTCTGATCCATGGAAGCTCCATCTTGACCAATCAAATTTGATATTCTTAGCTGGGAAAATAATACAAGCAATCTAATTCATTGCTTTGCTGCCTGTTTGTGGAGAGCATATTTTTTTGTCTTTCATAAACAGGCACCATTGGTAACAGTCTACAATTTAGCAGAGATGGAGTTAACAATGAAAATGCTATTTATTGAACTTTTTCAAATAAGAAATTAATATGAATGTATGCAACAAGTGGGCATTAGTTTTTATATATTTTTTTGCTTACCAGCTCATACGGAATCGATTTACTACAAATGTATTCTCAGCATTTCCGCACCCCAGACTTTGAGGCACGGATATCTTTCTGCTAATAATTACAAAGCTGGCAAGTCATTTTACAGTTTCACAAAGAATGCAACTTATTTTGCCTGTAGTGCTTATTTCTCAGCAGACAGGTGTGCCATAATAAGTCTTGCCTTCTGGAACACTCAAGATCTGCCTTCTGTGATTTATGGCCAGTGAAAGGGAAGCAGGGGAGAGGGAGACGTGGGAGAGGTGAAAGAGGCTGCAAGAGAGATGAAGATAATCTACATGAAACTGAGCTGCTGTTTAAAATAAGTTGTAGAACAGCATTTGACGTGAGAACATAACAATGCAACAACTGCATACAAAAGCAGAGTCATCATCCCTTGTGCTCGTTACGGCCAAAGGTGCCATTTCACCATAATCTTCCTGCATCAGACTATCCCAATAAAGTATTATTTTACAACATAAGAAACAAAAAACACTATGCCCTACTGCCCAATCCTCCACCTTCCTCCAACAGGTTGACCACGGGGGCTTATGATATCATACAGCCTTTCCTTGTGAGGTCATTTCTGGCTACATATATTTACCCTCTTGGATCAGCATGGACACCTTTCAGTTGTCAATACATGGGTGTTTCAAAAGGAACCATCTGAATTTTGATACATGTATGGCTTCTTCCAATTGTCAGAAGTCAACATAATTATCAATTTCTGTCAAATAGGCTTATTGGAACCTTTTCTCAATCAGTGGCTACAGCCAATGATCACTGTAATCTGACAGAAGAGAGTCATTAAAATATGATATGCCAGCGAATAGGATTCCTCTATCCACCCCAATTGTGTGAATGGTTTCCTCTGGCCTTAAAAAAAATATATATTCATCAATGGCCAAACTAAGTGTAACAGGCTCCTTGATCCAGCCTCCAGCCAGGTGACAACAGCAGCTGAGATGAACTGTTAATTTGTGGTCTGATCTGACCAGAGAGGAGTGGGTCTGTAATGAAGAACAAAGGGTGCCAAGAGATCTGTTTGCCATCCCTAAATCAGTCAGTAGATTAGTCAGATTACTCAATCCCCCCTTCCACACACTTGATGTGGATGGGGCAATCCTCCTCACTGAGCTATTGCATCATAATAGCGGGGAGACTTCCCTGCTGTCAAAATACACTGATCAGCACATCAGACTATAGACTGCAGCGCCGATCAATCAGTAAAAATTGTCAGGGCAGTTGTACAGAAGTCAAACTGTGGTTTGACTTCAGCACAGCCTCCCTACCAATACTGTACATAGATCAAAATCTGCCCGGCTCATCAGTATTTTGATTCATGTATGGCCGGCTTAATTTGAAAAAGGTAAAATTAATCAGTATTAAGTCATACAAGTTTAACCACTTGCCGCCCGCCAATGACACATTAACGTCGGCAAAGTGGTTGTAGAATCCTGACTGGGCGTCATATGACATCCTCAGGATTCTGAGCCGCTGCGCGCCCCCGGGGGCGCGCATCGCGGCGATCGTTGTTGCAGGGCGTCAGTCTGACACCCCGCAACACCGATCTCGGTAAAGAGTCTCTCACGGAGGCTCTTTACCACGTGATCAGCCGTGTCCAACCACGGCTGATCACGATGTAAACAGGAAGAGCCGTTGATGGCCGATCGGCAGCTCTCCTGACAGGGGGGGGGGTTCGCGCTGATTGTTTATCAGCGCAGCCCCCCCTCGGATCGCCACACTGGACCACCAGGGAAGGACAAAAAAAAAAAAGTCTGAAAAAAAAGCAATGAAAAAGATGCCAATCAGTGCCCACAAATGGGCACTGACTGGCAACATGGGTAAATCAGTGCCGCCCCACAGTGTCCATCAGTGCTGCCCCACAGTGTCCATCAGTGCCGCCCCACAGTGTCCATCAGTGCCGCCCCACAGTGTCCATCAGTGCCACCCCACAGTGTCCATCAGTGCCACCCCACAGTGTCCATCAGTGCCACCCCACAGTGTCCATCAGTGCCTCAGTGCCACCCCACAGTGTCCATCAGTGCCACCCCACAGTGTCCATCAGTGCCACCCCACAGTGTCCATCAGTGCCACCCCACAGTGCCCATCCATGCCCAGTGCCCACCTATCAGTGTCCATCTGTGCCACCCATAAGTATCCATCAGTGCCACCCATCTGTGCCACCCATGAGTGCCCATATGTGCCGCCTATGAGTGCCGCCCATGAGTGCCCATCAGTGCCGCCTTTGTGTGCCCATCAGTGCCGCATACCAGCGCCGCCAATCAGTGCCACCTCATCTGTGCCCATCAGTACTACCTCATCGATGTCCATCGATATCAGTTCCCGTAATTGAAAGAGAAAACTTACTTATTTACAAAAAAACTTACATAAAAAAATAAAAAAGTTATTTTTTTTCAAAATTTTCAGTCTTTTTTTAGTTGTTGCGCAAAAAAAAAAAAAATCGCAGAGGTGATCAAATACCACCAAAAGAAAGCTCCATTTGTGGGGAAAAAGGACGCCAATTTTGTTTGGGTACAGTGTATCATGACCGTGCAATTGCCATTCAAAGTGTGACAGTGCTGAAAGCTGAAAATTGGCTTGGGCGGGAAGGTGCGTAAGTGCCTGGTATGGAAGTGGTTAAAGAACTGTGCTTGCAATATTAAGAATTTCTCATTTCCAATAATGCAATTTAATTAACACCTACGTGGCTTCAAAAAGAAGAAAATCAAAAATACTACTCTATATGTAGTGTAACTTATATTACCAAACAATATCCAAGATATCTCTTACAGAGTTAGGTTTACTGGACATATGAATCTCTGTATTTACATGGGTTGTGAACCCCCATGTTTTGTATTTTTTTTTTTTTGCTACTTGCTCTTTTTCTATTTTGTTACATTAAAGCTGAACTCCAGGCAAATATAAAAGACACATATAAATGCAGCTCTTTGTTCAATGAATAAACAAATAAATCTTTAGCAGTTTTGTTTTTTAAATGCAACTAATATAATTACCTGGATTTGATTAGATTTCTGTTACTTTCAACCGCCATATACTGTACAACTGGGAGCCAATCAAGTGTGGGACATGCATGTATGCTCAGAAACAATAAGGAGTGTGGCATGCAAGTATATTGAAAAGGAACAAGCTGAGTAGAGAAGAGAGCAGCATAGGCTTGGTTTCATTAGCCTGCTGCTTGCTCTTCACCGTCAAGTCAGCAGACATGAGGATGATTGGTGTAAAAGTTGGTGTTAAAGTGGTTGTAAACCTCTGACATTAAATATGAACAATGCATATTCTTCTATACTGTGTATTTGCCTCTATACGAAGCACTGAGTGTGATTTCTCTATGCTGCCTTGTTTCTCTGTAATTAGCATTACTCACTTCTGACAGGTTTTCCAGACAGAAAAAGTGAGTAATAAAGAGAGATAAAAAGATGATGGAGGAGAAGAGCTCCCCGTCCCCTGTTTTTTTAGAGCTAAGGGATCCTGTGTAAATTCTGTCTTTTGAATAGATGTAGAGGACAGATGGCTGCAGATAAACATGTGCAACTTATGTAAGCGGATTTGTTTTATCTTTGTGCATCGCCCAAGGCCAGTCACTTCACTGGGAATATATATATATATATATATATATATATATATATATATATATATATATATATATATATATATATATATATATATATATATATACTGTATATATAAAATAGTTTTAAGTGGTTTTATTCCTCTGACTGCAATGTATGGCAAAGCTGTGTTACATCCTCAAACTGATTCAACAGAAATGCAAAATTTAAAACTTTAGAATATCTATACATTTATAAACCAGGGTGCTCTACTATGCAAATATGAGCTTCAATTAGGAAAAAGGTACTTGGTTACATCCACACCTTATCTTTTCTGATGGTCCCTCAATGTGATTGGCAGCCTCAGGGAAGTGTCAATTGTCCAACTGCCCCATCTAAAGCTTTTAACATATAGCAGTGCCGTGAATTGTGTGGTTCCCAGGGTGGTTTAAAACATAACTGAGAATACATGCCGGTACCCAGAACATTCTATGTACTTTACATTGTCAATACAAGTTAAAGTTAGATCCCTTGTGCCCATGTAAAATACATTGTTTACTACCCATTTAAAAGAAAAAGCCATCAATCACCTATGTCATCATGTAAGAGATAAACCATTTGTGTTTTAATTTCCATTTACTCCAGAGGAACAGCAGGAGATCTGGCTCGGTTTTGCTCATGATGTTATGAACCTTGTGTTCTTTTTGCTTGTGTCTGGGGCTTATTTCATTAGGAACATTAAAGTACACAAGAAGACTACTTCTCTAGTCTGTATGTCTCAGGACAGGCTGTAGTCATCCATAAATAAAACTGCTTGACAGATGGCGCCAAGGCATCTATGGCAATAAAACAATGGTGCAATCACCACATCTTACAGGCAATCAGCCATATTGAACAAAGCGTGCTCATGATACATTGGGTGCAAACTTTTAAATGAGAGTTTTATGAAAGCATATATGCATTTATCAGCAATGTTCTAGCATAGAAAAATTAAAAGGAAATCCTTAACTGGAATTTAATTGCCATATCTGTTGCCTAAACTCAGTGGTCACTTTACAGTAAACCTGTGCCCAGCTCATGCACACTAAAGTATTTACATATTCTGAAAAGCAGCAAAATTAGCATGTATCCTCCTTTACATCTAAGTTTTATGAAGAAAATAATTTTCACATTTTACAACACAGGCATTGAAATCTTAGCTCTTTCCCTATTGCTTTTGGTTGCACCAGAAGCTTGTCAGGCCAATAGTGTAATCAACCCACAGGTATTTCTAAGCTGCTAGAACCAAACTGGCTTAAAGCCCTGGTTCACATTGATGCTACTTTGAAATCACGATACTTCACTTGAAGTAGCACAATTTCAAAGTAGCAAGGTCAGCCTGATTTCAGGTGCTACCTGATAGACATCTGTGTGGCTTCATACACAGATGTTTACTGAAGTCGCACCTGAAATCGGCAAAAGTAGTGCAGGAACTACTTTTGCAAACTGGTGCGGCAACGCAAAATTGTTGCACCGATTGGAACAGTGGCATTGCTGCCAATAGGCTGCCACTTGTCATGCAATTTGATCTCTCAAATCGCAGGACAAATCACTCCAATGTGAACCTAGGCTTAGTCTTGTTGTGATCTTTAATGAGCTTTGAGAATGAAAGGCTACGGCAATATGCTGAGCCTGCATGGGATAGCGCAGAGGGAGAAGTGGGCTGCCGCGCTCTGGGGTAGTAACAGCCTCTGATTGGTTAGTTGCGGCAGCCCCCTTCTCTGATAGGTCCGTTCGCGTGAGGTAATTCCCGCGCTGGACGAGCCTATATAAGGGAGAGGCTGAGGCGATTTGCTCAGTCACGTCTCCTGACGAGCAGCATCGCCCGCCTCTCCCTCTCTCTCTCTCAGGATGAAGCGCGCTGTTCCGGACAGCCGTGAGGAGCTCTTATGCAGACTCCTGGAGAAGGCGGAGAGCAGGGGAGGTGAGGAGTGGCTGAAGCGATGCCTGTCAGAGGAGAGTGGCTCTGTCTCATCCGTTCCCAGCCCAGCTGCAGTACCAGAGACGAGCGTGGGCGCCCCCAGGAAACAGCCTGGGAGAAAGAAGAAATGTAAGAGTAATAATTTAGCTCCTCAAGCTGAGGGAGCTGCAACAAGAGGTGCTTCTTGCCAGCAAGGGAGCAGCGCTGCCTCTTCCCCCCCTCATGGGGACTTGGGTGAGCATGTTTTACCTGAAGTTGTTTTCAGAAATGTTAACCAGTTATCTGCATTTTCTAGTCTGATTGAATCTTTATCTGTCATTGTGCAGCAGTTCAAAGGGGTACATGGTCATGGTGCGGATTTTTCCTCACAAAATGTAAATATGTATGTGCAACCAGGTGAGAGTCTGAGTACTCAGACATGCACAGTAAGTCAGAGTGCACAGGAGGCTGGTGCTGGAAATAGCGATAATGCTATTGATATGGAGGAGATTGGTGTGGTGTGGCATGAGGCTGGTCATCCCTCTCTGCTAGATAAAGATGTTACTACCAAATCGAATGTGAGGTGTCCTTCTGTTCATAATACTTTACCCCTCAGATCCTCTGCTGCTATGGTCAGCGAGTCTTCCTTTAAGGAACCCCTCCCTTGCAGTTTATCCCCGCTGGGTTTTCATCTGTCTAAATCAGTCAAAGAAAAAATTTGGAGGGGTGAATATCTTGACATATTATCACTTCTGCCATCTTCCAAGGAGTTTTTGGCTAAGTCTGACAGACAGTCCAGCGAAAGAACGGAGGAGGATAGGAGGAGAGCGGTTCCTAAGACATTTCAAAACTGGCTGCAAGCATTCTGTATCTAAGCAGCAGTTATGGGAGAACGCTTCCCTGGGAAGTGTTCAGGATTATTCCAACACCTGGATATCATTGCGGAGGCCTTTCGCCACTTTGGCGGCTCCGCATGGTTCTCATATGACGAGAATTTTCGTCAAAAACTAGCTGTGCACCCCTCGCTGCATTGGGGGGCTAAGGACGTGGGTTTATGGTTAAACCTTATGCTGCCACCAAGGCCCCAGTTCACCCCTCGCCCCTCTCCTAATAGTCAGAGTCCAGTCAGGAAGGGTGTATGCTTTGCATTTAATGAGGGTCAATGTAAATTCTTATTAAATTGTAGATACAGACATGAGTGTTCTTATTGTGGTGGTACTCACGCGGCGAGCAGATGTTTTCGTAAAGCTGCCGCAAGTTCCTCTCATTCAGGACCCAAGGACACACATGGGAAAGGCCCCGACTCCGGTGAGCCTGGCAAGAATGCGCCCATGGCTCGAGCGCTATCCAGACCTCAGGATGGCGGCTCTGCTAACTGAAGGTTTTACTAATGGTTTCTTAGTACCATCCTTTACTGGTTCAGGGTGTGTACCAGTAAAAAATTTAGTATCTGTATCCATGCACTCTAACTTAGTACTTGAGAAAATTTACAAAGAATTGTCTGAGGGTAGGGTTGCTGGTCCCTTTAATGACCCGCCATTCTCTAATTTTCGGTTGTCCCCGTTAGGCATTGTACCCAAAAAAGAGCAGGTTGCGTTCAGATTGATCCACCACCTATCTTATCCCCCGCATTCGTCACTCAATGACAAAGTTGCCTCTGTGGAGGCTCCGGTCTGCTACGCCTCATTTGATGAGGCTTTGTGTCTTTTGAGGCAAGCAGGACAGGGGGCTGTGCTAGCAAAGGCCGATATTAAGTCGGCTTTCCGCCTTCTTCCCGTGCATCCACAAGGCTTTAATTCATTGGGGTTTCAATTTTTGAATCAATATTATTTCGACAAATGTATGCCAATGGGGTTTTCACTGTCGTGCTTTTATTTCGAGGCCTTTTCCTCCTTCTTACATTGGGTCGTGTCAGTCATTCTCCCTCAAGGCCTTATCCTACATTATCTAGATGACTTCTTGTTTTTAGGTCCTCGGGGGTCATCAGTGTGTATGGAATCTTTACAGGTTTTCTTTGACGTTTGTCATGACTTTGGAGTGCCGCTGGCGCAGGAGAAGACAGTTTTTCCCACTACGGTTATTGAATTTTTGGGTATCACGGTTGACTCTGAGCGAATGGAATTCAGATTGCCACAGCAGAAGATACATAAGATGAAGTCTATGATTGCAACTTTTCTTGTAAGTAAGAAGGTGTGCTTAAAGGAGGCACAGTCTTTGCTGGGGCTTTTTGCTTTTGCGTCCAGAGTCATCCCTATGGCGAGGGTTTTTTCGCGCAGGTTCTCGTTAGCCATAAAAGGTATGGTGAACCCTTACGCTCATTTCCGGATTTCAAAAAGCATCAAGGATGATCTAAGAATTTGGGATGCTTTTTTAAATGAGTTTAATGGTTCCTCGGCCTGGCAAATGGACTTTATTAATAGTTCTCAGATGGAGTTCTTCACTGATGCAGCTGGCTCTTCTGGGTTCGGGGCTTTCTTGGATGGGCGCTGGTGCGCCCAGTCCTGGCACCCTGATTGGCTCCAGAAGGAGATACTACAAAATCTAGTTCTGTTAGAACTTTTTCCAGTGATAGTATCGGTGGTTGTTTGGGAAGACATCTTTAGGAATCGTAGAATTTTAGTTCATACAGATATTAAAGGTGTCTTTTTTGCCATCAATACTCTGTCTTCTAAGTCTGATCCCGTTTTAAGGTTATTACGTTTCCTTGTACTACATTGTATGAACTGTAATATATGGTTGAGAGCTGAGCATATTGCAGGTAAAGAAAATAACATAGCAGATTCTTTATCTCGTTCACAGTTCAAGAGATTCCGAGAGTTGGCGCCATCAGCGGATCAACGTGGCACCCCTTGCCCAGACTTCCTCTGGGGCTTAATTTGGGAATAATATTCCGGAATCTCAAGGCTTCAGTAGCGGAAAACACCTGGAGGGATTATAGGCTTTCATGGCACAAATGGTGCTCTTTCTGTCAACCATTGGGTTTGGATCCACTAGCTGTATCTTCTTACGTGGCTTTGTCTTTTTTGTCCTTTCTCATTCAAGCCAATCTTTCCCCGGCTTCCATAGGTAAAATATTGGCTGGAGTTTTTTTTCCTTAAGTTTGCAGGCCTTCCTGCTCTTACTTCTTTCTTTCAGGTCACTCAAGTTTTGAAGGGCCTCAAGAAGTCTAGGCCCTCTTCGGATAATAGGCGTCCCATATCTATCCCCATTTTGATCGATCTTCTTCGGATCCTTCAAGATGTTTGCTCATCTAGTTTCGAGTCTTTTCTTTTCAAGGCTGCTTTTTCTATCGCATTCTTTGGAGCCCTAAGGTTAGGCGAGTTTACAGCAGCAAACAGAAACTCTTTTTCATTTCTCCGTTTTTCTCATGTTCAGTTTGACGTCGGTTCTATTCGCCTGTTTTTGTCCAGATCCAAGTCCTCTCAGGTTGGTCAGTGGTTTTCCTTATCCAGTTCTCCTAATGAGGCTATCTGTCCTGTGTTTCATGTTCGTAATTATCTTTTGGTCAGACCATTTAGTAACGATTCCTTTTTTATTCATGAAGACTTGTCATCATTAACAAGGTATCAGTTCTCAGCTGTTCTGGCCTCCTGTTTGAAGCGCTTGAACTTATCTGGGTACCATTTTTCTTCCCATTCTTTCCGAATTGGCGCGGCCACCACAGCTGATTCCATAGGTTTTTCGGAGAGTAAGGTTAAAAAAGTGGGTAGGTGGGGCAGCAATAGATATAAGTTATATGTTCGTCCCAGTCTTCTAACTTTATGATTTTCTTTCAGATTTATCCAGGAATATCGCTTGGGTCATAGGTCACTCCTACGTGTTCTGGGCTTACAAGCACTCCGGATCCAGATCATACTCTGCTAACCTGGGGCTTGATCCCGATTTATTTTTAATTTTATGGTCAGGTGTTAGAGGTATGCGGTGGCGCAATGTAAAAGACCACCTAGTTTATTTGTCTTCTGTCTGGCCTCAACCCCAAGTGATAGTTATCCACGCGGGGGCTAATGACTTGGGTAAGTTCAACACATGGGACTTGTTATGTGAGATGAAAAGGGATCTCTTTTCCATAACTCAAATGTTCCCGGGTTCAGTGTTGGCATATTCTGAGATGGTTCCCAGACTGTTATGGTCGCCGCATGGCACCCTTTTTTACGTGGATAGGATCCGCAGACGTCTTAATAGGACAATCCATAGTTTTATGCCTTCAATTGGTGGCTCTTCCTTTCGTCATTCCGAGTTAGAGGGTTTTTTGCCTGGGTTGTTTCGGGATGACCAAATTCATCTGTCAGGCATTGGCCTGGACATTTTTAATATGGGTATCCAGTCCATGATCGAATCAGCCACGGTGGTGGGGGGGCCTCGGCCAACAGCTTCGCGGTTGGCCCCGGCCGGTGGGGAGTAGTCGTCCAGCTTTTGCTGGATGGACAGCAATTAATTTGATTTTAAAGTTTTAAGTTTAGCCAATTTGGCCTTTTGTAATTTAATTTATTTATTGAGAAATTTTTGTAACCCCGCCCCCACATTTTATGGATGACACCGTGGCCAATTTTACCAAAGATAAATAAAAATGTTGTATCAAATTGTTGTTTGGTCTCCTTATTCAATACCTCTGTACTAGCCCATGAAAGGCTACGGCAATATGCTGAGCCTGCATGGGATAGCGCAGAGGGAGAAGTGGGCTGCCGCGCTCTGGGGTAGTAACAGCCTCTGATTGGTTAGTTGCGGCAGCCCCCTTCTCTGATAGGTCCGTTCGCGTGAGGTAATTCCCGCGCTGGACGAGCCTATATAAGGGAGAGGCTGAGGCGATTTGCTCAGTCACGTCTCCTGACGAGCAGCATCGCCCGCCCGCCCACCCTTCCCTGTCAGTTTGTCATAATAAGTCATGTTGTCGTCCGTATTGGGGGAGTAGTCGTCCAGCTTTTGCTGGATGGACAGCAATTAATTTGATTTTAAAGTTTTAAGTTTAGCCAATTTGGCCTTTTGTAATTTAATTTATTTATTGAGAAATTTTTGTAACCCCGCCCCCACATTTTATGGATGACACCGTGGCCAATTTTACCAAAGATAAATAAAAATGTTGTATCAAATTGTTGTTTGGTCTCCTTATTCAATACCTCTGTACTAGCCCATGAGTAACTTCACGTTAAGGGCTTGTTCATGCCAGATGTGTTGGGCTACGCTGGCTGCTATTTTTCTTAACACATAGACAAGGCAAAATGCAATAGCGTTATTGTGGTGCACGTGGAAAAAAGTACTGTATGCCACTCAATTTTTTAAAGCTCTTTGGAAAAAGAAAGGGTAAACATTGCAATAAGCGTGTGGCTTGCTGGCATGAACGAATCAAAAAAGCAGCTGAAAGGTCAGGGATGACTTCTTTCAAAGTCCTTTTTTAAAAATAAGTAAATAGTTTAATGTCCATAGTCTGAGCATAGATGCACCAAAAGTTCCACCTGCTCATTATTCTACCAACCAGTAACATTGCTTAGTATAAAAAGCATGCAGACATGGTCAAAAGGTTTAGCTGCTGCTGGGCTAAACATTAAAACAGGGAAGATTTGTGAACTAAATGACTTCAGGACAATTGTTCATCCCATTGGCTGTAGCACTGGGCTTCTCGCATGACAAAAAGATGCCGATGATAATTCAATTTAATGATTGAAACAAATTTAATTATAATCTGTATGTGTATCTCAAATACCATATAATAAGAAAAAACAAACATATCCACTGCTATAAAGCTTACAAAGCTGGAGATAAAAAATTAGATCATCAAATTGGGGGCTTTAGTTTATAACCCTCCAAATAACAGTTACTAAGGAGCCTCACCTCCTACTACCCTCCTGTATAAATATCAGGATGCTACAGTGAATCAACTCTCTTTTTTTTAAGTGGCAGAACTACCACAGTCGGAAAGGTCATGTTTGAGACCGGGCCCTGGAGTTCTGCCACTGAGGGCCCAAGAGCCCACACTGTGACTCCCTCATGGGGTTGCTGGCTGCAGGGCTCTATGTGTTCTCTTCTCACGCAGCCCAGAGATGCAAGGAGCGTTCCATGGACTCTGATGCAAGGGGCGTTCCATGGACTCTGATGCAAGGGGGGCTCTACAGACTCTGATGTAACGGGGGCTCTGGGAATCCTGATTAAAAGGGAATGCTGGGAACTCTGATGTAAGTGAGGGCTCTGATTACCAGAGACCCCCTTATATCACAGTTCCCCTTTACACCAAAGTCTGCAGCGTTTCTTCTTACATCAACGTTTTAAGTTTTACCCCTTAAACTAGAGTTCCCACAGTCTGCAGAGTCATCTCTACAGTGTAAGGAAACTCTGTGGATTCAGATGTAAAGGGGAACCCTGCAGATTCAGATGTAAAGGGGAACCCTGCAGATTCAGATGTAAAGGGGAACCCTGCAGATTCACATGTAAAGGGGAACCCTGCAGATTCACATGTAAAGGGGAACCCTGCAGATTCACATGTAAAGGGGAACCCTGCAGATTCACATGTAAAGGGGAACCCTGCAGATTCACATGTAAAGGGGAACCCTGCAGATTCACATGTAAAGGGGAACCCTGCAGATTCACATGTAAAGGGGAACCCTGCAGATTCACATGTAAAGGGGAACCCTGCAGATTCACATGTGAAGGGGAACCCTGCAGATTCACATGTAAAGGGGAACCCTGCAGATTCACATGTAAAGGGGAACCCTGCAGATTCACATGTAAAGGGGAACCCTGCAGATTCACATGTAAAGGGGAACCCTGCAGATTCACATGTAAAGGGGAACCCTGTAGATACACATGTAAAAGGGAACCCTGCAGATTCACATGTAAAGGGGAACTCTGCAGATGTAAAGGGGAACCCTGCAGATTCAGATGTAAAGGGGAACGCTGCAGATTCAGATGTAAAGGAGAACGCTGCAGATTCAGATGTAAAGGGGAACGCTGCAGATTCAGATGTAAAGGGGAACGCTGCAGATTCAGATGTAAAGGGGAACACTTCAGATTCAGATGTAAAAGGGAACGCTGCAGATTCAGATGTAAAGGGGAACGCTGCAGATTCAGATGTAAAGGGGAACACTGCAGATTCAGATGTAAAGGGGAACACTGCAGATTCAGATGTAAAGGGGAACGCTGCAGATTCAGATGTAAAGGGGAACTTGTGTGTGCTGCTAAAGTTTTCAGGTTTGGCTTGAAAAAGAGATGGCGAAGGAAGGGGGCCCGCTGCAGAACATGTCAAAGGGTCCCTCTAAGAGACTGTAATAAATGGCCCTGCAATGGGAGTAAAGGGCCTGGGAGCAATGGGAAGGCCCCCCCGAGGGCTAGGAGGGAAGATAGGGGTCAGGGGGGCTCTTCATGGTTTATTGCACCAGGGCCCCGAAGATTCAAGTTACCTCTCTGCTTTGCTTTGTTGGAGTGAAGTTGAACCAGCAGGATACATGTTTTCTTGTAGTGGAAAAACAATATCTACATGTGTGCTGTGATCTTAGCAAATGGTGAAGCTGCATTTCATTTTCTCAGCTTTTTTAACAGACAACTTGGCCTGCTTCCTCAGAAAAGAAAAACAATATCTATTAGAACTCTACTGCAT